>NC_136057.1:764967012-765712906 GCF_964261635.1 Lissotriton helveticus | reverse complement strand
CCTCATACCCCCCCCCCCTGCTTCTTCGGCTCCCTCCCGGCATACAGCTGCTACTACCCTCACTCCCATCCCTCACTCACTCCCTCCACTCCCCTTCCCTCACTCCCTCCCTCACTCACTCCCCTTCCCTCACCCCCTCCCTCACCCCTCCCTCACTCCCTCCCCTTCCCTCCTTCCCCTCACTTCCTTCCCTTCCCTCACTCCCTCACCTCACTCCCCTTCCCTCACTCCCCTTCCCTCACTCCCCTTCCCTCACTCCCTTTCCCTCACTCCCCTTCCCTCACTCCCTTCCCTCACTCCCCTTCCCTCACTCCCCTTCCCTCACTCCCTTCCCTCACCTCCCCTTCCCTCACTCCCTCCCCTTCCCTCACTCCCTCCCCTTCCCTCACTCCCTCCCCTTCCCTCACTCCCTCCCCTTCCCTCACTCCCTCCCCTTCCCTCACTCCCTCCCCTTCCCTCACTCCCTCCCCTTCCCTCACTCCCCTTCCTTCACTCCCTCCCCTTCCCTCACTCCCCTTCCCTCCCTCCCCTTCCTCCCCTTCCCTCACTCACTCCTCTTCCCCTCACTCCCTTCCCTCACTCCATCTCCCTCGATCGCCCTCCTCCCTTTCTCTGTCTCCATTTCTCTGTCTCCCTTTCCATCCCTCTCCCTCTGTCTCTTTCTTCCCACCCTTTCCCTCCCTCTGTCTCTGTCCCTCTACCTCCCTCTGTCACCTTCTGTCATCTCACCCTGCCTGTGTGTCACGGGCTGAGACGGCTTCCCCAGCGCGCACAGACACACAGCCCCCACCCGAGCACTTCACAGCCCTTCCCTCCCTCCCCTTCCTCACCTCCTTCCCTCACCTCCTTCCCTCACCTCCTTCCCTCACCCCCTTCCCTCACCCCCTTCCCTCACCCCCTTCCCTCCCTCCCCTTCCCTCCCTCCCTTCCCTCCCTCCCCTTCCCTCCCTCCCCTTCCCTCCCTCCCCTTCCCTCACTCCCCTTCCCTCACTCCCCTTCCCTCACTCCCCTTCCCTCACTCCCCTTCTTCACCCCTCCCCTCACTCCCTTCCCTCACTCCCTCCCTTCACTCCCTTACTCCTTCCCTCACTCCCCTTCCCTCACTCCCCTTCCCTCACTCCCCTTCCCTCACTCCCTCCCTCACTCCCTCCCTCACTCCCTCCCTCACTCCTTCCCTCACACCCTCCCTCACTCCCTCCCCTTCTCTCACCCCTCCCTCACCCCTCCCTCACTCCCTCCCCTTCCCTCCTTCCCTCACTCCCTTCCCTCACTCCCTTCCCTCACTCCCTTCCCTTCCCTTCCCTCACTCCCTTCCCTCACTCCCCTTCCCTCACTCCCCTTCCCTCACTCCCTTCCCTCACTCCCCTTCCCTCACTCCCTTCCCTCACTCCCCTTCCCTCACTCCCCTTCCCTCACTCCCCTTCCCTCACTCCCCTTCCCTCACTCCCCTTCCCTCACTCCCCTTCCCTCACTCCCCTTCCCTCACTCCCCTTCCTTCACTCCTTCCCCTTCCCTCACTCCCCTTCCCTCACTCCCTCACTCCTCTTCCCTCACTCCCTTCCCTCACTCACTCCACTCCCCTTCCCTCACTCCCTCCCTCACTCACTCCCCTTCCCTCACCCCCTCCCTCACCCCTCCCTCACTCCCTCCCCTTCCCTCCTTCCCTCACTTCCTTCCCTTCCCTCACTCCCTCACCTCACTCCCCTTCCCTCACTCCCCTTCCCTCACTCCCCTTCCCTCACTCCCTTTCCCTCACTCCCCTTCCCTCACTCCCCTTCCCTCACTCCCCTTCCCTCACTCCCCTTCCCTCACTCCCTTCCCTCACTCCCTCCCCTTCCCTCACTCCCTCCCCTTCCCTCACTCCCTCCCCTTCCCTCACTCCCTCCCCTTCCCTCACTCCCTCCCCTTCCCTCACTCCCTCCCCTTCCCTCACTCCCTCCCCTTCCCTCACTCCCTCCCCTTCCCTCACTCCCTCCCCTTCCCTCACTCCCCTTCCTTCACTCCCTCCCCTTCCCTCACTCCCCTTCCCTCACTCCCCTTCCCTCCCTCCCCTTCCTCCCCTTCCTCCCCTTCCCTCACTCACTCCTCTTCCCTCACTCCCTTCCCTCACTCCATCTCCCTCGATCGCCCTCCTCCCTTTCTCTGTCTCCATTTCTCTGTCTCCCTTTCCATCCCTCTCCCTCTGTCTCTTTCTTCCCACCCTTTCCCTCCCTCTGTCTCTGTCCCTCTACCTCCCTCTGTCACCTTCTGTCATCTCACCCTGCCTGTGTGTCACGGGCTGAGACGGCTTCCCCAGCGCGCACAGACACACAGCCCCCACCCGAGCACTTCACAGCACTTCACAGGTCATACTAACTCTGCCTCGTCCATGTTCACTCTGGCACTGAGATACCCCTTCTGGGGTGATTCAAGTGCCCTACAGCTTAAATGAACATAACATAGCCACCTCTTGATCTTTGGTGACATTGAATGGCGTGGTTTGAGCATATCATCTTGAAGGCCCACCACCATCAGTGATTGTTTTGTTTTTCTGATCAAAGCAGCATTTCTAAAGCAATAACACACTGGGTTTGGTGTTTCCTCTGTTAATGTCCTTTATTGCTGGACTGCCCAACTTAATTCTATAGCTAAATCTGTGCATTATAATGATTTGGTTATATGATTCGGTTATGTCACGTTGTTGAGACTACATTTTACCTCTTACTGCTGCTTTCCTTCATTCTCCCTAGGGTAGTTATGAAGAGAAATAATTCGAAAGGCAGTCCACATTGTCATTGCTTAGCTGTGTAGCTCAGTGAGTTAAGCTCTCTCTGCTAACACGTGCTGTGGATTAAGGGTCACTGGGCCTAATATCGTCGCTCTGAAGTCCACGAATAGATTACCTTTTATTAACAACGCAAGGAAGAAAAGAGAAAACTGTGTTAACAGGCGACATGAAAAAAATATGAAGTGTGGGGATTGTGTGTGAGCATGACTGGTGATGACAGTAGAAATAAATGAATAACCCTGCCTTCTGCAGCAAGAGGACTAATACGTTGATACACTATATTTTGGGGGAAAGAACTTTTAAGTTTTTCTCGTACGTGTGGCATTATTTTTAAATATTCACCTCTATTTGGCATCCTTATTTTTCTAATGTGTCTTGAGGTGTAGGCCTCTGAGTCTGTGGCTGCACTGCAGAGGACTGCATCAGTCCCATGTTCTGTTATGTATTATGGAGGAGAGAGCAATGCAGCTAGGACGCAGGCCTCTCCGTGGTTAGGATACCCTTCCCTCACTCCATCTCCCTTGGTCGCCCTCCTCCCTTTCTCTGTCTCCATTTCTCGGTCTCCCTTTCCCTCCCTCTCCCTCTGTCTCTGTCACGGGCTGAGACAGCTTCCCCAGCGCGCACAGACACACAGCCCCCACCCGGGCACTTCACAGCACTTAACAGGTCTTTAAAAAGACCATTTGCATGTGCATTCTCCTCCTCTTAGTGCCCCTGCAGCTCCACTCTAGCCTCGCTCGATTGAATCGGCGGGCCCCCACAGAGCAGCAGAGTGTTTGCAGACACTCTTTAAAAACACGGGTAGGATGTCTCGCGGTCCGCGGGCCGCCACGGAAGGCTTGCTGGGCCGCCACCGGCCCGCGGGCCGTACTATGAGTACCCGTGCTATAGAGGATTAGTGGTGAATTAATATGGTGAAATATGAGGTAATTTCAGTGGTGGATATTAGTCTGTTACTTGGAGTGAGAAGGATAGCGGATGGATAAAAGGGGAAGAAAGATTTGCATTCATATAGCACTTGTTACCTCTGATGGGCGTTGAAGCGCTTTTCTGGCGAGTAGCACGCCACTCCGGAACCCACAAAGGATTAGTGTTGAAAATTAGTATAGTATAAATATGAAGTAATTTGAGTAGTAGATATGTTATTCAGTTATTTGGGCAGTATATTAGTATAGTTGAATATGGAATTTGAGAAGTGAAACAGGTTAGTCTGTTAATTTTGATTTTTTTTAAGTCTTAGCAGTAGCAAGAGGCTTTTGGATGAGTAAAAAGGAGTTTGAGGGAAGGAGTCAGAGGGAGAGTTTAGAAATGTTTGTTTTAGGGGATCGGTGTTGTAAAAAGAGGTGTCAGATGATGCAAGGAGGGGTAGAGCAGGAGAGTCTAGAAAAGGTTATTTTGGCAATCATAGTAGTGGTATGGGGTTTGGGATAAATGAGAGAGTGGATGTAGAGGATATATTGATAGGTCTATAGGATGAGAGATAGGGTAGTTCATTAGGTCTATAGGATGAGAGATAGGGTAGTTCATTAGAAGGAGTAGTAGAAAGAAGTTTTAGAGGAGTCAGAAGGTTGGGCTAGAACATGGGTACTCACAAAAATTCTCTCGGGGGCCAAATTTACAGTGTGGTTTGTGTCTGAGGGCCGCACCGGTGGGGGCGGGGTCAGTGGGGGAGGGGGCGGGCTAGATCAACAAAAAAAACTATGACCATGAGGTTGATCACATGTCCCTGCAGCAGATGCCTTCATCCACTGAGCCACCAGACCCAGCATACACACATCTCTCTCCCACTCTCGCTCTCTCTCCCTCTCTCCCTCTCTCCCTCCCTCCCTCCCTCTCTCCCTCCCTCCCTCCCTCGTTCCTTTCCTTCCCTCTCTCGCTCTCTCCCTCTCTCTGTCTGTCTCTCTCCCTCTCTCTCTCACTCCCTCTCTCTCTCTCCCTCTCACTCCTCTCTCTCTCACTCCTCTCTCACTCTCTCCCTCTCTCCCTCTCTCTCCCTTGCTCCCTCTCTCCCTTTCTCACTCCCTCCCTCTCTTGCTCCCTCTCTTGCTCCCTCTCCCCGTCTCTCCCTCCCTCTCTCTCTCTCTCTCTCTCCTTTGCTCCCTCTCTCCCTCTCACACTCCCTTTCTCCCTCTCACTCCCTCTCTCACTCCCTCTCTTGCTTCCTCTCTCGCTCCCTCTCCCCCTCACTCCCTCTCTCTCCCTTGCTCCCTCTCTCCCTTCCTCTCTCACTCCCTCCCTCTCTTGCTCCCTCTCTCACTCCTCTCTCTCTCACTCCTCTCTCTCTCACTCCTCTCCCTCCCTCCCTCCCTCTCTCTTTCCCTGCTCCCCCTCTCTCACTCCCTCTCTTGCTTCCTCTCCCGCTCCCTCTCTCCTTCCCTCCCTCCCTCGCTCCCTCTCTCGCTCCCTCTCCCTCTCCCCACTCCTTCGCTCCCTCCATCCCTCTCTCTGTCTGTCTCTCTCTGTCTCCTTCCCTCTGTCTCTCTCTCTCACTCCCTCCCTTTCTCACTCTCTCCCTCCCCCACGCCCCCCTTTTTAACTTCCCCTCCCTCACTCCCCCTCCTCACTCTCCCTCTCTCACTCCCCCCTCTCACTCCTCCCTCCCCTTCTCCCTCCTCCCTCCCCTTCTCCCTCCCTCTCTCACTCCTCGTCTCCCTCTCTTCCTCGCTCTCCCTCTCCCTCACTCCCTCTCTCCCTTGCTCCCTCTCTCCCTTTCTCTCTCCCTCTCTCCCACTCTCACTCGCTCCCTCTCTTGCTCCTTCTCCCGCTCCCTCTCTCTCTCCCTCCCTCCCTCTCTCTCTCTCTCTTGCTCCCTCTCTCCCTGAGTCCCTTTCGCCCTCTCTCACTCCCTCTCTCCCTCCCTTGCTCCTGCTCCCTCACTCCCCCCTCTCTCACTCTCCCCCTCCCCCTCTCACTCCCCCCCTCCCCCTCTCACTCCCCCCTCCCCCCTCCCAGTCTCCCTCCCTCCCCGTCTCCCTCCCTCTCTCACTCCCCGTCTCCCTCTCTTCCTCGCTCTCCCCCTCCCTCACTCCCTCTCTCCCTCGTTCTCCCCCTCCATCACTCCCTCCCTCCCTCCCTCTCTCTACCTCCCTCTGTCATCTCACCCTTCCTGCGTGTCAGCCGGGGCTGAGACAGCTTCCAGGTGCACACACACACAGACCGCCGCTCCCAAGCACTTCACAGGTCGTTAGAGGCCCCTTTGCATGCTAATGAGGCTTTGTTTTATTTCACCTCATCTTAGGCCCCTGCAGCCCCACTCTGGCTATGCGAGAATCCCCCGGCCCCCACAGAGCAGCAGAGACTCTCAGAGTCGCGCTGCAGCAGACACTCTTTAAAAAAAAATAATAATAATACATGGGTACTGATGTTTGCAAGGTCTGCGGGCCGCCGAGGAAGGTTTGCCGGGCCGCACTATGAGTACCCATGGGCTAGAAGATATATTGAGCGAAGTATAGGCTGAGAAATAGCCTAGTGCATTGGAAATGCTAAATTAGAAGAAAGTGATAAATATATAGATCCATAAGTACATTAAAAGTATATAGATAAATAAAAGAAGTAAGTATATTTAGATTAAAAATATTGATAGAGGCACAGGATGGGAAATCGGGTAGTGCATTGGATATGCTTTTTCAGGAGAAAAGTAACAGACACACAGATCCAAGTACATGGAAGGTACATAGTTGTACAATGGAAGTATGTACATGTAGACCAAAAATGATTTTTATTTATTGATGATTATTATTAATATTTTTTTTTCTTCTCTTAACAACATAATTGTTTTACATGTTTTATAAAGTAATATACAAAGATAGGTACATATCAATAGTGAGAACAAATGCTTATATACAGAGGGATATGCTGTACATTTCTATTTCCGTATGGTGCTTATGTGGGGAAGAGCCAGATCTTGAGTAGTTTTCTAAAGATAAGGTAGTTGTCGGTGGATCTTATGTTGGGGGGTAAAGAGTTCCATAGTTTGGTTGCTTGAACAGAGAAGGATGTGCCACCCATTGTTTTTTTCTTGTATGGTGGGATTTTGAGGCGGGATGCTCCTTTAGAGCGTAGGTTCTTTGTTGAATGTGTTTGGTGATTTTATTCCTGATGAAGAGTGGTCCTATTCCATGTATTGCTTTGTGGGTAATACAAAGCAGCTTGAACGTGGATCTTCTGGCAACCGGTAACCAATGCAGGGCTTTCAAGGCAGGGGAGATGTGGTCTCGTGGTTTGATATGCAAGAGTAGTCTGGCAGCCGAGTTCTGAATCCGTTGTAGTCTTTTCAAGGTCGTTAAATGTGATCCGTGGTAGAGGCTATTGGCGTAATCCAGTTTGGATAGAACAAGGGAGATGGTAGCTTGGACCTTGTGTGGAAATCCCAAATGAGGGAAAATTTGTCGCGTTTTTATAGTAGCAAAGCTTAATCTTGCTAGTTTATTTACTTGGACATTCATCGACAGCTTGGAGTCCATGGTCATTCCGAGGTTTCTTACTTCCTTCAATACTTTAGGCAGCGATCCCAGTTCATCAGGCCATGCGGCAAGCGGGTTGTAATTTTTCCAATCGCCACACGTGAGTATTTCAGTTTTTGAAGCATTCAATTTGAGATGGCTCCAAGTCATCCACTGATCCACGGCTCTGAGACAGCTGAAAATTGGAGATTTTCCAATGTCTTTGGGGCATTCCAGCTGAAGGAGTATTTGCGTGTCATCTGCATAGTTGTAGCACGTGAGGTGAAATTTATTGATCAGTACTGGTAAAGACTTCATGTAGATGTTGAAAAGCATGGGCGAGATGATAGAACCTTGAGGGACCCCTGCTTTTGTGGAGTACGGTTTGGACGAGAAAAGTGGGGTGTAGATGACATTAGTTCTGTTTCGGAGGTAGGACGCGATCCAGTCTAGAGCAGTTCCCTCTACGCCGGCTTCATAAAGTCTTTGTTTCAGAGTGTCATGGTCAACCGTGTCAAAGGCAGCTGAGAGGTCCAAGAGGAGTAGCGCAGCAACCCCGTTGCGGTCAACTGAATTCTTTAGGTCATCCCAGATGGCAAGGAGGGAAGATTCAGTGCCTCTTTCCGGACGGAAACCTGTTTGGAAATCTGAAAGTATGTCATTCTCTTCAATGAATTGTGACATCTGGGCGAACGCTGCTCTTTCTATCAGTTTGCCCAGGAAAGGTCCATTTGTAATGGGTCTGTAGTTGTCGGTGTTCAATGGGTCCAAGTTTGTTTTCTTCAGTAAAGGGCGTATGTATGACTTTTTGAGTTCTTCTGGAAATATTCCAGTAGTTAAGGAATCGTTGATGATTCTTCTTACTAGAATGGCAGCAGAGGTTGTTAAAAGAATTGTCTTGAAAGTTTGTGTCGGACAGGGGTCAGAAGGGTTGCCGGCAGGCCTGCTTGCTTTGACCAGGTCCATAAATTTATCGTGTGAGATGTGTTGGAAGGAACAGAGAGGCTTGATTAGAGCATTCTTGGATAGTTGTTTTGTACAAGGGTTAGTGCTGGTGCTTTGTTTCTGTTGTAAGTACGAGTCCAATGTGTCTGCTTTGTCCTTGTAATGATTTGGCAGTTTGTCTGTGAAATCTTGAGTAACAGGATGAGTTCCTTCTAGGCAATTTGGTTTCCGAAATTCATTGAGTATTTTATAGAATTCTTTATTTGCACATTTAGCGTTTTGAATTCTGTCTGAATAGTACCTTTTCTTAACTTTTTTGATAGCCGACTTATATAATCTGTTAATTTTTTGTACGTGAAGTTTGTCTTGTTTGGCGTTTGTTTTGAGCCAGGTACGTTGCAGCTTTCTAATTTGTTGTTTTATGTTTTTTATTTTTATGTTTCTCCAAGGCGCTTTTTTCCTTTTGTTCTGTTGTGTGGTTTTGAGTGGTATCAGGATGTCAAAAGCTTCCTGTAGCCACTCATATAGATTCTGAACAGAATTTATGGTTTCCAGATTTATACTGGATGTTAGTTGTGTTTCCAAGTGTTCCAAATTGAGTTTGTTCCACGGCCGATAGGTGGATGGATGTAAGGTAGTTTTAGGTGAGTCGCTTAGTGTTGTTTTATGTTGGAAAGCAAGCAAGTGGCGGTCTGATCAAGTGACTGGAGTTATAGTTTGAAAGGTAACTAGTTCAGTATTAGCAAAAATTACATCTAGGATATGTCCAGCGATGTGTGTCGGATTGGGGACAATCTGATGCAGGTTCAATGCGTCTAGGCCAGTGATTATTGTTTTTGGATGGGTCATATTGGTTTTATCAAACCAAATGTTAAGGTCACCCAGATGCACAGGTTGGAGTGTATTGTTATCAGATTTGAAACTGTGTCTAGAAGTGCGTCTGGGAATGTTGCCTTGCTAGGTGGAGGTCTGTAAAGGAGCAGGAAGTTACAGGTGGAAGACGGTGTAGGATTGCATCTTGTTAGAAAAGCCTCACAATTCTTTATGGAGATGTTGTCACCTTTAGTGATATGTATTGTTTGCCTGAATACAACAACTAGACCACCACCTCCAGGTGATGTTTTCATACTGTTACACACCTGTTCAGACTTTGACAAGTAACGCTGGTGTTGAATAATACTTATAATTTTCGACTTACGTAGTGTGGTGTGAGTAGCAACAGCTCTGTTGTTTATTTTGATTCTAATTCTTATTTTGATCTTTTTTTATCACCGTTTTTAGCTATGGTATAAGTATTTGCAAATAAATAAATGGAAAGATTGTAGTCTTCTAAAGACCAAATAGGCCTGGCTTACGAAAGACTAGTATTTGTTGTCCAGCATTTGCAACAAAACATGTATACGTATCAGAATTCAATGAAAACATGGCTGGATAGGTTTCCTGTATGCCATTGATTAACTTGAGACCTCCACTTTTTATTCCTGTGTTTCTTAAATCTAAACCTGACCATGGCAGTACCAAACCAACAAGCTGTAATACTGAATGATTCTGTGGAAAGTGTATAAGAAGGAGTATACTTACCTTGCCCAAATTAGAAAATGGGAATGAATCCAGTGGCTCTGTCTATCTTGGAATGTGGTGGGGCCTGGAATGGGCATCATGTGCACTGGCACCATTATCCCTTCTCTGTTCCCATTCCTGAAGTCACCAAAACAATAGGAGCTAAAGGGTGAACAACAGGACAGCCAGCCCCCCACTCAACGCATTCAAAATCACTCAGTGGGGACGAGCACAAACGCTGCCGATTCCAAGGTTTCGGTGACAAGACCCTTAGGCAGTCACCAAGCAGGTACGCGATCAGCTGACGCTTGCGCCCCGCTTGTTAAGGTTGCAGGTATGCAGTTTTGACGCAACCTAATGGTTTGATGTGAACCTCCCATGAAAGTCTAATTTGGATCCCTAGCCCTGAAGAAGTTGCTTGAAATTTGCAACAGCAACGAAACATGTTGGCTAATAATGATTGATTATGGCTCTACATGAGCCATTTTTAGGTTTCGCCCTGGCGTTGCAACTGCGTAGCAGTTGCTCCGCCCAGGGCGAAATCTTATGTCCTAGATATGGGGCTTTGGTCCCGCCTCTGTCTCCCATTGGCTAGCTCCATAAATGGAGGCTAGCCATTGGGAGACAGAGGCTGTCAATCACGCTTTCCCCGTGAAAACGCGATACGGGGCGTTTCCGTGTGTTTTTTTTAAGTCTGGCCCTCTCCTCTTCCCATTGGCTGGACTTTTACCTTCCAGCCAATGGGAAGGGGAGAGCACGAAAAACACGCCCCCGAATCTGCCGGCCGGGACACCCCTGTGACGTCATTCCCCGGGCCGTGCTGTGATTGGCTGCCGGCCTGGGACCTGACTTGTTTTTTGTTGGAAGATAAGAGTGAGGATTGTGTTGTGACCTGCGCTGCAAACAAGGACTCCAGATCGTACAGGTACATGTTATACTGACAACTCTTGCGTGCACCGTGCCTGGAGCCGAACAAACCTGTTTCATTGCTCCAGGATCACTTAGGCTGTTCATTCTCCAAACCAGGGACTGTTTTGGGGAGGGATGGGGACTAATGGCCACAGCTGCCGACTTTAAAAGTGGGGAAAGGACATTCGAGTCCCGGCGCCGGTTAACCCTCCTGTGCAAATCAATTAATCTTCTCATATCTTAAAAGGGATACTTTGTGCTTGCCTAAATTGGACCATGTTCATGCTATATAGAACTGCAAGCATATATAACAGTAATAAAAACATGTTTTATAAAGCCGAAACCAAACGCCTCTGTGTGCCTGCCTAAATCTCGATGGGTGTGTTCACTAGCTCACTGAGCCGGTCACTGCGTCCAACCCAGGGAATAGTTATGAATGCAAACTTCACAATATAAAATCAGGGTTTCGCCTCCGTCGCTTGCCGAGGGTTAGGGCGGCTTTCCTGTGAGAGCAGGACGGCTATATTTCACCAGGTCGCCGTTAAAGCACCCTGAAAGGAGGTCGCGCTGGGAGGACATTTTAAGGGGCAACAGAAAACACCACAGACCTCAGCACAAAGCTAAAACGCGCTGATCGTAATACGATAAATAAATGGGCGCCTTCCCATTGAGCAACTCTATTTACCTTCTCACAAAACCACACACACACACAACACACACACACAAACTGGCACGGCTATAGAAGCGAACACTGTCAAACACACAGACGTACACAGGTGCGGAAAAGCAACACAGCCACGAGCACAATCAGACAGAGTGAGACTCAGACAATTCCAGCCACGTAGAGGACACACAAGTACGTCATATAGTATAAAACAGACAGAGCCACCCTTAGACAGACGCACTCAGGAAAAAAAGACACACAAGCATATACATCAGCAAACAAACCCACGCATATTACAGCCACATGCTAACAGGCACACAGGCGCAAAAGCACGCACACACAGAAAGCACACACATACATACATTCACACACACACCTAAAACACATTCTAACCCAAATACACACACACAAGCAGACACTCCAGAAAAAAACCACACACACGGTGGCATACGAAACGTCTCTCACGCACACACGTGCACGCACACACTACTGTACCCAGTTTATTATAGATACAGGTGCCTGCAATATCAGGACGTGCATATTTTTCATGTTAAAGAATGCGCAGTACCGAGCACCTGCCTGGTTGCGTAGAAAAGCACAGTGGGGGAGAGGCGTTATATGTTTAATGCCCCCTGAATGCCATTTCGAGTGGCCACAACTTGCAGCTGAAATCCACCGATATTGGTAGCTGCAGGGATCGTTTGTTTTAATGTGTCACCCAAATGTATCACGTGACAGCTGTTTATCCGAAAAATCTCGAATCGGCAAAACCTGACAGCGAATTGATGTGGAAAATTGGTTTGTGGGGTATTCTGTAACCGTAAATACACTCTGACCCATTTTCGTGTTCTGCCTTACAAGACGTGAGCACAGTCCTCCCGGATCGCTCGCGAGCTTGTGGTTTCAAACCACACAGCTCAGACTCGGCCCATCAGTGACCACTGCCAGCCACACGCAGACACCACTTCACTGCCCACCCCACTGCACCGAGAGTCCACGGCCGCACTGCCCTCAGCTGCCGAGGGTCAGGAACACCCACAGGACTCTGCAAGATGTCCGGGCTACAGTGTGGGACAACAGCGGGGCACATCAGTGGTGCACGGGCCTTTTGCAAGCAAGTCAAATGTGCACTCCTCCTCTGGCTGAGAAGCTAAATACAGCTGTCACCTGGGTGAACCTGGCTCCCTAACACCCACGTGCCACAGTGCCACTGCACCTGCTGCACTATTGATAGATACATCCTAGACAACACATCAATAGAGCACCAGTGTAGACCTTGAAAGTTGGTTCCACACACAGTCTCCTCTATAAAAGTGTCTCCTGCACACGCATCGGCTCGCCCCAATTTCACCTTACACTGTGCGAGAAAAGAAGGTCCCTTTTTTAGCTGGACTGTGTTAATTTACTATTTGACTCTAGTACAGTCACTTCTGGGTAAGTGCCAGATCGCAGAAGTCTGAAAATGCGACGGGAATATTTTAGTTATCTTGAGACTACTGCAATGGGGACAGTTGTGTGTCACTTTCGTATTCTAGTCAGCACCTTAGAAATCCCTGTAGAATGTAATGCCGTCAGCGGTACGTAAAACACAAAAGTCATAATAATGTTAGTGTTGGCTGAACAGATGCTGGTAGACAGCTCTTACAATTCCACAACCTAGATCCACACACACACACACACACACACACACACACCTTTCAGCGTACAATGGGTGTGTGCATTTAATACATACTACTTTGGACGACCAAATACCCTGTCCATTATGACCAACACATCACAAAAGTAAACTCATGTGAAATAACAAATACAGACCAGCCTTCTGTCACAAGAACCACTTGACACTAGTGACTGTTCATTGCAAATCTCACAGAGGCAGCTCCTAACTCCAACTCAACTGTGACATGTTTTGTCGTGGTGTGCCCTGTATCAAAGTGCTTGTGTGTAAACTGGGTGGCTGAGATCTATGGAGCGGAGCAATGAAGATAACCCTGAAGTACCAAACCCTTACGGTTTGTCTCACCCCCACAACTTGAACAAAAACCATGTAATCAAAGTCAATCTTTCTACATGTGCTCCAGTTTGGCTGCCTTTCTGCCAAAGTGTGAAAAGTTGATAGTATATAATGACACTATGTAAGCTCACTTTGAGTGCTTAGGCATGCTAGAAGTGCTTCAGTTTAAGGTGTTTTTTAAAAAAACTTCTCAGTTACCTGTGGAGCAAATGGCGAGGCCCGAGTGACATAGAGGCCACAAAGACTTCTAGGAACGACAGTCACACACATCTGGTTCTTGGCCTATCTTTAAGTAGCTGTTAGAAAGGACTGCTGACAGCTAGTGGCCAGTACAGAAACACCATGATGCTCTGCTGTGCCTAATCCACTCTTTTAACGAGACAACAAGCACATTATAAATTACTGTACCATCATTGGCATAGAAACATCTGTACAATAATTCACCAGTTTCAACAAGAACCGTAACTTATGCATCACATCAACACATATCCGCACTCTGGGTTTTTACATGTTTTTAAATCACATTTGAAAATAAGTTCTACAGTGAACCCTGTTCACAGGGCAGTAAAACGTATACAGTATATTGATGACAATTTTTGTTGGTGTTGTAAGCCTGTCCTGCTATTATATGCACCTCCTCGGCGACAGATAGAATGAAGGACTAAGGCATGCCGCGTAACTTTACTGTGGTAAATCGGTCCATTGTGGGATTCTTTTAGTTTCGTATTCACACAGTGAGGAAGATGTGCTACACTTTTAGGGCTGCAGCACAATTAAGTTAGTCCTTTCAGGGCATGGTTTCTAAAACTGGTCATGGAAGTGACCCACTGATCACGACTACCATGTTGCGACTCCACTGCTTAAAATGTTAACACACAGAAGTCTGCTGTAGGCAGACGGCACCATTGCAGCCTTCTGCCAAGCATGACATAAGTGGCACCAAAGCCCTACTTGGCTCGTGCACCATAGGGTTCAAAAGTCCTGATGTTAGGGAATATGAGTAAAGACAGTAGACATCATATATAGTGACAATGCCATTTATTTATCTGTTTTCAAAACCAACACATAAATACAAATGTTGTCATTTACAATGCCAATAGCTCTAACTTTTGTAAAGGCGAAACCGTTGCATTGTAAATGCTTGTTAATATTGGAAGAGCTTACAGCAGCGAATAAAAGTTATCACAAGCAAATAAGCTTTACCAATTTTTAGCGGTGAGGATTATTTTTGTATTTCTATTGTTTGGTTTCATTGGGTTGAGGTCTTTCTCTCAAGTACACACACATTTCTTTCTGGGAAAGAAAGCAATCAATGATGAGAAGTGGGTTTGCTGGCGAGTACCAGTCAGCATTCCCCTTGGTGTTGCAACCGTGAGGTGCTTTCTTTCCTTCCCACACTTTTTTTCAGTTTATGGGTGGTTCGTGGCTGATAGTTTATTTTAGAATCAGAATACACTACAGCATAGTGACAAATTGGTCATAGAGAGAGTCGTGGATGAGGTTATAAACCCCCCTCGTGCTGGAAGTAAAAACATTTCCCTTTGTTGTATCCAACTAGGGGCACCCATTACTGAAGTAACAAGCATTTGTATTGCTATGAGGTATGGCCTTGGCAAACTCGTGCAATGATTATTTGTTATTGTAAGCATATGCACATGAATTTTAAAAAAAGGACATTGACACAGCCTAATGATGGTAGCTATTTGAATGCAATAAAACCTTTAAAGTTAATAAAAAAAACTATTGCATATCATTTTAATACATCTGTCGAGGTGCTTTCTATCTTCCAGGAACAGACAGAGAAGAATTTTTTTAGTTTTAATGCACAATGGGGGAAAATATTTTTAATAGTGCAAAGAAAACATACTGTTTGATTTGAATCAGTGCAATCTGAATACACAGCTTAAACAAATACGGATGACTTTAAAATAAAACATTGATAATTGATAGAAAAAGTCATAAAATACTGAACCACCAGCCCTGGCACTGAAGTGCACTTAGCTGGTTGTACATATGTGAGTTTGTAAACATGCTGTCACTTTCATGTATGAGAGCCAATGGCTGTCGTAGGATAAACAACTCTCACAGGCTCTATGCTGTGGTGAGTGGAAATAAAATGTGAATGTTAGTTGACCAGGCCACTAGATAAAGGGGCCTAATCTAAAGCCCCCTACGTGTATGTGTATACATAAGTATATTTTATTTATTACTTTTTTCCTGTTACATGTGGTTGCCAAAACTGCTGAAGCTCTCTTTAGGCCAGAGCTAAATAGGTGTACACGTCGCTCCCAAATAGTAACATTACCGAAATACTGACAGCGTTTTTCCATCAATGTTTTGTGGCATTGTGCAATATTCTCACAGATGCTCTTGGGTCACTTCATGCATCAAGACTTGCACCACCATTGCCATACAAATAATTTCTCTCAAAACAACATCAAGTCAACTTGATCATTACTGTTTGAATCATGGGCACTCGCAAACATTTTTCTGCGGGCTGAATGTTTGGTCTTAAGTGTGACTGTGGGCCGCTCTGATGCCAGCAGGGTGGTGGTCAGGGTTCATAATAGGGTATAGGCGAAGAATGTACATTTAGTTGCTGAACTGAATTGCACAATGTTGAACCAGAGAACCTGGGATGAATCCCAGCTTCCACACCAAACTGTGTGATCCTGGGCAATTGTTTTACTTCCACTTCATTACGTTTTCTTCATTATCATGTATAAGAGAACCTTGAAATACAAGACTTAAGGATGTGTGCTGTATAAAACCTTCTCATGTGTTTGGATTTAACCACTAATGGCATTGTTGTCAGGGTTGGGGGAAGCATGATCTTTTCTAAATTCATGTTTGAAAACTAGCACTTAAAACAAAATACTTCTGAATGCACTTCTATAGTCTGATTTACTAAGGTGAAACGGTCCTGCAGGTTAATAAAATCATTTTTTTTTAATGTTTACCGTTTTTAAAAATTATGGTGTTCCTATAGTTAAGCGGTGCAGTGTACCTTAGTTACTTCCTTTCTCTAACTGCTGTTTTTTAACTTTTTTTTAATGTTAGTGCTGAGTTGAGTAAACACAGCAGCCAAGTGCTACTGTAGCTCTAGTGGGGTGCATGTAAATGTCAGGAGGGCCACATGCGCCCTCCCCTCTCCGGCTTTACTTTGAGTCTCACTGCTTTGGATAATACAAAGAGCATGTCATATGCACAACACTACTGCATTTCAAGAAATTCTGCATCCACTGTGACCATTGTCTTTTATGTGATTTGAAAAACCTTCACAATAAAAGGCTTGTCTAAAAACCGAATTACTCAGTAGGTAAAATGGGCATAATAGAAATGTATATCCTTCCAGTAAAAAATATCTTCTGCTAGGTTCCCTGGGGCAACTCGGCTGGTGTCATGGTTTTAGTTCCCTGTATGGAAAGCCTATCCACCACATAACCCGCATAACATAAACAACGCTGAATACGCACCTCCACATTATTGTTCATTTCAGACCACCCCTTATCAATTTTTTCTTGGTACCCATAGTACAACATGTGTTTCATGGGCTAAAATCAAAAGCCTTGCTTTGCAACCCTATTAGATGTACTGGCTTCTCCCCTCCCAATGTCACAAAATATTCCAAGCCAATTCATTTCCAGCGTTTTAAGAGGCTTCTAATGACATACTTCCTTTGGCCATATATTGGCATTATGTTGATCTAGTTTTTTATCCTTCAAATTCTCCTCACTCACACACCTCTTCACTTAGGGCAGCTTGTCTTCCTTACTTGTATGCAACCAAGCTACCATCATATCGCTTTCCTCATATTCTTCGTGTATTTGCACAAAAATTAAAGGAAGAAAAAAAAAAAGGAAAATGTGCCACTATCTAATTGTGATGACTGTATTAAAGGGAGTTATTCTTTGCTGTGGGAGGTGACACTAACTTGTCAGGGTGAATCCAAAAGTCCCTAAATTAACCTGAGTGCAACCCCCTGGTAATTATGATAGAGCAGCCAGGCAACTTAACTTAGGGCAATGTGTAAAATATTTCTGCAGTTCCAAAACAGTAATAAATAAAAACACTAAACAATAAAAATCTTACACCGAATTAGAAAAATTGAGTGAAATGTAATAATCAAAATAACACCAAAACAATAAAAATCCAATCAGGGGAACCAATGACATGAATTTTTAAAGTTCTAAGTAAAAATACCTCCAAAAATCACTAAGTGCCTATGATAGTCTATAGATGTGATAGACTGGGACCTAGGCACAATTTGAGGCGTGGGTCGGATACACAAAGCAGGTTCATCCTGTTCTAGATTTTACCTTCCGACTTTAGTATTTCTTTATGGAACTCAAAATAGTCCAGTGAAGCAAGCCTAAAGCTGTATCCAGAAAGGTGCATCAAAATCGGACACCTTTGCCGTGAGGTTCCCCTGACGACAAAGTCCAAAACATTTTAAGTACCAACTTTTCAAGGTTTTTAGAGCAGCTCTGTGTCAAATTTCAGGCTCCCAGAACCTCAGTAAAACACTTGAGGACCAGGATTCACAAGATTAGAGGCCACCAGCAAGGTCAAGTCCAGGTCCAATTGGTACTGGCCAACTGGTCTCTTCAGGAAAAAGGCTCCTTGCAACTTATGTTCCTGTAGCCACACAGGATGTCAACCAACTGAGTCAACTTCTTTGTCTTGGGCACAAGAAGGAGCAGGACCCTTCCTTCAGGGCTCCTCTCAGGTCGTGGATAGCAGGTTCAGTCCTCTTCTGATCTTCCACAGGTCCAGAAAGTGTTCTGAGGAGGGTTGCGTAAGATGTCACATTTATATATATATATATATATATAGCACTAGCCAGTTGGTGGGAGTGACTCCTTCATACTCATTAGCCAATGAGGACATCGTTCTGGGAGGCAACCCCGACCACGCTTGCTGTATTTCTTGTTTGCCCTAGAGCAAACAATCCCACAGTACCCCTCACTCCTAAAATCCAAGATGGGGAAACACTTCCTTGCTTGCGTAGAGCTCTAGTGTCCTCCCAGACATATAGCCAGAGATATGAGCAGTCCCATTCTCTGTGTTCACTCCAGACTGGTCCTGGAGGTAGTTTCTCTTCCACTGGGTAGGATGCCTGCCCGACAAGTGTGGGACTTGGGGGAAAAAGGCTTTCCCTTCTATAGGTCTCCCCTTATACTAAACGATGAATGCGCAGGCGCAAGTTTCTGGACCAGCCCCAGCTATCATTCATGATATGAGTGGAATCAAATGGCCCATCCTATTCAATCCTGACACCAGGCCAAAGCCATCCGAAGGCAGTTTTCACACATCATTAATATCAAGCACTGATTGGACAGCTGCTAGCAGGCTAATGCAAATTAGCCAACAAAGTACAAAAACGACCCCTTTTCTAATTAATTACACAATTCGTAAAGATATCAGGAATAAGCAATGTCCCACCGAAATAGAGTTTACTTAATTTATTATCATAAAAAGATTTTTCAATTTAATAAAAGTCACATCATACTTGTATATACAATAAATGTATTACTGAACAAATAGACGAAGTACATATGTGACATACGAGCCCCAAACATGTAGAAAAATAAAAAGTCTGTACATGTCTCCAAAACATAACATACAAAAAACAACCATATAGTATGAAAAAACAACACAGTGTCACGTGGTGGCAATACAGGTTACAGGGATGCAGCACTGAATGGGCTTGTGGCCATTCTGAATGTACAAATACCAGATATTCTCATCTGAGTGGCTAAGTAGATATTGGTACATTTGACTAGTCATGAAAGGGTGTCTAGCTTGGCTGATTGTGGTACTTGTCTTGTTGTATAGGCTTGTGGTTAACAGCTGAGTCCTTCATGCCTTGATGGTTTCTAGAGAAATTAGTATTGAGTGGTCAGAGACTGAGCACAGACCACACTATAGAGCAGCATGTGGCCATGAATGCAGGAGTAACATGGAAAAAGCTTCTTCCACCTTCAGAGGTCACTGCACACTTTCTCATGTGCATTTGCCTTTTGCTGCTTCTACCCTGTTTCCTTGCAGTTGGGTGGTCTCTAGACCTGTAAGGCTGATTTGGGTTTAGGTATCTGGGGGTCTTTAAATTAATTTGGAATATCTATCTATCTATCTATCTATCTATCTATCTATCTATCTATCTATCTATCTATCTATCTATCTATCTATCTATCTATCTATCTCTATATCACTCTCTCTCTCTCTCTCTCTCTCTGTGTATATATATATATATATATATATATATATATATATATATATATATATATATATATATATCTATATCCATTATCCGTTTTAAATAACATAACATTGCAGTGATGAGAACTACTAGAACTTTTAGAAACAGGGGGAGTCAGGTCCTGGGACTTGTAGTCGGTTGGACCATAAGATAATTATATGAAAAGCAATTTACCAACTACAAATATCTTTCAATCCTCTATTTTGAGGAAAAAACCAAGTGATACTCCTGGGTTAAGTGGGTATATTTCACTCGTACCCTTTTGATTTATTGTTTTCAAATTGTCAACGTCTCATGTATGAAAAGGACACTTCACGTTCTATTACATTTACCAATGTGCTTCATATATACAAATATACAATACATTTTTACAACACAACACTTATATATACACAAGCTTTTTTGGATATATACACAAACTGTTATTTTCTTTGAAAGACCAGAGTCAAGCTTTCGACTCACAAATTAAGTAAACAGCAAGGGAATGAAACCAATGTTTTTCAAACAATATATAAACCATAAATTAATTATGTGGTCTATTAAGCAACTGATGTCTAGTCTTTTTGTGTGCCGACGCGTTTTGAACTCGATGTATCCAATTGTCGAGTTCTCTTCAGGGCTCTGTCTCTTGGATTTTTCTAAAAGTGTATAAAACAAAGTATTTTTACTTATTTTGTCTAAATTCCATCTGCTTCCCCACACACTTCAAATGTCACTATTTTTACCTTTATTCCAGCACTCGCCGGTCCGCAAGTACTATATTTATATTCAACGGGGTTTCTTTGGACCTGAAAATAAGCAGGGACATGCTGTCACTCTCTCTTTACTCCTGGCATTGTGAAGTGGTGCATACTGTGGTTGGACATACCTCAGATTGTAGAATGTGATCTTTTAATTATCCTCTGTTTATGTCCTCCTTTTGGAGATAATGAGTTATTCTTGCCGATTTGTTCACAGCCTAAGAGTGATAATAAAGCTCTCATGAAATACTCTATAACCACCGTTTGGAAAAGGTTTAGACAAACAGGGTCGCGTTCACAACTCGAAAAAGCATACCTGGCGTGCAACAGATTTCCGCCTCGGCTGCAGTCTCTCTACATGTGTTCTGCGCCTATTTTCAACCAGCTGCTCTCGTTCTGGGTCACCCGTCGTATTCCTAAATACATACATCGGTTTTAGATTCTGGGCGTGGGGTTTGGGCATAGGGTATCTGTTTCAGCATTCTGGATAACACTTACTTTTAATCGCGGCAATCCGGCGACTTCCGTAGTCAGTCTGTGGATGCGGTGGCCATTTTCGGAGATCTTTTTAAACCTTAACGATACGTTGTCACAAGCCCGGTCTTCCGTGGCGGCCATCTTTTAGTGGGTTTCAAATATCGAAAGGCATGATTAAAAGGTTCGGTGTATTTGTTGCAGCATGGGAATTAATTGTGGTACACATCGTAATCGGTCGTTCACTTATTGTTAATACCCCCATATCTTTAGATCGATATTTCTTTTTCTTTATTTTCGATCAAAGTGTGGGTGATTACAGCATGTTACAACCTTGATACTTCAGATAATGAGTTTAAGCCAGTAAGCGCACTATTGAATTTTAGTATTAGATACGCCTCCTTTTGCAACAATATTTTATCAGGGACCATAGGCCTTGTTTGTTGCAAGACGTACAGGATTGACCACTTAAAGTCATTTTCAGTGTGGTTGTTCTCAATAAAATGTTCGACCATGGGGGCGGTTAAGATTTTATTTTTTAGCCGTGATTTATGTTGAGTTATACGCGTGTTGATTTGCTGTGTTGTCTTGCCAATGTAAATCTTTGGGCATGGACACACGATAACATACACAACATTGCGTGTTCTGCAATTGGAAAAACACAAATGTTTCCATCTCATACTCCCATGTTGGAATTCCTTCCCTTCCATTGTGTTCCCACATGCCACACAGGAGCCACATTTATGGTGTCCCTCTACGGGTTTCATCCCCCACCTGGACAGCAAGTCGCTTTTGGGTTTAGGTAATGCAAAATCTGCCCTCACTATTTGTTGCCCAATGCTTTTATTCTTTCGGTACGTGAAGAGCGGACGTGGGAAAGGGCAGTCCAGATTCTCCAAAAGGTTCCAGTTTTTTAGGACCACCTGTCTCAATTTGTTGGTGTCAGGCCCAAAGGTAGTTACACAGACCAGTCTGTCCAATTCCGGTTTTGTTCTAGTCTGGAGCAGACATTCCCGAGGTGTGAAACGCGCCCTCTTGAATGAATGCTTCAGCAATTTTTTCGGGTATCCTCTATCTGTAAGTTCCTCACAGAATGTCTCTGCATGTCTTTCATAATCAGAGAGCTCTGTGCAATTTCTCCTGATGCGGAGCAATTGGCCATAAGGTAACTTGGCCTTAAGGTTTCTTGGGTGGGCACTTTGATGATGTAACATGGTATTTTTGTCAGTCTTTTTTCTATACAGAGAAGAAATTAACCGTCCTTCTGTA
This sequence comes from Lissotriton helveticus, assembly GCF_964261635.1. Lineage (NCBI taxonomy): Eukaryota > Metazoa > Chordata > Amphibia > Caudata > Salamandridae > Lissotriton > Lissotriton helveticus. The sequence goes on along the minus strand of NC_136057.1, from coordinate 765,690,863 downwards.
CATGTGATTTCAACATCTAGGAATGTCTTTTTCCTATCGCTATGTTCCATGGAGAATTTTATATCCTGATGTTTGGTATTTAACCATGCATGGAACTGAATCAACTCGGTGTGGCTCCCCTGCCACAGTAGCCACACGTCGTCGATATAGCGGAACCATTGCTTGATGTGTCCACTGTATGGGTTGTCATTGTCAATGAACTTTCTTTCATATTCCGCCATGTACAGTATAGCCATCTCTGGAGCATAAGGGCATCCCATAGCAGTTCCTTTCGTCTGCATGAAGAATTGCTCATTGAATCGAAAATAATTCTTCCTTAGGGCTATTTCGGCTAGTTTTAGAATAAAGCTGGTGGGAACCCGGTGTGGTCTTTCGCGGGCTTCCAGATATAGTTCTATTACCTCCAGTGCCTCATCCTGGGGGATCTGGGTATAAAGTGACGTCACGTCCATGGTGACTAACAATTGTGTCATTGGGTTAAATACAGTGCCTTCCACTTTCACCAAAAAATCCATGGTGTCTTTTAGATATGATTTAACTGTACTCACAAAGGGTTTCAAAAAGAAATCCACATATTTAGCAAGTGGTTCCAGGCAGGAGTCACACCCAGAGACGATGGGTCGTCCTGGCGGCTCATTTAGGTTTTTATGAATCTTAGGGAGGAAGTACAGAACAGGAGACCAAGGAAATTTTTTAATCAGAAATTCGCCTTCTTTTGCTCCCACATAGCCATTTTCCATCCCTACTCTGACAATGTCAGCTATTACGCCTTGGATGTTTTTAACGGGATCTTCTTGAAGAATTCTGTCCCAAGCATTGTTATTAACCTGTGCACCCGCTTCTTTGAGGTATTTATCTCTTGGCCAAAGGACTACTGCACCGCCTTTATCGGCCTGCTTGATGACTATTGACTGATCTTCCCTCAAATTTTTTAGCGCGCTTCTTTGCCCTTTACTTATGTTTTGTTGGATATATTTTTTATTCTTCTCTAGTTTGTCTATTGAAGAAAGCATAATCTGCTCAAATGCATAAACCTGTTTTGGAATTTTTTGAGTGGGTATAAAATTAGATTTGTTACGTAGCCCATTAGTCTCTTTCTCAATCATTGGCGACTGGTTAGCAAAGAAAGCCCTAAGTCTAATTTTACGACAAAACTCAATGGTTTCAAGTTTCATTTGAGTGAAGTCTGTTTGCTGACGTGGGACAAATTTTAATCCTAAATTTAGTACAGACTCTTCATCTTTCGTTAATTTCATTTTTTTTTCATTTTCCAATCTTTATTTCGACCATTTGGTCATAAAAGATGCACAATACAAAAAAAGAAAAAGACACATATTCAAATATCATTACAGGTCAAATATTGGATACATATAAAAAAAGGTCTGTACAGGGTTAAACAACTTTATAATGGATTTGAAAAATGTTTAGACACTACCCCACATTTTTTAAAAAACGGTTTCGTGTATACCACACATTGGTAAAAAACTTAGAAAGTGCGAAAACAGTTGGGCCAGTAGTATCAGTTTTTAAAATCCTGTACATTGGTGCATATTCCCTGCCACCCATGTTCCTTATCAACGGAAGCAGCCAATACTTTCTGGCTGCCCTATAGGCTGGGCAAAAAAAGACCACATGCAGGTCGTTTTCCTCCCTATCCTCGCACACAGGGCAATGCTTTACAGGGGCAGCCGACGACCACAAACTAGTAAAAGACCGGAGGGGTAATGTGCCATACCGCAACTGGAGATACAATTTTCTGGCAAGTATGGGATAAATAGGGTCCAGGGCCTTTTCAAGCCTATAGGTGTCCTTGCTTTGCAAGAACACAGCTGATAAGGACCCATCTGGCTGGGCAGCTATGGCCCCTGCCAATTTGCGTTTATGGTATAAATTCGACAGAGACTTCTTGGAAATATTGAGTGCTGCCGTGGCCGGGTCTGTCCATAGATCAGGGAGCCCCAAGTCCATGCAAGTGGCTTGAATGTTTTTAACCCAAGGGACACTAAGCACCTTGGGGTGTTTCAATAGTTCGACCAGTTCTGCCCTGTAATCCGTGAGATCGTTACTGCTCCATAGCCTGCGCCAAAAGGCTATGGGTCTCAGGCCTATCTCATCAGCTAATGGTCGTAATCCTAAATCAAGCCTCAATGGAAGAAGCGGTGTGCTCGGGGGGAGAGCAGCCACCCTTCTTATGAACTTATTTTCTGTTGCAGAGAGGCTATGACAGGGCATGTGCCCCCACAGTTCAGCCCCGTACATGATTGCTCCCCTCGCCTGGGCCTTATATATCTGAATTAAAGAGCCCAATGGCCGGTACGTCGAGCCGATCATTATTCGTGCAATGCCCCCAGTAGTTTGCACGAGTTTAAGATTTGCCCTGCTCTGGTGGGATCCCCAGGTCATAGTTTCGTTGAGGGTCACACCCAGATATTCAAAGGTGGCCACTCTCTCGAGCCGCGCGGTTCCCAGTTGCGGATTCTGGCGCAATTTGTGGCTCGGGTTTAAAACCATAAATTTGGTTTTAGTGGCATTAATTTCTAACCCTCTATCAAGGCAGAATGCAGTGAAGGAGTCAAGTATCCTTTGAATACCCATAGGGGTTTTTGAAAGCAACAGGGTGTCATCCGCAAACATAATTGCGGGCACCCTGTGGCCGTTTACTTTAGGGGCGTCGGTGTAATCAGTGGCATTGAGATGGGCGATTACCCCGTTGACAAAAAGGCAAAACAGGGTCGGCGCCAGCACACAGCCCTGTCTTACCCCTCGGCCAACGGGGAACCTATCAGTCAGCTCCCCCGACCTCCCGCACCTCACTCGGGCATAATTACCATGATGGAGCCTCTGTAAGATTGACAGGATGTCTGGGGGGACGCCCATCTCTGCCAGGACGCTCCAGAGTTTCCCCCTGGGGACCAGGTCGAAAGCGGCCCGTAAGTCCACAAAGATTGTGTACAAACTGCCGCCGTCGAACTTTGCTGTCTTCCAATAGATTAGATTTAATCTAAAAACCTGGTCCACTGTGGATACCCCCTTCCTAAACCCCGCCTGATAGGGACTAAGGGCTCCCACCTCCTCTATCCAGTCCTGAAGCCTGTTCAGCAAGACCCTGCCGAACAGTTTTTGCGGTACATCAATCAGGCTGATTGGCCTGTAGTTGGCTGGGAGAAGAGGGGAGCCCTTTTTAAAGATAGGGACCACCTCTGCCCCCAGCCAAGTACCAGGGATTTCCATCCCACCGAGAACACTGTTAAAAAGGGCCGCGAGATAAGGTGCCCAGACGATGGGCTCCTGTTTAAACAGGTCCCCCGGTAAGCTATCCAGTCCCGGCGCCTTTGCAGAAGCCAGGCCCGAGATAGCGGCAATGACCTCGCCCAGCGTAATTGCCTCCCCTTGGTGGCCCGACCCCTCCACCTCGATAGATGCAGGGAGTTCTCCTGGCTCAGAGCTATAGAGCGACTGGAAATGGGCCTGCCAAACCCCAGGTGCTATATTTGGCTCCAGTGCCGATTGTAGATTCCCTGACCCCCCATTCACTATCCTCCAAAACAACCGTTGGTTTTGGAGTGCTAAAGCCTTTGTGAGTTCTTCCCACTGATTTTCTTCCCATTCTAATTTAGCCTGGTCAAGAAGCCTTTTATAGGCTTGCCTGCTATGTTTCAGGCGTTCTCCTCCTACCCCCTCCTTGACTACTTTGAGAAGTTCTGATTTAGCCCGTCTGCATGTTTGATTGTACCACAATGCTTTGCCTCGGGGCCTCTCTCTGGTCTTACGTGAGCTACTAGTAAAGTGTAGTGCCGCAATTTTTGTGAGGTCCTCATGGGCATTGAATACTCTGGTCTGGGAGTCTATGTTACTTTCCTTAATGTCAAAACTCCCCACGGCTTCCAAGATAGGGACAATCTCAGCATATAGTAGGGGAAGTTTGTCCTTGGTTGCGACCATGTTTTCCCACCTAATTCTTCTCCTGCTGTTATCCAGGAGGAGCGCGGGTTTATTCCCTTCCACTATAGGCCCCAAGGCTATGGGGCCTGGGTGCACCAGGTCAAGCTCCAGGGCATTATGGTCGCTCTCACTCCTTTCCATCACCCTAAAGTCCCGGATTGTAGCCCACCTCGTTAATTGGACCATGACATAGTCCAAACGCGACTCTCTCCCCCGTCTATTATAGGTGGTTTTACTTGGAGTATCGGATTTCATCCGCCCATTACAGGCTCTGATTCCGAACCTTAGGGTAAGAGCAGTAATTTGTAGTGCTAGTGGGGACCAAGCTTTCGCGGGAGATGCTTCCACCGCGGGAACTGCCCACCTTGCATCTTCTTCCACTGAAAGCCCTTCCAAAAGGCCGGGTAATGGCTCAAAATGAGAATTAAAGTCCCCACCCACCACATAATATGAATCATTCGATAGTTCAGATAAAAGGCTCGAAAGTTCATCAATGGTTGGTGATTCCTTTGCCCTTCCCATCGGCCTGGAATAGAGGTTAACCAGCACAAGTTTAACATTGTTTGGCCAGAGTAGCGAGACCACAAGTATGTCTTCGGAATTAAGCGGTCGACGGGTGGCCACACAGCCCAAATGAGAAGCTACCCAGGTCGTAAGCCCACCAGACGGACGACCTTTGCCTTCCCACCGTGCTGGAATGGAAAATGATGCATAGCCTTGGTGTCCATAGTCCTCTCGTGCCCAAGTTTCCTGGAACATGCAAATGTCCCCCGTTTTAATGTAATTTTCCCAATCTGGCTCGCCCAGTTTGTTGGCCAGACCCGCAATGTTCCAACAAATTAGCTTCAGGTGGTCAGACGCCACAGTGGGCAGGCCATGGGGATTGGGGACATAAGATCCGGGTACCCCTTCCATCTGGGGGCCTAAGGTAGGAACAGCGATAGAAAAAGATGGCTCAGAATGGCTGAGCAAGCCGTTGACCATTGTCAGAGAGTCCCGTGCACTTCCCTCAGCTATGTCCTCATTAACCACAGGTAGATAGAAAGGGCCACAGATGTCAATTTCGGGAGCCCCTTGATCATCCGACAAGCCAGAAGCTATACCAGTGGTTACAATAGAGGGTGCCGGGAGTCTGCTGGCCCCATTATCCCAGGTATCTGGCTTGTGAGCAGCAAGTCAATCGACCCCATCCAGGGCACTCAAACAATTGAAACGATTAAAATGAGAATACGGTGTCTCTGGCACTTGAGAGTGCTGACGTTGTCTGTGGTCCTTGCGACTGCGTCTATGATCCACCCTTGTCCATTCATCATGCAGTGGGACCCTATGCATGCGAATAGGGGGGAAGAAGAAGGAAACTGGCAGGGTCTGGATGGTAGAATATTTTGGGGGATAGATTGACTACTGTTGTGGTTGCCCTTACGACTTGTAAAAGTTCCTCCTTGTCCGCATCTCCCATGGTACCTTGAACCTTGTCTTTGCCTGTTGGCCTTTTTCTAAAAAAGACACCTGTTTTTTGTTCTGGTTCCCACAACTATCTGATCCTGATGAATCAGCTGAAGAAGAGGTTTCAGAGAAGGTTTTGAATCTATTGCGGGATCTCCCCATATAATTATACAGTGCCTCCCTTGAATCTGATTGTGTGTAATACTCGTCTTTAAGAAAAGGATAAGCCTTTTCGAGTGTGAACGCCTTGGAGTCTTTTTCGTACTGTGCAATTTTGTTATTCAGCGCGTTATCCTTGAAAGTCAAGATCTCTTTCTCTATCTTTTCAAGTAGAGCTTTTGCATCGGATATTGTCGGACTGTCCTTAATAGCCTCAGTTAGTGTTACTATTTCTTCTAGTTCCTTAGCACTGAGTCTCTGCGCGGTTTCGATGGTATGGACCATAAGGTCCCTGCTGCATTTTGTGTTAATGCAACTAAATCCCTTTCTATACTCGGCGTCCTCAGTGAAGATTACAGGGACATTTTTCACCTGTAGCCCCCAGGGTATTGTCCCTCCTCTCAAGTGTTTTAACAAGAAGTGACCATGAAGTTCTGTCCTGATATGTTTTTTACTCAGTCTGATTAACTTATCTGACTCATTCTGCTGTTGGGCAGAGGAGCTCAGAGTGACATTGGAGAAAGCAGCGGAACTACTAGAACAGCACACAGTAGGTGGAGCACGAGACAGCTCACCAAATTACAACCAGCGGTTATTTGCAAACTCAGGGTCCAAAAGGTGCAAGACAGTTGGTCGTCACTGTATCCCAAAAACACACAACACCCACACACCCACACTCCTCTTGTGGTGCCAGTCCAGCTGTGTCTGACTGAGTAGAGCCTACAGAACTATCAGAGCTGTCACTATCTTGGCCCATCCCTATGAAGTAAGCATCCAAGAGCTTCTCACACAAACTCAGCCATACAAGAAGAGTGTCCCCCACCTTGTCATAGTGTCTGCTTCACCTCATATGGTTTTCCTCATCTAGCGACCATTCCGCCACATCCCTATGCCAGCGAGCCTTCTCTTGGGTACACTGGCCCATCCAAGTGATGGCCACCCTATGCCTGGCGAGCACCAATGTTAACTGTGAAAATTTGTAAGCAATCTTAAGACCTCTTGGCCTTTTGATGTTTCCTAACAATGAACACTGAGGGGCCACCACCACCCATAGGGCAGAAACTCACGTTAGTTCACCTACCACCTGGTTACAGATGTTTTGCACCATTCGGTAGCCCTAGACCAAGTGGAGGAAAATGATCCCTGCATTTCACTAAGAGGGCAGTCGTCAGTGTGGGCATTGGCTATGCAATGGAGAGTCTTGCGGTCAGATATGTGCGGTGCAAAAATTGTAATGTACTATCTTGAAACAGACATTGCATGAAACTGATTGCATGGGCTCGCAGACTTGAGCCCAATCCCCATCCTCTAAAGGTGTTTCCAAGTCCATGTCCCAGGCCGCACAGGCCTGTAAGTGGGAACCTTCCTCGTCCACCCATATGGCCTTATAAAGCAAGGAGATTACATGTCTGCCCAACCCGCAAAACAACAGGGTTCCAATACACTGGATGCCCCGGTGTCGATAAGAAAAATGGACACATCAGTTTGGCTACTTCCACCAATCCCGCTTGGTGCAAGAAATGTCCTGGTCCCAGCGCAAGCTCTTCCCGTGCATCCGCGAAGGTGATGAAGTTCTTGTTAGGGTACAAGTCCCCCAGTATGCCGCTGCCCCTATACCCTCCATGCATGGAAGGACATATGGGCAGCCAATTGTCGGACCGGTGCCAGAGTTCATACTGATATCTCCCTGTGGAACAGGGCGCATCTTAACAACCCAGTGACGAATCATTGCCATTTGTGTGCTGTCTGCCTCACCATGTAAGGCGTGCCATCCGGAGCCTTAGCCCCCTCCATTAATATCTCAGTTAATTGTCTGGCCTCGACCATCCCCGCTAGCAGGCGCTTCTCCCAACTGTACTCTGGCTCCAGCCATCGAGCCGCATGTTGCACGTGTGCTGTGTAGTATTACAATTCTAGCTGTGGCACCACCAGGCCACCCTTGCTATATTGTGTGGTCAGCGTAGTCAAGGTAACCCTGCTGCAACTGCCGGTCCAGAGCAAGGAAACAAGGATCAAGTCTAACTGTATTAACACTCTGGCAGGCAGGGGACTGATAGAGTTCTGAAGAAGGTATAAACAGCACGTCAGAGCACCATTTTAGAGATGCCCAACCTGCCCATCAAAGACAGCAGGAGTGTGTTCCAACAACCAAGGCTCACAGCTCACCGTTTATGCGACCATAATGCCCAGGTATCTGAATTGCTCCAACTCCCAGCACAAACCGATGTCAGGCAACCTCTCCACTTTCAGAAACTATAGAGACTTGCCATGATAAAGTGTGAAGAGGAGCAGGAATAGGGGCCTGCCTTGGCGTGTTCCTCAGTCCAGAATCAATTCTCTGAGCGGCTCTGTCCCACATGCACCCTGGCACTGGGCTCGGTGTAAAGTAGTTGTACACCTGTGTCACTTGAATTGGTTCCCTATATCGCAGCACATTAGGTACAAGGCGCTGTGCTATGTCTGTAGAACCATGCATCTGACTGGCCCTTTATTGTAATTATCATTGCATTTATATAGCTTGTACTACCCCTGATGAGGTATTGAAGCTCTTTTCGGTGAGTAGCACACTACTCCGGAACCCAAAGTTGGATTAGTGGTGGATTAGTAGAGGGAAAAATAAATTGTTATTGAGAGTGGTGGAAGTGATAGACGTGAGTCTGTTAGTTGGATAAATAGGATAAAGGATCGCTATAGCAGGGAAAGGTTTAGAGAGGATTATTAGGGAGTTCATAGTAGTAAAAGAGGTTTGGGAGGAGTCAGAGAGTGGAGGTAGGGGATATTTTGTAAGAGTGATAGGTTGAGTCATATAATGGTTTGGGAAGACTAGTTAACATTTTTCTTTCTTTGCAGTGGAAGGAAAAATATATGTACAATCTCTAATATACCCTTATGTTCCTAATCGAGAACTTCAATCTGGCAAATCAAATTTTACCACCATTTCCATAATTAAAAGGGCAAGGCAAGGAGATTGTTCCTCTGCTTACTTGGGCCAAAAGCTATGGAGTGACCTGCCAGCCAAACTATGCATATGCAGCTCATATGCACTGTTTGGGAATTCTCTCAAGACGTGGTTATTATGAATTTTTTAACTGATTTACTGGTTCCTGGATCCGCTAGCTCTGGGAAACCCCATTACGGTAGCCATGTGCTTTATAAATTTGATTTGATTGAGTTGAGCAGGGTCTTGGATGGGTTGAATGACGAAGCATGGATAGGTGGAGATGCAGCAAAGTGACAAGACACAGGCATGGTAGAGGGGAGAGCGAATAGAATACCAGAAAGATCCAAATATATCTGCACTCTGATCCGGAGCACCGTTTCCATGTGCTAACCCGGCTAACACTGCAAGGTGAGGAATATCATTTGCATATGTGCGAATACAGTCTCTATTGCTTTGAAAGATGTGTTCATTTGCCATGCATTGCAAAGGAAGCGCCTCTTTATCAGTGAAAGGATTTTCAATGGAACAATAGATATTTTGCCCGAAATCAATGTTACTTCCTGCTGACGGTCCACCCAAGTGACCATTTCGTGCAAGGCATATTGCATGCGTTTATCCCCAGAGCGCCGCTACAACAAAACATAAAAAGAGGAGTGGATGGACTAACTGCATTAAATGTGCTACTGCTTGAGATTTTTAGTATAAGCGCAGTCTTCAGTAGGCACCGTGCTCAAATCTACCATTACACAAGGCTGTAATTACCCACCTCCAAGACAAATAATGACCTACAAATTTGTTACTGCTCCGATGCTGCCCGAGATGTAATTGAACACAGATTATTTATAAAATTGGAAATTGGTCATGCCCTGGAACAGGCCCGCTACTAGGAATTTATGTCTGGATTACCCAAGGTTGCGTTCAGTTGTGCCAATGTGTGCCCAATTTTTTTAATTCTGGAAGTAGCCTACGAGCGCTAGATTTACATGATATTTTCTTCCAAACAGTCATACAGAGCATGTGGAGAACTATTTTAGTGTAAAAGCTGATGTCTATATGCATTTTGCCCAACCCTCAAATTTCAGCAGCCTAGGCTTTTTTAAAAGCACCTGGATGCAAAGCAGACTGCAATAGTAGTTCAGGTTTAAGGAGGTCCCTGTAACCACACCCAAGCCTTTGCATGTTTGCACTAGGAAGACTGGCTATTCACTCCTTGCAATTTACCCAACACCTGTTTCTTTGCACACTGCGATCTTAGTAACTGTTTATTTTAATGCCATTTTTTTGCTTTCATTGATAAAAAAAGTTAAACATATTTGTAACAAAAGAAAGCAGTAATGTTGATACTTGAGAGCAGGCAATTGTAGTCAAAGAGGAAACCTTCTTGATCGTATCACACAGAGATCCCCAGGTGCGCGACGGCCAGCTTTGTGGGCCCTAGGGCACTATAGTCTTACAGAAGGGGTCCGCTTGTGCAGCCCTCTGTTTTGAATGTGGCTTCTCACCAATAAACCACACCCAAATACGGCACTGCCACCTGGGAGGCAAATATATCATTACACCTTTGAATAATATACAGTTTTAAGCATGTCTTACCACCCCTGGCACAACAAGACTGCAACACAAAACAAACAGCACCTTTGGAAAATGAGTTTTATTTAACAAAATGCAAAGACTATCACTTTTAGAATAAGGCTTGGGGTTTATTACATAATACTCTCTAAACAAAGGCTGTCTCAGATACCAAATGCATTAGATTCAAATATATGTAACAAACCTATAATCTACAGGCATGAATCAATAACTAAGCAAATTTATAATCTAAATGGCATAAATCAATAATTATACTGATTAATAAACAAGTAATAACTGATATAAGGTAAGATACACTGGACGTCCTGCAAGAGAGCAGAAAGATATATATATATATATATATATATATACAGAGTAGAGGATCACTCTGGATGTGCACCTCCCACACCACAAAGAAAACACCTCAAACGATCACAGCCACTGGCTCACATCACAATGGCAATAATCACAAAACTCAATACATCACCTGATGCATACACTGCCCACTTCTGGCCGGGGGAAGTCTTCACACAGCCGGGGATCAGAGCTCAGCAATCAGGGTTCAATCCGAGATAGACACGTCTGCCCTCACTCGGAATCCAAACTCCCAAAACTTCAACTTCCACTAGACCAGTGGAGGCTCCCTCTTTTAATACAAGTGAAAACGTTGGTCGAAGCTTCTAGCAAGCCCCGCCTCCATTTCCCATCAGATTCCGTACCACTCCGTGCTGGGGACACAGCATTGGTTGATCAGGCCTTTGCTATGACTTCGAGAAGGAGCCTGTACATTCCTCCGATAAGAACCAGTTTCTACTAGCACACAGAGTGCAGAAAACAAGTGAAAGTAAAACATCGCTTCTTACCTAGAAAGGCTCAGAAGATGGAGTCGCTTAAGCATAGGCCACTAATGCAAGATGGCATAAGATTATGCCAAAGCCAATAGGCAAGCCCTGCCATTAAGCAAGATAAAGTAAGAAATCAGAATGGTCAAAGCTAATAGTAAGAACTCATTCTCACCAATGCACAATACACATTCCTGCACAACTGCACACCTTCAAGTATACATCCCACACGCTCTGCTCTTGGCAAGACTGTTCCACTCAGTAACAGCTCTCACTGAAAGACAGCAAGATTACAGAACAGAAGAGAAGCAGGCAAATGCAGGACCATCCTACATTAAGGGTAGGGTAAAATAACACACTAAAATCAATTAAAATGGTGATAGTTGGAGGTCATCATAGTGTGCCAGATTACAAAAGTGGCTCTTTCACTACACCCTCTTTTTAATACTGACAGGGCTGGTGCACATGCAGAACCAGTGCTATCTCCAGAGCACATTCCCTCATTTTCATAGGAGGGTATGGCTTTGCCTTTGCGCCCGCAACATATCATCGATGCAGGGGCAAAAAGACCGTCACGGTGCAGGCTGACAATATGCCACAGAAATGTGGTGCATAGTCTGTGTGCCTCCATAAGCTAGCCTTCTAGAGGGTGTGCCAGGGGGCTACAATGGATCCCACAGGCATTGCCCTGCAGGTAGGTGCAGTCACTAACTGCACCTGCCTGAAAAGGTATCTTGCCCCCCTCTTTTAAATTGCAGGTAACATGGCGCCTGCATTGTGAAATATATGATTTCTATACTAATAAGCATTTGGTCTGTATTTCACTGAAAGTGCTGCCCCGAGAGCAGACGCAAGTTTCCGGCTGTCCTGAGGGTAGTGAATTATTTGTGCACTGTCCCTGTTTGTGACCTGCGCAACTGTTTAAAGGGTGCAGTCAGTGACGTTCCAGAGATTCTTGGCTTGAGTGATGGGGTGGATCGAATAGGTCCTACATCTGTGTGCCACCAGTGTAGTCAAACAGAGCAGACCTCTCCCCAAAGATCACACTTCATTCTTCTCAGTGGTTTATTTCAGGCAGTTATGCTTAATTTATAATTCATTGATGATTGTGATCTATTTTAGTATAATAACAAAAAATGTCTATGGGTCAGAAGGGCTCAACTAGACAATCCGTCCAGGACACAACTAATAATAAAACCTAATAGTGATGAAAGTGCACCAATGTATACTAAAGGTGCAGCATGAGGTCTCTAGGGTGTAAAAAAGTACCCATCTGTTCCCGCTCGGTACCGCCCTTGTCATCATATGGGTTCTCCTTATACCCAGGAGAATACGCTGTCAACCACCAGATGTTACTGTGGCTGCCGCCCAACCATTGAGAATCGTATGTACGAGTGGGAAGTACCAAAGTAAGTGTGTAAAAGGGTAGCTGATTTGCAGTGCATAAGTGTGTGAAAGTGAAAAAGTGAGGTTTATAAAATTGGAGAGAAGAGAGTAGAAAGGGGATTTTAATGGTATCTCTCAAATTTTCCAAACTTTAAAAACAGTGTGAATTGTATAAACAGATTTAACAAAATATCTGCTTCTAAGGATTAAAGGTTGACATGTTTCAGCATATGTGGACTCTATTTAGCCACTGCTTTCTTCAGGACCATACATTCGCTACTGCAAAATTCCAAAAAATATTAAAATTAAACCATATCACCTGTTGGTTCCAGGGCTTATTAATTATCCTCCAAAGAACTGAAATATCAGATCCGAAGAGTTGTTGTGCCAAGGACAGGACGCAAGGAGAAAGTAAAAACAAATATAACAAAAATATCAACAGCAAATCGTACATTCTGTTATCATATGATTGTCATCAAAAAGTAAGGGCAGTGACCCATTACTAAAAGGAAAAAGATCCGCTTACCTATTTGGTAGGAGGATAATGCATCACCCCACCTGGCTGCAGCTCAGGTAAGTGGAGCACCGCTCTAGTAAAAACAATAAGGATAGCAAGTCAGGGCATTTTCAGATGGTACTAATTCGAAGGTGGTATATGTTATAATGAATGAGATGCAGTAGGTATTGCTCTTTGTAACGTCATCTGCCCGAAGAAACCGGGTTCTATCGGTACTATGAAGTTACGTATTCCTAATCACTCAGAAGACGCTGTTATTCCGCGTCACTATCGTGAATGTTATACACCTCTTTCTTTAGGTCATAATTGTATGCAATTTGACCAGTTCTTAACTCGTATCTGTTTACTACTAATGTCTCTTTTAATTGGCCAAGCGACGCGATGGGACTGCGTCATTAAGTAATAACGTTATCGAGCGTTCTCTCATCATGTCAGTGTACCTGGGCGATGGCGTGCATATTCGCACTAACACTCCGTATCAGATATACCTAACTGAGCTTTAGGCGTAGCGGCACTCACAAAACCCCCGCAGGCCATTGCAGCGCTGCCCATGCATTCGTACAGGCATGATACTAAGTAACAATCCTAAGCGATCATAGACCGCTGCATAACAGCCTGCGCGTGGATGCGGGCACCAACCTGTCCGTCGGTTCTCCCTGGCGTCCCTCTGGGCTGTCTGGGGAGGTAAAACGCCGCGTCCGGACGCCATTTTTGTGGGCCAAGCGTGAAAAGTCACGTGACTACTCACGTCACGTGCCGCTACGGTATAGAGGTCGCATTAAAGTACGGGAAATGTGGTTTCAAGCTCCCGGCTACAATGTTCAATAAAGCTACGGAGTTCAGCATGGAGTTTTATTGAAACCTTTTTTAGATGGCACAGAGCGGTTGCACTTTCCATCATCATCTGAACAGGCTAGGATTTTCTCAGCAAACTGAAGAGGTTGATTAAACATCCATCCCCGTTGAGAATTATGGTATCTCGTGTATCAGAGTATTTTCTTAGGTAGTGCATCATAATTGTATCCCTTGTTCCCGATATTTCTACGTTATGCGTTCGGTCTCACATTCACTCCATATTTGAATAGAGTATAAGTCTCAACGCTCACGATTTTTTAATAAAAACAGGCAGCTCTTTTTTATCTTATTTATTTTGTAGGGGAAGTGGATTATGAACACCAATCTTCTTAGCAAGTCCTCTATACACTTAGCTTCAAAGTAATACTGATTAGTAATGTCTTGAGGTGTAAAAGAGACTGGTTAGTCCTGATTATCAAAACTGCTAAAAAAGTGGCAGATAAAATCCTTAGTGATATTCAGGTTTTAGAGGGCCAAATAAAAGCTTCCATTAAAGGCACTCTGTTTAAAAACAGCCAGGAAGAAAGCAATAAAAATAATAAAGAATTTAAGGACTCCATCCTCTTTACTAAGCTTGAGAAATTTAAGAAAGACCTAGTGAGGTTCTCAGCTGAGAAGATCTACCCCTACACTAGTGTTGCATATGTTCCACCGGCATTTAATCGCAATGGGCGCAAAGGGGTTTCCACTTATGCTACCTCTAGTTCAGAAGAAATATCGAGTGATTCAGATTCCTCGTCAAATGGTAAGCCAGCAAATAAGAATCGAGGTAGGGGTAACAGAAGAGGATGGAGAAATAACTACCACAACCAGAACCAGTTTCCACATGGTGGCAACCTAACCCGTGGATGTATGGGGGTCTTCCTTTTCCCCAACAAATGAGAACCTATGGCCCTCCACAATTTCAACCTGACCCAAACATGCAGCCTTTTTTAGGGTATGGCCGAGGGAGAACCAGAGGCAGAAGAAGGCAAGGACCAGTCCAACAGGTTCACTGGGGGTCCGCTTCCGTAACCATCAATGGATCTGGGGAGCGGGAAGAAAGTACCGCAGGAATCAGCAGGTCCGAGCAACGGGACAATCTTGTGATAAACTTGAGCTCACACACACTTACAGAAAATGAAGAGAGTGTATTGAACAGAGGATTAGGTTTTGTGACAACACAGACAGGGGATCCTTTTTTGACACAAATTGAGATGGCCAAATTCTTCAGAAAGATTAGACTGCATTTCTTTTTTGCCAAACAAACAAAAGAAGCGTCTGAACTTCTGGATGTGAATACTGGTTTAAAAAAACCTTCTACTTACAATCCACCAACAGTTAGTCTACCTGCCAAGGTTCTTACTTTTGACCAAGCGGTCGAAAGTGATGTCAAGAAACTCTACCAAACTAAAGATAAACCCTTTGTCAATCTACCGAGGAAAGAGCAAGATGCATTGCGTATTTTAACAACAAATGATACGCTAACAATAAAAACCAGCTGACAAAGGTGGGGCCATTGTCCTACT
Organism: Lissotriton helveticus; assembly: GCF_964261635.1. Lineage (NCBI taxonomy): Eukaryota > Metazoa > Chordata > Amphibia > Caudata > Salamandridae > Lissotriton > Lissotriton helveticus. The sequence continues at coordinate 765,675,698 of NC_136057.1, read as the reverse complement.
TGACACTACTATCAATCAATCAATCAATCAGTGACACTTATAGAGCGCGCTACATACCCGTAGGGTCTCAAGGCGCTGGGGGGGGGGGGGGGGGGTGCCGCTACTGCTCGAACAGCCAGGTCTTCAGCTTCTTCCTGAAGGAGAGGTGGTCTTGGGTCAGGCGCAGGTCGGTCGGGAGGGAGTTCCAGGTCTTGGCGGCCAGGTAGGAGAAGGACCTTCCTCCTGTAGTCGCTCTTCGGATGCGGGGGACGGCGGCGAGGGCGTGGTTGGCTGATCGGAGGTGGCGTTTGGGAGCGTAGAAGTTGATCCGGCTGTTGAGGTAGCTCGGGCCTTGGTCGTGTAGGGCTTTGTGTGCGTGGGTGAGGAGGCGGAAGGTGATTCTTTTGTTGACGGGGAGCCAGTGAAGGTCTCTCAGATGTCCGGTGATGTGGCTGGTTCGTGGGATGTCGAGGATGAGTCTGGCTGAGGCGTTCTGGATCCGCTGGAGTCTCTTCTGGAGCTTGGCGGTGGTACCGGCGTAGAGGGCGTTGCCGTAGTCCAGTCGGCTGGTGACGAGGGCCTGGGTGACGGTCTTCCTGGTCTCGGTGGGGATCCACCGGAAGATCTTCCGTAGCATGCGTAGGATGTTGAAGCACGCCGAGGAGACGTTGTTGACTTGCCTGGTCATGGAGAGGGAGGAGTCCAGGATGAAGCCCAGGTTGCGTGCATGGTCTGTTGGTTTGGGTGCGGTGCCCAGTGCGGGAGGCCACCAGGAGTCGTCCCAGGTGGAGGGGGAAGAGCCCAGGATGAGGACCTCCGTCTTGTCAGAGTTCAGTTTCAGGCGGCTGGTCGTCATCCACTCGGCTACCTCTTTCATCCCTTCGTGCAGGTTGGCTCTGGCGGAGGCGGGGTCGTTGGTCAGGGAGAGGATCAGCTGGGTGTCGTCGGCGTAGGAGATTATGCTGAGGTTGTGTTTGCGTACGATGGCCGCGAGGGGGCTCATGTAGACGTTGAAGAGGGTGGGGCTCAGAGATGATCCTTGAGGGACGCCGCAGATGACTTCGGAGGCCTCTGACTTGTATGGTGGTAGGCGGACTCTCTGTGTTCTTCCGTCGAGGAAGGAGATGATCCATTCCAGCGCCTTGTCCTGGATTCCGACGTTGCTGAGGCGCTGCACTAGGGTGCGGTGGCAGACCGTGTCGAAAGCCGCGGAGAGGTCTAGGAGGATGAGGGCCGCTGTTTCTCCATTGTCCATCAGGGCTCGGATGTCATCGGTGGCGGCGATGAGGGCGGTCTCGGTGCTGTGATTGGCTCGGAAGCCGGACTGTGAGGGGTCGAGGGATCCGTATCGCAGTGAGTGCCTATGGCAATTACAAGACACCAAATCGTATCTCCCACTTACAGAAGCCTCGACAGAACGACTAACTAACACCATTGGTCATATAGTAGAAGAGGCAGTCACGGAAGGATGGATTACATCACAAGAAGCTCAGTTCCACCGGACCACATACCCCACCATGCCTTACTTCTATGTGTTATCAAAAGTCCATAAGCCACAACGACCTCCGCCTGGACGCCCTATCATGTCAGGGATTGGCTCTATTTTAGAACCGTTGTCCACGTTCGTGGATCACTTTCTGAGTCCCATGGTGAAAGGGATGCCTACATTCCTCCAAGACACTAAGGATGTATTACGATTGCTCCCAGATATTGAATTTGATACATCTAAAGATATCTTGGTGTCTTTTGACGTAGAATGCCTCTATACCTCAATTCCACAAGATGATACACTGGAAGTAGTAGGTAGTCTCCTAGGACAAAGAGATCTACAATCCATAACACCAGTCCACTTTATCATGAGCCTTGCACAACTAGCAATGAAAGAGAACTTTTTTAGGTTCGAAGACACCATTTACCTACAAACATCTGGGACCAGTATGGGGAGTGTCTTCCCTCCCAGTCTGGCGAACCTTTATGTGCATCACTTTGAACAGCAATATGTGCTGACACCCACTAATCCGTTCTTCCAGTCGTTACGAACATGGAAGCGATACATTGACGACATTTATATTGTCTGGCGTGGGACTGTCGAAGATCTCTTGACATTTCACCAATGGCTGAATACAAGAAATGCTCATTTAAGGTTTACGGTGGAACATAACACACACCAATTAGCATTCCTGGACCTTCTGATCATCGCAACACCTACTGGCCTGGGATCTGAACTCTACAAAAAACCTATGGCCCGCAACTCTCTATTAAGTTATGAGAGTTGTCATCAGCGATCTTTAAGGAACAACTTGCCATATGGCCAATTCTTAAGGATCCAGAGGAATTGCTCCAATAAAGAAGCCTTCAAAGAAGATGCGCTCAATCTTGAAGATCAATTATGAGCAAGAAAATATCCAAAAAAGATCATATGCCAATCCAAGAAGCGTGTTTCCAATAATAATCGTGAAGCCCTCTTAGAACCCTCCATACCGAAAGAGAAATCTAAAAGAATACCTTTTGTGAATACATTCAACATAAAGTCGAATCAAGTTCAGAAAATTATCCAGAGACACTGGTCCATTCTGAATACTGGGGGAGACAAACTACCTCCACCTGTGTTTGCCTTCAAAAGAGGCCCCAACCTGAGGGACAAACTCGTGCACACAAGACCGAAGAGCAAAACACCACGTACGGTTGGCACCCTATGGGACCTGCCAGCAGTGGAAGGGCACCATCCTTGTGGCTCATGTGCAGCATGTCCCCAGACCTGCAAGTCTTTAAGTGTGGACATAGGCACCGATCGACCATGGCACCAAAAAAAGCTTACGAACTGTAATAGCCAGAACCTTATTTACCTGATCACATGTCCATGCCAATTGCGGTATGTTGGTGTGAGGAATGGGGTTGGGATAAGGAGAGACGTCACGACTTGAGGTCTATGGACAACTGTTTTATTCACAGTTACAGTATTTGTACTCGGGGGATTCAAGTGGCACAACGTCCACCAAGGCACACAACACTACAGTCCGGGGTTTCTCCTCTGGTGACCTTCCGGTGTCTTCAATTCCGGGTCTTGGACTTCTCAGGGGGATGGTCACGGTTCCGGACGTAGGCTCGAGAGAAAAGGAAAAGAGACAGCCGCGTTAGTGGCTGGGACTGAGGTTTAACGAGTGGGAGGGGGCAGGGGAGTGAGGGATCACCAGGATACTACCACCATCTACAACAGCCCTTTGAGTGTAGGCGGGAAACGGTGCACAGCGCTAGTAACCACCCTCAGGCTACCCCGTCCCACCCCGTGATTTAAACAATCCCTGTAAGCGCCCTCGTACCTTGTGGAGCCACACTTCTCCCATGGAAGTGTGGCAGGGCGGCTCGTGGTGTCGTGGGCCTCCTGGCTTGTCGAGTCTCGGCTCCGGGGGTCCTAGAAGCGATTCTTCGGCACTTCCTCCTTCTGCTTCCGTGGCGTTCTCCTCGAGGATCGGCTGGTCTCCTGGAGGTTCCGCGCCGACAGCCAAAGACGGGGCTTCCTTAAACGCCCACGGCTCTTCGGATTGGTCTGACGCGGATGTCGTCCGATCTCCTGATAGGCTGCCTGACGTAAACACTGGTGAACACACCCCCAGCGTCATAGAAGGCAGGTGCAGCGAAGGGTTCAACGAAGGAAAAGCCGGGGAAGCCCAGGAAACGTCTAGAGGATCCTGCGGACGGGGTGGAAACGGAGAAATGTTAGCAGGTACACCCCTTCCGTCTGAGTCAGGGACCTCGACCTCAGGACACATCCCACCCCCATGATTGACCCGATCGGGGGAAAGAGGATACCGGGAGAGAAAGTCAACGTTCCCCTGCTGAGAACCCTGCCGGTGACGGACCTCAATTTGGAACGGCTGCAAAGCCAAGAACCAACGCAGGATTCGATCATTGGTACCCTTGTTACGTTGGAGCCAGGTCAAAGGAGCATGATGAGTGTACAACACAAAAGGTCTCCCCTCGAGATAGTACCTCAGCTTTTCCACTCCCCAACGGACAGCCAGGCACTCTTTCTCAATCGTGGAATAGGCCCGTTCCCTAGGAAACAGTTTTCGGCTGATAAAGAGCACCGGCCTCTCAGCCCCTTGGTCATCCTCCTGGGAAAGAACCGCCCCGATGCCAACCCCCGAAGCATCCGTTTGTAGTATGAACGGTTTGAGGAAATCGGGGGAAACGAGTACAGGGGAAGAAGTTAGAGCATCCTTCAAGGCCTGGAAAGCCGAAGTGTGAACGACTGAGGGGGTAGGAAGCGAAGAGGATCTGACTGTTTTGCCCAGGAGATCAGTGAGAGGACCGGCCAAGTTAGCAAACTGATCAATGAATCGACGGTAGTACCCTACCAACCCCAAGAAAGCCCTGAGCTCTTTTTTGTAGAAGGGTAGGGTAACGCTTTGATGGCTTTGAGTTTTTCTGTCTGAGGCTTAATCCGACCGTCCCCAAGAAGGTACCCCAGATACTTGACTTGTTGAAAAGCGATTCTAGATTTTTTCGCATTGATGTGCAAATTGGCATTCTTCAGGCTAGACAATATGTTCCCAAGATGCATCAGGTGGTCGTCCCATGTTTTGCTAAACACCACTATATCGTCTAAATAAGCCGATGCATAGTTCAAGTGTGGTGCCAGCAGTGTGTCCATGACCCTCTGAAACGTTGCAGGTGCCCCATGCAACCCAAAGGGAAGTACCGTAAAGTGGAAATGACCAGAAGGTGTGGAGAAGGCCGTTTTTTCCCTGTCTTCAGGTGCAAGGGGTATCTGCCAATATCCCTTGGTGAGGTCTATAGTGGTTATATAACGGGCCTCACCAAGGCGTTCCAGGAGTTCATCTACCCTGGGTAAGGGATAAGCATCTTGTTTAGACACCCTGTTAACGGCCCTGAAATCTATACAAAACCGGATGCTTCCATCCGGCTTCGGTACCAATACCACTGGGGAACACCAGTTACTGTGGGAAGGAACTATGATCCCGGATTTCAGCATGCTTTGTACCTCGGCCTGGAATGCCAGGCGTCTTGCTTCTGGGATCCGGTAAGGTTTTTGCTTTACAACCGTATTCGGCAGTGTAGGTATGAAGTGTTCTGCTAAGTGTGTACGGCCTGGTTGGTCTGAGAACACTTCCGAATGGGACAGAAGCAAGGACATAACTTCTTTTTGTTGTGTGGCAGACAGATCGGGATTTATAGGGGCATCCCTGACCGTGTGGCTTGTCTTGGATACGGAAGACACCATATTGACTGTCGGAGGGGGTTTACCTAGCCATTTTTTTAAATGTTGATATGATACATTTGGGTTTTGCCTCTTCCTAACTGTACCAAGTATGTAGTGCATCCTATTTTCCTCAAAATTTTGAAGGGTCCCTGCCATTCCTTCTTCATTTTATGCGTAGAGGAGGGTAACAGTATTAGAACCCAATCGTCCACGTCTAACACCCTCCATTTAGTACCTCGATCATAAAAGGTTTTCTGTTTGGCTTGGGCTATGGCCAAATGGTCGTGGGCAAGCGTTCTAAGTTTATGTAACCTGGTCTGCAGTTGCCGGGTATAATCCAATAAGGCCTCGGCTTCTTGTACTCCCTCAGCTTCCCAACTGTCTTTTGTTATTTCAAGAAGTGTTCTAGGGGGTCTTCCGAACAGGAGCTCAAAGGGAGAGGTCCCTAGGCTGGACTGTTTCTGACTGCGGAGGACGAAGAGGGCAAGAGGCAATAACTGGTCCCAATTCTTTCCATCACCCGACAAGAGTTTTTTTAGGGTAAGTTTGAGGGAGCCGTTATATCGCTCAACCAACCCGTCTGTCTGGGGGTGACACACAGATGTTTTGATGTGTTTGATGTTCAATTGTACACACACCTGTTGCATCAAACGGGAAACAAATGGGGTGCCCTGATCGGTAACGATTTCCCTTGGAAAACCCATACGGGAAAACACCTCGACTAGTCTCTGGGCTATCGCTGCAGAAGTAGCTGCTTTAAGAGGGAACGCCTCAGGATATCGCGTAGTGTAATCAACTAACACAAGGGCGTACTGGTGTCCTCTGGATGACTTAGGCAAAGGGCCGATTAGGTCCATGCCTATTCGATCAAAGGGAACCCCTATAATAGGCATGGGTACCAAAGGGACCGGTGGAGGAGTGTAGGGGTTCAGTTTCTGGCATATTCTGCACTCCTGACACTATTTCTGGACTTGGGCGTATATTCCCGGCCAAAAAAAATGTCTCAATATAGACTGACCCGTTTTTTCCACCCCAGAGTGACCCGCCAAAAGATGGGCATGCCCAAAAAACAATATTTGTTCCCGAAAGTCGTTCGGGACTAGCAATTGAAGCTCTGCATCAGCTTTAGCTAGCCGATAGAGTAGGCCATTCTTCTCAATAAAAGTAGGATAGGTTTTCGTGGTTAGATCCTGTCTATTTCGTGCGACCTGCCACGCATTGGTGAGACTCGCGTCATTCAACTGAGCAGTCCTAAAATGGGTGTCCCTGGCCCAGGGTTCTGAAGCTAACAAGGAATCACGGGGAGGAGACAAGAGTTGAAGGGAGTCTAACAACAGTGTATGAAAAGATGGATTATCTGTCCCTAGGATTATAGGTTCTGGTAGTCCAGACATAACCCCTACGGTGACTTCCATGCCTTTTCCTGAGAGTGTTTACAACTTGACTCTGGCTACAGGATATTCCTTAACGTCCCCATGGACACAACGAATGTTAACCCGTTTCCCCGGAATGAGAGACGCTTGATCTACCAGCTCTTCTCTAATAACTGAGTGTTTACAGCCGGAATCCAACAATGCCCTTATACTGGTACCATTAAGAGAGACTCTTACGTAAAAAGTGGTTCCTGTTTCTTGTGCATACAGGATGGACCTGGGGGCATAGCTCACGTCCATGGGTTCGTCTTCTTTTTCCTTCTTTTTTCTACAGTACCGTGCAATATGACCCCACTCTCCACAGTCATAACATTGGGGTCCAGTGTTTGGCAATTCAGGTAGTTGGAAGCGTACCCGTGGTGGTTCTGACACTGGTTTTTGTAGTTTTTTGTCGGTTTTGAGGGGTGGTAACGTCTTGGTAGGTTTCTCTGGTTCCCTCATATAGGGCTTACCCTGAGCCCTAGCGTAACTAGTCGCCATTTCAATGGCATGCTCCAATGTTAAACCAGCGTGTTGTTTAAGCCACCTTTGAGAGCTATAGGGGAGAGCTTCTATAAACTGTTCAAGATACACTTTGTTCATAATGGCCTCGACATTACCCTCATGAGGTTTTAGCCATAAATCAGCAGACTCCTTCAATTTGAAGAACAAAGTCTTGGGTAGATCCCCGGGAGACCCTTTTTCCTGGCGGAAGCGTAGTCGGTGGGTTTCTTCATCAACCCCCAACCTGTCGAGGATGTATTGTTTCACCACTGCGTAGGCGGTGGTACCATCTCGGTTTACTGTCTGATATGCTGCCTGGGCTTCGCCAATCAACAGGGGCGCCAAATAAAAAGGCCACCTATCCCCAGGCCACGAACTGGCTCTCGCGGCTCTTTCGAAGTTCAAAAAGAATGCAAGGGGGTCTTCTCCTGGACTGAACTTCTGTAGAGGAACAACCGTTCCTGGGGGTGGGGCTGGAGTTCTTCCTTGACCTAACACTGTCATTAATTGCGTTTGTCCTTCTGCCAGTTTTAGTATGTTTTTGGACTGGCTCTGGATGGCTTGGGAAAAGGCAGTCCGGTCTGCTTCCATTTGGGACAATATAGTTTCCATGCTGTATCAGATGGCGTGGTTCCCTGAGGGCTCCTATCTGGCTCGCACTTGTGAGGAATGGGGTTGGGATAAGGAGAGACGTCACGACTTGAGGTCTATGGACAACTGTTTTATTCACAGTTACAGTATTTGTACTCGGGGGATTCAAGTGGCACAACGTCCACCAAGGCACACAACACTACAGTCCGGGGTTTCTCCTCTGGTGACCTTCCGGTGTCTTCAATTCCGGGTCTTGAACTTCTCAGGGGGATGGTCACGGTTCCGGACGTAGGCTCGAGAGAAAAGGAAAAGAGACAGCCGCGTTAGTGGCTGGGACTGAGGTTTAACGAGTGGGAGGGGGCAGGGGAGTGAGGGATCACCAGGATACTACCACCATCTACAACAGCCCTTTGAGTGTAGGCGGGAAACGGTGCACAGCGCTAGTAACCACCCTCAGGCTACCCCGTCCCACCCCGTGATTTAAACAATCCCTGTAAGCGCCCTCGTACCTTGTGGAGCCACACTTCTCCCATGGAAGTGTGGCAGGGCGGCTCGTGGTGTCGTGGGCCTCCTGGCTTGTCGAGTCTCGGCTCCGGGGGTCCTAGAAGCGATTCTTCGGCACTTCCTCCTTCTGCTTCCGTGGCGTTCTCCTCGAGGATCGGCTGGTCTCCTGGAGGTTCCGCACCGACAGCCAAAGACGGGGCTTCCTTAAACGCCCACGGCTCTTCGGATTGGTCTGACGCGGATGTCGTCCGATCTCCTGATAGGCTGCCTGACGTAAACACTGGTGAACACACCCCCAGCGTCATAGAAGGCAGGTGCAGCGAAGGGTTCAACGAAGGAAAAGCCGGGGAAGCCCAGGAAACGTCTAGAGGATCCTGCGGACGGGGTGGAAACGGAGAAATGTTAGCAGGTACACCCCGTCCGTCTGAGTCAGGGACCTCGACCTCGGGACAGTTGGCAAGACCACAAGGAGGATTAAGGTTCATATATCTGAACACAAAAGCACGATTTGGTGTCGCAAACAAGCTACCCGCTTAACAGCCCATTTTCTAGAAGTTGGGCATGGACCGACCGAATTTATTTGGACAGTTCTGGAGCAATCCTTTATCCCAGAGGATGTGGCAGATATCAGCAGATACCTTTTTTCCAAAGAGCAAAAATGGGTGTACAAATTGAACACTGACAAAGACGGATTGAATGAGGACATACCATGGATGTCACTATGATAGTTGACTTGTCCCTAAATGGGAGACAAGCTCTCCACTTATCCACATATCCATCCATAATGGTTGCCTGTAGTGATCCCCATCAATTGCATCACGGTATTGCTCAATATTTGATTAAAAGGGATATTACTTGAATGCACCCTGAACTATAGCATTCTTATACTGTTGTCTAAATAAATCAAGACATTGCTAATCAGTATTACTTTGAAGCTAAGTGTATAGAGGATTTGCTAAGAAGATTGGTGTTCATAATCCACTTCCCCTACAAAATAAATTTTAAAAAAAAGAGCTGCCCGTTTTTATAAAAAAATCGTGAGCGTTGAGACTTAAACTCTATTCAAATATGGAGTGAATGTGAGACCGAACGCATAACGTAGAAATATCGGGAACAAGGGATACAATTATGATGCACTACCTAAGAAAATACTCTGATACACGAGATACCATAATTCTCAACGAGGATGGATGTTTAATCAACCTCTTCAGTTTGCTGAGAAAATCCTAGCCAGTTCAGATAATGATGGAAAGTGCAACCGCTCTGTGCCATCTAAATAAAGTTTCCATATAACTCCATGCTGAACCCCGTAGCTTTATTGAACATTGTAGCCGGGAGCTTGAAACCACATTTCCCATACTTCAATGCGACCTCTATACCGTAGCGGCACGTGACATGAGTAGTCGCGTGACTTTTCATGCTTGGCCCACAAAAAAGGCGTCCGGACGCAGCGTTTTACATCCCCAGACAGCCCAGAGGGAAGCCAGGAAGAACCGACGGGCAGGTTGGTGCCCGCATCCACGCGCAGGCTGTTATGCAGCGGTCTATGATCGCTTAGGATTGTTACTTAGTATCGTGCCTGTACGAATGCATGGGCTGCGCTGCAATGGCCTGCGGGAGTTTTGTGAGTGCCGCTCCGCCTAAAGCTAAGTTAGGTATATCTGATACTGAGTGTTAGTGCGAATATGCATGCCATCGCCCGGGTACACTGACATGATGAGAGAATGCTCGATAACGTTATTACTTAAAGATGCAGTACCATCGCGTCGCTTGGCCAATTATAAGAGACATTAGTAGTAAACAGATACGAGTTAGGAACTGGTCAAATTGCATAAAATTGTGACCTAAAGAATGCGGTGTATAACATTCACGATAGTGACGCGGAATAACAGCGTCTTCTGAGTGATTAGGAATACGTAACTTCATAGTACCGATAGAACCCGGTTTCTTCGGGCAGATGACGTTACAAAGAGCAATACCTACTGCATCTCATTCATTATAAAGTCCACATTTGTAAAGCGCACAATCACCCGTAAGGGTCTCTAGGCGCTGGGGGCCGTCGGGAAGATTAAGCGAGCTACTGCCCAGAGTCACATGGTGCTGGGCTACCCTGCCGCCTGAGCCGGGGATCGAACCGTGGTCCCCAGATTCCAGCGTCAGTCGCCCTGGCCGCGGCGCCACACCTCTCCCCTATTATAACATATACCACCTTCGAATTAGTACCATCTGAAAATGCCCTGACTTGCTATCCTTTATTGTTTTTACTAGAGCGGTGCTCCACTTACCTGAGCTGCAGCCAGGTGGGGTGATGCATTATCCTCCTACCAAATAGGTAAGCGGATCTTTTTCCTTTTAGTGATGGGTCACTGCCCTTACTTTTTGATGACAATCATATGATAACAGAATGTTTGATTTGCTGTTGATATTTTTGTTATATTTGTTTTTACTTTCTCCTTGCGTCCTGTCCTTGGCACAACAACTCTTCGGATCTGATATTTCAGTTCTTTGGAGGATAATTAATAAGCCCTGGAACCAACAGGTGATATGGTTTAATTTTAATATTTTTTGGAATTTTGCAGTAGCGAATGTATGGTCCTGAAGAAAGCAGTGGCTTAATAGAGTCCACATATGCTGAAACATGTCAACCTTTAATCCTTAGAAGCAGATATTTTGTTTAATCTGTTTATACAATTCACACTGTTTTTAAAGTTTGGAAAATTTGAGAGATACCATTAAAATCCCCTTTCTACTCTCTTCTCTCCAATTTTATAAACCTCACTTTTTCACTTTCACACACTTATGCACTGCAAATCAGCTACCCTTTTACACACTTACTTTGGTACTTCCCACTAGTACATACGATTCTCAATGGTTGGGCGGCAGCCACAGTAACATCTGGTGGTTGACAGCGTATTCTCCTGGGTATAAGGAGAACCCATATGATGACAAGGGCGGTACCGAGCGGGAACTGATGGGTACTTTTTTACACCCTAGAGACCTCATGCTGCCCCTTTAGTATAAATTGGTGCACTTTCATCACTATTAGGTTTTATTATTAGTTGTGTCCTGGATGGATTGTCTAGTTGAGCCCTTCTGACCCTTAGACATTTTTGTTATTATAGTGAATCTGTTCCGTGTCTATTAGTTGGTCATTAAACATGCCCTTAGACCCTCGTTCAAACTGTTGTTTCTGTGATCTATTTTAGACAGAGTTATCTAAGGGGAGAGAAGCACTGAGAGCTTGTGGGGCTTGCAGGTTTTGAGGCCCTGTTTGTGAATAGTGAAAGTTTGTGCTTGTATATCTCTAGTATATGGAACCTACATATGATATGTACATGTGCAGTTTAAGTGAATATTGTTTGTGTCTGTGTGCCAGTGGTGTTTTTGCACGTGTGGCATGACCATTCTGGTTTAGGTCTTTCTATATGCAGCGTTCGTTTGAGCCTGCTGTGAGTGTGCTTATGTGTTGTGTATATGCGAATACACATGGTGTTTATGCATGTGGTCGGTGCTTGTATGTGCTGTGTATTGCATTCATTAAAAACTGGAAGGATGTGCAAAATTATATTGATAAAATGACACATTAACTTATTTGAGGCAAGCAGACAGCATGCATTTTCTGAATGTGTATATGATGCAACTTTGGGTCCTGAAGGTCGAAGGGCCACATGCTCTGAGGCTTCTGTGAATGAATCATCAGCTGTGTGACCTCTCACTGTTACAGTGAACCTTATCAAACCTAGTGCTAAGCAGTGAAATGTAAAAAGTAAGTAGACACTATTTATGAAATGTGTCCAAATAGAACAGATGAAATTTTGTCATACAAATTATCCATATTTGTTTTTTTAACACGGCGGCATACAGTATATGCTGTGATGAATGAGGAGACTATCCATTTATCTGAAAATCATAATTATACAACAAAATGAGCCCTGTTTCCCGTGGGAGCAGAGTCCCTCCAGGGCACTCAGGAAGAACAAAGTTCTTTAAATGATGTGATCTCAATTTTTGGTATATAGTATCAAGGTTCCTTTTTATTCCTTTTTGGCTGTTGAAATTTCACATTATTTCATCATAATGTTACATTGCTTGTTGTTTTTCGCCCAATGCATTTCGGGTATTTGCCCTTCATCAGGGGACTAAGAGTCTAAAAGTAACCAGAGTAAAGCATACAATTAGGTTGTACATTCGATTTGGTCCATTACAATGTTATAACTGACGAACATTCGAGCTGAATGCTAAATAAACTTGTGGTTTATGGCAAGTTTGCATAGAAGATGGAAAAACGAAAGAATAAAGTGAAAGTCAATGAAAGTGACTGGAAAGTCCAAAAGTTATCGATAGGAGGGTCGTGTAGGAGCCAAGTGTCCCCGTGTTTACATGAATGGAGTACATGCCTGTTTCATTAAGTGCACATGCTAACAAATAAAGATTGCACCCGGTGAATAAAACTGGTTGTTCGAGTGTGATATGGATTTTGACCTGGTTGAACACGGGGGTATTCGTCGAGTTTCGTAAATATCAGCAAAGTGTCGCCTGAAACAAATAGTAATAGTCAAACGACTGACGTGATACGAATGTACACTTTCTCTCTCTAATATGAAAGTCGTTGTAAGCTTACCGTGTAATGTCGGACGGTCGGACGTGTTCAAATTTCGTAGTAAGGTGAGCTATGGTTAGAAAGTGAGTGCCGGTAGTATATTAGTAAACAATTCACTAACGTGATTCCTGATAGGTTCCTGGAAGATCTCGTGACCGGGCTAGAAGAACGAACTGTTCTTATTGGTGTAAACCGATCAAGTGACTGAGCACTCGATGCAATCTTTTTTTTATTTTACGAGATGAACTTTATGATAGCGAAAACGGTGATAAAGAACAAAGAATGGTGTGTAAAGAACAAAAAAATGAAAATCAATGTAGAGGATCAAAATTGTTGAAAATAAAACGGGAAATTGCTGGTGTGGGTAATATAATGAGTTTGATTGAATACAGTCATGAAAGCGAAGAAGCATATTGGGATGAAATGCTATACATCATGTAGAATACAACAATAGATTAAAATGGCAAAATCATATGTGCTTAAGGGTAATGACACATAAATCATAAGGTGATTTGACAATACTACAATTATAAATAGCAGCTGTACTCTAAACGTTCGTTGAGACCTTTCGGTTGTATGGATGACAGCCGGTGTATCCAAAAGAGTTCTCTCCTGAGTAGATGTTGGGTATTATCTCTTCCTGGTAGTATTGGTACCATTTCTAGGATACAGATTCTCAGTTGACTGAGATTATGATTCTGTTCATTGAAGTGAATGGCCACGGTAGATTTCAAAGATTTCAAACGGTTGTTGCTTTTATGTTCAAAAAGTCTAGTTTTTCTTTTTCTTGCACGTATGCGAGGCCACATGGGCATTTTAGCATGTATACTAGATTCGTACTGTCACACGTTCCATTAACGTTCAATTTGATTTTCGTTCCTTTTAATGGGTGTGTAATTTCATTACCTTTAATGATGGCGTTACAATTTCCACAATTGTGACAGGGTAATGTTCCTTTATATGTTTTTGTGGAAGTGTCGTTTCTTTGATTGAGTAATTCTTTAATGTTTTTGGTTCTTTGGTAAGCAAAACGTGGATTGCTGGTAAATAGTCCCTTGAAATCTTCATATAGGGCTAATAATGGCCAATTTTTCAAGATCGCTTTTTTGATGTGGTGACTTCGTGTGGAGTATTTTGATACGAATACAGCTCTTTGTTCGTCTTTGGTCTGTGATGGTTTTAGCAATTGATCTCTATTTAGTCCCTGTACTCTGTCAACGGCCTCAACCAGTGTGGTTTCAGGATACTTTCGATCATGAAATTTTTGCAAGGTAATTGTCTTGTGTTGTTCATATGAGTCTTGTGTGGAGGCAATCCTTTTAACACGGAGCAATTGAGAAAATGGTAAAGGTTTTTTGAGTGAAGGAGGGTGAAAACTGTGAAAATGAAGTAGGTTGTTTCTGTCGGTTTCTTTTTGATATACACTGGTTTCTAATGTGTTCTGATGTTTGGTCACGAGAACATCCAAAAAGGATACCTGCGTGTTACTTATGTTCGATGTAAATTAGATCCGTTCATTGAGTTCATTCAAATTGTGAATTGCTGTTTGTACTTCGGAATCTGATCCTCTCCATAAAATGAAAATGTCGTCTATGTATCTTTTGTATAGGATGAGATTTTCCTGCCATTTACTGTTATTTAGAATGTTTTCTGTTTCAAATTGATGCATAAAAAGGTTTGCATACGATGGTGCCGCACAATTTCCCATTGATGTACCTGAACATTGGGCGTAGAATTGATTGTTCCATTGGAAATAGCAGTGAAACAGCGTGAAATGAGTGAGCTCCATTAACAATAGTTTCAAATTGTCTGTTTTGTCGCTGTTGAGCAGTGCGTTTTCAATGGCCGATAAGCCCAGATTATGGGGAATGGAAGTATACAATGCCTTGACATCTATGGTACTGAGGATCATGTCTGTGGTGAACGTTGATTTGTGGTCATCCAAAATATTCAAAAAGTGCGTGGTGTCTTTGATATATGTAGGAACTTTTTGAACAAGCGGTTGTAGATGTTTGTCAATAAACTGACCCACTGGTTCGTGGATAGAGTTGACGGTAGACACAATGGGGCAAAATGGTGGAATGGTTGTATGTTTATGGATTTTTGGGATCATGTAGATGTAGGGGATGGATGGATTGCTTTTCACCAAAAATTCTTTGTCTTTGACAGTGATGGTACCCTTGTCAATTGCGTTGTCAATGATGGTAACTAGGATTTTTGTAAATTCTTGAGTTGGGTCGCTCTCCAATTGCATGTAAGTATCTTTGTCAATGATGTGTTGTATGACGTTTTTCTCATAAAATTCAGTATCCATGATAATTATAGCTCCGCCCTTGTCAGCCTGACGTATCGTAATGTCTTTGTTGTTTGCTAGATTTTGAATTGCTTGTCTCTCTTTTTGTGTCATGTTTGTTTTTTTTGATCTAGGAGATTTGAAAATCTTGATTGTGTCTTGGGTTACTACTTTCTCGAAAGCATCCAGTACTTTGTGGCTGGTAGGAGGTTGGAATCTGCTAGGATTTCTGAGTCCCAATAGTGTGTCTGGTTTTTGTGTGTTTCCTAGTTCTGTTTTCTCTACGATATTTGTGAAAAAATGTAGGCTCCTTAAGAATTTGTAAAGGCAAATCTGTGTTTCCAGGAGATTTGAATGATTGGTGGGAACAAATGACGTTCCTTTTTGTAACGTGCATTTTTGAAAGTTGGTGATTGAGTGTTTGGATATGTTAATAATTAAGTCCTGTGACTCCTTGTGTTTTTGGATACTGATTCTGTTGTGGGTCCTGTTCTTACTCCTGCCCCTCCTGGTTCTTCCTGGGTTCCTCGGCCTCTCTAAAAAAGGAATCATTGATTGTTGTCTGCGATTCTCTTCAGAAGGTTTATCTCCAGGTTGGTGGGTTTCTTTCTGTTGGGATGCAGGACCTCTTCTTTGTTGCTGTTGTTGTGATTCATCGGACGAGGTTTCATCGGATGATCTGTTAAATGTTGGTCTTTGTTGTCGTCGACGGGCATAAATGTCAGCCCAGCTGTATACCTCTCCAGTGCGATAGTCAGTGCTGTCTCTTTTGAATTTTCTTAGTTTGCGTTCATTTATCTCCTTGGTATAGGTGTCTAGTTGAATGTTTATGTCATTAAGTGCCTGGTCCCATTCATCTTTTGTCATCATGGTATTTAATTCTTCTTTTAGTTGAGATGCTTCCTTGTTAAGATCTTCCAACAATTTAGCCAATTCTTCGATTATTAAAAGTATGAGATCTAGCGAGCACTTGTTTAATATGGCGAACCATTTCTCTGTAAAACTAGCGTTGTTTTGCATAGGGTTGACTTTAGGGATATCCTGAGGCCACGTGGGATCCGTTGAGCTTTGTGGTACTTTATTAACTTACTTGCGTGAAGACGTTGATTAACAATTCTTTTTGACATGTAGAGCAATTGTTTTAAGTTGGCTTGTGTTGAGCCAGTGCTTCCACTCTGGTTTTCCTCATCTTGAATTACTGCGTATATACGTTGCGAATCTGCATCTGTAAATGCTAGGGTGTCCGCTTTTTGATTCGATGTCTGTAAGATGTCATCAAATTGCATGGTGCTGGTTCCACGGATAGCACAGTTCTTTGATATATGGTCCAAATCGTGGAATGTGGAAGCCGCACTCGGTTGTCTTGGTTTGCCTGTGGTGAAGTAGGTAGTTGGTGCGCCGGAGTAATACTCCCTGTGCTAGGAGTTGAATTATACAACAAAATGAGCCCTCTGAGGAACTCTTAGTCCCCTGATGAAGGGCAAATGCCCGACATGCATTGGGCGAAAAACAACAAGCATTGTAACATTATGATGAAATAATGTGAAATTTCAATAGCCAAAAAGGAACCTTGATACTATATACCAAAAATTGTGATCACATCATTTAAAGAACTTTGTTCTTCCTGAGTGCACTGGAGGGACTCTGCTCCCACGGGAAACAGGGCTCATTTTGTTGTATTTTGGATAATTAGCCATAATGCCACCATCTGTATATCATGGCACATTGCATAACTCTTGATAGCGCTTTATTGAACTGAATTTTGATCAGTACCATTGCTAGGACATGTGTCTAGGGTAAGATCATTATAAGTAGGACCACTGAAACTATGCGACAGGGGAGGACCAAATTATGTGGCAGGATAAACTAAATTATGCAGCAAGGAAGTGTGGTATAATGAGGCACATTTTGTGATAATATTAATTCATTACTTTGTCTTTTTTTCTTTACAGTTTTTATCACTATCTGGGCATAGGTTACCCCTCAGTAGCACAAGTTTACCACCCAAGTATAGCAATTAGCAACAGAAAAGTGGCCAGTCAGCCTCTGTTAAGGGGCTTCAACTAAGCGGCAACTCGTGTTGCTGCTTTTTCTAGCAATGTGTGATCCTTTTGCGTTTGAAACGTTTTTTTTTTTTTTTTAATAATCTGCCGATGATGCATCAGATAGTGGATTATGTGGCAAATGCAACAAATTCATTACTCTGCGGAAAACACCATAGCCACAAAATTGCATAATTCCAGCAGACCGACGATAACCTGGGAGTGGGCATTGTAGTGTGACAAGAGATCAGAATAGGATATGCGCCCATTTGTAACCCTTCCACACTGGTGAGAATAAATCCAGTTCAGCACAATTTCTTTCTTGAGATAAAATAGTTATTTACTTTACCACAGCATCTGACGGAGAACAGACAGACACACAGATTCTAGTAGGCTTTGTAATTCCACATTATACCTGCTCATCCAATGAGGCATGGACTGCCAGTATCGGAATAGTTTAATGCAGGCCCCATTCTACGTTAATTACTGTGTGCATTGTATACAGACTAAACTCCATTACACTCTCAGAACCCCCACACAGAAACTGCCATAATTGAGATTCAGAAGGCTGTTCATAGTCCTGGGCCCTGGTGCCACTGCACCTGCACCTGCTGCATTATTGGCTGGTAAACCCATGTCCCCTCTTCCCCAACATAAACCGCCCCACTGCAGCTTGCCTCGAATATGAGCCATGGTTGCCACTGAGCTATTTTCTTTTTTATCAGCATGACCAGTGTTTTTAATGTAATGACGGGCAAAAATTGGGAACATCATCTAAAGCCTATATTTTTTCCCCTACCAGTACATTATCAAACAGTTATTATTAAAACGATGCACTTTAAAGTGTATTCTAGAGGTTCCTTGAAGACCCCTAACTGATAATTAAAGTAAACAAAGTTGAAAATAAATGACAACGTTTTGCCTTCGACATGAAGGTGCTTTCTCTGTGGCCCCTTCTGCTGTGACTGGGAGGGCCAAAGTTTCTAGGTCAGACCCCGCTAGAAAAGGGTCTCTCCTGGAAACTGGGAGATAACAGGTGGAAACAATAATTGTCATCAAATAGGGCCCTCTCTTCAGTTGGCAGCCTTTTTAAAATTGAAATGGTACTGAGTATACTACAGTGAATTACGCAGCACCTCAGAAATATTAAATAAGCGCACTATCTTCCAAAGAATGTGCGCTTCGCAGCCTTATTGTTTCTTTACGTAATTCAGCTCCTGGTGATTTAGTGTAAAGGCAGCATCCAGAACGTTTATTTCTCATTTTGGAGGACAGCAGCTGTTACGATTACGTTTAGTAGATGTTCAGAATCAATCAGCATCTAGGCTTCCGTTCCTACAGGCAGGTGTTGCAAGGCGTATGTATACTTTAGACGGTCACAACTCACGTTACTGTTAAAGTATTGTACATTTCATCATGTATTATTCCCATTACATTAAATCACATCATTCCATGGCATCGTAACTATTTACATACAAAAGTGCCATAAACAACCAAGTGCAGCTGTAGAAAGCCATATCAGAAAACGACGCAAATTAGACGAAAAACTTTTTTTTAAACAACTGATTCTAGATTAACTGCTTTTGGCATTGAGAGAAAGAAACACTGTGAAAGGAAGCTGGGGCCTCAGGTGAGTTTGCGAGCATAAAGCAGAACTGTGATAAAACACAGGCAGGTGGTGTATTAGTGACGCACGTCTAAGCCATGTCCTTTCTGTTGACACTAGATTCTCCTCTGCAAGCTTTAACTTGAAAGAGCCGACAGCCGTGCAATCTTATGCAATGCTTGCTGCTGCTGTGTAATTGAGAAAGCGCCCTGACGGCCCCTGCCACCTGCCACTCTGACTTACGCGTTCAGACACCCTTTTAACCAATCTCTGTTGAGGCAAACCGCCTTTCAAAATCAAGACATTCTTCCCCTACTTTGCATGTCGACCCGACCACCCAACATTCATTGAATATATTCTTGATTTTATTTGCGTCAGAAGAGGTGTGGCTCTGTATTCGCTCCTCGTTTGTGCAAAGCTTTCTTAAACAATACTGTTTCATGCATAAGTAAATAGCAAGGGTTGCTGTTAGCCCAACCCAGTGGTACTCGTTTTCTGGACCTCTAATGCATAGAAGGGGGAGCGAGTCATTCAGGAATTTGTAACAGTTAAATGCCTGTTACACATATCAGCACGGGTGGCCCCAACAGTTGATGATCGCAAGCCAGTGAGATATGGGATACTCACGTGCCCCGCATCACTTTCTGCTGGGAGGCACGGTCGGTGGGACGGGGGATTATTTTGGCCTTTGCCACTGTATTTCAGCAGCGCTCACTGAATATGCCATAGTTTACTAATGGCCCGCCGGCCGCCAGTTAAACACGCATTGAAGACTATCATAGTACTTCTGAATACTGAAAATACTAGAAACATTTTCTTGAACTACACAATGCTGCAGCAGTGTCATCAATTCAATAGAGGCATTTCATAGAAGGTGGAAAAACAAACCAAATGCCCAACAGAATGAGATAAGAGACAAATACTCGTCTGGGTGGAGCCAAATCCCACTGTATGAATTAAAGAATTTGTAGCAATAGCTTTATGTTTTCCTCTCACTATCTCAGACCACAACTCTCTATGAGTTCTGCCTAACTCCAAAATTTCCCAGATAACTAGAATAGGGATTCGTTCCTTTACAAAAAACACTTTAAATGCATTTATTATATCACTTGATTAATTAATATTGATTTCATATTTCTGTGATTTATTGACTCTTGAGAGTAATCTGAACTAACTTATTTCCAATAAAGATGACCTACTAAAAAGATTTGTTTGAACAAACCCTTCAAACATATACAAACGCTCTTTATTTACAAAATCAGACTAATGATTGTTATGATCACTTATGTGATGCATTGCTTTCTTCTTCTCTAAAGCAATGCCAAAGATCTAATCCACCAGAGGCCGATTATTCAATAAAGCGGGAATTAGCCTGTTTGATGGTAAACCGTGATATTTGAAATTTGCAAAACTGATTCTCACTCCAGCACAGCCAAAGGCAAATGAATATCTGTAAGATATGGGAGACTTAAGGGGGCAATAAATAAGGAAGGGGTTAGAGGATTATTAGCTAAGCTCGCCCTCCAAGATATAGGTCAAACAAAAGAAGGTTTCTGTTTCCAGATACCTAAGAGCCTTGCTAGAAACAGCCAGCACACACTGGGGTTGACTGTGAGAACTATGTTTGAAATGTAAAAAAAGGAAAAATTGTTCCTTTTTTAGGTGTCCCCTCACTCACCGGGGTTGCCCCTCGGTGACATGCTTCATCATTGGGGCCATCCCAGTCCTCTACGGGCTGGGGCGTGCTACGACTTGCGAAGTTACGTAGGAGCACTTTAAGGACTATGTGTGGTGCATGTGTATTTGTGGGGAGTGGACTATGTGATATGGGTTAAAAATACCTGCCCAGTGGGTTCTTAATAAACTTTATTCTGACCTCTAGGTGGTAACATTAAAAACGGGGTGGGGAGATAGGCTGCCCTAAACTTAATGTGTCCAGATGTACCTATCCACTCCTAAGTCGACATGTTTCGTGCATACCCCAAGCACTTCTTCGGGACTACACAGGGACCAGCCCTGTGTTCGCCACTCCTTAATTCTTTCAATAAAAGTATAGAAATTAGAAATTGACTTTTAACTGCAGCGAACTCTACTAAGTGCATGCAATAATACCTACGTATTTTGTTCCATAAAAAACACGTGGTTCCTGAAAGATAAAAAACAACTTGAAAAGTCACGGGGTGCATCACCCCCTATATTATCACACACAGTTTGTAGACAGAAAATGTGATGTTTTTCTGTGATCTGAAAGCGGATCGATTGGCAGTGGTTGTTATCATGCACAAAAACGTGTTTCATTTCGTGCATTTTTAACGTGATTAAAAAACACACCTCACTCAGTGACATACCCAAGCATTCATCGTCAAACACACTCATACATACTTTTCAAGAGACCTAGCTAGGCCCCATGGAGTCGGAGGGGTATCGGTATCCTAGCAACTCTGGTGGGAGAAAAACAAAGTTGGTAAATCACCCAACAGTGCGCGCCGGTTGGCGCTGTCAAAATGACCCATAGACGGTCCTTGGTGCCCTGGTTTAACTTACTTGTGCTCCGGTTACCTCCTGCATTCAGGCACCTACTTATGTCCCTCCGTTCCGAATGTTGTCGGACCGAGGGTTTCAATGTTGTTTTTAAAGATATCGTTCGCAGTATGTTGTGCCGGCGTGGGAAACGCCCTTACGTGAACTAGAGCGTGTCGTTCCATGCTATCTCACGTATTCGTGGCGGCCATCTTAGGGGTACCGACGTT
Source organism: Lissotriton helveticus (assembly GCF_964261635.1). Lineage (NCBI taxonomy): Eukaryota > Metazoa > Chordata > Amphibia > Caudata > Salamandridae > Lissotriton > Lissotriton helveticus. Next base: position 765,654,193 of record NC_136057.1, on the reverse strand, counting down.
ATTATCTTTTTATAAAAATTTGCTCAATTGGGACTGTACAGGCTTGATTACACATCTAAAATAATTTAGGGTGTTGTATGTGGAATTTTGCATATTATCAGGGTACATGCTGTCATAATCATATTATGTGCATAAACGCCAAAAATTAAAAAATCAAAAAATTTTCTATTATTTAACGCACCAGATCAGTTTGCCCAATGGGTCATTTTATAATCTCTCACATTCATGTGATAATTAGCTAGGAGAGGCACCAGATGCCATGAAACCCCATCGTGAGTCATGTAGCTGTTAGGGTTGGTGGTAGTATTTACATGATCAGTTCTTGTATGGCATATGTTTACCATCTAGGTCAACTGTCCCCAGGGAATATCATCATTAAGTCCCACAACGTGTGAGCGAAGTCTGAACACCCAACGTTGCTCCTTTTCCAATAGTTTCTTTTCCATGTCAGCATGTGGCTGTTGAATTTCAAGCACTACCCAACGCATATCATTGGGTGTGTGTGCCTTCTCCAGGAAGTGTGTTGTCATTTTTGTATTTGAGTGATCTGAAAGAAACAGGTTAGTATTAGATTCCTTACCTTAGAATATCCCCAGGCGTCAGTCTGGATCCGGAAACTTTTGCGTAGCAGTACCCCTGCGCGTCGGTAGGCGTAGTCTGCAGGCGTCCCCTGCGGCTCCGCGTCGTCGGCGTCGTGCGCCGTGATGACGTCGCTGGAGTATATAGACGCCGCCTCCGCGCGCTGACGTCAGTTCTTCTTTTTTCCGCGCCAGTTAGCGCAGATCCGAAGAGCAGTACTCCGGTCAAAAAAGTTTTTTGTGAATAAATCTTCTACGGTGCCGGTAGGATGCCCGGTTTCAAGAGTTGCGACAATTGCGACCGCATGATGTCGGTCACCGACCACCATCGACTCTGCCTCCGGTGTCTGGGCGCGGACCACGACGTGGAGTCCTGCGTCGACTGTCGGGCCTTGACTGGTAAAGCTAGGCGGGAGCGGTCCCGCAAGCTTCTCGAGCTCCGAGTGTCGGCCCCGCGTCGAGAGCGGTCCCGGTCCGGTCGGAGGTCGAGGGAGCGGTCGAGGGAACGATCGCGGAGCCGCCATGAGCGCTCCGGGAGTCGCCACCATTCCTCCGGGTCGTCAGGTAAGCGTAAGAAGTCGGGGCGTCGTCATCGCACCCCCGACTCCCCCCGACGCCCGCGTGATGCGGCCGGGGGTTCGGGTGGCCCCACCCCCGCGGCCCCGCGTGGGTCGCCGACGCCGTCTGCCCCATACCCGTCCTTCCCTGGGGAAGGCGCGTCGCGCGAGGAGATTGAGGCATTCCTCATGGCTATGAGGGCGAGGTCTCCTCCGGCGGGGCCTACGGCGCCTGCGGGCCCGTCGGTCCCGTCTGGGGGCCCGAGCGGTTCGGGTGCTCCTGCCTCGACGCCGCCGGTGGCTCCGGCCCCGCTGGGCCCCTCAGGTTCGTCGCCGGCTGGTCTACCGGCCTCTCCGGCGTCGGTTCCTTTGGGCCAGCCCGTGGTACCGCCTCCGCGCGGCGCAGTGACTCCGCCGTCGGTTCCGGCCGGCGTCGGGTCCCCGGCGCCGGCGCCGCGAGGTGCCACCCCCATCCCCCCTCTGACTCCTGACACGGAGTCGGACCGGCGTCGTCCGACGCCGGATCCGGCGCCGATGGGGCCCATTGACCCCGACGTCTATATCGTCGACCCCGAATACGGCGATGAGGACGAGTATGGAGAGGGTTGGGAGGGGTCTGAGGACCCTTTATCCCGTGCCTGCCAGTATGATGTGGACTGGGTAGGTGACCTGGGTGATGCCAGTGGTCTGGACGAGTCGCCCAACCCTGGGTTTGTCTCCCCGACCCCTGTGGCGTCTGAGGCGGGAGCTGCCTATTCGGTGGTCCTGCTGAGGGCTGCCAAGACCTTGGGCCTTGAGCTCCCCGTCGCTAAGGTCAAGCCGAACATTCTGACGGAAGTGTTTAAACCGCAGTCATGCCCTCAGGAGCCTCTGCTGCCGTTTAATGAGGCTCTGACGGATGTCCTTTTGGGCACCTGGTCTAGGCCCGCTTCCGGTGCACCGGTTGACCGGAACGTTGCCAGGCGTCACCGTCCGTGCTCGGACGACCCTGCCTTCCTCTCCACCCATCCCTCCCCGGAGAGTCTGGTGATCCAGGCCTCCACTTCGCAGTCCGCATTTCCATCGGCCCCGCCCGATCGGGAATCAAAGCGGTATGACCAATTTGGGAAAAAGGTCTTTTCCTCTTTGAGCGCTGGACTGCGGTCTTGTAATACCGCATGCCTCTTGGGCCGCTACACCCACTCCCTGTGGGATACGGTCGCGGAGTGTTTGCCGCAGTGCCCGCAGGATGTGCGGGACAAGCTCAACCAGGCTTTGGTTGAGGGCCGGGATGCGGCGAGGTACTCGATCCGGTGTGGTCTTGACACGACCGACTCGCTGGGACGGGCTATGTCCACGACTGTGGCGATTCGGCGCCATGCTTGGCTGAGATCTGCCAACTTCTCACCGGACGTACAGAATGCCCTCATGGACATGCCATTTGATGGCAGTCGCCTGTTTGGTGACAAGGCGGACCACGCGCTGGAGCGCTTCAAGGACTCCAGGGTCACGGCCAAGTCCTTGGGTCTTTCGACCCAGCGCCAGCAGACGGGTTCGTTTCGCCCCTTTCGTGGCCAAGGAAGGGGCGGTCCCACGCGTGCTGCCAGCCACGCGCCGCAGAACGCTCCCCAGCGCGGTGGCGGCCGTGGTTTCCGCCGTGGTGGCGGTAGAGGGCAGCGGCGAGGTCAGTCCACACCTCCCCCCGCTGCTGCATCCAAGCCTTCCTAGTCCGAGCTTTCGGGCTCACGTGACGCCAGTGGGTGGCAGGGTTCGCCATCACCACTCCCGCTGGCGCGCGATTACATCGGACAGGTGGGTGCTGCAGCTCGTCCGAAGGGGCTACTCCCTCCCCTTCGAGTCCACTCCTCCAGCCATGCCACCGCAGAACCACCGTGTGTCGGGGGACCACTTGACACTTCTGCAGGAGGAAGTTACGGCCCTCTTGGCCAAGGGGGCCATCGAGCGCGTTCCTGGGCCAGAAGTAGGGTGTGGTTGCTACTCCCACTACTTTCTGGTGCCCAAGAAGGACAAAGGAGGCCTGCGTCCTATCTTGGACCTACGGAACGTCAACGGCTTCCTCCGGAAGGAGAAGTTCAAGATGTTGACTTTGGCTCAGGTCTTGGCTGCTCTAGACCCACAAGACTGGATGGTAGCGTTGGACTTGCAGGATGCGTATTTTCACATCCCCGTCCTGCCGGCCCACCGGCGTTACCTGCGGTTCACGGTAGGCCACGAGCACTTTCAGTTTATCGTGCTCCCATTCGGCCTTACCAGCGCCCCACGGGTGTTCACGAAAGTGATGGCGGTGGTCGCAGCTCATCTGCGCCGGTTAGGGGTTTCAGTCTTCCCCTACCTCGACGACTGGTTGTTGAATGCGGGCTCGCCCCAGACAGTCGTCCACCACCTCCAGATGACGGCAGACCTCCTGCACGAGCTGGGGTTTTCCATCAACGTGCCGAAATCACACCTGTGTCCCTCTCACAAGCTCCTTTTCATCGGAGCGGTTCTCGACTCGGCGCAGTTTCGGGTTTATCCTCCGGAACGGCGGGTCCGGGATATTCAGGCTCTGATTCCCATCTTTCAGCCGTTATCCCGGGTTTCGGTCAGGTTGACGCTGCGGCTTCTGGGGCTGATGGCCTCCTGCATCCTTCTGGTGCATCACGCCAGATGGCGGATGCGGGCTCTGCAGTGGGACCTGAAGTTTCAGTGGGCCCAGCATCAGGGCAACCTGTCCGACCATGTCCTGATCTCGGAGGGCACTGCGAGACAGTTGCAGTGGTGGCTTACGGACCGCGATTGGGTCAGAGGCAGATCCCTCTCCCTTCCCCAACCGGAGCACGTAGTTGTGACGGACGCGTCCCTCCAGGGCTGGGGAGGCCACTTGGGAGAGGCAGAGATCAGAGGCATCTGGTCTCCGGCGGAGTCCCGGCTCCATATCAACATGTTGGAGCTGCGGGCGATTCGCCTAGCACTGAAGGCATTCCTCCCCTTTGTCAACGGGAGTGTAGTGCAGGTGTTCACGGACAACACCACCGCCATGTGGTACTGCAACAAACAGGGCGGTGTGGGGTCGTGGACCCTTTGCCAGGAGGCTCTGCGTCTCTGGCAATGGCTGGAACGTCAGGGCGTGACTCTGACGGTTCAACACCTGGCAGGTTCTCTGAACGCCAGGGCGGACGAACTCAGCCGTCGGTGCTCGGTGGATCACGAATGGCGTCTGAACTCGGACGTGGCGAGAGGCCTCTTTCAGCAATGGGGAGAGCCTTGGTTAGATCTATTCGCCACAGAAGAGAACGCGCAATGTCATCAGTTCTGCGCGTTGGAGTTTCCAAGACGGCACTCGCTCGGCGACGCCTTTCGGCGCGAGTGGAGTTGCGGTCTGTTGTACGCCTTTCCGCCTATACCACTTCTGCCCAGAGTGCTGAAGAAGATCAGGCGCGACCGGGCCCAAGTTATCCTTGTGGCTCCGGACTGGGCTCGAAGATACTGGTATCCCGAGCTACTCAGCATGACAGTCGGTCCCTCGATCCGCCTGCCCCTTCAGGAGGACCTTCTGTCGCAGCAGCAGGGGACGGTCCTCCACCCGAACCTGTCCAGTCTCCACCTCCATGCTTGGAGATTGAGCGGCGACAGTTGAGGCCATTTGACTTGCCTCCTGAAGTCTGTGATGTAATTCTGGCAGCCAGGCGTCCCTCCACAAAGTCGGTATACGCCTGCCGGTGGAACAGATTTGTGGCATGGTGCACAGCGAAGGCTGTGGATCCCCTTTCTGCCCCTCTGTCTGAGGTTCTCCTCTTCCTTCTTTCCCTTGCCCAGCAGGGCTCTGCTCTGGGCACTATCAAGGGCTATCTTTCTGCCCTTTCCGCCTTCTTGAGGCTACCTGATCAGCCATCTTTATTCAAGTCCCCTATTGTGTTAAGATTCTTAAAGGGCATCACGCACATGTATCCACCTGCTCCGTTCGTGATGCCTCAGTGCGACTTGAACCTGGTTCTGACATTCCTGATGTGTGCTCCCTTTGAGCCCCTTCATTCCTGTCCTCTCCGTCTTCTCACTTTAAAGACGGCCTTCCTGGTTGCCATCACCTCTGCCAGGAGAGTGAGTGAGCTCCAGGCTCTTTCTGTAAAACCTCCTTTCCTGTCTGTTCATCCTGACAAGGTGGTTCTTCGGACTAGACCTTCTTTCCTGCCCAAGGTAGTCTCTGCTTTTCACATTGGGCAGTCCATCACCTTGCCCTCCTTCTTCCCGCCTCCGCATCCTTCAAAGGATGAAGAGCGGCTCCATCGTCTGGACCCAAAACGTGCGCTTTCATTTTACATGGATCGCACACGCCAGTTCCGGGTGGATGACCAACTGTTTGTTGGCTACGTGGGTGAGAAGAAGGGAAGGGCGGTACAGAAACGAACCATCTCTCGGTGGGTCGTCCTGTGCATCAAAGCATGCTACTCTTTGGCTCGGAAGGAGCCTCCTGTTGGGCTGAGGGCCCATTCCACTCGGGCTACGGCGGCTTCTACTGCCCTGGGCCGGGGAGTCCCCTTGCAGGACATTTGCCAGGCGGCTACGTGGGCCTCGCTGCACACCTTTGCGAGGCACTACTGCCTGGACAGTCAAGTCCGGAGGGACGGCTTCTTTGGCCGTTCGGTCCTCCAGGACTTTCTGGTGTAGGTTGTATTGGTTCGCAGACCCACCTCCGGGGTTGGTATTGCTGGGGTATCTATTCTAAGGTAAGGAATCTAATACTAACCTGTTTCTTTCAGATGAACAAGTTACTTACCTTCGGTAACGATATATCTGTAAGAAACAGTAGTTAGTATTAGATTCCTTACCGCCCCACCCGTCCTCCCCGTTCTGCGAACTGATACCTAGGGTTAAGGACATCCCTTTCAGGGCCCTAGTTTCAAATGGCACCAGTGTTAGTTCTCACATGGCTCTGCGTGTTCTGGCGCGGAAAAGCTGTGTGCAAAGAACTGACGTCAGCGCGCGGAGGCGGCGTCTATATACTCCAGCGACGTCATCACGGCGCACGACGCCGACGACGCGGAGCCGCAGGGGACGCCTGCAGACGACGCCTACCGACGCGCAGGGGTACTGCGCCGCAAAAGTTTCCGGATCCAGACTGACGCCTGGGGATATTCTAAGGTAAGGAATCTAATACTAACTACTGTTTCTTACAGATATATCGTTACCGAAGGTAAGTAACTTGTTCTTTGCACCTAAAGTTACTGCGATGTTCAACCATTCTTGTGTTTACCTTTCTGGTTGTCATTCCTATGTAGTGCAAATTGCATACACATGTGATCATGTATACGACCCCAGATGTATTACAGTTTGAGAAGTTTTTCAAATCCCATATGAGGCCTGTGTTACATGTCACCTGTTTGGTAGATTCAGTCAGGTAGCATACACTACAATTGGAACACGGGTAGTGTCCAACTGGCAAAGGATATAAACGTCGGATAGGACCTTCCATATTCCTCGGACGTGTATGTACCACCAGATCCTTTTAGATTTTTCCCTTTCCGATGACTGAACATCGGTTGGGTGATGTTCAAGCCTCCACTGTTCAGTGTTTTCCAGTGTTTCTTTACAATTTTTGTTACCTGCTGTGAGGCTACCGTGTAGGTCGTGATGCAGATGGGTCTTCTTTCAGAGGTCTCTGTTGGTGGTTCCTTAGGTTTTGACTCCAATAATGCATCCCTGTTATTATTGGATGCTCTTTTCTTTGCTTTTTGGACAATCCTTTTGGGATACTGTCTTTGGTGAAGTTTTTCACACAGTTCTTGGGCTTGCGCTTCGTAGTCACATTTCTCAGAACAATTCCTCCTTAGACGTAGAAACTGTCCAAATGGCAGATTTTCCCGAAGCTGACGTGGATGGAAGCTCTCGAAACTTAATAGGCAGTTCCTTGATGTTGGTTTAAAATGTGTTGTGGTTGACAGTATCCCTCTTTCAGCCTTGATGTTTAGATCCAGAAAGACTAATTCTTCACGACTCATTGTTGAGGTGAACTTCAGAAAGGGGTCCTGTCGATTCAGCCATACTAGGAAATCATTTGCCTCCTGCTCACTCCCATTCCAGATGAGGATGACGTCATCAATATAACGTCTCCACATCTGGATCTGGGTAGAGTGGGGGTTGTCTGTACTTAAGATTTTCTTGGTCTCCAACCAGTGCACATACAGTCCCGCCACGCTCGGCGCGAAGGTGCTTCCCATGCTGGTTCCATGGGTTTGTTTATATATGGTTTGCTGGAAAAGGAAGAAATTCTCGGTTAGTGCGAGGCGACAACATTCTAGCACTACATGCCTTGGTGTTTTGTAATCCCACTGGTTTTCGAATAGGATGTCCTCCAGAATTTGTAGTGTCTCTCTGTGTGGCAGACTAGTATAAAGGCTCTCTACGTCGAGCCCAATCAGTATCTGCGTGGAGGGCTCAAAAGTCAGGTCCTTTATGAGGCACAACACTGACTTCGTATCCTGTAGGTATGTCTCTGTTTTTTGTACTAGTGGTCTCAAGAATGCATCTGCAAACCTGGATAGGGGCTCTAGTATTGATCCTATACCTGAGACTATAGGTCTCCCAGGTGGTTTCTCCAGTCTTTTATGGATCTTTGGGATCGTATAAAAATACGGAGTCCTTGGGTGTTTATTATCCAGAAAGTCTGCTTCCTTTTTAGTTAACCAGTCATTTACCAAACATTCTTCCACCATCCCCGCTATCTCAATTCTCAAACGTTCTGTCGGGTCCGCCCTCAGAACCTCATAATTCCTTCGGTCAGCTAGTAATCGCAGACATTCATTCTCATAATCTGTTGAATTCTGTATCACAATAGCCCCGCCCTTGTCGGCTGGCTTTATTGTGATAGTTGTGTCATTAGCTAGTTCATAAATAGCTTCCTTTTCAGCTCTACTGGTGTTATGAAATGTTTTTAGTGACCCAGTGTCCAAGTCCATCACGTCCTTCAGGATTGCCTTTTCAAAAGCCAGTAATTCTACTGGTAAACTATTGATAGGGGGGGTGAAAGATGATTTTTTCTTTAGTCCTGTGTCACTCGCAGTTCCCACTGGTTGTGGTTTATCTTTAAAATAAACCTGCAATTTAATACTGCGAACAAATTCCTTCAGCTCACCGTACAGCTTGAATTTGTCCAAAGTTGTAGTAGGGACAAACCCTAAGCCTTTTTCCAACACTCTACTTTGAACCGGTGTTAGAACTTTATCAGAGAGGTTTACCACTAGGCTTAGATGTTGCTGGTTGATGGTGTTGTTACCGGTCCCTGGCTCCTTGTGTGCGTTCTGCTGGTTTCCAGAGGTTGGGCCCATTGCACTTGCTGTCCTCTGGTTTTTCCTCGGCCTGGTCTCTTGCCCCTCCCTAAAAAAGGCTGTTGTGGCATCCCTGGCATCTGGGTGTTGTCCCAGAACGGGAAAGGTTGTTGTGGGTATGGTTGTTGGAAAGGGGGATGTCCGTAAAAGAATTGTGGTGGAGGACCTTGGTAAGGTTGCCAAGAATTTCCTCTGTTCATTCTCCTCCCCGCTCTACCTCGTCTGTTTCGTGGTGGGTTACGGTTATAGATGTTGTCAGAAGAGTCAGATCCTGTGTCCGAACCCCCGCTATCACTGTTGTAGCCTGGGTTCCTGCCAGAAAGTACATACTCAGCTTTAATGTATGGGTATACCTTTTCATGAGAAAAAGTTTTCTTATCTTTGTAGAATTTAGCATATTTCGTATCCTTCAAAGATACCTCGAATTCAGTCATTGACTTGTTGAGTTCGTCCAATCTTTTCTTGAGTTCAGCTGGTGATTGATAGGATTTCAATTTAACTTCCAGATCTTGAATCTGCACCTTCAGTGCCTCAGCTCTACGTGCAGCAGTTTTTACAATAAGGACTAGCCAGTCCCTTGTGCAGTGCCAGCTAATCAGTGACCAGTCTTTTTTAAAAGTGAGATCGTCTTGGAATATAAATGGTTCATTATTCACTATAAGGCCACGCGGTGCTGCGTTAGCCCTATGATACTCACTCATCATTATCCCATGGATTATGGTTTTTACTAGGTTGCGCTTGAGTTCTGTAACTTCATCCCAGCTCTGTTGGGACTCACTAGTATCTTTGTGAGTAGTGCTGGAATGTGGGAGCATGGAGGCTATTATCCTATCTGCCTCGTCTTCTGTGAAGGAGAGCCCTGTGATCTCGGCCATCCTGATCTTTTTTCAGTATATACTCGTGTTCAGACTAGAAAGTGGGTATGTATCACTAAGTGGGTGTCTTATTAGACCCCCGCAGCTGCACGCTGCAACATGTCAATAAATAAGGAAGGGGTTAGAGGATTATTAGCTAAGCTCGCCCTCCAAGATATAGGTCAAACAAAAGAAGGTTTCTGTTTCCAGATACCTAAGAGCCTTGCTAGAAACAGCCAGCACACACTGGGGTTGACTGTGAGAACTATGTTTGAAATGTAAAAAAAGGAAAAATTGTTCCTTTTTTAGGTGTCCCCTCACTCACCGGGGTTGCCCCTCGGTGACATGCTTCATCATTGGGGCCATCCCAGTCCTCTACGGGCTGGGGCGTGCTACGACTTGCGAAGTTACGTAGGAGCACTTTAAGGACTATGTGTGGTGCATGTGTATTTGTGGGGAGTGGACTATGTGATATGGGTTAAAAATACCTGCCCAGTGGGTTCTTAATAAACTTTATTCTGACCTCTAGGTGGTAACATTAAAAACAGGGTGGGGAGATAGGCTGCCCTAAACTTAATGTGTCCAGATGTACCTATCCACTCCTAAGTCGACATGTTTCGTGCATACCCCAAGCACTTCTTCGGGACTACACAGGGACCAGCCCTGTGTTCGCCACTCCTTAATTCTTTCAATAAAAGTATAGAAATTAGAAATTGACTTTTAACTGCAGCGAACTCTACTAAGTGCATGCAATAATACCTACGTATTTTGTTCCATAAAAAACACGTGGTTCCTGAAAGATAAAAAACAACTTGAAAAGTCACGGGGTGCATCACCCCCTATATTATCACACACAGTTTGTAGACAGAAAATGTGATGTTTTTCTGTGATCTGAAAGCGGATCGATTGGCAGTGGTTGTTATCATGCACAAAAACGTGTTTCATTTCGTGCATTTTTAACGTGATTAAAAAACACACCTCACTCAGTGACATACCCAAGCATTCATCGTCAAACACACTCATACATACTTTTCAAGAGACCTAGCTAGGCCCCATGGAGTCGGAGGGGTATCGGTATCCTAGCAACTCTGGTGGGAGAAAAACAAAGTTGGTAAATCACCCAACAGTGCGCGCCGGTTGGCGCTGTCAAAATGACCCATAGACGGTCCTTGGTGCCCTGGTTTAACTTACTTGTGCTCCGGTTACCTCCTGCATTCAGGCACCTACTTGTGTCCCTCCGTTCCGAATGTTGTCGGACCGAGGGTTTCAATGTTGTTTTTAAAGATATCGTTCGCGGTATGTTGTGCCGGCGTGGGAAACGCCCTTACGTGAACTAGAGCGTGTCGTTCCATGCTATCTCACGTATTCGTGGCGGCCATCTTAGGGGTACCGACGTTATTATCTTTTTATAAAAATGTGCTCAATTGGGACTGTACAGGCTTGATTATACCTCTAAAATAATTTAGGGTGTTGTATGTGGAATTTTGCATATTATCAGGGTACATGCTGTCATAATCATATTATGTGCATAAACGCCAAAAATTAAAAAATCAAAAAAATTTCTATTATTTAACGCACCAGATCAGTTTGCCCAATGGGTCATTTTATAATCTCTCACATTCAAGTGATAATTAGCTAGGAGAGGCACCAGATGCCATGAAACCCCATCGTGAGTCATGTAGCTGTTAGGGTTGGTGGTAGTATTTACATGATCAGTTCTTGTATGGCATATGTTTACCATCTAAGTCAACTGTCCCCAGGGAATATCATCATTAAGTCCCACAACGTGTGAGCGAAGTCTGAACACCCAACGTTGCTCCTTTTCCAATAGTTTCTTTTCCATGTCAGCATGTGGCTGTTGAATTTCAAGCACTACCCAACGCATATCATTGGGTGTGTGTGCCTTCTCCAGGAAGTGTGTTGTCATTTTTGTATTTGAGTGTTTGCACCTAAAGTTACTGCGATGTTCAACCATTCTTGTGTTTACCTTTCTGGTTGTCATTCCTATGTAGTGCAAATTGCATACACATGTGATCATGTATACGACCCCAGATGTATTACAGTTTGAGAAGTTTTTCAAATCCCATATGAGGCCTGTGTTACATGTCACCTGTTTGGTAGATTCAGTCAGGTGGCATACACTACAATTGGAACACGGGTAGTGTCCAACTGGCAAAGGATATAAACGTCGGATAGGACCTTCCATATTCCTCGGACGTGTATGTACCACCAGATCCTTTAGATTTTTCCCTTTCCGATGACTGAACATCGGTTGGGTGATGTTCAAGCCTCCACTGTTCAGTGTTTTCCAGTGTTTCTTTACAATTTTTGTTACCTGCTGTGAGGCTACCGTGTAAGTTGTGATGCAGATGGGTCTTCTTTCAGAGGTCAGAGGTCTCTGTTGGTGGTTCCTGGCTAGTCCTTATTGTAAAAACTGCTGCACGTAGAGCTGAGGCACTGAAGGTGCAGATTCAAGATCTGGAAGTTAAATTGAAATCCTATCAATCACCAGCTGAACTCAAGAAAAGATTGGACGAACTCAACAAGTCAATGACTGAATTCGAGGTATTTTTGAAGGATACGAAATATGCTAAATTCTACAAAGATAAGAAAACTTTTTCTCATGAAAAGGTATACCCATACATTAAAGCTGAGTATGTACTTTCTGGCAGGAACCCAGGCTACAACAGTGATAGCGGGGGTTCGGACACAGGATCTGACTCTTCTGACAACATCTATAACCGTAACCCACCACGAAACAGACGAGGTAGAGCGGGGAGGAGAATGAACAGAGGAAATTCTTGGCAACCTTACCAAGGTCCTCCACCACAATTCTTTTACGGACATCCCCCTTTCCAACAACCATACCCACAACAACCTTTCCCGTTCTGGGACAACACCCAGATGCCAGGGATGCCACAACAGCCTTTTTTAGGGAGGGGCAAGAGACCAGGCCGAGGAAAAACCAGAGGACAGCAAGTGCAATGGGCCCAACCTCTGGAAACCAGCAGAACGCACACAAGGAGCCAGGGACCGGTAACAACACCATCAACCAGCAACATCTAAGCCTAGTGGTAAACCTCTCTGATAAAGTTCTAACACCGGTTCAAAGTAGAGTGTTGGAAAAAGGCTTAGGGTTTGTCCCTACTACAACTTTGGACAAATTCAAGCTGTACGGTGAGCTGAAGGAATTTGTTCGCAGTATTAAATTGCAGGTTTATTTTAAAGATAAACCACAACCAGTGGGAACTGCGAGTGACACAGGACTAAAGAAAAAATCATCTTTCACCCCCCCTATCAATAGTTTACCAGTAGAATTACTGGCTTTTGAAAAGGCAATCCTGAAGGACGTGATGGACTTGGACACTGGGTCACTAAAAACATTTCATAACACCAGTAGAGCTGAAAAGGAAGCTATTTATGAACTAGCTAATGACACAACTATCACAATAAAGCCAGCCGACAAGGGCGGGGTTATTGTGATACAGAATTCAACAGATTATGAGAATGAATGTCTGCGATTACTAGCTGACCGAAGGAATTATGAGGTTCTGAGGGTGGACCCGACAGAACGTTTGAGAATTGAGATAGCGGGGATGGTGGAAGAATGTTTGGTAAATGACTGGTTAACTAAAAAGGAAGCAGACTTTCTGGATAATAAACACCCAAGGACTCCGTATTTTTATACGATCCCAAAGATCCATAAAAGACTGGAGAAACCACCTGGGAGACCTATAGTCTCAGGTATAGGATCAATACTAGAGCCCCTATCCAGGTTTGCAGATGCATTCTTGAGACCAGTAGTACAAAAAACAGAGACATACCTACAGGATACGAAGTCAGTGTTGTGCCTCATAAAGGACCTGACTTTTGACCCCTCCACGCAGATACTGATTGGGCTCGACGTAGAGAGCCTTTATACTAGTCTGCCACACAGAGAGACACTACAAATTCTGGAGGACATCCTATTCGAAAACCAGTGGGATTACAAAACACCAAGGCATGTAGTGCTAGAATGTTGTCGCCTCGCACTAACCGAGAATTTCTTCCTTTTCCAGCAAACCATATATAAACAAACCCATGGAACCAGCATGGGAAGCACCTTCGCGCCGAGCGTGGCGGGACTGTATGTGCACTGGTTGGAGACCAAGAAAATCTTAAGTACAGACAACCCCCACTCTACCCAGATCCAGATGTGGAGACGTTATATTGATGACGTCATCCTCATCTGGAATGGGAGTGAGCAGGAGGCAAATGATTTCCTAGTATGGCTGAATCGACAGGACCCCTTTCTGAAGTTCACCTCAACAATGAGTCGTGAAGAATTAGTCTTTCTGGATCTAAACATCAAGGCTGAAAGAGGGATACTGTCAACCACAACACATTTTAAACCAACATCAAGGAACTGCCTATTAAGTTTCGAGAGCTTCCATCCACGTCAGCTTCGGGAAAATCTGCCATTTGGACAGTTTCTACGTCTAAGGAGGAATTGTTCTGAGAAATGTGACTACGAAGCGCAAGCCCAAGAACTGTGTGAAAAACTTCACCAAAGACAGTATCCCAAAAGGATTGTCCAAAAAGCAAAGAAAAGAGCATCCAATAATAACAGGGATGCATTATTGGAGTCAAAACCTAAGGAACCACCAACAGAGACCTCTGAAAGAAGACCCATCTGCATCACGACCTACACGGTAGCCTCACAGCAGGTAACAAAAATTGTAAAGAAACACTGGAAAACACTGAACAGTGGAGGCTTGAACATCACCCAACCGATGTTCAGTCATCGGAAAGGGAAAAATCTAAAGGATCTGGTGGTACATACACGTCCGAGTAATATGGAAGGTCCTATCCGACGTTTATATCCTTTGCCAGTTGGACACTACCCGTGTTCCAATTGTAGTGTATGCCACCTGACTGAATCTACCAAACAGGTGACATGTAACACAGGCCTCATATGGGATTTGAAAAACTTCTCAAACTGTAATACATCTGGGGTCGTATACATGATCACATGTGTATGCAATTTGCACTACATAGGAATGACAACCAGAAAGGTAAACACAAGAATGGTTGAACATCGCAGTAACTTTAGGTGCAAACACTCAAATACAAAAATGACAACACACTTCCTGGAGAAGGCACACACACCCAATGATATGCGTTGGGTAGTGCTTGAAATTCAACAGCCACATGCTGACATGGAAAAGAAACTATTGGAAAAGGAGCAACGTTGGGTGTTCAGACTTCGCTCACACGTTGTGGGACTTAATGATGATATTCCCTGGGGACAGTTGACCTAGATGGTAAACATATGCCATACAAGAACTGATCATGTAAATACTACCACCAACCCTAACAGCTACATGACTCACAATGGGGTTTCATGGCATCTGGTGCCTCTCCTAGCTAATTATCACATGAATGTGAGAGATTATAAAATGACCCATTGGGCAAACTGATCTGGTGCGTTAAATAATAGAAAATTTTTTGATTTTTTAATTTTTGGCGTTTATGCACATAATATGATTATGACAGCATGTACCCTGATAATATGCAAAATTCCACATACAACACCCTAAATTATTTTAGAGGTGTAATCAAGCCTGTACAGTCCCAATTGAGCACATTTTTATAAAAAGATAATAGCGTCGGTACCCCTAAGATGGCCGCCACGAATACGTGAGATAGCATGGAACGACACGCTCTAGTTCACGTAAGGGCGTTTCCCACGCCGGCACAACATACCGCGAACGATATCTTTAAAAACAACATTGAAACCCTCGGTCCGACAACATTCGGAACGGAGGGACACAAGTAGGTGCCTGAATGCAGGAGGTAACCGGAGCACAAGTAAGTTAAACCAGGGCACCAAGGACCGTCTATGGGTCATTTTGACAGCGCCAACCGGCGCGCACTGTTGGGTGATTTACCAACTTTGTTTTTCTCCCACCAGAGTTGCTAGGATACCGATACCCCTCCGACTCCATGGGGCCTAGCTAGGTCTCTTGAAAAGTATGTATGAGTGTGTTTGACGATGAATGCTTGGGTATGTCACTGAGTGAGGTGTGTTTTTTAATCACGTTAAAAATGCACGAAATGAAACACGTTTTTGTGCATGATAACAACCACTGCCAATCGATCCGCTTTCAGATCACAGAAAAACATCACATTTTCTGTCTACAAACTGTGTGTGATAATATAGGGGGTGATGCACCCCGTGACTTTTCAAGTTGTTTTTTATCTTTCAGGAACCACGTGTTTTTTATGGAACAAAATACGTAGGTATTATTGCATGCACTTAGTAGAGTTCGCTGCAGTTAAAAGTCAATTTCTAATTTCTATACTTTTATTGAAAGAATTAAGGAGTGGCGAACACAGGGCTGGTCCCTGTGTAGTCCCGAAGAAGTGCTTGGGGTATGCACGAAACATGTCGACTTAGGAGTGGATAGGTACATCTGGACACATTAAGTTTAGGGCAGCCTATCTCCCCACCCCGTTTTTAATGTTACCACCTAGAGGTCAGAATAAAGTTTATTAAGAACCCACTGGGCAGGTATTTTTAACCCATATCACATAGTCCACTCCCCACAAATACACATGCACCACACATAGTCCTTAAAGTGCTCCTACGTAACTTCGCAAGTCGTAGCACGCCCCAGCCCGTAGAGGACTGGGATGGCCCCAATGATGAAGCATGTCACCGAGGGGCAACCCCGGTGAGTGAGGGGACACCTAAAAAAGGAACAATTTTTCCTTTTTTTACATTTCAAACATAGTTCTCACAGTCAACCCCAGTGTGTGCTGGCTGTTTCTAGCAAGGCTCTTAGGTATCTGGAAACAGAAACCTTCTTTTGTTTGACCTATATCTTGGAGGGCGAGCTTAGCTAATAATCCTCTAACCCCTTCCTTATTTATTGACATGTTGCAGCGTGCAGCTGCGGGGGTCTAATAAGACACCCACTTAGTGATACATACCCACTTTCTAGTCTGAACACGAGTATATACTGAAAAAAGATCAGGATGGCCGAGATCACAGGGCTCTCCTTCACAGAAGACGAGGCAGATAGGATAATAGCCTCCATGCTCCCACATTCCAGCACTACTCACAAAGATACTAGTGAGTCCCAACAGAGCTGGGATGAAGTTACAGAACTCAAGCGCAACCTAGTAAAAACCATAATCCATGGGATAATGATGAGTGAGTATCATAGGGCTAACGCAGCACCGCGTGGCCTTATAGTGAATAATGAACCATTTATATTCCAAGACGATCTCATTTTTAAAAAAGACTGGTCACTGATTAGCTGGCACTGCACAAGGGACTGGCTAGTCCTTATTGTAAAAACTGCTGCACGTAGAGCTGAGGCACTGAAGGTGCAGATTCAAGATCTGGAAGTTAAATTGAAATCCTATCAATCACCAGCTGAACTCAAGAAAAGATTGGACGAACTCAACAAGTCAATGACTGATTTCGAGGTATCTTTGAAGGATACGAAATATGCTAAATTCTACAAAGATAAGAAAACTTTTTCTCATGAAAAGGTATACCCATACATTAAAGCTGAGTATGTACTTTCTGGCAGGAACCCAGGCTACAACAGTGATAGCGGGGGTTCGGACACAGGATCTGACTCTTCTGACAACATCTATAACCGTAACCCACCACGAAACAGACGAGGTAGAGCGGGGAGGAGAATGAACAGAGGAAATTCTTGGCAACCTTACCAAGGTCCTCCACCACAATTCTTTTACGGACATCCCCCTTTCCAACAACCATACCCACAACAACCTTTCCCGTTCTGGGACAACACCCAGATGCCAGGGATGCCACAACAGCCTTTTTTAGGGAGGGGCAAGAGACCAGGCCGAGGAAAAACCAGAGGACAGCAAGTGCAATGGGCCCAACCTCTGGAAACCAGCAGAACGCACACAAGGAGCCAGGGACCGGTAACAACACCATCAACCAGCAACATCTAAGCCTAGTGGTAAACCTCTCTGATAAAGTTCTAACACCGGTTCAAAGTAGAGTGTTGGAAAAAGGCTTAGGGTTTGTCCCTACTACAACTTTGGACAAATTCAAGCTGTACGGTGAGCTGAAGGAATTTGTTCGCAGTATTAAATTGCAGGTTTATTTTAAAGATAAACCACAACCAGTGGGAACTGCGAGTGACACAGGACTAAAGAAAAAATCATCTTTCACCCCCCCTATCAATAGTTTACCAGTAGAATTACTGGCTTTTGAAAAGGCAATCCTGAAGGACGTGATGGACTTGGACACTGGGTCACTAAAAACATTTCATAACACCAGTAGAGCTGAAAAGGAAGCTATTTATGAACTAGCTAATGACACAACTATCACAATAAAGCCAGCCGACAAGGGCGGGGCTATTGTGATACAGAATTCAACAGATTATGAGAATGAATGTCTGCGATTACTAGCTGACTGAAGGAATTATGAGGTTCTGAGGGCGGACCCGACAGAACGTTTGAGAATTGAGATAGCGGGGATGGTGGAAGAATGTTTAGTAAATGACTGGTTAACTAAAAAGGAAGCAGACTTTCTGGATAATAAACACCCAAGGACTCCGTATTTTTATACGATCCCAAAGATCCATAAAAGACTGGAG
This sequence comes from Lissotriton helveticus, assembly GCF_964261635.1. NCBI lineage: Eukaryota > Metazoa > Chordata > Amphibia > Caudata > Salamandridae > Lissotriton > Lissotriton helveticus. The sequence continues at coordinate 765,636,276 of NC_136057.1, read as the reverse complement.
AAACCACCTGGGAGACCTATAGTCTCAGGTATAGGATCAATACTAGAGCCCCTATCCAGGTTTGCAGATGCATTCTTGAGACCACTAGTACAAAAAACAGAGACATACCTACAGGATACGAAGTCAGTGTTGTGCCTCATAAAGGACCTGACTTTTGACCCCTCCACGCAGATACTGATTGGGCTCGACGTAGAGAGCCTTTATACTAGTCTGCCACACAGAGAGACACTACAAATTCTGGAGGACATCCTATTCGAAAACCAGTGGGATTACAAAACACCAAGGCATGTAGTGCTAGAATGTTGTCGCCTCGCACTAACCGAGAATTTCTGCCTTTTCCAGCAAACCATATATAAACAAACCCATGGAACCAGCATGGGAAGCACCTTCGCGCCGAGCGTGGCGGGACTGTATGTGCACTGGTTGGAGACCAAGAAGATCTTAAGTACAGACAACCCCCACTCTACCCAGATCCAGATGTGGAGACGTTATATTGATGACGTCATCCTCATCTGGAATGGGAGTGAGCAGGAGGCAAATGATTTCCTAGTATGGCTGAATCGACAGGACCCCTTTCTGAAGTTCACCTCAACAATGAGTCGTGAACAATTAGTCTTTCTGGATCTAAACATCAAGGCTGAAAGAGGGATACTGTCAACCACAACACATTTTAAACCAACATCAAGGAACTGCCTATTAAGTTTCGAGAGCTTCCATCCACGTCAGCTTCGGGAAAATCTGCCATTTGGACAGTTTCTACGTCTAAGGAGGAATTGTTCTGAGAAATGTGACTACGAAGCGCAAGCCCAAGAACTGTGTGAAAAACTTCACCAAAGACAGTATCCCAAAAGGATTGTCCAAAAAGCAAAGAAAAGAGCATCCAATAATAACAGGGATGCATTATTGGAGTCAAAACCTAAGGAACCACCAACAGAGACCTCTGAAAGAAGACCCATCTGCATCACGACCTACACGGTAGCCTCACAGCAGGTAACAAAAATTGTAAAGAAACACTGGAAAACACTGAACAGTGGAGGCTTGAACATCACCCAACCGATGTTCAGTCATCGGAAAGGGAAAAATCTAAAGGATCTGGTGGTACATACACGTCCGAGGAATATGGAAGGTCCTATCCGACGTTTATATCCTATGCCAGTTGGACACTACCCGTGTTCCAATTGTAGTGTATGCCACCTGACTGAATCTACCAAACAGGTGACATGTAACACAGGCCTCATATGGGATTTGAAAAACTTCTCAAACTGTAATACATCTGGGGTCGTATACATGATCACATGTGTATGCAATTTGCACTACATAGGAATGACAACCAGAAAGGTAAACACAAGAATGGTTGAACATCGCAGTAACTTTAGGTGCAAACACTCAAATACAAAAATGACAACACACTTCCTGGAGAAGGCACACACACCCAATGATATGCGTTGGGTAGTGCTTGAAATTCAACAGCCACATGCTGACATGGAAAAGAAACTATTGGAAAAGGAGCAACGTTGGGTGTTCAGACTTCGCTCACACGTTGTGGGACTTAATGATGATATTCCCTGGGGACAGTTGACCTACATGGTAAACATATGCCATACAAGAACTGATCATGTAAATACTACCACCAACCCTAACAGCTACATGACTCACGATGGGGTTTCATGGCATCTGGTGCCTCTCCTAGCTAATTATCACATGAATGTGAGAGATTATAAAATGACCCATTGGGCAAACTGATCTGGTGCGTTAAATAATAGAATTTTTTTTGATTTTTTAATTTTTGGCGTTTATGCACATAATATGATTATGACAGCATGTACCCTGATAATATGCAAAATTCCACATACAACACCCTAAATTATTTTAGAGGTGTAATCAAGCCTGTACAGTCCCAATTGAGCACATTTTTATAAAAAGATAATAACGTCGGTACCCCTAAGATGGCCGCCACGAATACGTGAGATAGCATGGAACGACACGCTCTAGTTCACGTAAGGGCGTTTCCCACGCCGGCACAACATACCGCGAACGATATCTTTAAAAACAACATTGAAACCCTCGGTCCGACAACATTCGGAACAGAGGGACACAAGTAGGTGCCTGAATGCAGGAGGTAACCGGAGCACAAGTAAGTTAAACCAGGGCACCAAGGACCGTCTATGGGTCATTTTGACAGCGCCAACCGGCGCGCACTGTTGGGTGATTTACCAACTTTGTTTTTCTCCCACCAGAGTTGCTAGGATACCGATACCCCTCCGACTCCATGGGGCCTAGCTAGGTCTCTTGAAAAGTATGTATGAGTGTGTTTGACGATGAATGCTTGGGTATGTCACTGAGTGAGGTGTGTTTTTTAATCACGTTAAAAATGCACGAAATGAAACACGTTTTTGTGCATGATAACAACCACTGCCAATCGATCCGCTTTCAGATCACAGAAAAACATCACATTTTCTGTCTACAAACTGTGTGTGATAATATAGGGGGTGATGCACCCCGTGACTTTTCAAGTTGTTTTTTATCTTTCAGGAACCACGTGTTTTTTATGGAACAAAATACGTAGGTATTATTGCATGCACTTAGTAGAGTTCGCTGCAGTTAAAAGTCAATTTCTAATTTCTATACTTTTATTAAAAGAATTAAGGAGTGGCGAACACAGGGCTGGTCCCTGTGTAGTCCCGAAGAAGTGCTTGGGGTATGCACGAAACATGTCGACTTAGGAGTGGATAGGTACATCTGGACACATTAAGTTTAGGGCAGCCTATCTCCCCACCCCGTTTTTAATGTTACCACCTAGAGGTCAGAATAAAGTTTATTAAGAACCCACTGGGCAGGTATTTTTAACCCATATCACATAGTCCACTCCCCACAAATACACATGCACCACACATAGTCCTTAAAGTGCTCCTACGTAACTTCGCAAGTCGTAGCACGCCCCAGCCCGTAGAGGACTGGGATGGCCCCAATGATGAAGCATGTCACCGAGGGGCAACCCCGGTGAGTGAGGGGACACCTAAAAAAGGAACAATTTTTCCTTTTTTTACATTTCAAACATAGTTCTCACAGTCAACCCCAGTGTGTGCTGGCTGTTTCTAGCAAGGCTCTTAGGTATCTGGAAACAGAAACCTTCTTTTGTTAGACTTAAGGGGGCATCATTTTGCGTTATGCCACCAGTGGCAGCTCCGTCGCTAAGGCGGAGGAGCGTCGCCCCACTGCTCTGGGAGCAGTATAAAAAGGAAAACTAAAACGATAATTTTATCATTTTAGTTTACCTTCCTACTCCGGGCAGGGCGGGTGGACAGGGCTGACCAGTGCAGGGGGGGAGTGTAAAGCACGCTCTAAAGTGGGCACGAAGGTTTGGACAGAGGATTCTGGGAGGCTGGAAGCTTCGTGTTGCAGCACTGAGGAAACAGAGCAGAGGTGACAGTCCCCAGTGGCAATCAGTTAAGTCAGTTTTAATTAATTTTTTTATTCCTGCGATCAGCTCTCCCATTCCCAACCCCCTGCCCCACCACATGCGCTTAGTAGCGGCCGCTACTGGGACTGCACAAGGGAATATTTTACATCTGAAAAGTACAGTCTTCATCATGTTTTTGTCACAATCAAATCTTTATTTCCTGTACGCTTTCTTTACATTTAGCACTATTTTTTTCTGCTTTTTTAAATCTAATAAACTGCATTTTATGTATGTAACCAGCATCTTTTAATATCTATGTTCCCATGCATTGGCACATAAAAGCTAGACCATGGGTACTCGCAATCATTTGCCCAGGGGCCAAAAAGTTTGGTCTATGATGTGACCGAGGGTTACATTGATACCAGCAGGGTGGCGTCGAGTAGTCAGGGGGCAGTAAGGTGGAGGTAAGTGACGCAAAGCATGTACATCTACTGACTGAATTGCATACTGTGAAACCAGAAAACCTGCATCAATCACTGCAACCCTACTTGCTCAAATTGTATGATCCTAGGCAGTGGTTTTATTTCACTTTCTTTCCTTTTTCATCATAATATATGAGAACCTCAAGTGCATGACTTCACAATGTGTGCTGAACAAAACCTGATCCTACCTTGTATTTAATAACTATAATGTTATGCAAAATAGCCTCCCAGGCCACCCAGAGGGTGTATAAAACAAATGACTTGCCTCTTAGTTCACTATTGACATTGTTGTCAGGGTGGGTTAAGCAGGAATGCTTCTAAAATCATGTTTGAAAACATCTTAAAAAGTACTTCCCAATGGACTGATATAATCTGATGTACTAATGTGAAAAGATTCAAATGTTAATGCAATACACATTTTGAATTTTCAAGAGACATTACCATATTTTTACACTTTTGCTGAAATATGTCTTCAAAAAGGAAGTTGTTCCTAAAGTTAAGTGGTGCAGGACACCTTATTTCCTTTTACTTTGATTAACCTATAAATAAATGCTTACCTGTTTATAGTCGAGTAAGCAGCAGCCCTGTGCTGGTGTTGACCAGGGGGCCGCATGCCAAGGTCACGAGGGCCATATGTGGCACCCAGGCCGTACTTTGAGGATCACTGAGCTAGACCAATTGGTGTTTCCAATGCTTGTTTAGGTGTGCTTGGCAGTGTAGCTGTCTGCAAGTCTTGTTGTTTCTAGTTCTTCATAATATGTGTAGAGTGGAGATTTGGCTGTTTACAGAAGTTACACATTCTCACTTCATGCTATTGGCTGTGTATCATTTCGCCTCCTTCTGGGGTATTTGCATTACAATGCATGAGGCTATATTTTAAATTCAAAAGTACACTGAATCATATATATATATATATTCACTGAAAAAACCATAGGTTATAGACCATATATAGTTAGGAATTAGCATTTACAAAACCTTGAAAATTCACTGCAAAAACCATAGGTTAGAGACCATATATAGTTAGCTGGACATTTTATTGACATAAAACCAATGAAATTCCATATATAGTTAGTTGCACTAACTATATATCGCGCACCCGCAATCCACTGCTGATGATGTCACATATTACATCATTCATGACATGGTCAGTGACATCACTGATGACATCACTGATGACATCTCAAATGACATCACTGATGACTACATCCAGTGACTGTATAATTCTGTAAAGTTAAAATATGTCTTACATATTGAAGAATGAGTGGATGTATAAGTGTCTGGACGAAGGATTTAGTAGGTGCATGACTGAATGTATGAGTGAGTGATTAAATGTGTCTCACTGAGTGCATGGGTTAGTGACTAAACTGTCTTAATTTGTGCATCATTATGTCTGTTGTTCTGTAAACTGCTGCATGTGTTGATCAGTAGCTATATGAGTAACTATATGGGTTATTGATTGATTACCCAAGTATTTGTATGGGAGACTGAGTGTGTGTGTGGCTAGCTGGGAGGTGTGTGACTCTGTGCAGATCAATCTGTACTTGTATCAATGATTGTATAAGAAAGTAAGTATGTGTTAGTACATGTTTGAAAATGTAAGGTGCTCTATGTTTAACTGTATAGACAAGAAAATGGAAGTCTCATTGATTCTTTACAGGACTGACTAGGTGTGTAAGTAACTCCATGGATGAGTGGCAGACTGTGAGTGTCTGTATAGGTGTATGAGTGCATATGATAGTGTTGTAAAGATGAGTGATTGTATGTATGAATGATTGTATGGGTGAATGAGTGAAGGTGTGTGTAGACGTAGCAATCAGTGAGTGCGTATGTAGTAACTAGTATTGGTGTGTCAATGGTTTCAAAAATTATACTCTTTTTAACACTGGGTGAAACAGAGGTTATATTAAAATGTGAGGAGATGCATTGTATTGTCACATGAATGATATCATCAGTGATGTGGTCATTGATGTCAAATGAGATGTCATCAGTGATGTCATCAGTGATGTCATTTGAGATGTCATCAGTGATGTCATCAGTGATGTCACTGACCATGTCATGAATGATGTAATATGTGACATCATCAGCAGTGGATTGCGGGTGCGCGATATATAGTTAGTGCAACTAACTATATATGGAATTTCATTGGTTTTATGTCAATAAAATGTCCAGCTAACTATATATGGTCTCTAACCTATGGTTTTTGCAGTGAATTTTCAAGGTTTTGTAAATGCTAATTCCTAACTATATATGGTCTATAACCTATGGTTTTTTCAGTGAATTTTCAAGGTTTTGTAAATGCTAATTCCTAACTATATATGGTCTATAACCTATGTTTTTTTCAGTGAATTTCAATGGTTTTTTAATAGCAAATATCATAAGCTGTCTAATGTCAAGTACGTGGTAAGTAAAAACATTTTCGTGTTTATGCACACTGATCTGCTTTGAATGCTGCCCCCCACCCCTCATTTCTATTAGGAGTACTCTCTCTTTGCAGATAGTGAAGGGTAGTTAACGCAGCCCTTTGCCCCCTTTGTAATCCGTCGTGCCTGCTTCTCTCTCCATTTGATTGATTGTTCTCTTTCGTTCATTCTCTATTTACAAACAAGCACAGAGTCAAAATACTCTGTTTAGTCTTTGCAGATAGCGAAAAACCGTGTAAAAAAACAAAAGGAATCGAGCAAAATCAGTAGGCCACTAATGGGATCTCTTTTTGACCTCGCTAAAATAGAAACATTAGGAACAACCTGTTGAAAATAGCAATGCGTATGTACATAAGCGGCGTTCATTTGTGTTCACAGTACCCCTTGTTGATTGTTTGAATCGAGCATTGAATTGTTCGAAGTTGGTTCTCTTAAGGATCTTCTCTGCCTGCAAACGAGGAAGAATAGGAATATTCTCTCTCCCTTTGCAGATAGTGAAGGGTAGGTAACGCAAGCCTTTAACACGTCGTACCTATTTCATTCCTCATTGATTGATTGATTGTCCGAACATTGACTGTTTGGGAATTAGTTCTTTTTGGAGGTATTCCCTGTTTGCAAATAAACGTAGGAAAATCTTTGCAAGTAGTGAAAGGGTACGTAATGCGGACCTTTCTCCCCCGTTGTAATCTGTCATGCCTATCTACTCCCCACTGATTGATGCACCTGTTTCACCCGGACCATTTACTAGACATACGTCATCTGGCCCGACCAGAGAGCACCCCTAGTGAAAAGGACATATGCAATAATAACGAAGTGATCACTGTATCCTGTTAACAGAAACTTTAGCATGAAACAACCTGGAAAGAAAAGAATAGGAAATCGAAAATCAGTAGGCCACTGATGAACATGAACTTTTATTAAACAACGAACAAAGAAACGATAACATAACGTAATGATAAAACCTATTAATGTCCTAGAAACAAGAAAACGTTAAAATATGCCAGTGGTGAGAGACCAGAAAAACAGTAAGAGAAACCAAATCACCCCTCGCTGTCCCACCGCCTGCCACGCCAAAAAAATCGATAGACTAGGGAAAATGCAAGTCAGTAGAACATCCGCCCCCACTCTGGAAACTTCCAAGGTGGGGCAGGGTTCCGGCTACGCCCAGCCGGGAGCAGCCCATATAAAGCAGGTCCTGCTGCCACGCCTCGGCCAGGAGATCCTAACGTAGGGTGTAGCCGGAGGAGAGGCCGAGACCAGCGGGACCCGGCCAGGGGATTGCCTTTACAACGCTGAACAGTTGCAGGGGGGGGAATGTCTCCTCGACCCTCCCCTCTCTCTCCCAATCCGGCCGCGGTGGCCCTTGAGAGTTGCAGGTAGTCCCGCCACATGCTCTTCCGGTCCGGCCACCAACGGTCGGGGGGCCGAGGCCGACGGGATCCGGCTGCAGCCGATAAACCAAGAAACCCGTTCATGGGGCCAGAGCCAGGGGCGTCCGGCCGACATCTACCGGAAGCCCGGCCCGAAGACGGACGGGACACTTCTTCTTTCTTGTATAATTGCTGCAACAACCCTGGGGGGGGATGTCTTGCACATGCCTCCGACCCCCCCCCCCCTCGTCCTCATCGCCTGGTCCGGCCATAACAAATCTCAAGCGAGACGCCGTGGGGTGCACTGGGAGGGAGAGACGGTGCGAACAGGCCTCTCCCGCCTCCCCAGTGGAGGCTTCCCAGCTGCAACCTCAGCGCTCCAGGCGCCCGGAAAAGAGTTCTTCCACTGTGGCCATGCTGCAACGTCTCGCCCGGCAGGGTGGAGCCCGTCCGCTCATTTGACCCCGCGATCGCCAGTAGCTACCGAACTCTCAAAATGGCGGTCGACCTGGCAAGAGCGGGCCCAGCATAAAGAAATGGCCCGGTCACTGGTTGACTCCACCACCGTAGTCCTCCACGACCTTGAAGATTCTAGAGGAGCCGCGGGAGTCTCCGACCCCCGATGGGGAATGACTGCCATGATCACCCGTGGAGTGACGAAACTGTATCCGCGGGACGTCGGCGCCAGCCTCACTTTGAATTACTAGAATCCTGCAGACCTCACTTCCGGTGAAAGCACAGTGTGACCCGGTAGGAAAAATTGTTGCACCCCCTCCCCTTTTTGACTGATAGTTCAAACCACCGATCCTTTCCTTTGCCCTTTTAACGGAACTTTGGACTGCCTCCCCCTCTTTTACATTTTCTAGAGAAAACAAAACATTAACCACTACATTAGCATAGCAGTTGACACCAGAACTGTTTTCAAATTGAAAACCAACAACATCTTCAACAGAATCCTTTTTGTTTCTGCTGTGACCCTGCTACAGCACAGGCATTGTCCCCAGCAGTAATTCTGCAATGCCGGTAAGAATAGCTGTGGTGCCTACTGGACTCACTCACCCCCGCGGCGCCCCACGCCGTTATTTGCTGGGCGGCAACTTGCTAGACATCACTTTCGTGCCATCTAGATTTCAGCGCGTTCTGCTGCCTTGGAACTATTCGCACAACAGACCGCTACTGACAAGAATATTTCATTATTGGTGCTGTCAATTTCAATAAATCTATTGGATAATTCAAAAGAAATTGCCACGGTCTCTTCGTTGTTTAAATGTTTTTACTGTTTTTGTTTTGTTGTATATATTTATATGTTATTAAAGTTTTATATTCCTACTACTTTGTTGGAGTGCTATATATTTTTAATGTGACACATAATTGTAAAAACTTTGATGTACAAAGAGTCATTCCTGGAATCTTCCGCTTCAGGCTCGGTCCCCTCCCCAATCACAATACAGGATAGTTTTCAGATAGTAGGAACACGTGTGGTGTGACGGATCTCATCGGGTGTGGGCCTTGATCTACTATAACTCCTTTGAAGAGGGGTGATTCTTTACAGCTGGGGCCATAAACTACATCTGCAGGGCTAGCTGATAGCCTGGACAATCGGACACAGAGGAAGAGGAGTGTCAGAGGGTGCGGTAGTGAATAGGGCGAAAGGGAGGTGTCGGGCGGGCACAGTGTGATTCTCAGGGAAGAGCAGCGCAGATGGGGGGAGGTTTATTGCCCATGCATAAGACAGAGAGCGGGGGTGACCAGTGCCTGGGGAAGATGCTTGCGAGGGTGAGGAGCCATGCTACGAATCAACAGCGTGCAGAGAGTGGGTCTGGTCAAGGCATCTAAAATGGCTGCCGTGCACGACAAAAGTGTGGCATTTCAAAAAAGGCAAGATGGCGCAGACAATGTTTTTCAACACTTCCTCATTTCCTTCGAATCGAACGTTAACAGACGTTGGGGCATATTACCAAAGTTAAGCGATATTTATCGCTAACGATGCTTACCAACGAATTTTTTACCGCTAAGCATCGTCAGAAATTATCGAAGATAAACCTTGCTATTATCAAGGTTTATCACAAATGCGATAATAAACGGCCGCAATGCATGAATATCGCTAAAAACTCAGCGATATTCATACATTACCGAGCTAATGCTCTTAGCCATGTTATCCACCTCCCATTGGATAACATGGCTAAGAACTGCTCAGGGCAGGTGTTACTTTTTGGAGATATTCGCGCTTAGCGCGAATATCTCCAAAAGTTGGTAATAGGAGATAGATATCTTGCATGTTGTAATGCAAGTTATTGTGGTATATGGAACTCATACCATAATCTCTCAGGAAAGCAGAAACTGATCCTTTTGGGACCGCCTAAAAAGGCCTAGGGGGTGAGGAGTACTCTACTTTGCCCCCTTTTCACGTTCCGAACTATTTTATTTTACTCTCTTCTGTAATTACACAAAATAGCAGCGATAAGATGCATCGGAGACACACAGTGAGAGAAAGGAGGCCGGAGATGAAGAAGAGATGTCAAATACACATTGGAGATAATATAGTGGCAGAAGGGAAGTAAATATGAGTAAACTTACCATGTAACATAAAAATGTTGCACTCTATACTATAAGTCTCATTTTATACTACAATCACTTCGCTACAACCTCATAAATTAAAAATAAAAATGAATAATGTCTCAAACAATTTTTGATTTCTAAATATAAATTTATTCTTCAGAATTTTCTAAATTTGAAAGAACTAGTAACATGTCCTCATCAGCAATGTCCTCATGAAAAGTCTGCAATAATGATTCTTGTAACTCTATGGTCTCCAAACACTCGATAAATTCGCCATCAAGAGATTGATCAAAAAAATCATTCAAGTCATCTCCTCCTTCTGACAATATTTCATTATTGGTGCTGTCAATTTCAATCAATGTAGTGGAATCATTCAAGTCATCTCCTCATGACAATATTTCATTATTGGTGCTCTCAATTTCAATCAATGTAGTGGAATCATTCAAGTCATCTCCTCCTTGTGACAATATTTCATTATTGGTGCTGTCCATTTCAATCAATCTAATGGAATCATACAAGTCATCTCCTCCTTGTGACAATATTTCATTATTGCTGCTCTCAATTTCAATCAACGTAGTGGAATCATTCAAGTCATCTCCTTGTGACAATATTTCATTCTTGGTGCTGTCCATTTCAATCAATCTAATGGAATCATACAAGTCATGTCCTCCTTGTGACAATATTTCATTATTGGTGCTCTCAATTTCAATCAATGTAGTGGACAATTCAAAAGAAATTGCCACGGTCTCTTCATTGTGAGCCATTTTATTTTGAAATTGCTTGCTGTAAATTGCAGAAAAAAATAATCACTTTCATTTATCGTTTTTAGTAATACATAATATAAAACTAACTTTATCAAGTATTTAGTATAACAGAAGGACTGCAAATAAATAACAGAAAACATTTTTCAAATTATCTTCAAGTGTACAACATAGTTCCCCTTACAAATTAACAACTCACCTTTTTAAAAGTAGGAAAAGTGTTAGTACTGTGTAAATCAAACACCAGAAATTCACCACCAAAAATTCCTCACAAATGTACCTCAGACAGTAGTATCACAAAATGGCTGTGGTTTCCTCTCATTTGACATATATACATAACCAATTAACTTTCATCACACACAAATACAAAACCAAAGTAACATTTTAATTGGTTCTAAATTTCAACACTTTCAAATGTGTTTTCCCCATGCAATTTTCCATAGGACATTTACATACGTCTACAGCCTGAATGGCTGAACGGAATTACACCAAACTTGGCAAAATGGTACATCAAACCTAAGAGGTCAGGAAGGATCTACTATGCCCCCTTATGGTCATTTCCCCCTTCGCTTTGGCCTCCTCTTGTCTCTCAATCCTACCGAGAGACAAGATGGCGGCCGCTACGGACTGTTTGGAATGTTGACAGACGCCGGAGAACCAATCAGCTTCGCAAAGCTCCGTAACGCGAAAAGTACGCGGAGCACTGTTACAGATATATATCTTTTTTTGAACGTTAATTTCTCAAAATCCACTGGAGCACATATATTGAGACCTAGCAAAGGCACATCGGGCTACCAGTCCCTAATATTTTACCAAGTTTCGTGCAAATCCATTCAGCCGTTCGATTATTATTATTATTTTTTTTTTTTGCCCCGCGGGGCCCTTTTAAAACCTCCACATCAAACCTAGGGGGTCAGCGAGGATCTACTATTCCCCCTTATGGTCATTTGCCCCTTCGCTTTCGCCTCCTCTTGTCTCTCGATCCTACCGAGAGACAAGATGTCGGCCGCTACGGACTGTTTGGAATGTTGTCAGACGCCGGAGAACCAATCAGCTTCGCTTCACAAAGCTCCGTTGCGCGAAAAGTACGCGAAGCGGAGCGCTGTTACAGATATATATCTTTTTTTGAACGTTAATTTCTCAAAATCCACTGGAGCACATATATTGAGACCTAGCAAAGGCACATCGGGCTACCAGTCCCTAATATTTTACCAAGTTTCGTGCAAATCCGTTCAGCCGTTCGATTATTATTATTATTTTTTTTTTTTGCCCCGCGGGGCCCTTTTAAAACCTCCACATCAAACCTAGGGGGTCAGCGAGGATCTACTATTCCCCCTTATGGTCATTTGCCCCTTCGCTTTCGCCTCCTCTTGTCTCTCGATCCTACCGAGAGACAAGATGGCGGCCGCTACGGACTGTTTGGAATGTTGACAGACGCCGGAGAACCAATCAGCTTCGCTTCACAAAGCTCCGTTGCGCGAAAAGTACGCGTCCTGGGACGCTGCCCGGTCCGCTGTTACAGATATATATCTTTTTTTAAACGTTAATTTCTCAAAATCCACTGGAGCACATATATTGAGACCTACAAAAGGCACATCGGGCTACCAGTCCCTACAATTTTGCCAAGTTTCGTGCAAATCCATTTAGCCGTTCGGGCTAAAAGTGAGGCCAACCGCCCTATGGAAAACTCAATGTTAAAAACACGTTTTGGGACCCCCCTTTTTTCTCGACCCCCCCTGGACGAAACCCCCCCCAATTTTCAGGGGCTGCTCAGAAACAAAATGTGCCATTTTCCTGAAAATTTCAGCCAATTCCGTCCACAAACGCCAAAGTTATTAGACATAGAATTTTCAAAAATCCCATAGAGAAAAAATCCTAACTATATATACCTACTGGCGACCGCCAGTAGGTAATATATATATATATATATATATATATATATATATATATATCAGTCCGCTGGTCTCCCTGCCGCTTTGTCAGTGGCGGGCTCAAGCGCGGTAGCGACCCTCTAATCCAATCAAAGCAATGCTTTTCCGATATCAAAAAGCAAACTTGAGCCTGTTTTGAATGTGGCTTCTCACCAATAAGCCACTCCCAATCACTACACTCTCACCTGGGAGGCAAGTATACTATTACACCTTTGAAAAGTATACACTTTTAGCATATCTTACCACCCCTGGCACAGCAAGACTGTAACACAAAACAAACAGCACCTTTTGAAAAGGAGTTTTATTTACCAAAATGAAATGACTATCACTTTTAGAATAAGGCTTGGGGTTTATTACATAATACTCTCTAAACAAAGGCTGTCTCAGATACCAAATGCATTAGCTACAGGCATGAATCAATAATTATACTGATTAATAAACAAGCAGTAACTGATATAAGATAAGATACACTGGACGTCCTGCAAGAGATCAGAAAGATATATATACAGAGTAGAGGATCACTCTGGATGTGCACCTCCCACACCACAAAGAAACACCTCAAACGATCACAAAACTCAATACATCACCTGATGCATACACTGCCCACTGCTGGCCAGGGGAAGTCTTCACACAGCCGGGGATCAGAGCTCAGCAATCAGGGTTCAATCCGAGATAGACACGTCTGCCCTCTCTCTGAATCCAAACTCCCAAAACGTCCACTTCCAACAGACCAGTGGAGGCTCCACCCTTTAATACAAGTGAAACGTTGGTCGAAGCTTCTAGCAAGCCCCGCCTCCTTCTCTCATCAAATTCCTGTACCACTTTGTACCAAGGTCACACCTCCGGTTGATCAGGCCTTTGTTATGACTCCGGCATAAAGTGAGCACATTCCTCTGACAAGAACCGGTTTCTACTAGCACACAGAGTGTAGAAAACAAGTGAAAGCAAAACATTCAGCTCTGCAGCCCCATGCCGGACAGAAAGGCCCAAAGCAAGATGGAATTGAAAAGCAAGATGACATGAGAGCATGTCAAAGGCAATAGTCAGCACTGCCATAATGCAGGGTAAAGTCAGAAAACAGAATGGCCAAAGCCAATAGTAAGAACTCATAATTCTCACCAATACACAATACAATCACAACTGCAAGCCTTCAAATGCACATCCCACACACTCTGCTCTTGGCAAGACTGTTCCACTCAGTAACAGCTCTCACTGAAAGACAGCAAGATTACAGAACAGAAGAGAAGCAGGCAAATGAAGGACCATCCTACATTAAGGAACACACTAACATTACTTAAAATGGTGGTGGTGAGGGTCATCACAGGGTGCCAAAATCAGAAGAGTGGCTCATTTATTACAGAGCCCAACTTCGTATGAGTGAAGATTTTATTTACAAAATAGCGAACACAGCGCCCGACGCGTTTCAGTGCAGCCCCACCTCGGTCACGGGTAACTTTTTGTTCGGAAATAGTGCAAACATATAGTAATGTTGACTAACCATGAAAGTAGGACTACCTGCCCCAACCCCATACTGAAGACAACATAAACATGGCATCCATCTTGAAATGGTCTTTTGTGCCTTAAATTCATTATGTACCAGATTATCACCTGAATAAATGTATCAAATGATTAACAGAATTATTTCATAAATGTGCGATAAACACATTATTATGAGTTGTATCACAATATTTCTCAAAAAATGTTGCACTAAGTGATATAGAATATATACATTATATACAATATATACACAATTATAATTCAGCCCAAGTGGGCATAAATTATGCAACCCTCTCTCTGTCTTTAACAATTCTGCCCCAGTGGGCTTAGAAAACAGTCTTCGCAAATTAACTCAAAATCTTCCTTATTTCATTTGAAAAACAGGCTAGTCGTACAGCTTAATCAAAATCACACTATGCCGTTGTCTGTAGATCTTCCTTATAGTACGCTGACAGTTTTGTCTCCTACAAAAAAACAAAAGATTGTCATCACTATACTACATGTGATTTTTAAAAGAACAAATTAACATAGGCTTCATTCATTACAGTACAAAATATATACAACTGAGCTTTCTCTGTACAACAACAGTCTATTTACAAGCAGTTAACCTAGATAGATTGACATTTCCTCATCTTTTTGTAGCCCCCACGGGTGTAATGTATCATATTTGATAATCATTTTAGACTCCAACTGTCTTAGGTCCCTCATTCTGTTACACCCTCTCTCCGATTTGGGAATCCTATCAAGGGCACAAAATTGCAAGACATTGATGTTCTTATTATGCATTTCTTTAAAATGTCTTGCAATCAGATATTGTTTATCCTCGTTAATGATTGCCCTGGTGTTCCAGAACTCGTTTCTTCACTTGATGAATGGTACTCCCTATGTATACTAGGGGGCAAGGACAACACAATGCATAAACGCAGTAGTCCGATTTACACGAAAGATGTTTTTGAATAACAAATAGCTTGTGTTTTTTTGACAAAGTAAACTCCTTCCGGTTAGTACTGTTCTTACAAGCCTTACAAGATTTACATGTAAAAAAGCGTTTTATAGCTCCCCGATTCTCAACTTCTTTTAGGATGCTACTGCATAAAATGTCCTTTAATGCTGTACATTTTCGGAAAGTTATTTTCGGTTGGTTTCCCACTGATTTTTTCAAAATTGGATCAATATTCAAAACGTGCCAGTATTTTTTCAAACATTTTCTGACTTGCCATGATTGATTTGAGCGTGCAGTAATGAATCTGATAGATTCCTCATCTTCTACCTTGGGGATTTTCTGATTTAAAAGATCTTCCCTCAAAACTGTTTTAACCTTAAAGCAAGCTTACTTTACACTTTTATTGGAATAGCCCCTTTCCAAAAATCTCTTTTTCATGATTAACATCTCTTGTTCAAATTCTGCTTCAGTACTGCAATATATATTCTCCTTAGCGTTTTTTGTTTTTTAACGTTTTGTTAGTCAGGACTCCAAGTGCAAGACAGACTTATTGGCTTCACTACTGCTTGCTC
This sequence comes from Lissotriton helveticus, assembly GCF_964261635.1. Taxonomy (NCBI): domain Eukaryota; kingdom Metazoa; phylum Chordata; class Amphibia; order Caudata; family Salamandridae; genus Lissotriton; species Lissotriton helveticus. Next base: position 765,620,341 of record NC_136057.1, on the reverse strand, counting down.
CCTGTTGCTGTTGACATGTGCAGTTGCATATAAAAGTTTGCATTACAACGTAGGAAAGGTAGCTATTATTTGCATATATTTTCATTCTGCTTCCAAGTCCAGGAACACAAGCAACAGTGCTCTTCAGACGCCTAATAAATATTCCAATGTTATGTGTTGAAGCCTTTTGTATGATGTGCGATGTTATCAGAAGGTCCTTGCAAGCTGGCGACCTTGTTCATGTTAAACTAATGTGGAGCTCACAAGAGCTCACAGAACAGCCACTTGTTACTATGTTTGTGAAAGTTTTGATATTAAGAGGTATTTTTGAATGTGGAAGGGAGGAAATACCACAAATAAGCAAACTGCTCTCAAAATTATCCACTGCTTTTTAAACTTTAAGCAATTGGGGAGCCAAAAATTGTGTTTTTATCCGATATGCAAAAAACTCACCTGGGATATGATGAGGACATGTTTCATTGAGAAACTCATGGGGTTGAGGATAATATATATTTTGAACCAGGCATAAGGTCTATCAGAACCCCTTTCAGAGGGCCGCAGGGCACGCTGTGGTTACTGGGTCCAACTGTGGTGGTTGAGGCCTTTTATTCCTGATGTCCCAGGGCCCAACCGATTGTGGATCGCGCTCAACTGTGCCAAGTACCCCTTCTACACTTAACTTTCAGTGGTAGCTGTGGTTGAGCAGTCAAGGCTCCTTTTGGGGGCATAAGAGTGAGAACAGTATGAACAATAAATCAACGTCCAGGCAAATACTTGCTTTTGCAAGAAAAGTAGTATTTTATTTCTAGCTCTGCACATGCAACGAAACAACAACACAATCCTCCTTGAGGTTGAGGCTCTAGTAGTTGCAGGAGAATCCCTGTCCTATCCACCTTTGTGTAACATGTTCAGTGTTATTTCCCATTCACTGGTGGCCGCATCAGGGAATGTCAACTGTTGGGCCATACTCAAGATTTCTCTCTTTGGCTCTTTAGAAATGTGTCTATGATGTTGAAGTACCATTAGCAGCCAGTCCCACATGGCCCAACCGACCCAATTCAGGTGTTAGCCACTTTTGCAGCACGCAAAAGTTCAGTAATGTAGCGGGTGCCTCCAACGTGCACCCGCGAGTCCAGCTCAGTTCAGAGAATGTGGGCTGTTGGCAGCAAAGCCTTCCTATCCTGAGTGATACTGCTTCGAGGTCTCTCAGAAGTTGGAGCTGGTCCCTACTTGTGAACATGTGGTAAGGTGACTTTGCTCAACAGGGGAAAGGTGGGGTTGCAATCCTTTATTCAGCGCCCAACTGGAGACACTGAGGGTGCAATGTCGTCCTCGGTGCCATCGGCAGTCCTCAGTGGTGAGTTGGGGCAGTTCCACACAGTGCAGTCCAACCCGTGGATCATAGCCTCAGTCTTTCCTTCGAGCGGCAGCCCAAATCCTTTGACAACATAGGTACCGGCAGCCCCTCCGGGCATATGAGTTACTGCAGTACTTGGTTATACAGCTGCTGTCTCTCCCAGCAGAAGCACGCCGGTCCAGACTGTCACTAGTGAGACACTCCTTGAAGTGTTAACTTTACCAGTGTCCCCCTCTGGCATACAGGGTCACCACTGCACGGCAGTACGGGCATAGCAGACCCACATGGTGCTCAACACACTGCTCAGTCTGCGGTGGCCCTCTCCTGACATACGGGGATTGCTGAAACAATCCTGCCCACGGGCGGCAGCCAGATCAGTGCATCATCGAATCCTCGCAGGTGTCCTTGCAGTAGGGCTCCCCACTGGACCTTGCGCCCTCCAACGCTCTCCACTTCCTCACAGGGCACACTGGTCTTGGCAAGCATGCAAGCACTGGTGCTCCTGGGCAGGTGGTATCATACGATTCATACTTTATCAGCAAAACTCTGCGTTGGTTGGACAACATAAGTGCCAAAACTGTGTGAGACTGAGCCCACGCACACCATCTGGATATGTTGGCCTGAGTCTTGGCTAGCTCACAGTGCACATGTGCACCCCTAACCTAGCAAGGTAACAGGTCGCATGAGCAATCATAGAACAATTCAACCATTGTGCTGGTACATAGAATATATGCTTGCATATTAGTATAGTTATAGTTAAGCTCTTACATAGCGCTCCCTATCCTAGTGTGCCTAGGATGGGTAAATCTGCCAGAATCCCTGTGGGTGATCTAACTCCCCAGTTACCTGTGAGTATGTTTTATCTGGGAGCCGTCATGGTAGAATCAATCAGGGGAATTATAAGCGCTCTACTCACCCGTGAGGGTCTCAAGGTGCTTCGGGTGGGCGGGGGTGGGGGGGCGATTTCAGCTCCGGTCAGTCGAGGAGCCAGGTCATGAGAGTTTTCCTGAAGATGTGCGGGTGGGGGTGCACCTGATGTTGATCAGTAGCTTGTTCCAGGTCTTGTCTAGGATGTAGGAGAAGGTTCTTCCGCCCGTTCTTGCTCTGCAGATGCGCGGGGGTTCGGCAAGGGCGAGGTCGGTGGATCTGAGGTTCCTCTTGGGGGTGTGGAAGGAGATTCTGTCATTGAGGTATTGGGGTCCGGTGTTGTGGAGGTATTTGTAGGTGTGGGTGAGTATCTTGAAAGTTACTCTCTTCTCTACGGGGAGCCAGTGGAGGTCTCGCAGATGTTGGGTGATGTGTGAGGGATACCAAGGACGAGCGTGGCTGCGGTGTTCTGTACGGTCTTGAGACTTGTTGATCCCGGTGTTGAGGGCGTTTCAGTAGTCCAGTCAGCTGGTTATGAGTGAATGGGTGATGGTCTTCCTTGATTCGGGGGGGATCCATTGGAAGGTCTTTTGGAGGATGTGGAGGGTGTTAAAGCAGGTGGATGCGGCAGCCTTGACCTGTCGGGTCATGGAGAGGGAGGAGTTGAGTATGATGCTAAGGTTTTGGGCGTTGTCCATGGGGGGGCAAGTGTGGTGGGCCACCAGGAGCTGTCCCATGCAGAGGGGGGGTCCGAGGATGAGGACCGCTGACTTCTCCGAGTTGAGCTTCAGGCAGCTGTTGGATGCATCCAGGATGTGATGTCTTTCATTTCTTCCTGGAAGTTGAGTCTGTTGGTGATGGGGTTCTTGGTGAGGGAGAGGATGAGCTGGGTGTCTTCGGCGTAGGATACTATGCTGAGTCTGTGCTATCTGACGATGGCGGCGAGGGGGGCCTTGTAGATGTTGAAGAGCATGGGGCTGAGCGATGATGCTTGGGGTACTCCGCAGTTGATTTCCGTGGGTTCAGAGAGGAAAGGTGGAAGTTTGATTCTTTGGGGTCTCCCAGCGAGGAAGGAGCGGAGCCATTTGAGGGGCGGTTCCCTGAATTCCGGCTTTGTAGAGTCTGGCGGTGAGTTTGCGGTGGGAGATGGTGTTGAAGGCTGCCGAGAGGTCTAGTAGGATGCGGTGTGTTCTTGGTCGAGGAAGGTGTGGATGTCATCTGTGGCGGCGAGTAGAGCGGTCTCTGTGCTGTGGTTGCTGCGGAATCCGGATTGGGAGAGGTCGAGGATGGACTGTTCTTCGATGAATTTCGTTAGCTGTGCATTGACGGTCTTCTCTGTGGCTTTGGCCGCGAATGGGAGGTGGGAGATGGGTTGGTAGTTTTTGAGATCCATTGGGTCTGACTTCTGCCCGTTTCCAGTCGTCGGGGAAGATGCCGGTTTTGAGGGTGGCGTTGATGGTGCATTGTAGTTCTGGAGCGATGCCTGCGGCTGTTCTGTGGCAGATATGTGGGGGGCAGGGGTCAGTGGGGACTCCTGAGTGGATGCCTTTCATGGTCGATGCAGTGTCTTCGGTGGTGATTGTGGTCCAGGATGAGATGGTGGGTTGGCTAGCATTGTGGAGGATGGGGTGGTTTCGGAGTCCGGTGTCTGGTCATTGAAGTTGTTGTAGAGGCACTTGATCTTCAGGTGGAAGTAGGAGCCAAGCTGGTTGCAGAGATCTTGGGAGGGAATGATGCTGAATAGTTCCTTGGTGTTGCTGGAGTTGGCGAGAATCGTGTTCTAGATGAAGGTCCATTTGGTGGATCTGATGTGTTGGTGGTATTCTCTCATGGGGTTCTTGTAGGTGGTGCAGTCTTCTGAGGATTTGCTGTTTTTCCCGTTGTTCTTGAGGTGTCTGCTTGCATGCTAGGATTCGTGGAGGTCAGTGGTAAACCAGGTGGCCTACTGGGCTGCTGTCTGTCGGGGTTATTTAGGGGTGCAAGCTCGTCTGCACAGTTGGAGATTCATTTGTGGAGTTCTTTTGCTGCGAGGTTGGCGTTGGTCGTGGTGGTGGGGGCATTGCGGGTTGAGTTCAGAGTTGAGTTGCTCTTTGGTGATCTCCCTCCAGTTTTTTTGTGAAGGGCGGGGAGTAGGTTTGGGCGCTGTTGGTTTGTCGAAGTGGAAGTGTACGCAGTGGTGGTACATCCATGGGAGTTGCGTGGTGTGGCTGAAGTGGATGTTGTTACTTCTTGCGAAGTTGGAGTCCAGGGTGTGTCCTGCCTTGTGAGTGGGGGTGGTGATGAGTTGTTTCAGTCCGAGATTGGCGAGGTTATCCAGGAGGGTGGCGGAGTTGGGGTCGCTGAGGTTGTCGAGGTGGAAGTTGAGGTCTCCGGAAGAGTATATAGTCCTTGGAGGCGACGACGTGGTGTGCAATGGCAAGTCCTCCTCCTGGGCAGTTGGGGTGCTCCTTCCTGTGGATCTTGTATCCGTCCAGGATGGCGGCGGTGATGTCGGGGGCGGAGGAGGAGTTGGTCCGGTTTCTGTGAGAAAGGTGACATCTGATGCAAGGGTGTTGAGGAGGTCCCAGATCTCTACCGTGTGTCTGTGCATGGAGCGCATGATGAGGATGCATCTCAGGGCTCCAGAAGTGTTGGAGTTCGGTGTGTGGGTGGTGGTCATGGGGGTGCGGTCGGTGGTGAAGGTCTGGTGGCAGTGGCGGCAGGAGAACTGTCCTTGGGGGTGCTTGGTGTGGGCAGCTGGCAGTTGTTTCTTCCTGGGTTGAGTGTGAGGAGGGTCACTGAGTCATAGCGGAGGGAGGTCGGAGATCCAGGGTCTCTGGCGCTGGTCGTGGTGGGGTCGCGGACGGGCGCAGACGGGCTGCCTTTGGTGCCGTATAAAGCTGGGCACCATCCTTCTCAGGAGTTAAACAGGATTCAGCTCGGCTGGAATTCTGGCATGGGGTAACCTCGACAATGTCAACAAAATACTTCTCTGACTAATCAAAAGGAATGGTTTCGTTTATATAATAAACTTCAGCCATGTTGTCCTGCCGAAGCCCCAGTCATGCTGTCATTATTGAGCCTATCCTGACAAAGCTGTCACCGAGGGAGCAATAACAAACAAAAACATTTTGCCCAGTGAACTTTAGCTTTCATACAGAATGTGTTCAAGGCTCTGATAATATGCCTACGAAGATGTGTAAATGTAAGCAAAGTTATTTCATGGAATATTATCCCGTACAGGCTTGCAAGCAAATGTGTGTCTCGTATCAATATTCAAGAAAAGATTTCAACTTTAAACGTGAGCATGTAAAATGGTGTTCTCGCCGGGACCTAATCTGACCACATAACAGTGAAATTGGTTTCCCTGGGTGATGTTCCTTCACCCAGCATGGAGACTAGCAGTCCTTGGCCCCAGTCCTGGTCACAGGCAGATGTCTTGCCGAGCTTCCCCTTCTCACACAGCCCATGTAGCTACTAGGCAGAGCACAGATTTTTGATGACTCGACCTCCCCTTCTTATAATCAGACACCATATGTGATTTAAGGCCTGGGTCCTTGAAGTTTTATGTTGGGGATCTGTTTAATTTTAAGTGGGTGCTTCTTTTCTTTTTTCTTCATGAAAGATGTCTGTCATAGCAGGCATGACTCTGAAGCTGATTGTCCACAACACAATTTGTGGGAGTGACCAGAGTTCACTCCTGGATGCCAGCCGAAATGAGGTGCATCAAAAGGTTAATCCCAGACCCCCAGCCCTACTTTTTATGATTCCCTTATCAGTCTCACCCCCTTGTTGAGATGTGCTGAAGCCCCTTTCTTGTAATCTGCCACTGAACCGAAGAGCAGTCTTTTGAAGTGTAAAGGGAGTCTCTTCCTTTTCCCTCCTGTGTGTCCCCACCCAGCTCACAAGAATGCAGCAATATGCAAATCTGTCTGGGAGGGTTCCTCTACTTCTCATGTCTTCTCCAAGGAGGCCTGGACATCCCAAAAGGGAACCCAGGGTCCTCCATGTAATGTACCATTGCAGGCACATATAGTCAGTTAGGGGTGGACGGAATTTACGTAGTCGCACTACGCAATGCTTCGCTAAAGGTAAAAAAATCTCAGCGAGCACGCAAAAGTTCCGCGAACACGCTAAATTGCTTGTTCCGCCAGTTCGCAATGCTTTTTTCCCGTTAGCGAACGCTATTTGCGTGGTTGGGGAGAAATATCTTGCGAGCACGCATTTTGAAAGCGTGAACAAGCAAAAAATTCCGCAAAGCTGCAGAATTTTTGGTAATTCCGCGTTCTCCACGGAACGTGAAATTACCAAAATTCTGCAAATCCCGCAAGCGGAACGGAATTTACCCCCCAGGCCTATAGTCAGTACACATCCCCATCACACTTTCTGCTCAGCACTGTTCCTCCATACGTTTTACCTTTACATGTGCACATGCATACAGCACACAGCACACACACAGTATCTGCACGCACTATTCAGCACTGAAGCTTTTCTGCCAGCACACATACTCACTGTGTGTGTGCTGCACATGACTTCATCCTTCATGTATTGTACATCACACTAGCACAGATACACCCAGCACATACTTTCCATGTGCACACTGCACAGCACTACATCTTTCATGTAATGTATTCATGTCAGGCATACATACACCCAGTACATGTACTGACCACACATACACTGCACAGTACTACTCCATCTTGGGCTTTACTCTTTCCAGGCACACATACAACCTATGCACAGTCACTACTACTGAGCTACCCAGCACTTCACATCTTATCTGATGTAGGCCAAGGATGAGTTACGCACCCAGCAGCATAACTTTTAAAAAGGTGAGTAAGCCTGTAGTCCTTACTCTTGTGACACAAGGTAAAAAGGTCCTGTTCACTACTACTGATCACTACGTTGGTGTGCTGCCACCACTTGGCTCATGCTGCTTAATTTCTGGTGAAGGCAGTAGCCTTCCACTACTATGTGGGTAGTGCTTTGGTCACCCCTCCCCGTCCAATAAGACTGTAATCTGAGAGATAGGCCTATGTCATGGTACACACGCATGTTCTGTGTTTGCCTATGCCAAAAAATTCAGCATTAGGAATCCAGACAACAGTACAGCTGGGCACTCCGGGCACTGGTACACAACTTTACCATGCAAATTACTTTTCTGTCCCAACAAAGACTTATTTCAAATACTCTGCATAACAAGTAGTGAATGCCATGTTGTGTTGAAAGGATTAGGTGGTTTAGTAAGCCTATATGTAAGCTTTATTGAACTTGGCTCTCTCTGCAGGGTCACCCCCAAATGTTTGGCCTTCACCTCTCCTGTTTTTGCTGAACTTTTTATTTTGTTGGCCTTCGGACTCTGCATACTTTACTACTGCTAGCCAGTGCTAAAGTGCTTGTGCTCTATCCTTTAAACATGGTAAAATTGGCTTACACACAGTTTGCTCATTCAATGTACTTTTAAATCCATAGTAAAGTGGTACTACTTTTAAGTTGGGCCTGTTACTTAAAAGCTACTAGCGGACCTGCTGCACTTATTGTGCCACTCACTTAAGTAGCCTTTTTCAACTTGTCTCAGGCTGTCATGTGCAGCCTGTTTGCAGCTTTAAACTTCCATTTTGACCTGAAAACATAACCCATTTACCAGGCCTAAACCTTTCTCTTTAATACATATAAGCCACCTCCAAGGTAGGCCTTAAACAGCCCTTAGGGCAGTTTTCAATTTATCTAAAAAGTTGGACATGTACTTTTAAGTTTTACATGTCCTGGTAGTGAACAACTCTTAAATTCCTCACTTAATACTGCAAGGCCTACCCCTCCCATAGAATAACATTGTGTTACCTTATAACATTTAATAGGAATACGTGACAACTTTTAGTAGGGAGTAGATAGGAATGTCAAGTTTGGTCTCTAAAGAATTTTAATTTCAAAACCTCTTTACTGGTAAAGTTGGATTTTAAGTCACTCTTTTAGAAATTTGGCATTTTTTGTCCTAACCATTTGATGCCTGCAGACAGCTCCTGGGCCACATGACTAGATGTGTATGGCAGCTGGCCTTATATATTCCTCCCAAACAGCCACACAATAGAGAGATTGGGTGGGGGCAGGAGTGGGCATTTAGGCAGGATGGGGGGGGGGGGGGGCAGAGCTATCACCAACAACACTTGCACTTCAAAGGGGCTACCTCAGTACACTCGCACCGAGCTACACACTAGCTCATTTTGCCCCCAGTTAGCCTGGTACCAGAGCAGGGAGACAGGAAGTTATGTACACTTCTGTGGGGTGAAAACTCCAAACGATTCTCCCTCTTCAAAGGGGGCACCTGGTATAAAAATAGGACCTTCAGACAAACTCTTCACTTCACTTGTGGACCTGCAGAAGGACTTTCAGAGGACTGCCGTGCTGTCTGGAGCCTACTGTGTACTTCAGAGGACTGCCCTGCTGCACCAAGAGATCTGCTTTCCTGGTTGCACCCATGACGACCAGAGTGACTCCAAGGGCTAGTTGGCTGGCCTCCTGATCAAGGCCTGAGGGACAGAAAAGCCTCAAACCCCCTTAAATTGCACCTGAACCCAACCTGATTGAGTTCTGATCCTCTAAGTGGTGCCACTCCAGTCCAGAACCATTGGAAGTGGGGTTAAAGGTGCTGTACCAGTCTAACTGATGGTTCCACCTAATCTGGGTGAAAGCGATGCGAAGCCCCGCAAAGCAACTCCGTACAGATTGCGCACCAAGTACATACAGTGCAGTCCTCTGCGGGCCAAACGTGGTCTTGTGTCTGGCCTGTGCTTTCTCACGGTCGGCCTGAAGTGACTTATTCCCGGTCCAGTGCAACCAGATACCCTCAGTTGGCGCTCTGCGCCTTTAGTCGCTACTTTCATATAAGTTTTTAAAATTGCACATTTCCATTTCTACTGATCGGATTTTAGCCGTTTTGGTGTCAATTTATGTAATCAGGTTTACTCAATTTTTCCAAGTTGGTGTGGGATTTTCCTTGTGTGTTCACTTTATTGCTGTCGGTGTGCTGCTTATATACTTTACACATTGCCTCTAAGTTAAGCCTGGCTGCTTCTGTACCAAGCTATCAGAGGGTTATGCACAGGTTAATTTAGTGACTTTTGTGGTTCACTCTGACTAGGCTTGCGGCTGTTGCTTAAGGACTCACAACCCCCTCAACCAACAACCCAATTTCTCACATTGCTCTACTGTTATCACATGTAGAGGAGATGGTTGTTACTACAGCACAGTGAATGGATGAATATAACATAATATGCATAAATAGAGTAACGTGGACTATTCTGCTTCAGTGTAAGCTGCAGTTTTCATCATCAAGAAATCATGTGTTCTTAATAGTTGAATCCAGATGCCAAAGGCACTAGACTATAGACAAAGCTGCTCACCAAAAATGAGTACCTGCATCTTAAAAGGACTAACATTAAGCAATCTTATCTGCGTTCAGTTAATGGTGGCAGTAGCTTGAGGGAACCTGAGTCCCTAGGTGTGTATCATCGGTACAAAGTATAGTGTGGGCGCCATAGGGATAAGAATGAAACTGGAAGTTTTGTGAGGGAACTCACAGTCTGCAAAGGTAACGTGCAGGTCTTAGTAAACCTGTTTGCAAGATGCTAAGTTAAAGTTGCAACATTTCTGTAGTATTGTCAGTGAATAGAAAGTCAACGATTTAAGATCCTTGTTAGGATTAGATCTAATCTAACTTTGCCTACAAATAATGTCAGGCAACCCACACTCAATGTTAGTTCATTTATGATTGTTTTTATTTTTCAAGTCACTCTGATAAATTAGCTTACACTACGTGGTTACTTGTTTCCTCTTCGTTAAAAAGTATTTATAGAATTTTTGCTATATTAACAAATACATTTAAGGTGTGCTTTCGCACACCAACCATCTAGTAGTCTATTGACATTGTTTTTCATCTTGTGAGCCAAATAATTGTCCTTGCAAATTTATTGTTTTAAAAATATTTTTTTCTGATGGCTTGTCTGTAAGAGTGGCAGTGTCACTGTTAGATTTGGAAGTCTCTAGTTGGCACAGGTAGGTACTTGTGACAAATAGGGACCCTCTCCTCTAGTCAGGTCAAGGGGATTACACTCCTAAAATAACCCCTGCTCACCCTTTAGACTGCGTGGCGCAAGTAGTCAAGGCTTACTTTAGAGGCGTTGTAAGTTAAGCAGTTGTGACCACATACAGTAACCCAGTGACAACACTACAAATGGACACCACACAGGTTTTATATAAAAAATAAGTAGACTTTATATAGAGTTACCACAACACCATAAACGACAAAAATACACACTTTGATTACTTTAAGATGGTAGATTTAAGCTTAGTTCAGTTCAGTTCTTAGATGCGACACTCTGCGTCAATGTACCCTAAGTTGCGTTGCGCTTCCACGACAAGCAATGTCCCAGCGATGGGAAATGTGGCAAATTCAGGTGCAAAGAAATAAAGACGTGAAGATCTTTCAGATGGGGCACGCTTCTCAGGGATGCGAGAAGCTCTTGGTTCGATGCGTGGACTGCAGCGGCAACACCCTTACGATGCGACGGCAACAGCTCTAGCGGTGACGCTCTTCTCCACGATGTGTGAAGCTTCCGCTCGATGGGACAACTACAGCGGCGACATCCAAGATGCGACGGTAGCAGCTACGCGGCGGCACGCTTCTCGGGGATGCGAGGTGCTCTTGGTCGATGCAGTGCAATGCGACAGTTCCAGCGGCGACCCCCTCCTTCGGAGTTGTGATGGCAGGCACAGCGACACGCTCCGAGCTCGTTGCGAGATTCTTCTCCTGATGCGGTGCAGTGCGACAACTGCAGCGGCGACACCCTCCTTCTTCGGAGTTGCGATGGCAGCAGCAGCGACGGCGACGTGCTTCCTCTTCGTTGCGGCACACTTCTCTCCGATGCGGTGCAGTGTGGCAGTTCCAGCAGCGACACCCTCCTTCGGAGTTGCGACGGCAGGCACAGCGACGGCGACACACTTCTTCTCATTGAGTTGCGCTTCCAGCTCGTTGCGACACACAGTTTCTCAGAAGGCCCAAAACAGCAGCAGGCACTTCCAAAGAACTCTGGGGAGCTGGGGAGTGAAGTCTGTTGTCCCTGAGACTTCAGCAGGAGGCAAGCTCTTTTCCAAGCCCTTGGAGATCCTTCACAAGTTGAAAGTAAAGTACACAAAGTTCCTTTCTCCTTCCTTTGGCAGTAAGGCAACCACTGCAGGCCAATCCCCCAAGCATCACTCCAGCTTGGGAATAGTTTCTTCTCAGTTTCTTCATGTTCCTCTCCTCAGTAAAGGTTTCTTCTTGTAGTCCAAAGTGATCTAATTTCATGGGATCAGGGTCCCAATATTTATACCCCAAAATCCTTTGTTCTCTGAGGGGAGAGGGGCCTTTGCCCAGTCCAAACCAGTTCTGAAGCACTCTGTTTACCAGACTTCTCCTCTCCTTTCACAGTGCAGGAGGTGGAGCAAGCATTGTGGAAGGCAAGTACAGTCCTGGAGCACTTTGTTTACACGACTCCTTCTCTTCTTTCAGTGTGCAGGGCAGAGACATAATCCGCTCCCCAGGGTGTGGAGCCAGCATTGTGGAAGGCAGGCACAGCCCTATTCAAAGTTCAGGTGCAACTCCTCCCTCCCATCTAGATACAGATCTCTCTATTCATCACTGGGTGAATCAGCCTGTCTCCTGGAATTCCCCAGCCCTGTCACTCACAAAACCAGACATAGGAATACACAAACTAGCAGAGGCAGGTTTGAATGGTTAGACAAGCAAATACCTACTTTCTAAAAGTTGTATTTGCAAACACAGAATATTAAAATAAACTTTACTAAAAGATGTATTTTATTATTCTGAGTTCGGGCATACTAAACTCTAATTTCTACCATGTTCTCTGAGACAGTTAGGATTATAAACTGTAATAACTCGAACAGCCCATTCTGGCCTATGGAGAGCAGGTAGCCTTGCAATAGTGAAAAACGAAAATGGTTGTAATTCACTATTAGGACATGCCACACACATCAGGGCTTGTCCTACCTTATACTTACAATGCACCCTGCCCTTGAACCTACCATAGGGGTGACTGATATGAAGAAAAGGGAAGGTTTAGGGACTGGGTGCACTTGCCCAGACAGCATGACAGTAACAGACTGCACGCAGGCTCCGCAATGGCAGAACTTAGACACATTTTACAAGGCTGCTTCTGTGGGTGGCACAACCAGTGCTGCAGCCCACCAGCAGCATTTGGATTACACACCCTGGGCACACTCAGTGCACTAGACTAGGGTCTGACAAGTAAACCAAATAGCCAAACATGGAACCCCTGATTAGTACATCAATTTACAATAGGGAGCACTTGCACTGTGGCACTGAATAGCAGTGGCACAGTGCCCAAAGCATACAACACCAGCAAAAATACATGAGGCAACACCAAAAATGGAAGACAGACCCGCGCCAATGGTGCCAGGTCTAACAGTCACCAGAACTAATACTGAGAAGGAAGTTGTGTTCAAAATGTAATGGCGGAACCAGGTTATGTGGCAGCTCCATCGAGGCCTTTGATCAGAATAGAAAGCGTATAGAACAGTGGCGATGAGTAGGCCCCACCTTTTAAACTACTACAGCAGAGAAAGGGATGAGATTAACCCTCACAACCTTGCGAGAACTGTAATTCCTAAACCCAATTGTAAAATATGTCAAACCCCATGAGAGGCCATGGAAACCACCCATCTCCCAGCATAGAGAAGCAATGAAAAGGGTGCAGTTCATGAAAGAAGCAGCAAGACATCGAAGGCTAAGATCCTAGGATCTTGCCAATGAAAGTGATGCATATCCAGGTCATTGTCCCTTTGTGGTAACAAAGGATTGCTCTTTTTGCTACAGTAGACGATTTAAAATCTATAGTACTTCTTTGGGGATTCTACTTTAATTGTAGCGATTTTTGTTTCTTTTGAACATATTTTGTAGCTTTGCTAGTATGGTACTGTACTGTAAAATTAAATCTTGACATACACTGTATTGATCTTTGCTCTTTACTTTGTGTTTTATTTCCAGCATAAGTCTAGGTTATTCATGTACAACTAGGTTTAATGGGCTGTTTGTGAGGTGAAAGCGTCAGCTTGCCTGGTAGTTTGGACTGGCTTAACTGAGGCAGAACTATTGGGAGATATTCAAAGCTAGAACACTTATCCAAGCCTAACACTGAAACCCCAGAACTTGCAAGAGATGCATATTCCCTCCTGTCTGGTAGAAGTGCCCAGCATATCCAGCTACTTTAAAACAAGTTAGGACAGAAGATCTGGTAAAATGTCAGATCAGCTCTGATGGTGGGTAAGCTTATCAACGTATGTCTAGATCTCCGTAGATCTTTCAATACTGTTAGTGTCATGTCCAGACCTTTTCGATCTTTGGAGGGCATCACTCTAAATTAAACAGACTCATCTAAAAAAACAACAACACTGTCCTCTGAAAGACCGAGTGAGGCTTCACCTATACCATTGCTTGACACATGGTTGTGTACACGATTGAGATAGGAAGAGGGAAAACACATGCTGCTTGTTTATTTGTCTCTTGGAAGATTGTGTAACATAATTCTAAAGTGGTGCTTGTTCTGTTTGAATATGGCTGGATATGTTTCTCCACTACAGAAAACACAGAGAACTACATCTAATACTCATTAGCATGTTTGTCTTGATTTTGCCATTGCTTTTTCAAAACTCTTATTTTCCTCCTGTTTGACATGTCTCCAGGCTTGCTTACATGTGTATGTGCCAGCAATCTCTGGGCTTATCCATTTATATTGCAAGCCTGTTGTATTTGCTGTTTGCAGACCCCTGTTCCAATTCTGCACTAGCACTGCCCCCTCTGCCCGAGTTGTGACCACCCTTTTCATGTGTGCTCCCACTACATGTCTTTTTGAGCATGAGCTCTTAATTTTAGGTTGCGTCATTGGTATTACTCCATCAGTGTTCTAATATAGTTTCATAACTTTGCTGCCTTAGAAGAAGATACTTTCAATCTTTATTCTTGATGTGGAGAAGTGTGGCTCAATGGTTAGAGCAGGCAGACCTCGATGCAGGGCTCTGGCCAGGGACCAGGATTCGATTCCCGCCTCGGCGGGTCTCGGGCTCATTAATTCCCCTAACCGGATATTCTCGCCTCAGCGCCTATTCTGATCATGGGTCCCGCGCTGCAACTCTGGGCAATAGCTTGCTTAGTCTCCACAACGGCCCCCACAACGCGAGGGATGCCTGGTCTGCACCATGGGGGTGCCCAGGAGTGGACACTTCACAGGGAAGGCCAGGAAGGGTTCCCTTGCGGTATTCGTACAAGTGCCGGGAAACCCACTGCGGGTAGCTGTGCGCTATACAAGTACAAAAACATTTACATTTACATGGCTCCAGCCTTATGTGATATCCTTTCCTTGCCTACTCGGTCGCTTTGAGTCTGGTTCTCTGAGCCTCCGAGTACAAAAGCTGTAATGCCACTCTAGAAGGAACAATTCAGGTGTTCTCCTGACCCTCCACTATAGAATGCGCCAAAGTGCTGCGGCCTGTTACTTGACACCCTTCCAAAGTACTCAGATAGGTATCCCAACACAATAGTTTTTTGGATAGTCTGGTCAGCAGTATTCTGTCCTCCAACAAGATTATTGTGGCTCCATCCTAGCCCATGACATATGATTCTGAGACATTCTGGGTTGGTGTAAACCTTATAAAACCACATCACCTACCTCATCTCTAAACCTAAAACTAGACCTAACCCTAAGCAACTCTATTTTCATACTCTTTTTTTTCTTTTTTTTAGAACCACTTTCTTTTGCTTCAAAATGTACATTTGAAACATTTGGGTTTTCAAACTTGAAGTTTTTAACCTTTGGTCTTTCATTCAAACTTTAGACCTAATACCACCATTGATTTTCCTGTTTTCTTCCAAGCGTTTCTTGATCTCATTCTTTAGGCCCATTTAGTAAGACCTAAACCAGTTTTCACCAATTCGAGAGACGTATACTTTATTAATATTCGTCGCAGAGCATCTTTCCAAAGCTGCAATGAGTATTAAGTGTCGACAGCCCCAAGACTAACTCGGTTTAGACAGAACATGTTTGAAACGTTTTTGGGTCGACTTTTGAGGCGTAACATCAGCTTTGGTCACTATAACAATGCATTTGAATCCTCATATAAATATAAAGAAGGAATTGGGATGATGAGTAAGCGCAAATTACTCACAATAGCCATTCCTGTTGTGATGGCAATACCATTGTTACAAAGGGAATCCTGGCAGTGAGTGCTTCAGTAATCCCGATTTAGGTGTAAACAGAGTCTGCGTCTGAATTAGTATTTCAAATTAGTGTGTACATTTCTCATGTTTTCCCTTAACTAATTTGACTAAGTAAAACCTGGTACAATTTGTGTGGAGAAATACTGCAAAAGTTTAAGATTTGCAGCTTGTAAGAATGCACTCTATTCTGCATTTTGAGGTGTGTAATCTCAATGAAGTAAGAATATGTCTCCTGTGTTATCGGTAATTGCTTGGTACTATATTTCCGCATCAAATAATTGAGCACTCATGTTTAGGCCCACGTGCCACTATAGTAAGTAACTTGTGATTTTCATCCTTATCTCCCTGTTTGTGGCATTCAGCATATTTGACCATTAGTTAGACAATCATGATCTTTAGTCAGCCACTAATTTTCACTTAAACAATTTTTATAATTTCCTTTACCCTAACAGCAGACATTATAGTCAATATTAGGAGATATTAAACAATGAAATCATAAAATGGGCCCGCAGCGAATTTGTCAGTGGAGAGCAGTGTGTCTTATGCAGAGGATCTGTAGTCTTTAGTACGTGAACAGATCTAACTTTTCAGGGGTCAAATGTGTGGTGAGACAGTGATTGACTCAGAAAGGATATAGAATTCTATACACGTTCTCTTCCTGGGTCGAGGCTGTCTTACCTCATCCTTCTTATTTTAATAGATTTCTTCCTACACATAAGACGTGCATAATCAACCTACTCAGTGAACACGCCCCAATCTAGTTATGGGCCCTGTGATTCTATTTCTGCCGTTTTATGTCTTCACTGTTTCCTGGTATTGCCGTGCCATTCCATTCTCAATCCCAAGGCTTATAGGCTCCTATTATGTCAGGGTAAATTCAAGTCACCCTGCCCTGCTATCACCTGCAAGCAGTCAAAATGACCTCTTAGCCCAAAACAGCAGTGAGCTCAGAGTCCATCATGCCCCAAAAGAACTTGATCTCACTGCAGCCCCAGTTAGTATGCATAACGTATCCCACCTTCCCCTCCTGGGTCCTATACCAACCCCCATTGTTCAGAGTCTGGATTGTGTAAAGCGTACCCTGGGGAGGTTCGTATGCTGCACCAGTCTCAGACTAGCTTGAATGGACAGCTGGCAGACTTGCAAGGCTGTGACAGGGCCTCCACCCATTCTTCATCTTCAAATGTTCTGAAGCAGTAATCATAATTTAGTTTTTAGTTTATCCAACACTTGCAATTCATTGTACACGTGTTTCTTATAAATTGTGGAGATTACGCCTTCAGTCAGTTCATCAACAAGCACCCTGTGCTCCACTTGAGAGTTGTCCAGCGGCCAGTGCCCTTAAATGATGTAGATCTTCAGCACTTAAAAAGTCTCAAACCATGAACGTGCTGGCCTCTAGGTGCATAAATTCGGTCTTGAGATCTGAAAAAAATCTTTGTTTTCCTCAAATTTAAAGTTACCATTTTTAGATTTTCCCACAGACAGTCTGTTACAGACCTACTGATTCCAATACATAACATATCCTAAGAGTTGCCTTTGAGTCAGCCCCTTGCTCACAATGTCATGGCTTTGTTGTTCAGCTCTGGTCTTTACTCCTCATTCGGTGTCTTTCCTCAGTGTTTTTGTGTTTTGCTCCCTCTTACCCCTTGAGAACTTTGGCCGTATAATGCTCTGATTGAATGAGATGTTTCTTTCCACTTCTGACTTGAGGGGACTGTCGTTTTCCCTTTCATCACTGCATGGGAGTGCAGACCTTTCCTTAGTGTCTCCCTTGATCACTTGTTATTTTGACTTTACTGTCCGGCCGCTCTATCTTTGTGCTTTCTTACTTCCACGGGTCGTTATTTTTACTCCGTTTGTCTTTTGACTATCCAGCACACGCCACATGCATTTCCTCCAGCAATCAACTGTTGTTTCCCAGTGATCTCTGGGTTTGCTCCCCATTCTGCACCTCGTTTTAAATGTCATTTGTTTCTTTCTACCAGGGCCCTTTAGTTGCAGAGTATGTAGAAGTGAGATATTTTATCTGTCTCATTGGTGTAGGGCCACCCCTTGTCTACGGCTTCACAAATGAGGATCGACACTGGAGTGGAACAAAACACAAGTTTATTATATCTCATGAGATGGCTCCGTCATACAGACACTACAAGTGCCTGAGAGGGAACGAACTAGAACAGTTTCAAACCTGCCTTTTATACATTTTGGGTACCATAAGAATTCACCAAAAACCCCTTTGTCATGGTTACATCACACTTTACATAACCCTCTTATGGCATTTTTACATAACGCTTACACAACCCCTTACAAAATGCTTACATGCTGAACTGTGGAATCCTGATAAATCCCTATCCACGTCATCTTTGTAGATAGGTAAGGGAGGTTTCAGGGGTTGATGGGCAAACAGAGTAGACATCTGTGCACGTACGCCCTTCAGCAGGGCAGGGCTGCTTACTCTGACACACAAGCATTATCAGTATGACCAGCTTTCAGTGACCATGCAACTTCTAACTTTACCAGACTCCCTGCAGTAACACTAAATGGGGCTGATAGACAAAATGGCTGAAAGTGGAGGCTAAGTTAACAGAATACAATCTTTACCATTTAACAAGTACTACTAGGCTGCTTGCTAACTTTTTCTGTGCTCCTGTGCACATAATGTTTTACTTTTTCTGCTCTAAAAATTGCTATTAGCCATGTTGGAATATTACATTAAAAATGGCAAGATGTCATGACACATGCAATCATGCATCATGGCACAAGCGCATGCATTCATGAGCTTTAGCGGTCATTTTGGAATGGCTTTATATGCAGGCATGAGTCAAAACACATGTGTACACATTGGCAGCAATCTTGGAAGTCGTTTTCTTTAATGGAAACCCTTCCAAGAAGGTTCCCCATACCTGTGCATCCATAGTAATGTATACATGTGCATGCAACGTGACACACTTGTGAACATTTGGGGTTTAATGCCAATGCAAGCAATCATTGGCATAGTAAATCCTAGATCCGGAAAGTGAGGTGCAGGCTCCATCAACATTGTATCACAATTGCCTTCCTGACGATGCTGTAAACCACAAGGTCAGCTACACCTATGGTGCCTGGAATTATGTGGTAGTGGAGGACCAAACTGCAAAGTTGACTAAATGGTGTGGCAAGAAAAGGCAAAATGTAAGGCATAATGCAGCAGAGTTGGAAGTAGTATTACTTAAGTATTGATTAATTTTTACACATTAGCACTGCATGGGGAAAGGGTTCACTTCATTGATATCATTTTAACACCTAAATATAATAATCAGTAATTGTGTGACAAAAGGCCTGCCCCTAAGCAGCAACTCGTGTGGTAGACTTTTAGTAACTTTTGATGGATTGTGTGGCAATTGTTGGATGTCCATATGAGGAAATGCTGCGGTTGCAGAAAGGAATAATTCAAATGACCCTGGTTAAAGCCCCTAATGCACCCGTCTCTCTAAAACATGCAAGAGTTTGTGGCTGGCTGGGAATTATAGTTCTTGGTCAGCTACACAACATGTCCTACACATGCACGCAGCCTGAGTTCAGACAGCTTTGACATTCAATGATGACTGTTATTCTTTCCATTGCTGAAAAAAACCTAGTGTGAAGTGATTTAGAGTACCGCTCATCCATGCATGAACCACACCAAGAGGTAAGCAATACTTCCTGCCCGGCTTCGTAACATCACCACTGTATTAGATGACCAGTATTTGTGCCTAAAATATGGTAACTAGATAACAACTTAAGAAGTCAATCAAAACAGGGAGCTAGAGAAATCCTCGACATTTTGCCATCCATCATCAGTTCTTGAAGTGTTGTATCAACTTTCTTATACTATTGCCAAGGCACTTCATTTGGACTACTTTGGAGGACGTACAAGTACCTTGTTAAGAAGCTCATTCCAAAAGTGAAAGGTGAACTCGTCTTGCAGAACATCATCTTTTCTTTTACAAAGGAGTGACGCCAAGTTCTTGTCAAACCTGCATCTGCTTCCTAAACACATCTATTCCTTATATCAAAGATCTGGAAATGTAACTACATCATGGACCTGATGTGCCAATGTTGTACTGGGGAGGACGTAATTGTTCCAGTTAATGCATAATCCTGTATGCAACTTGAAGTCATGGAAGAAGTGTACTGACCTTACTATTGTGTACCAGTAACCTGCAAAGTGCAAAATGATATGTGTTGAAGGAGATACTATATGTGATTTCATTCTGCCTATAGCCATCAGAGTGAATTTTACAATTTATTGGTTTAAATACTTTTAGTGTTAGAAAATTACATATGTCAGAAATGGTCTTATTAATGTGGCAGGGGGTGGGTACCCCTACTAACTCAATAAACCCACTCTGGTTAGGTCAAAACATGGTTGTAATAAAACCGCTGCTCAACCCATGGCACAGGTAGCAGGCAATGCTCAGAGAAGTATGCGCTAAATTCAAGCAGTACCATCTATTTTAAAGTAAAGAACACAACACAATTAACATTTTCAAACCAATTTAGAAACATGGAGAACAAATGAATAAGAAAAAAGAACCAAGATTATCAAAATAGGTTAATGGGAATGAGAGATATGGCTTTTTAAAGATTTAAGGCACATAGCAGCTAGTAGAAATAAGTCCAGCACTATGGCAAGCAACAGTTTGCAGTAGACTGTGACTTGGCTGCAAATTGTGGCTGACTGCGATAGAGCTGAGGTTGAATATCCCAAGCGGTTGGTTCTGGTCAAAGGTTTCACCATCAGGAGGTAGGAAAAACAATTCAGGTCAGTACTGTGGCCCCTAACTCCTCAGGGCAGGCTTTTGGGCACCAGGTCTCACTCCAGTCTGGTTGCCTGCAGGGTGTTGTCCTGTTTAGTCAGCTGGGCCCTCTTGGAGTCAGTACGACTTATGATTTTTGCATCAGTGAAGCAAATAAACAGGAGGCCAACCACTTGACCATTCTACCTCCCAATCCTAATAATTTTCTTGCAGTCCTTTCACCTCCCTTTCCAGCACTTTCTCTTTGCCTTATTTTAAAATTACCCCTATTTCAAAATGGCGGGACCCAGTTGTCACCAGTGGAATACTTTTGGGGTACTACCACCAGTATGTTGTGAGCTCTATGTTTATATATTAGCACCCTGCCCTGTGGGCTTACATAGCACACTTTTAGGGTTGACATAACTATATAAAAATAGTTTTTTTCTACAGAGCAAAGGCCTTTTGTCCTGTCATGTATCGCTGCAAGCACATTTAAACTACATCCTAATCGGATCATAGTGGTGCTCCTGACAATCCGATTTTTGTTGTATGTGTATGTGATGTAAATATAGACTGCTGCCCACATATATTTAACTTTTCATGACATAGGTGCAAATTACAATGACTTATAGAGAGGTTACATAGGCCAAATAGAGAGTTCCAATGTAGAGTTCATAATTTAGAGGTTACATTGTTTAGCAGTGGCAACGTGCATACCATTGTAAAGCTAGAAAAATAGGGTCCAGAAAAAAGGTAAAAGGTAAAAATTCTGAATGACCATGCAGAAAAGGAGCATTTGTTACAATGTGCAATTCTTCATTTCTGAGTTTTGTAGAATGCTGCTATTCATCTTTTGGTTACTTCAGAGCTTAAGAGTTATGTGGAGTGGGGTGCAATAGAATGCTGACTTCTTAAGATGGGGTCTGAGGTGGTTGTTTTGTACCTTCCCTCACTTCTAAATCTTTAAAACAATAAGTGCCAGAGCCCAAATGTGTGCTCAGAAACCAGTGGCATGACGCTATCAAACTTCTTGGTGCCGAATACCAAAGATGGCTAGTCTTAATTCCATGTCATGCCTCCTTAATGTACCAACAAACACTCCCTGTCTTTCTATCTTATTCTTGCAGGCCCTTTTTAGGTCTCGCGTGGCGTACTGCGCACATGCGCAGTAGAGCTCGCAAGATTTTATGTTTTAGAGTGAGTTTCAATAGCGAGGGTTAAGCCCCGCCCCTCTTCTCCATTGGCTGGCCTCCTAAACGGTGACCAGCCATTGGAGAAGAGGTCGCCATGACGCATTTCTTTCTCTTTAAGCCCCGTCCTTTTCAGATTGGGTTCCTTGACTTCCTGCTGGGATAAAAGGTTCCTTATCTTCTTTATGGGGCCATCTGGACCCATAAAGAAGATAAGAAACCTTTTACTTCAGCAGTAAGTCGGGGCGCCCAGTCTGGAAAGGACGGGGCTTAGAGACAAAAGGCTGTGTCATGGCGAGCGCTTGTTATGGCGAGTGCTTGTTCCCTTAGTCCAGAAGCACATAATTGATTTGCGGCTGCAGATATATAATGCTTCTAGGCACTGTCACAGTCCCTGAATTATTAGAACATTGACAAGACTAGCATCGAGAACGAATGGATTTTAGCGAACATTTGTGGTTAAAATAATGATAAAAATGTTTAATCATTTGGTCAAACTTGTTTTTTTCCCCATGCACGCCGTACAGTGACAATGCGCAAAAAGCTCACTGCGCAAATTCATAATATACAGGGACTCGTGCAGACACAGCGCCATCTTTGACTACTCCTATTCCCCTGTGCACCTTGTTGTTCTACCCCTGTTCTTCACACCCCTCGCCGACCCATCTGCTTGCCATCACACCTTCACGGGCTGAGAGCCCCCTTCGGTCCTTCCGGAGAAGGGGTGGGCGCCGTGCTGCACCCTGACACCACTGCCAGCCCCCGCTATCACCCCCATCCCTCCCCCGCACCCCATGCCGGCGGCGCTGCAGCTGACTGCACCGCCCCGTTATGTATCTGCAGCAGCTGGGCAGGAGCGGCCGGAGGAGGGGAAACCCCAGCACCTGCTGCCGTCCATCCCGACCACCCCCCCTGGGTCTCACCCCAGCTGCATTTGGGGCCCCACCCACTGCGCCTGTCACAACGCATTTCACTGGGTCTGTTCCAATCCACGCCTCGCAGTATAGTCCCCTCCGCCTGTTTATGTGGGTGCTGTTTGCACCGCAAACAATGGCCCGTCGGCAAGGGGTGGATGGATGGGCGCCGGGCTCTACCCCATTTGCCCCTCCATCTGGCCATATCCTTTATTTAGCAGGTGCAACGCCGCGGCGGATGTCACAGTGTCAGGCGCTCTCAGTCTCATGCACTGATATTGGCATCACACAGTGCCAGGCGCTCACACACAATGATATTGGCATCACACAGGGCTAGGCGATCACACACAAAGATTTTGGCATCACACAGGGCTAGGCGCACAAATGTAAAGCTGGCATCACACAGAGGTAGGCGTTCACATACGAGAAGGTTGGCATTACACAGTGCTAGGCGCGGAAATACGAAGCTGGCATCACGCAGAAGCGCTAGTCGCGCACGTACAAGGCTGACATCATACACAGCCCTAGGCGTGCACATACAAGGCTGACATCACACACAGCGCTAGGCGTGCACATACAAAGCTGACCTCACAAAGTGCTAAGCAACATACAAGGCTTGCATCACATAGTGCTAGGCGCTCACACATGAAGATGTTGGCATCACGCAGTGCTAGGCGCTCACACACAAGGCTAGGCACGCACATACGAAGCAGGCGTCATAAGTTCTAGTTGTTATCACAAATGCTAGGCGCGCACATATAGGGCTGCCATCAAAAGCTGGCATCACATAGGTATTAGGCGCGCACATACGAGGCTAGCAGGTCAAAGGGAGAGGATGTGGCGTAAGGGCCAGAGCTGCTGACTCACTCAATCTCCGTGTGCTTGTAAAAACAAATGTGTATTTTTATAAAGCAACTGGTGCTTATGCAAAGCGCTCCTATACCTTCGGGCCCAGTTCGCGCTATATAAAAACTGCAAAAAAATACAAGGAGGTTGTCATCTGTGGGCAGGTCTTGCAGCAGTAAATTTTGGCTGGGCTGCTCTCGGCCCCAGTAACAGTCACCACAGGGCAACACTGCTGTTCCCAGATGCACGAACACAATGATTTTATAAATTGCCAAAACACTTAAATTGCTTCGTTTTCACAATTAAACATCTATGTTTCCTCATTGTGAAATTGTGGCGGCGTTGATTTGAGTCTACAATTCTACGTTACTGGCAGAGCCTGCCATTCAAAGTTCCCTGCTTGTGGGCACAGTTTTCTTCACCAGTGCAAGTCTGAAAAGGACCATTGAACAGTTCAACTGGTGAAAGGGAGAGGAGGGTCAGGAAAGAGCCCTCTGTCGTGTGTGTCACTGTGAGAAAGAATAGTGAACGTCCATGTGAGGAACAGCGAGAAGGAGGGGAATGAAAGGAAGGAGAAAGATTGTAAGGGGGTAAAGGTGTGTGAGAAGGGTAAGTAGGAGGGCATTGCCATCAAACGTTGTGACAGCAGGTCGGGCAGAGAGTGGCAGCGGGAGGGGCTGTGGGCATTGGTACCAGGGCTCAGGGAGAGCATCAGAGAGTGGCAGCAGGACTCTGAGTGACTGCAGGACTGACTGGATGTCACAGTGACAGCAACAGGACTTCTTACAGTGACAGCAGGATTCCAAGTGATCGCTGCAGGTTGGCAGAATATGATAACAGCAGGAGTCCCTACAGGCAGCAGGACTCTGGGGGGGCTGTGGGATATGACAACGGCAGGAGTTCACTGTTCTTACAGTGACAGCGGGACTCTGAGTGACTGTAGCAGGACTGACAGGATATGACAGGAGCAGTAGATGCATGTAGTAAGGCTTGCAGTAAAATTGGCAGAGAATAGCATGTTTTGTGAGCAATGAAAGTTTGCACTGCTGCTGCCACTGGGTATTTGTTTTTCAAACTAGGTACACGTTCACTACGGCCGTCTTGTGAGAGTCACAAGCTTGTTTTGCTGATCACACACGGGGCCTGTTCTGCAAGAAAGTAAGAAAGTCTTCCTTCATTTTAGCAGTGCATTCTGATCGATTCTCAGAATTCATTTAGAATAGTTCAGGGTTCATTGAGTCACTCTCTCAGTGTTGTTACATTTCACTTTTATTAAGTACTTGCCATATGATGTGCACATGAACTGTTTCTCTTTCGCAATAGTAAATTTATTTTCTCACTTCACTTGCTATTTGCATTTACTGTGTGCAGAGACAACCCTGTCCTGGGAGGCTTGGGCTAAAGTGACAGAGGAAAACAAGCATTAAAAATGCAATAGGTCTTGCCTTTCATTAAGTTAAAGCCATTTGCTTTGCTATACAATACCATTAGCAAAGCAAATGGCTTTAACTTAATCAAAGGCGAGACCTATTGCATTTTCAATGTGTTTGTGGGTCTGTGTGCGTGTGGGGGGGATTTGTGTGTGTGTGGGTCTGTGTGTCTGTGTGTGTGTGGGTCTGTGTGTGTGTGTGTGGGGGGGCTGTGTGTGTGTGTGGGTCTGTGTGTGTGTGTGTGTGCCTCTGTGTGTGTGTGTGGCTCTGTGTGTGTGGGGGGGTTCTGTGTGTGTGTGGGGGTCTGTGTCTTTGTGTGTGGCATTTGCGAGAGATTAAGCTATTGGCATTGTAAATGACAATGCCATTTATTTATCTGTTTTCAAAACCAACACATAAATACACATTTTGTCATTAACAATGCCAATAGCTCTAACTTTTGCAAAGGTGAGACCGTTGCATTGTAAATGCTTGTTCTTCTCTGCCCTTCACCCTTTAGGGTGAAGAGCTTGTGAAAAGGGTTTTTGGCACTTTCATTGCCAGAAACCTGTCGTGATTTGAAAACGAATAAATCTCTCCGTTTGGATGACAGAAAATACTGCAAAAAAGATGCAAGATTCTGAGGAACAATATTTTTAACAGATTGTGCAGTTGTATAAAATTTAAATTCATATGCTAACTATAAGACTTCACATTCATTCCAATAATGCGATCCCGACACACCTATACTTAATAGTTCACAACTACTGCTATTAGTGTTTTCTGTTCAGTTTGTATTTTATTTACAACATGTGTATTTGCAGCTACCTTTGATTTTTCAATAGTCTAGAATGAGAACACTAACATTTGAATGTTAGCACAGTGCATTCGTCGAGTTTATTAAAGTTCATTAAGAACCAGTTTTCCGCTCATTTTCATCAGCCTCTGTTGAGCCTGGATATTTGTATAATGAGTCTGTTCTATACCAGCCGGTTAAGTTGTCAAAATAGAGCACCTGCTTAGAAAAGTATGTGTCAACGCCCGAAGCAATTCTTAATTAAAGTCGTCGCCCTGGAACCTGCTGCTGTATTACGTGGACCAATCGTAAAATTTGAATGCAGCCAGGTATTATAATAGGGGCGAAATGTCCTAGTGTTTACCTGCCGCGCACCTTGTCTTGTGACTAAAGTTCAAATTTCATTAAAGTTAAATAAGTTCAAATGTTTGTCATGAATTTTATAAAGTTTTTCCTATACAAAAGAATGCCTTTGGTTGACTTTAGAGTGCTCAATCAGTTCCACACCTCCTGTGGAGCGTTCTTTCCTGCACCAGCGATTGTTTCTGTGATAGTTCAGTTTAAAAATGTTAGCATTTTCGGTAACAGGAAAATATTGTGTCCGAAAGAATCCAACATGGTTTAACACTTGCTACTTATTCATTCAAAAATATTTGAGTTAAATGTAAATCATAATGCTCCGAAGTTGTAATTTCAGAGCAAATATACTCATCCGCTGTTTCCACGATATCGGACTTAGATGTTTTAGTGTCTTCTTTATAGACTTCAAAGTACAGCAAATAAGAGCAAGTTAAGAACTAGGAGGAAGAAAAGTTGAATAGGGAAGTGAGTCTGTACTGCATTTTAGAATACATTCATTTTGGCCTAACGGCTAAGGCGCTCGACCTCGGACCTGGGGATCTGGGTTCGAGTCTCGGTAACGACGCCAAAACCCCCCTGTGATTCTGGGCAAATCACTTAATCTCCCCGTGCCTAAAATGAAAGTGTGTCCTCATGTAACGTAACTGGTGCTATGTAAAGCGCTCTGATAACTGATTCGGTTCGGTTCTAGTTCGCGCTATATAAAACTCTGAAAAAAAAAATCTATAGGCTCCCTGCGTACCCAAGTTATAGTCTTTCAAATGGTAAACGTAATAGGGATTCGTTGATAAATACCCCAGATGTGACATGTTTACTTTATACACAAAATAGATCGCTCTCAACTCCCTGGCATTATATGAATCATTAGCTACTCTACAGTTGATATAAACTTAACTGTGGAATGTGGCTGAGGAGAACTCTAGACCCATCTGAATATCACCCAAACCCAATGGGCCATATCTCCTTGCTAAGAATTATAAATCAGGAACGAAAGTATGCTTTTGTGTCTTTCTTGTGCGTGTCTTTCCTGCTTGTTGGGAGGCTGGTGTCTAGTAATGTCACTTCCGCCTGACCCTTGCTTCTAGCATAGGCAGGGTCATATCCTGTACCCTTCCTATTGTTCAACTTTTTCAGTTGAAATGCATGCTTGTCTTTGTGTTTCCTTTAAGTATTTGCAGGCCCTTGCATCATTCCAGTGGCAAGGGATTTTCGTTGGCTACATGTTACAGTTAAATAATAGTATTGCATTATTATTGTCTATAAACGTGCCCTGCATACATCTTTGTGTTGTTCAATCAATCAATCAATCAATCAAACATTTGTAGAGCGTGCTACTTACCCGTGAGGGTCTCAAGGCATGGAGGGGGTGCTGCTACTGCTCGAAGAGCCAGGTCTTGAGGAGTCGTCTGAAGCTGAGCAGGTCTTGGGTCTGCCGCAGCTTGGTCGGGAGGGTGTTCCAGGTCTTGGCGACGAGGAAGGAGAAGTATCTGCCACCGTAGGTCGTTTGTTGGATGCGGGGGACGGCGGTGAGCGCGAGGCTGGCGGAGAGGAGCTGGCGGGTGGGGGTGTAGAAGCTGAGTCTGCTGTTCAGGTAGGCAGGAGAGCTTTGTGTGTGGGTGAGGAGCTTGAAGGTGATCCTCTTGTTGACGGGAAGCCAGTACAGGTTTCTCAGGTGGGGGGTGAAGTGGCTGTGACGTGGGGTGTTGAGGATCAAGCGGGCGGAGGCGTTTTGGATGCGCTGTTATCGTTGTAGGTGCTTGACCAAGATTCCCACGTAGAGTGCGTTGCCGTAGTCCAGCCTGCTGCTTGGGTCACTGTTCTTCTGGTTTCGGTCGGGATCCACTTGCAGATCCTACGAAGCATGCGGAGGGTGTTGTAGCAGGAGGAGGAGATGGCGTTGACCTGCTTCGACATGGAGAGAGAGGAGTCGATGATGAATCCTAGGTTACGTGCGTGGTCCGTGGGTGTTGGTGCTGTTCCCAGTGTGGTCGGCCACCAGGAGTCATCCCAGGCAGAAGGGGTAGGGCTGAGGATGATGGCCTCCGTCTTGTCTGAGTTCAGTTTCAGACGGCTGCTCCTCATCCATTTGGCGACGGCCTTCATTCCCTCCTGGAGGTTGGTTTTGGCGGTGTGCGGGTCCTTGGTGAGGGAGAGGATGAGCTGGGTGTCATCGGCGTAGGAGATTATGTTCAGTTCATGCTGGCGGGCCACTTGTGCGAGGGGGGCATGTAGACGTTGAACAGGGTCGGGCTGAGGGATGAGCCCTGGGGTACGCCGCAGATGATGTCGATGGCTTCGGATCGGAAGGGCGGGAGGTGGACTCTCTGGGTTCTGCCGGAGAGGAAGGACGCGGTCCAGTCCAGGGCCTTGTCCTGGATTCCGGCTTCTTGGAGGCGTGTCCTTAGTGTACGGTGGAAGACCGCGTCGAAGGCGGCTGACAGGTCTAGGAGGATGAGGGCTGATGTTTCGCCGTTGTCTAGTTGGCGCCTGATGTCGTCTGTGGCGGCGATGAGGGCTGTCTCGGTGCTGTGGTTTCGTCTGAATCCGGACTGGGATGGGTCTAAGATGTTGTTGTCCTCTAGGTGGCGGGCTAGTTGCATGTTGGCGATTTTCTCGATGACCTTTGCCGGAAAAGGGAGCAGGGAGATGGGCGGGAAGTTCTTGAGGTCCTTGGGGTCAGCCATGGGCTTCTTGAGGAGGGGGTTGATTTCTGCGTGCTTCCAGCTGTCTGGGAATGTCGCTGTCTCGAAGGAGGTGTTGATGATCTTCCGTAGTTGGGGTGCGATGGTTGTGTCTGCTTTGTTGAACACGTGGTGTGGGCAGGGGTCTGACGGTGATCCTGAGTGGATGGAGTTCATGAACTTGCTTGTCTCGTCGTCGTTGACGTGGGCCCAGGAGGTCAGGTGGTTGGTGCAGGTGGTGTTCGTGGGGGGGCGAAGTCTGCCGGGGTCGGGGCGGACGGGGTGTTGAAGCTGTCGTGGATGTCCGCGATCTTGCGATGGAAGAAGGTGTCGTGTATTTCTATAGGTTCTGAATCGATCCCCCTATTCCTGACCCTATTCTGGTTAAACTACCTAGCTAGTTAACTAACAGTCAGCCCATGAGGCAAGAAATCCCCCATGATGCAGATACCGTTATCTGACGCAGTCACACTACGGCACAGGAACGTGTTATCTGATTAGGTCATAACGCTTGAGATCTAATTAGACAAGCGACATTCCTCCAGCCCCTGATAAGGCATACGACGTTCTCATAACAAATCAAACCTATGACAACCTGGAAAATCCGTGCGGCCATTGTTTTGATTTCACAGAGAACTTTTGCAAAAGAATGTGCTAACGAGCAAGTCGTATGACATCTTTATTGACGTACCTATGTCCATCCTTACGTCAATCTCGGCACCTTTAAGGTATAAATATTGCCGACCTTGCCCTATGCAAACACACGCGTGGTGACAAGACGGAGCAGCCATACTTGCCGAAGCCGAGAGCAGAAGCAGACCCCGCTGGCAGCAGCCCCGCCTTCCTGACGCGCTGAGAGACGCGCTGCTATCTCAAGCCGAGAGACCCAGCACCGGCGCTTCTGGGCAGCCCTCGCAGGCAGCCTGGAATATCGAGAGCAGAGAAAGAGATACCATTCCTCATTCATCCTAACTTCCAGGTACAGAACTGAATAACCCCTCACAGAGAATTCTTTAGTTATTCACTTGGCAAAAACAAACTTAACTTAAACTGTAACTTTCTATTCCCGCCCACGCATTAGACTTAGGTCAGGTACACGGGGTAGGCGTATTTAGAAACACCAGTTGAGTACGTTTAGTCAAATGTATATGTGTATGTAAATATATTTTAATCATTTTAAACATCATATGGCTCAGAAACCATATCAATGTTTTTACAGTATTATTTTATACTATTGCTTTTAATGTATGCACTTTACTTAACTATAAGTATTGCAATAATATCGATCCATTTCTCTTGTACGAGAAAAGAGACTGATCAATAAATAACATCTTTTATTGAACACGCCCGTCTCTTCCTTTTCTCTACATTCTGATGAGACTAAGAATGCACGTACTGACTGAGTAAAATAATTGCCTTGTGCTCACACGACTCTTGAGATTGACTCTTGATTAGGGGAGAGCAAAGTTGTCATGTTCTATGGTTGTCAGAAACTAAATCCCTTCTTGTCTAATCAGGGAAGTTAATCCTTCCTTGAACATTCGAGAAAGTTTCTAGCGAACTCTGAGCTTAGCTGGCAAACCCAAAAATTAAGTCTAGTATCGACAGTAGTAGACCTAGTTAACGTCTGGCCTAGGCCTTTACTGCTGTAGGTACTATTCCAATGCGCAGAGCCTATTGGGAAAATAGGAGCTACACTACATGGCGCCCAACGTGTTTGGAAAGGGCGATAAAACTAACGTAAGACATTTAGAGTAACTCAGTCGTGCTTTCTCACTCAGACCCCTTTTCCCAAATACTCCAAAGACGTCTGGAGTGGGTGAAAGGTTATTATATCCTCCAAAACCTCGCAGGAGGGAACTCCTATGTAAGGTTCTTGGTCTAGTCAACGTTGAAGGATAAAACAGTTCCAGAATATTGTGCATCTAATCTTTGTTCCATAAAGAAACCTGATCTGCAAACAAACAAAATAACCTTATTGACAGTAAAATGTCTGACAATGAGGAGGAAAGAGAGGCAATTAGATTAGCTACTGAAATAGCAGATGCTGATGCTACCATGCAAGCAGCAGACCCGAATATAACACTCATTCCGGTCATTAAAAGGAGATCTATAACCTTAAAACTTATAGAAAATGGACTGACACCTAGAGGTGGCACAGTCATATTCGTAATCGAGGCACACGAATATCGGCAGACAGAGGTATACTATACATGGATACATTTTCCAGCAGCAAATGCTGTAACAAAGTACTTCCACTATTACAAAGTAGAGGAACCTCCTGAAACGTACACTCCTTTCGAGGAGGTGGAAGTACCACTCAAATTCCAAGAGCATTTGCTCTTATTTGATGGCGCCCTAATACATAACAATCACATTACAAGGCTCGGTCCTTTAGGTAGACCAGGAGCAACGTGGCCGGTCTTAGCCGGATACACACCACATCCAGACATCGAAAGAATGCCTGCAGCAGAGCTGTTAATACAGCTAAAACAACTACTAAAAATTCATAGACAATTAGTTCAGTATGTAATGCGGACTTCAACAATTCAGCCAGCGATTAAACTACCACAGCTGACCCCTCACCAGGGGAACACAAATAAAATTACACCACAGAACATCCAATCCTGCCTAGGTAAAGTTCCAGCTAAACGGGAACAAATACCATTCTGGTTGGCACAGAAAATTACCCAAATAGAGGCGGTGTTTCCTGACACCACCCCATTAGAAAAACACAGGATTCTGACTATATGTCTCCCAATGGGAATCGCACCACACATAGAGGACTGTGACACTTGGGGTACAGTCTTTGCTTCAATCTACACAAAAACGCACGGTGTTCCATCCATTTCGGTAATACCAGATGTGCTAAAACAAATTCAAGATGAATACGGTCCAGAACCAGCTTTAACTCTTGGTATGAAATTACTGAAAGACTTCAAGCAGGTCTCGGCTATATTATTAGCCAACATAAAAGGTGAAGCAGCAAACGTGGCGATCCGCCAGAGGTTAAAAGAGACAGATATAGCAGACCAACCAGCTGAAATTGCCAGAATCATAGAAAAATCCTATGAAGAACTAGGCAGAGATAGTCTAGGTGGAATACCAGTAAAACCGCAACTGACTAAAAGTCCAGAAAAAATATTTTTTAATAATAATAATTCACCAAAAAAGAACTGGGATGGGAACAAACAATCCAATCCTAAAGAAAAGAAGTTCCAGTCCAGAGGAAGGTCTCCTAGGCGAAGAGAGAAATCTCCAAACCAAAGACAGGTCACCGCAGAGTGACCCCTCTGGGAATAGATATAACCTTAGAAATAGGGATAATATTAAAAAACCTGATAGATATCAAGACATTGATACACGTCCCTCTCAATCTTTTCAGAATTCCTCGCAGAAATCGGAAAGAAGAGGACGATCAGAAGAGCACGCCAAGTCCAAAGACAAGGAACCTGCTCAACTGAAAAAGAAATCACAATTTCCAAAAAAGAAGTAATTATGCCTGCCTTCTCGAATCAAATACCGATTCATAAAAAATATACACTTGCTAGAAAGTGGGCAGTGGCCTTAGCACCTGCTTTATATAAAAATCATGTAGGATGGGATGAGGATTCTCCTCCTCACAAAATCCAGTTAAAATCACAACCAACTGCACAAAGGCAGTACCCAATTAAGCAAGAAGCTAAAAAACAAGTAAATGAAATACTAGATCAGCTAGAATACCAGGGGGTGATTGAAACTTGCACCTCACAAATGAACAATCCTTTGTTTCCGGTCTCCAAACCAGACAATTCATATCGCCTAGTTTTGGATTACCGACACCTTAACACATGTTGCAAAACCTTTGCAGTGCAAAACTCACACAGTGCTGCACTAATGAATAACATAGTGTGCAAAAAATACAAAACAACCTTGGACATCTCCAATGGATTCTTTTGTCAAAACATAGCACCAGAGAGCAGATATTTAACAGCTTTCTCAGTAAATGGCACTCAAAAACAATTCTGTCGGTTAGCCCAGGGGTACAAGAACAGCCCAGGGGTATTCTCAGCGAGAGTAACAGAATTACTACAACTATATGATGATGAAGCATTATCTTATGTCGATGACATTTACTTAACAGATGATGACTTGGAGACTCACTTGAAAAGGGTGAACACCATAATACTTGGGTTCGCTGCAGAGGGTTACAAATTCAACTTCAAAAAGTCCAGAATTGCCCATCTGACGGTCCTATTCTTAGGATATGAGTTATCAAGTGAAGGTAAAAGCCTGGCAGACAATTTCCTAGAGAAATGTGCCGTAATCCAAGCTCCTAAAACACTAAAAAACCTACAGTCAATTTTAGGCTTCCTAAATTTCGGAAGAACATACATTGCAAATTACGCAGAAAGGGTGAAACCCCTTTATGATCTAATTAAACCAGACTTTAAAAGATCCAGTTGGACTCAAACACACACAGAAATTTTGAGATCCTTACAAACAGACATGCTAATTAAGACAAAATTAGAAACCCGTGATAATACACGCAACCTTGTGATCCGAGTCATCCCAGGGAGATGCGGATTCACATACCTGACCTCTAATGAGGGAGAAAAGGTACCAATTGCATTCAAATCACACTTGTACACTAAGGCTGAAATGAAATTTAGCCCAACGGAAAAGATTCTTACAGCAACACAGACAGCTATAGCAAAAGAACGAGCCCTGGCACAAGGTAAACGAATAATAATCGTGACACCAATACCAGCCTTAGAGGCGGTAACAAAGGCAAGCATTCCAAATGCTAAAGCACTCCATCCAAGATGGATACAATGGGCCAACTCTCTTGCTGCAACAGACATGATGTACGAATTTGATCCTTATTTAAAAACACAAGAATTTCTCCAATATGAATTTGAATGTCCTCCGCCAACCGAAATTCTGCCTCTAGATGACTACGGCTGTATATTATATACAGACGGATCAGCACAACCCGCAGTAGGGGGTAAACAAGCTTACAGTGCTGCGTGCGCGATTGTTAAAGGTCGTTGGCACGAAGGGAAATTTAAACCAACCCTCACTAAAACACAATCCCTAGGAGATTGTACAGCTCAGCGAGCTGAATTGCTAGCATTCAAGATGGCGCTTGAAAATACCGATCGAGAATTCCCCACGCTCATAGTGTGCGATTCGTATTATTGCGTTCAATCTTATAATGAATACTTGCAGATCTGGCTTCAGAATGGTTTCAAGGATGCGAAAGGTGGCACAATCAAGCATAAAATGCTCTGGGAACAAGTAGTTCTTTTACAAAAAGAACTACCAAAGACTCACGTGATACATACACTGAGTCATCAACGTGATGGCGTTCACGTTGCAGGGAATTCATTGGCTGATGAGGCCGCGAAGGCAGCTGTGCAAACGGCTTCCGTAGCTGCCGTCACCCGGTCAAAAACAAAAATAGACAGCGAAATATTACAAGCTGTCAGCGCTTCAGAAAAGGATTCGATAGAACCACTCCCTAAAGGCTTTCCAGTAAAATACTCATACATAACTGATACAAACAATGTTCCTTTTGCTCGAATCCCTGCAGTGGGGGATAGGGCAATTCCAAACATGGAACATAGGTTAGGACTGATAATAGCGGCACACGAAGGGCTTGCTTCTACCCATGCTGGCGTCTCAGCCACTGTATCATTATTAAAACAGAGATACTGGTGGCCACAAATGAGAAGACAAACAAGGAACTATGTTCTAGCATGTGAAATATGTCAAAAAATGAAAGTATCAACTGTGAGACGTCCAGCACAGACGCCCCTTCTAATCTCGGATAAACCATTAGCCTGTGTTTATCTAGACCACTGCGGTCCCTTACAAAGGGATGGTAACTATAAATATATCTTGGTCGCAGTGGACTCATGCACGAGATTCATATGGATGTGGCCCCAGCGAACGGCTGACGCCAGAACTGTTATAAAAGATTTGCGAGTCTTTATCGGCACATACGCAATTGGCATTCTGCATTCGGACAATGGTCCTGCTTTTAGCTCTCGGGCTTATAAGGAGGCCATGGTCAGCATGGGCGTGCAATTGCGGTACTCTTGTCCATTTCACCCTGAGGGGAACGGAATTGTTGAAAGAAAAAACCGTGACATAAAGCAATCTATAACGGCAAAGGTATTAGGTTCGGGAGCTGGGTGGGTCAAACATCTAATAAGTGTCCAACGTAGTCTAAATAACTTGCCAAGAAATTCTCTGAAGGGATTCAGTCCGTACGAATTATTATTCGGAACTAGGATGTTGATCTCTGACCTTGATAGTCAGACTTCAGTGGTAATAGAAAAAACCTTTGATGTCAAAGACCGTTTGGCTATTTTGCAGGACTTAAACAAAACAAGAAAAGACCTGAGCAACATACAGTTGAAACAACAGCCAACAACCACTGAAGAATCACCACCTGTCCCAGCAAGACCTGTCTGGATTCCAAAAGTCGGGGATCTAGTCAGGGAGAAGATCGCGGTAAAGAAGGAATTTGGGCCTTCTTACAGAAAAGCAGTTCCTGTCTTGTCTGTCAACGGGACAAGATCAGTTGTACTACCGCCACTTGCTGGAAAAAAGGAGAACCGAGTTGTATCCATCGACCTGGTAAAACCACAACATGTGGCCAATAACAAACAGTAGGCCAAGTGGACTCCCAATAAGTAGCAGAACACCAAGGTTTGCTACCAGTACAGAGGTCCTAACAAAGAGGCTCATCACATTCGAAACGCCTACAGAAGAACAACAAGGACTATGCAACAATGCAATAGAACTCAGACCTCTGAAAACCCAAATAAAGACATTTAGCAGAGACACACCAATCTACAATGAAGTTCCAAGTGAAAATGCAAGAAACAAAAATCCTGAACCAATTGGAACAATTGACAGAACTGCATCTGGTTACTTCATCAACTTCGATGATTCCTCTGAAGGTTTCAGCGAACAAAAGACACAGCCATCATCAAAATCCTTTAAAGACAAAGCTAAGGAACTTTTGAAACAACTGAAAGAAACATATCTGGCTACTCCATGGATTGAATTTTGGGTGGGTTTTGGTGCATTTATCCTCATACTTTGGCTCATCATGGTATTTACCTTGGGACGCTTCATTGAGGGAAAATATGCTAAAATGGACACAGCAAGTCAGAACATCAACTTGGTCCTCAAACCACACACATCTTCACACGTCGAGAAACGAGAACTTTCTTCAGAACTTTCTTCAGCCAACTTCACAGCAATTCCAATACCTGGTGGGGTAGCCTGGGACAACACTGACTATGAAATTTATGGTCCGGTCGAGATCCTGAAATATCCACACCAAATCAAGATCTCCTTGAGTGACTTTGCAAAACCAAACTCATTTGCTGATGATTGGGACTTCGAGAGTATAAACAATATGATGTCTGACTTAGTAATGTCTGCTAAATTTACAAAACATGATTATTTGCAAGGTTCTACAAATTATGATAGTATGTATTGCTATAACCATTATGGTAACCATTTCTTGCATAAATCTGCACAACCTAGAAATGTTTTAAATTATAATCAATGGGAACATTGTGCTACACCTCCAAAAGGGAGCTCTAGAACCGTTTATGACAAATATTCATACTTTCAAGGTTTTAACACTAGTAATGCTGAAACATTTTATTATAAATTGTCAAACAAGACAGGGATGAAAACCATGATAACCAACACAAAATTGATATATTCAGACATATTCTTTGAAAAGATGAATACTTTTGGATTTGATTATTGGGACAAAAATGTTGATTTGAAAAGTGTTTGGGGTACAAAAGAATGGCAAGTACAGGGTATAGAAGCTTTGTTTAGAGCCTGCATGATCCCAGAACAAATGATATTTCTAAATGACACTGTTCAACAAACCACCTGTCTTGGCTTAGCCAAAATCAAAGATTTAAATAACCTGTCTATTCCAAAGCCAACAATGTTTAACAATAACTCTGATACAGATGAAGGAATAGACTTAAACCATATACTTAACCAAAACAGAACACATCCTGATTGGAAACAATGGTTGATCTGGCCCACAGATACAAATAACTGTCAAGATAGATTCCTGAATAAAACACAGGGTTTCAAAATGACCAGGCCAGACCCTAGATATCCTCAAAGACATCACCCAGGGATAATAACAACCTACAGTGTGGGCAAATTATGCCTTCAATGGCTACAAACTTCCACACTGCCTGAAATTAAGCAACACCTAACTTTACTTACTGATGGTGCTGACTTGCGTGATTTCATACTGGGACCACGCAAACAGCGTCAAAAGCGTTTCATAGCAGCCTCTGTATATGCAGCATACAATGAGGCCTAGAAGGTTACACAAATTGAAACAGCAGAGAGAATACGTGAAATTGATCGTATTAATTTGGAAAAATCACTTTCTGTAGTGGACAATGGGTTAATGACTCTGTCCTCCAGAATATTTTCATTGGACAGCATTGTGTCTTCAGCAATCGATATATTATCGCAAGACTTACTGTTATTACAACATGGTCAGTCACAATTGCGCTCTATTGTACAGCTTGGCTGGACGTTACAAAATCTGCGTTCAGGCTATGTGCCTTGGCGTTTAATCAACACAACGTCACTATTCCAAATCTTTAACCTTACTGATAGACAAATCGGTATGGCGCAGAAGGGTGCTGATTATACAATCTTGAGCATTGAAAAACTAGAAAGATTACCAATGACAATGTCAGAACGACCTGTCAGTGAATGGATAATCCACGGAATCATAAATATTCCAATCTCAACCTTCAGGTTTCAATACTGCCAAAAATATATACAGGCTGGCATGTACGAGAAATTGGGAAAGGGGTACCTTAAAACAACTTGGAACCTGCCCTATTCACATGCATGTGTCAGTAACAAAGGACAGAAAGTGTTTCTTAGTGGCAACAATTGTGCTATGTCACTAAGCGGCACGCTTCTGTGTAACGGTATTAGTTTGCACGGAGCCTGTGAAGGGAATTCATACAACCTTTCATGTCACCAGCAAGGCGCACCTGCAACTGAAATAGAACCATTCTTTCAAAGACTCTATAATGGGAGTTACGTTCTTATTGTAGACCGCAGATGTTGTAGTCTTATGCCCGGGACTCCTTATCTCGTCACCACGACGGCGAAGGTCAAGTGCTGTGGACGTTCTTTGTTCCCCAGCTCCTTACCAGACAGGGAGGCAAGGGCATGGCCCGGTTTGAAAATTACTTCTATTCGAATAGACACTTTAAGCAGAATGAAAACAGTGCTTCTTCAGACGCCTACAAGGCTCACGTCATCTAAAGAAACGTATGATCTACAAGTCGCAAGGACGACTGCAGAGATACATACATTATTATCAACTAATTCCCCCGTACATTTCGCGGAAATCCTGAGCGAAATCTTAAATATTTCTGATACCACTGGGGTCTCAAAGGTATTTAAGACAGTATTTTCGATGGCATTAACACCATTCAAAGCCATACTGGGTATTTTTCCAGATTTCGTCCATTCGATTTTTGGCGGACTTCCCCTGATCCTGGGACTAATTGCAGGAATCCTATTCCTAGTCCTTATTTTTCGTTATGGCAACCCATGTCACAGATCAAACTCTCGCGACAATGGAAGATACGATCCTAGCCATTGGATACCGGGACCGGATATCAAACATCCTGGGACTCTCCCGGCTTAGAGACCTAAACATGACTTGGTTTCTATCATTTCGACCAATGTGGCAAAGGTGTGTTTTACCTGTACTAAGGTGTCTGCTATGCGGAGAAGAATGCGTGTTAGACACCTGTCTGACGCTACAATCGGATGCGCCGGTGGATGCAGATACACTGTTGGTTCCTACCAAGGTTCACGCACTGTGCTGCCCTCAAAGGCTGCCAATTCTGATGACGGCATTCCTGGAATCTTCACCACTGCGATTGAAGAGTAGTGAAGTTCAAGATGAAAGCAGCATCGAACAGGTACGACCTTCTGTCAGCAATGCAAATCAGAATGTCAATGGAGACAATCATGCGCACGAATGCATGGTTACCCCTATTTCCGACTTAGTGGAACTTTCCCATGAAGCTGTTGACAGTTTTTTCGAAAGCCTGAATGATATGATGTTCTCTCCGGAACAGAAATAGAGACTTTTGAGTAAACTCGCACACGGCGTTCCCTGAATTCGGCCTTCAACCTTTAAAAATAAAGTCACATGAACAATTACAATCCAGTTCACGGACAGCAACTTTTTTCAGCAAGCCCTTAAAATATTTTACTATATATTTTTTCCCCGGGACACTGATCTTCTGCTTAAAGTAAGAAACTATTCCTAGAGAACTAAGATTTCTATTTTAGATACTTTATATAGACTTTAGCTGCCCGCTGGTATGTTCACAAATATTTTATTATGTGATGAAATGGTCTCGACCTTCCTTTCTGTATAGCTATATTAAGAGCCATTTCATGTGTATTTCTCATATACCAAAAAGCAATAATGCATTACAATGCGTGTTTACTTTTGCATTTAATTCATAGCTTAAGTGCATACAATATATATGACTGCAATTTTTCAGTATATTTGAAAATTTCGAAATGCATTTATGTATTTTGGGGTGGTAAGGTATACACTATACTCTATAGTATGTTGTACTATGTTATACTATGCATAGATTAGTAGATATGACCATAGTTAGCGTGGAGTGGGTGTCGTGTATTTCTATAGGTTCTGAATCGATCCCCCTATTCCTGACCCTATTCTGGTTAAACTACCTAGCTAGTTAACTAACAGTCAGCCCATGAGGCAAGAAATCCCCCATGATGCAGATACCGTTATCTGACGCAGTCACACTACGGCACAGGAACGTGTTATCTGATTAGGTCATAACGCTTGAGATCTAATTAGACAAGCGACATTCCTCCAGCCCCTGATAAGGCATACGACGTTCTCATAACAAATCAAACCTATGACAACCTGGAAAATCCGTGCGGCCATTGTTTTGATTTCACAGAGAACTTTTGCAAAAGAATGTGCTAACGAGCAAGTCGTATGACATCTTTATTGACGTACCTATGTCCATCCTTACGTCAATCTCGGCACCTTTAAGGTATAAATAGTGCCGACCTTGCCCTATGCAAACACACGCGTGGTGACAAGACGGAGCAGCCATACTTGCCGAAGCCGAGAGCAGAAGCAGACCCCGCTGGCAGCAGCCCCGCCTTCCTGACGCGCTGAGAGACGCGCTGCTATCTCAAGCCGAGAGACCCAGCACCGGCGCTTCTGGGCAGCCCTCGCAGGCAGCCTGGAATATCGAGAGCAGAGAAAGAGATACCATTCCTCATTCATCCTAACTTCCAGGTACAGAACTGAATAACCCCTCACAGAGAATTCTTTAGTTATTCACTTGGCAAAAACAAACTTAACTTAAACTGTAACTTTCTATTCCCGCCCACGCATTAGACTTAGGTCAGGTACACGGGGTAGGCGTATTTAGAAACACCAGTTGAGTACGTTTAGTCAAATGTATATGTGTATGTAAATATATTTTAATCATTTTAAACATCATATGGCTCAGAAACCATATCAATGTTTTTACAGTATTATTTTATACTATTGCTTTTAATGTATGCACTTTACTTAACTATAAGTATTGCAATAATATCGATCCATTTCTCTTGTACGAGAAAAGAGACTGATCAATAAATAACATCTTTTATTGAACACGCCCGTCTCTTCCTTTTCTCTACATTCTGATGAGACTAAGAATGCACGTACTGACTGAGTAAAATAATTGCCTTGTGCTCACACGACTCT
Source organism: Lissotriton helveticus (assembly GCF_964261635.1). Taxonomy (NCBI): domain Eukaryota; kingdom Metazoa; phylum Chordata; class Amphibia; order Caudata; family Salamandridae; genus Lissotriton; species Lissotriton helveticus. The sequence continues at coordinate 765,580,082 of NC_136057.1, read as the reverse complement.
TGAGATTGACTCTTGATTAGGGGAGAGCAAAGTTGTCATGTTCTATGGTTGTCAGAAACTAAATCCCTTCTTGTCTAATCAGGGAAGTTAATCCTTCCTTGAACATTCGAGAAAGTTTCTAGCGAACTCTGAGCTTAGCTGGCAAACCCAAAAATTAAGTCTAGTATCGACAGTAGTAGACCTAGTTAACGTCTGGCCTAGGCCTTTACTGCTGTAGGTACTATTCCAATGCGCAGAGCCTATTGGGAAAATAGGAGCTACACTACAAAGGTGGCCAGTGAGTCGCACAGATCTTGCGAGGGCGGGATGTCGTTGGTGTTGGCACTGGGGTTGGAAAGTTCCTTCACTATGCTGAATAGCTCCTTGCTGTCGTGTGCGTTGTTGTCCAGGCGGGCTTTGAAGGAGGATCTCTTGGCTGTTCTGATGAGTTGGTGATGTTTGCGGGTGGAGTCCTTGTGGGCAGTGTGGCTGTCTGGTGTGCGATCGTGTGTACAAAATCTCTTTGTAATGCACACACATTTGTTTGAGTACCCTTACCTGTAAATGCAAACCCAGTATTTCTTCATCCACAAGGTTTCAGTGCACATGTCTATTTAAATGGATAATAAATAAGGCCAACAACACCCTTCAATCTAAGGATCCAATATCCTCTTGTACTATTACATCACACCATAAAATAACGTGCCAATATTTCTATAGTTATGGTTTGTTGTAGAGGATTACCAACACCGGAATCCTTGCCTACTAAATGAACCTATCTGTAGACTTTCATTCAGAGTAATAGCAATCTACCCTTAAATGCCCATTGACTGTACAAACTGTGCAATGATACAATACATAAGCAATTCCACCATGTCGATGGGAGATCAGCTATACAAAATAAATAAAATATACCAACAACATACAGTGTGCGGGTCTATCTGTGAGGCTGAGACATTTACAATATTATAAATACACAGGCCCCTCCCATTCACTGTGGAGGCTAAACCTTTGTGTTCAGGACACATTCCTTTTATACATAAAGAAAAAAAGCTCGTAAATGAGAACCAAACAATCCAAACAGTTGGGTATAGGTGGTATAATATGAACCATATCTATCTTTTATGAGTTCTAGGAGGCCAGAGTGAAAGAGCTCCCCCCTAGAATCAAAGGGAGGCTGCATTGGGCATTATCCACATGGGATAATGCTGATCACTGGCAAACCAAAGGCGCGTACCGCACCTCTACATGATGTCGCCCAACTCCCACTAGTAAGCCAAAGCAACTATGTTGGCAGAGAGCACTTTACTATACACCATACCGCCGCCCTCTTTGGACCCTGAGGCACTGGAAGAAGAACCAGCCCATTCGTTTGGGCCCTCAAAGGCATCCAGTATCTTGTCCAAAGAGGTTAAATGGGCCATCTCCTCATCCCCCTTGCTTCCTCTGTCCGAAGCACAAGGTCTTCCTCTCTAGCCCATTCCTTAACAGCAGCCTCCCATCGTGACACCACCAGGCCTGTCTCTGACTTCCATGTCATGGCAATCTGTCTATTGACCAGTATCGGTGCCAAATCAATAAATCTGTTCCCCATTTTCTTGGGGATTGGCCTAGGGGGGACCTCATCAAGCACAGCTCTACAGTGCAAGTTATACTGTGGTGAACTGTCACATCTAATTTCCACACTACTGTCACCCAGAACTCCTGTGCATAGGACCAGTTCCTATGGCAAAAATCTGCCATCCTCTAGTGCACACTGTGGGCAACACTTGGGCTCTGCCCCATACATTGTAGTACGTTTCTTAGGAGTGAGGTACGTCTTGTGGAGGTAGTTGAACTGAATATATTTGAGGTATGTGTTACCTGATAACTTCTGTGGGTAGGCTAAAATTCTCACCCATTCCTGGTCATTGTATGTCCCTTCCTAATGAAACGTACAGAGAATTATGTGACAATTTTGCCTGGGTACAGAGAGTTTAAAAGGAAAGTCTGTAGGATGTCATTTTTTGTAAAAGACAACAAAATTAAATACCTGTAAACATTCAGCTAGTAGGAAAACAAAAATGAAGACTTTAATAGGATCAAAACAAATCAATAAACTTCACTTGGTGATGCACAAATTAAAAATAGTCACTGAAACCCAATTTCTATACATCATTTGAGTGCCATATAGTTTTATCAGCAAAACTGTATTTCTGTGTAAATTTAGAGGCCATTTCAATCAAAATGTGATTTTTGTAAATGAAAGTGCACTACCACACAGTGGTTTAGTTACATTAATACTTGCCCGCCTACTGTCCATTAAACCTAGGTGGGTTGCAACAGTTTGTTGTCTTAAAATTGGGTCTTGGTTGTAAAAAGGTTTTGAATCACTGCTTTAACATACAATTTTCACAGTCAATATGTTAGGCCCACTGTCTTTATCATAACTTTTCATAGTTAACAACTAGGCATTTAGCCTTATCATTGGCTTGTTACCATACCAACTCAAGCCCGTTGCAAGATTTCCACAAGGCTACCATCCGGCATACAGTCATGAAAGTACAAAGGTATACAACATTATAGTTGGCAAAGCAAAATCCTATCTCTCCTAAGAGAGCCTAACAAGGATTATTGTAATGCATATTTTCTCTACTCACAGTTTGTTCAGGCGAATCAGCAACACCAAAACACTTGCCTACTATGTAAATCTGTGAAATTCCATGCATTAAAATACCTAACTACAGGTGTTGGCACAGTGTAATAACAATCTATCCTTAAAAACCTATTGCCTTTAATACATGGTTTTCACAATAAGAACTTCAGTCCTCCTGGCTTTGTAATAAGGTTTCATAATAAACCCTAAGAAATTTGGCAAGACTTTTCCAATGAACTGATAAAGTCTATACCCTTTAACATTTTCTTTACACTATATCCAGCTCCGACCTATTCAAGTGCACATCAACTGGCAACCATCATACACAGTTATTAACTTTAAAATATGTAGAAAAAACAGCTAGCAAAATAATCTCCAACACCTCTCAATAGGGGCGAACAAGAATCATCACAGTGTAAACCCCTCTGGGGTTTGTCATAGTGGGCGGCCAACTCAAATATCCTTGCTCACTATGGTGATCTGTGAGATTTCTTGTAACAAAATACCTATCACCTGCAACATAATCTGATACCAACATACTGATAAAGGTTTATTGGCTTTAAAATATGCTTTTTACAATTAATAAGCTGGACCAATTGCCTTTGTCATAATGTTTCATAATAAGCAGACCAGGCCTATGGCACCAGACATAACATTTCCAGTGCACCAAAGAGGCATATACCTTTCCACCATAACCAATGCAGGCCTAGTTGTGAGCATAAGCTTTTCCACAAAACACTCATCTGACACATAGTCATCAAATTAGAATGTATACAAAATGACAGTTGGTGAGCAAAATACTATCTCTGCTAAGAAGGCCTAACAAGGATTCTCTCAAAGGAAGCCATCCATAGCCACAATTTGTCACACTTGGTTTTATGTTTTGCTATACAGATTTGTAGAGTACACTATCACCTGGGAGTGAATGGTGGCCTTGAGCAGGTGTGAGTCTAGCTAAACCTAGGCCCTAGTGGTACTGCTCGAAAAGCCAAGTCTTCAACTTCTTGTGGAATTCAAGAAATGAGTAGGAGGCACTTATGTGTAGTGACAGGTCTGTCAACACGTTCAGGAGCGATATAGGGAATTGCTCGACTACTCAATATGCTTTTTGGTGTCCTTGGGCTGCGTGCAAGTAGGAGTCTGGATGAGCAGAGGTGTCTGGAAGGTTAGTGAAAGCAGATGTGATTTTTGAGCTATGGAGAGCCAGTGTTAGGTATTGTCTTGAAAGTGTGGGCGAGGAGTTTGAAATGGACTCTTTTGTGTATGTGGAGCTCCATCAGGTGTTCCATGATGTGAGTCCCGCATGGGAGGTTGAGAGTGATTCTGGCAGCTGAGTTCTGAATGGTCCACAGCCTTCTAGTGAATTTGTTTTTGATCCCTGCATAGAGAGTGTTCCTATTTTCCAGTTTGCTTATGTTGAGGCATGTATGAGCATGGGATTGGATACCAAGTCAAAAGCTGCGGAAAGGTCCTGGAGAATGAGGGCCTCAGCGTCTACTTCATCTATAATTCTACAGATGTCATCTATGGCGGCGATGAAGGCAGTTTCCATTCTGTGAATTGCTTTGAAGCCGGACTGAGGGGTATCAAAGAGTTGGTGGTCGATGTATTCATTGAGGCATCTGTTGATGATTTTCTATAAGTGCTTGGCCAACAATAGTAGCAGGGAGATTGGTCTGTATTTGCTACCGTTGAAGGTCCACAGACTATTTCTTCAGCAATGGGAGAATAGTTGCATGTTTCTAAGCATCTAGGAAGGTCGCAGAAGAGGTGGAGGCATTCAGAATAAGTTCTCTGGTTAACGTCGGGAGATATTTGGCTGGGTCTGTTGGGTGCAGTTGCCGGTTGAAGTTGCTGTAAATGGCAGTGGTTGTGCTACTTCAGAATTGAGTGGGATTGTTGCAGAGGTCCTTTGAGGGGGTGTTCGCAATTCTTCACAATGGTTAAGATTTCTTCGGTTATGTTTGTTCTGCCATCGATGCGGTCTGCCAGAGCGGTGCATTTGGTGGACCGGATTATTTGGTGGTAGCGACTCAGGGCTGATTTGAACGTGCCCCTGTCTGGATTGTCCTGGCTCTTTCTCCATTTGTGCTCGTTATTTACAGTACCATTTCATCAGTCTGAGTACCTATGTTTACCTACTAGCCTGGGGTTTACATCTTGTTGCATTGCTTTCGTTAAGGTGACCAAACCAAAAACCAATTCCTACTTCAGTAATTTGTGAGATTCATTGTAACTAACAACCTATTTGTAGGCTTTAATATAGAGTAATAACAATCCAAACTTAAATGCCTATCGAATTTAGCACATGCTTTTCACAATAAATATGTTGGTCTAGTGGCTTTAACCCCTTCCATGCTGCCGTCGGCAACGCTACCTCGCTGGTGCTGCCGTCGGCCAATGGCTGACGCGGCCCCGCCCGTTTTGCGGACGTGCCGCACTTCCGCAAAATCGTGGGCGCAGTGGAGGGGTTAAAATAACCAGAATAGGCCAGAATCATTGGCTTTCTACCGTAACCTATTCAGCCCTGCTGTATTGGGTATAAACTTTGCCATGCGCCAAAAAGTGTAATCCTTTTTAGGGGAAGTCCAGATATTTGTCTTAATTATATCCTGTACACAAGGGAAACAATATGTGGGTGGATCCTAAGCCCCTTTCAAGGTAGGAGTCTGAAAGCTATTTTTTGTTGATCACATAAGGTCAGGTAACAGTTTCACTGTCAGTCTAGACCTAAAATCCATGTAGCTTAGTTTAGTCCTGGTCTCTCAAACGTAAATATGCACTGTGAAGTCTAAAGTTAGTTACTTTCCTTCTTAAATCTGTGCTGCTTCCACAGAAAAATAAACACCATACAATAACTAGTTATCCAAGACATTTCAATAACAATGCACTGTAGTGTGTGCCCCTGAAAGTTAAAGCTCAGGCAGCTAATAATCAAAATGATCACAGCTGCGTGAAGGCCAGTGCTTTCTTTGGTGGAAGTACACAACTTATGCCCAATCAAAACATGTACTCCTTCTTACCAACATGTTGATCACATAATGTCTGATGACAGCTATGCTGTCAGTATGAAACTAAAAACAGATGGCTCTAACCTATTCGCTTTTCTGCATTTTTTTGGCCAACCCTACATACAGCTCCAGTGTGGCCTAAAGAGGTCTGTTTTCCAGGTCAGCTCCATTTCTCTTAGGCACTATCAGGACTCTTTCCATGATGCTTTGGAAGGAGAATGTGTTGCAGTCAAAATCAGCGTTGATGAGCTTGCTAGTTCTCGAATGTAAACATTTATACCGCCCTCCAGATTACTTGGAAACAAAGGGACACACACACGCCGGTATTGTTAACGCCTTAAATAATGATGGCTCTGTATGGATTATAGCATGTGTGCTTTGCACAGGACCGAGTGTTCATTGTATCTTAGCATGTTTGCATCATTTTCTTTAATGTGCCTGCTTGACTAATATTATTTTGTTTTATTTTTTAAGCTTTCCAATCCACGATGGAAAACGACTTCGCCTGTGGCTACAGAATATGAAGCGAGGCAGCTGGTCGCCATCTAAACATCACTTTTTGTGTAGTGACCATTTTACCTTGGACTCATTTGATGTGAGATGGGGAATACGATATTTGAAGCAAAACGCTGTTCCAACCATTTTTTCTTTTCCGCAAAATCTACAGGTAACCTAGTCATTTCTTTTTGGCAGGTATATTGAAATGCTGATCACTACCTTCTTCAGTATTTGTGTATGAAAACTGTCCCTGTAGGAAAGTAATAACCTCTAGGATTGGAAACTCTTTTATGTCTCCCACAAAGGGCTGTAAAATATCTATATTGCTGAACAAATAATTTCCATCTTGAAAATAAAAGTTCATAAAGAATATATGCCAGCTCTTTCTGTGTTTAGTGTCAAAGTTACAAGTTAAATGTGGTGTAGAATGGAAATACCATTGTAACATTTGTAACTATCAGGTGGTATTATTATACTTCCACTCCTATCCCTCTAAATTTTTGATGTAGCCTTGGACAACAAGTAGTAGCTTGTGTGGCTTAATTATTTTATTTGTAGTATTTCCTTCCTCTTAATGCTGCTCTTCACCTTTGTCTCACTTCGTCCTCGGCCCTCTATGCACTGTCGTCCTCTCTCTGACTTTGGTTTTCCCACTGTACATCTCACCTGCCTTTAACTCTCCTCCTTTCTGTCTCACCAGCTTATTTATCCTCCTTTTCTTATCCACGTTGCTTGCTAGGTCCAGTGCTATCCTTTTCTCTACTGCTCCACTGTCATCCACCTTCCTCTCTCTTTTTTCCATCTCTCAGCCGTTATCCTCCCGAATCTTCGCGGTGTCCCTTATTGCCAGCATCCACCTTCCCTGCACTCTGATTTCCCTGGTGGTCTGTAGGTCTGGGGATTGCTTTCTGACGAGATAAGCTGTAATGATCCTGACTTGAAAGACCTCTTGGACCCTATTCAAGTATCAGCCTTGCCAGTGGCTGCACCTGGATGAGTGACCTGCTTGCTTCCCTGATTCAAAGTAGCACCTTTTTACTGGTACCTTGTCCTTCCAGGCTAGAAATATAAGGGACCTGTATAATGGTGCATAGACCGTCTACAGGTGATCAGAACTGGTGGTTATAGCAGGAGACCTGCTCTAAGTCACTGTAAGAGTGAAAATGAAAATACTGTGGACGAAGTAGGAAGTGCGGGATTCTATCTATTTTACCAGCATTCCATCTTTATTTGAGGCATTCAACCTTTATTTGATGAAAACCCAAAGCAAAAGTAGCAAAATTCATTGGTTTGTATGAGCACCTTTTTGTTCAGAATCCAACCTGATGAAAAAACGAATAAAAGAAAAATGGCTCATGTGGGATACCTTAAAAAATCTTTGTACAGTCATGCAAAACATTTTTGCTAATTGTCTTTAATAATTGTAAACAAAACATTAAAAACTGTGAGTGTGCCATTTTGTACCTCTATCATTAAAGGAGGGAATGTTGTTGAGTGACTTCACCTAGACAAACCCTACAGTTGGATTGTGTATATGTACGTGTTGTGTAGATTTCATTATTACATTCATTGCGTCAAACTTGACTGACATGATCAACTGTAATAAAGGTTAGGTGCGTGCCAAGTACCAACCACACAGCAGGGGGTTGACTAACGCCCTACCTGGAAATCAGATGATTCATATCTTATGAATGTATTCCTCTTTTTACCCTGAAGTTTGTTTTAAACGTTGCACAAATTGTTAGCACTTTCGAGCTTTACATGCAATGATTTTATCAATTTTGTTGGAGATCAGTAAGAAAAACGGAAGCAGAGCTCTAGAAACTGACAATACAATTTATACCTTATGAATTATGTATTTATTCCTCTGTTTAGCTAGAAGTCATCTGGCGCGTAGCACAAAATGCTAGCACTTTTTGAGCTTCACATGCAATGATTTTTTATTATCAAGGCAATAAACTTACTTTGACTTTGTACTTTGACTAATGCATTTTAGTGTGGTGCCCGTATCTTCCCCCTAAAATGCATTGTCTGATTGGCTCCCGGGAGTTCTCAGTGGAGAGATTGAGGACACTTTGGATTTTCATTGTGGCTATCAGAGGATATTGTGTTCATTTTATTATTCATGAGGGGCTGCTTAAAGGGTGCTGTAGTAGACGAAAGTCCTTCAGAAATAAAAAAAAGTTCCCGAGTTACACTCCAGAAACAACCAAATCTTGCTCTACTTTTCTGTTTTGTAATTCAAAAATTCGTTTTGTATCACGATTTTCTTGTGCTGCAATAGTGTCTTTTTTTCTAGAATTCAGGTTACTATGAGCTCACTTATGCATCACCGATTGGAATTTATTTACATTGGCCATCTGGCATATAATAGACAGATGTGGTTTTGACCGTCAGGCTATGTTTCTTTTTTAGGTCAAGCCTAGACATCGCTTGTGCTGTCAGGGTGTCTGTTGTATGTACTTTGTGGGGTCTGACTCCTCCCTAACTTTGGATTGGCTTTTGTGTGTGTCGTTTCTTTTTACCCGCCCCGCCACCTCGATTCCGTATCAGGCCCCACAGGCTCAGAAGGGGACAAAGATGACAATAGTTAGATATATGACTTATGACCCACTAAACATTCAGATATGGGTTTGGATCACTCCCCTGCCTTCCGCGGGAGCATTTAGTCATAGCCTGATTTTAACTTGCACTCTCACTTCTAGCGCTAGCGTGCGCTTTTTAAACCCATTTTTTTTGCTTACCTTGCTTCAGGGACCCTGCCCTCGACCCTGCCTCCCGCGCAGCCGAGCTTGACGCTGCCGCGGCCTCACATTCACTCGCCTGCCGCCTTCAGCGGACGCTCCCCCGGCCACGCCCACTTCTTGGCCACGCCCACCTGGACCGGTATTTAGGAGCTGAATACGAGCTCTAGTTGATTGGATCACTCCCCTGCCTTCCGCGGGAGCATTTAGTCATAGCCTGATTTTCACTTGCACTCTCACTTCTAGCGCTAGCGTGCGCTTTTTAAACCCATTTTTTTTGCTTACCTTGCTTCAGGGACCTTGCCCTCGACCCTGCCTCCCGCGCAGCCGAGCTTGACGCTGCCGCGGCCTCACATTCACTCGCCTGCCGCCTTCAGCGGACGCTCCCCCGGCCACGCCCACTTCTTGGCCACACCTCCTACCTGCACTATAAATCATGTGCCTCCACCGTTCGCGCAGCGGACGGGCGCAGCGGGCGCGCCGTTTGCGTGCCGAAGGCGCGCCTAAGGCAAGCCCGTCTGCGCCGTCCGCGACGGGCCGGGACCAGGGGCCTTAGACTCTGACCTCTTGGTGTATTCCCCTGCCCAACTACACTCCCTCTCTGCCTCTATCCCCCTCTCCCCCTCTGCAGTCCAACACTTATCATCGCACGGTATCTATGCCCCCCCTCCCTCTGGTTCTGCCTTGCCCGCTCCCCTACCTTCTATCTCTCTCACGCCCTCCGTCACTCGTGCAACCCCCGGTTTCCCTGCTGCCTCTGCTATTCTACTTAACACTCGCTCCGCTGTAAAAAATCAAACTGCTCTTTTCAATCTTTTGGATACCGCCTCCCCCGACTTCCTCTTCCTCACTGAGACTTGGTTTTCCTCTGATTCACTCCCGGACCTTCTTGCTATTCTCCCTGACACCTATTATGCCCTTCGCGCTGACCGCCCCGATGGAAAAACGGGAGGTGGTGTGGCTATGATAGTTCGCCACCCTCTGCAATTCCAGCTTCTCCCGCATCCTTCCCTCTCTGGTGTTGATTTTCTGGTGGCCCGCTCTCTCAACCTCCCGGTACCCCTTACGGTGATTCTCATGTATCGCCCCCCTCAAAATATGCCATCATTCGTGTCCACCCTGCAGGATCTCTTGGCCACCTTGGCTGTAAATAACTCCTCGCTTCTCCTGCTCGGGGATTTCAATTTTTGGCCGGGTGATCTGAGGGAGGACTCCTCCTCTAAAGATTTCTCTGCCACCCTTCGCTGTCTTAATTTCTTACCCCACGTCCTGGTCCCTACCCACACCCACGGTCACATCTTGGACCAGATCTGGTCCTTACGTTGTAATCTCTTGGCCACCTCTATTTCCCCTTGTGTCTGGTCAGATCATTTCTCGATCTCCTTTTCCATCCACCTAGGTCAAACCGAGAAAGCCCTTTTGCCCAAAAACATCTGGGCTCGGAGCTGGCATAAGACTGATCTTAATGTTCTTTCTTCCTCTCTGTCTTCATCGGCTCCTATCCTGACCGACCTCTCTTTGGAAAATCAGGTGGATGCCATTAACATCTGGCTTTCCTCGGCTTGTGACCGGGCTGCTCCACTTAAAAAGATCAGATCAGCCCGCACTCATGACGCCCACAAGTGGTTCTCCAACGACCTCAGATCCCTGAAATTAGAGCTTAGGCGGTCTGAGCGTCGTTGGCGCCGTAACTACTGTCCTACCCTCCGCCTTAATTACAAAGCCCTCCTTAATAACTATAAAATGGCCATCTTAGCGGCCAAATCTAAATACTTTTCGGAGCGTGTAGCCTTCTCGGGCCAATAAATCGCGTGAGATCTTCTCACTGGTTCGTAGCCTTGCCACCTCTGACCGAGCATGCCTTTCCCCTGCTCCTTCTCAATCTCTTTGTCATTCTTTGAATGACTACTTCATCAATAAAATAATTACCATTAAGGCCAACATTCCGATCGTGCCCCAACCTGACTTGCCGGATCACTTCTACTCTCCTCCTTCTGCTCTGGATCACTTTGAACCCCTTTCCCCTGACCTCTTTCTTGACCTTCTTGTCAAGGCCAAGTCTGGCTCTCCTGCGGATTGTGCACCTGCACGGATCCTCAGAACTCTATACACTGGCTGTCCCACCCCTCCCCTGACCCTTCTCAATTCTTCCCTGGCTCTGGGATCTGTCCCTTCTTTCTTTAAATCTGCCATTGTTCTTCCTATCCTGAAGAAAGCCGGCCTGGATCCCTCCCTTCCATCGAACTTTAGGCCGATCTCTCTTCTTCCCTATTTAGGGAAGATTCTTGAGAGCTACGTGACATCCTGCCTCTCTACCTACATTGAGGAGAACAACATCCTGGCCTCTCACCAAGCTGGCTTTCGTCCGGGCCACTCTACTGAGGGTGTGGTCCTTGCGGTCCTGGATGAACTGAAAGGGAAGGCCGATAGCAACCTCCCCCAGGCCTTAGTCCTCTTGGACTTGTCCGCTGCGTTTGATACGGTCGATCATGCCATTCTTCTCGACCGGGTCAGCGCAGCGGGAATCCAGGGCACTGCCCTCTCCTGGATCGCGTCCTTTCTTCAGGGCAGATCACAGGCAGTTCACCTCTCTGATTTTTCTGCACCCCCCCTCCCGGTCACTTGTGGGGTTCCCCAAGGCTCTTCTCTCTCTCCCCTCCTTTTTAGGTTTTGCCTAGCGAAAAGATGCGCTCTGCGCATCTTTTTCGCGCAGGCGAAAACCTAATGAGAACTGTAGTGTGGGTTTGGGTCGGCCCTCGTCATTCATTGGCTGGCTCCATAAATGGAGCCTAGCCATTGGACGAGGGGCCTGTCCGTCAATGCCGGACCAGATTCGGGGTCGTTCCCGAGATTCTTTGGCTTTTGCCGACGTCACGCGACGTCAGCCGAAAGCCGGGAACGCCCCCGAATCTGGTCCGGCATTGAAGGCACCCGGAAGAAGTCCAGGTGAGAGCTTGCTTTTTTTTTTTGCTTTTTACCGCTGCCTCGGCTCCCGTTCCCGCCCCCCTACCGCTGCCTCGCTCTCCGTGTCTCCCCGGCCTTGTTCCCGCCCCCCTACCGCTGCCTCGGCTCCCAGTTCCCGCCCCCCTACAGGAGCCCTCCAGCACTGCACGCACGGTTGAAAGCGGGTCTGGAGTGAGAAAGGAAGCACCTTTTAAAAAGAAGAAAAGGAAAACGCCGAAGAACGACGCCACAGCTGGAAGTACCAATAATGCCTTTGAGCCAGACAGCTATCACGGAAATGAATGACGTGGGACGGGTATCTTGTCAACCCGGCACCCAGCCACTCTCTAAAATGGCTGAGCATCGCCAAGAACTCTCCTTATATTCAAGGAGAAATAAACGGCTGATGCTAAAGTGGCTAACAATGACGTCTGAATCCGTGTAGGTGAACATGCATTTTCTCGAATATCCGTGGCAACTCATTTTGCACTCATGGTGGCAAGGGCATGAGTTGTCGACAGTTTGCTATGCAGCAGCTTGCTCTTTGTTGACTTTTAAGGCCCTTCTCTCTCTATGCAGTAGTTACTCGTGACAAAGTCGCTCGATAGCCCCTCCCTCCCTCTCCTCAGGCCGGCCAGCCGAAGGAAGCAGCCGTCCGCCTCCAGCCAGGGCCGCGCTGGGATTGGCCCAGCCAGCCGAGCCTCCGCCGCGTCATCGGGAGGAGGAGTGGAGAGCAGGAAGCAAGAGATCTGCCGGAAGATGTCCAGGTGAGTGTTTTGTTTTTTTGTTTGTTGCTTTGTCCGTGTGTGTCTGTTCCCGCCCCCCCTCCCCCTCCCGCTGTCAGTGTGTGGCCGTTCCCGACCCCCGTCCCGCTCTCCGTGCCTTTCCTGGTATAACTTACACTTCCCACTAAGTAGGCACAAATACGTGGTGATGCCTTTAGTCGTGACGTGTACCAACTACCAACCAGTCTGTGAGTGAGAAAACAAACCCTTGCGATCGGGGGCCAACAGGACCGGTGTGAGGACCTCCAGGGGGGCAACCATGGCTGGCTGCGCGCCCACCCCCCAGGGACTCGCACAGCGCCTGGAACAGGACACCTCGCTTCTCAGCTCGGCGCGGAAACACAGCGTGGGATGGGACTTCCAGACAGACGCACAGACAGGAAACAACAGGCGCCCATCACCTCACACCGGCTCTGGAAATAGGTCACGGAGGGAGGTGGGGCCGGCCGGTAGAGTGTGACCCGAGGGGGGCTCGGGACAGGCCCTCGGAGGGGGGCAGCGTTCAGTCTGCAGAGACAGGAAGGGAGGAGGAGAAACGCACTCACAGCTCTGCAACAAAGTCGCCGAACGTTTTTGTGCCATTCATGGGCCCTAAGGAGATGTTTGGGAAGAGCCCCTCCCCCCTCCTTCAGTGCACCCCCTCTGAAGGATGAAGGCAAGAGACTGCGCCGCGCGCAGGATGGTACAGACACGGGGGTGTCCGGATCAGGTGTTCCCAACATGGGGGGTCTGCACCCCCTGGTTCCCAACATGGGGTGCCCGCACCCACAGGGGGTGCGAGATGGGATTTCAGGGGGTGCAACAAAGAGGGGAAGAAAGTATGTACAGCATGCATGATAGGAAGCAGGAAAGACTTCTGTAGAGGCGCTAACATTAATCATGCATTTCCAAGGGTGCGGGACATAGAAGAGGTTGGGACCCCCGGTCTAGGTTCTATCCAGGGTCTGAGTCGGGCCTTTCTCTGGGGCAACCACATTCCATCCCACCCACTGGGCCTTGCCAGGCTTAGAAAAGGCACTGGCCCCCTCTTTCCTCCACTCGCGGCCAATCCCCTGCTTTACCTGTGGAGCCCTTACCCCTTGTATCTAGTCATAGTTGCATCTAGGTAAATCACATTTGTGGCTTTGACAGTGCTCTAGAAAACAACTTCCTCATCAGGGGAGTGTGAGTACGGTGCCTCCCTGCTGGAAAGTCCAGTTCTTCCCGACATTCTAGTAGACAAGTGCTGTCGCAAGACGGTATAGAGGCTCGAACCAGGGTTAAATCTCGACATGGGGTCGGATGAAAGCATTTCCAATTATGGCTGTGAAACATTCTAGGGATCATCCTGCCTGGCTGCCTTATTCCGTTCCTGTCGGATCCGGAGGCCAGAGAGCAGGAGCAGAGAAGACATGGGAGCAGAGAAGATGCGAAACCCTGCATCAAGGTACTTTTTTTTTTTTAATTCTGAACATGTGCGACCCTCCCCCCCCGTGTGACGCCCCACCCCACGCCTACCTTGCCACCCGCGAGTTATGCCGGCCGCCACTGATCTCTGCTGCCTGGAATTTGTTGTATTGTACTGGAGAGGATGGTGTTATGTCTGATCATATAGGTTCATTGGTTAGTCACAGTACACATGACTGCTGCTGCTGACATTGTGAACCTAGGGTGGCATTGAAGCTTCTGTGGCTACTGGAACCATACAGTAAACCAGGACCCTTTATTGAAAAACAACAAAGAAAAACAAACAAACAAAGTAACTGATTGCAGGGCGCCAATAGCCTAGGACTTCTGTCTCTAACTTGTTTGTGGATTTTACAGCCTTATTGTGGTACTATAGACTCATCATTTCATATTTTATCATCACTGCAGTTCTTATTAAACCATATTGCTGAACAGTCCCACACAGGGAAAATAGGAGAAACACTTAGACAAAAAAAATATTTGTATTTTACGGACAGCTAAAGCCTTTAAGATTCTCACCAGCTTGTTTTCATTTTGCTGGAGTTGTGGTGATAATTGTAGTTGTTTTGAGGGAGGTTGATTTTGTCAAATTATTCGGGTCTTTTGCTGAAAATAAAGAAGGCATTCAGAGGCCTCCAGTAGAGCAGACATATATCACCATGGGAAGGTTTCTGTGCAGGAATATCTTGCATGTTCGCCCGAAGGGTGGGCGCCTGGAATGGCAGGGCAGGGCTTAAGACAGCAGCTGCACTTCCCACACAGGAATTCCACCCTTCGTTTGGTGGCTTGGGCCTCTTTACACCTGCTCCGCGGCAGTGTCGACAACTTCTTTTAATAAGTGAGGAGGGATTTACATAATCAATCCTGCTCTTATTTTTCTACCAACAAGATTTCTGAACCAGAAACAATTATAGGTGGACCATCATTAGAAAAGAGTGTAAATATTGTCCCCAAAGAATGAAAAAACAGGGAATGTAGTGAATCACAGGATACAATCTATCAAAAGGAATGAAAAACTTGCAAGATAAGGTTATGAGAAAGACTAACAAACCATAATATTATATGTAAGTTTAAAGCCACATTTTATATCAATCAGACAGGAATTAGTGAATGAGGAAAACATTTTCAATATTCCAGAAAGACAATAATGTGGTGAGGCGGTTTAACCTAGTTTTGTATAGAGTTAAAGAGAGAGAACATTGATTAATATCAAACTTGGGCCTTCATTGCAAGGGAGTTGAACTCATTGCATCAGAATATATACACCTGGAATTACTGACACCGTGGGTATTTGACATTCCCAGATGCAGAAATGTGGCAGTAAGCAGAGTCAGACACTGTGGGTACCCTTAAAATGAGGAATTGTTAGGTGATTTACAATGACTACACCATATTCTCATTTATGAAATGTTTGGGTAGGAAACACCAGGGGAGCAGTATTCCTGTGTCTCATGTAATCCCAATATGGCCCGTAACACCCCATCACTATCTACTCAGCCTCTTAGAGGCCTATGGTCACCAGTATGTTTGTTGCCAGTTTCTAGGCTGTCATGGCTCAACTTAACTTAGCTGTTTTCATCTGCTTGCCTTGCCGTGCACCCAGTGGTGATTTCTTTGTTGGGGCGTGGGGGCATCACCCCCAGTTTCTATTGGTGCCCGTGCCACCAGTTTACTTTAATAAGTTCATTTGCTTTAATTCTTTTTTTTTTTTTTTAACTGCGTGTGCACGGAATGGCTCTGGCAACGATTCCCTGCTTTATTGCAGCCTGCTGCAGTGGGCAAACATGAGGGGGGTCATGAATGGAAGCTTGATGATTGACCAGCTCCTTGAGGTGAATTGTGCTTGTCAGGTTAGACTGGTGCATTGCTCTATCCAACATGACATGCACACTTAAACCCTCGCAGGCTGCCCACTCCCAGGCTGCCCTCTCCCAGCCTGTCCTCTCGCAGCCTGTCCTCTCGCAGCCTGTCCTCTCGCAGCCTGTCCTCTCGCAGCCTGTCCTCTCGCAGCCTGTCCTCTCGCAGCCTGCCCTCTCGCAGCCTGCCCTCTCTCAGCCTGCCCTCTCTCAGCCTGCCCTCTCCTAGCCTGCCCTCTCCTAGCCTGTCCTCTCCTAGCCTGTCCTCTCGCAGCCTGTCCTCTCGCAGCCTGTCCTCTCGCAGCCTGTCCTCTCCCAGCCTGTCCTCTCCCGGCCTGCCCACTCCCAGCCTGCCCTCTCCCAGCCTGTCCCCTCCCTGCCCTTTCCCAGCCTGTCCTCATCCGGCCTGTCCACTTCCAGCTTGCCCTCTCCCAGCATGTCCCCTCCATGACCTTTACCAGCCTGTCCTCTCCCAGCTTGTCCACTTCCAGCCTGCCCTCTCCCAACCTGCCCTCTCCCAGCCTGTCCCCTCCCTGCCCTCTCCCAGCCTGTCCCCTCCCTGCCCTCTCCCAGCCTGTCCTCTCCCTGCCTGTTGTCGTGTCCTGGTGGCAGCAGGCAGCAGGCGAGAGCGTGCACTGCGTCCCCGAAGTAACAGCCCTAAAGCAAGCAAGAAGTACGCCCCCCTCCCACCAATCCCTGTTAGGTAGTGGAAACTGTCCAAACTGGGGTGCAGACAGCCCCTCTCACCTTTCGGCCTGGTACCACTGCACCAGCCGCACTACTTCCCTACTGACCGTTCTCCACTTCAGCCCCGTCTAAATTACAATTCCTGCTTGTGACCCTTTTGCCTGCTTGTGCTTGTTTTCGTGACCCTGTTGCCTGCTTGTGCCTCCGTGTGCCCCTGTTGCCTGCTTGTGCCTCCGTGTGCCCCTGTTGCCTGCTTGTGCCTCCGTGTGCCCCTGTTGCCTGCTTGTGCCTCCGTGTGCCCCTGTTGCCTGCTTGTGCCTCAGTTTTCGTGCCCCTGTCGCCTGCTTGTGCCTCAGTTTTCGTGCCCCGGTCGCCTGCTTGTGCCTCAGTTTTCGTGCCCCTGTTGCCTGCTTGTGCCTCCGTGTGCCCCTGTTGCCTGCTTGTGCCTCCGTGTGCCCCTGTTGCCTGCTTGTGCCTCCGTGTGCCCCTGTTGCCTGCTTGTGCCTCCGTGTGCCACTGTTGCCTGCTTGTGCCTCCGTGTGCCCCTGTTGCCTGCTTGTGCCTCCGTGTGCCCCTGTTGCCTGCTTGTGCCTCCGTGTGCCCCTGTTGCCTGCTTGTGCTGTGTGGGTGTCTGTGGAAGGCTCTGTGTGGGTGTGTGTGGAGGGCTCTGTGTGGCTGTGTGTGTGGGGAGCTTTGTGTGGCTGTGTGTGTGGGGGGCTCTGTGTGGCTGTGTGTGTGGGGGGGGGCTCTGTGTGTGTTTGTGTGTGTCATTTGCGAGAGATAAAGCTAGTGGCATTGTAAATGACAATGCCATTTATTTATGTTAAAAAAAAACATAAATAAAAATAATGTCAAGAGCAATGCCAATAGCTCTAACTTTAACAAAGGCAAAACCATTGCATTGTAAATGCTTGTTAATCTCTATATCCGTCCCCTTATCTCTTCCCTTCTCGAGCTGGGGGTCTCGGTGTATAACTACGCAGATGACCTCCAGCTCGTCTTCGATCTCTCCTCTTCTACTGACTCCCTTTCTAAGTTCAGCTCCACTCTTGTCTTCATCTCCCAGTGGATGAGCTTCAATCATTTGAAGCTCAATCCCGACAAGACAGAGCTCGTCCTCACCGGTGGCCCCTCTAATCCCTGGTCCTCAGTTCACTGGCCCCTTTCTTTTGGCCCTCCCCAGTCCCCTCTGTCCGGACTTTGGGCATCAAGATCAGCAACGATCTATCTATGCATGCTCATATCAGTTCCGTTGTCTCCTCCTGTTTCCATTCCCTCCGCCTCATTCGTAAAATTTCCCGGTTTTTTTCTGTTGACGCCCTTAAAATCATTATTTCTGCCCTCATCACTTCCCGCCTGGATTATGGAAACGGCTTGTACGTAGGCATTCCTGCCTACGAAGCTCGCCGTCTCCAGGCCATCCAGAACCAGGCGGCCCGTCTCGTCCTCCGCCTTCCCAAGTTTTCCCATATCACTCCTGCCCTCAAAACCCTTCACTGGCTCCCCGTTCATTTCAGGTCCCAGTTTAAACTTGCTTGCTTGGCCTTCCGGGCGCATGCCCGCTCTGCCCCTCTCTTTATCAACTCCTTAATTTCCTCTTATGTCCCCAGTCGCTCTCTCCGTTCTTCCTCCCTCTCTCTTCTCCACGTCCCCCGCTTCCGCAAATGCCGCACTGGGGGCACCCGTTTCTCGGTGCGGGCCCCCCAGATCTGGAACAATCTCCCTCTTTCCATTCGCTCCATTCCCATCTTCTCACACTTTCGTAAAGCCCTCAAAACCTTCTTCTTTCTCCAGGCTTTCCCTGACTAAACCCCCTGGGGCCCTTGGCAGATACTGATGTGTTCCTCAGCGCCAGGAAGCCGCTTGGCCGCAGTGCGCTCTAGAAATTTCTTTTTCATTTCATTTCATAAATAATTTTAAATTGCTGTTGCAATTAGTTACTCCCCAAATGGTGAATTTCCCGTTCCCCTCACCTTCTTCTGGAGAGAAAACATTTGTTTATGTGTCACAAAGGTAGTCATAGCTTTGGATCTATCCTTATCTAACAAAGAACTCAAGTTAAAACTTCAGAGCCCTTTAGAAAGGTATTGATTGAGATGATAACAGAACCATGAGTGAAATCTCAGTCTAACCCAGCAGTTAACACACAGGCATCCTGCAAAAATGCACTGGCTGTTCCTTATTCTAAATTTTTCTCTCTTCATCTTCATCACAGAGTCTGGTGGCTCATCCCTCTGTGATGAAGCAGAAGCCAAATATCCCCTTGGTTCTCCCAGACTGAGAGTTAATGATGCTTGATGCTCACAATCACAGAGATTTTGCACCATGGAACGTCGGTCTTAGGAATTCTAGCGAAGGCATGGGACCATGTGCACTCTGGGAGTTGTCTAATCTTAAATCAAATCACTTGCCAGAGGTCCTATGTTAGTCATTCTTACAAATAGAGTAAGAAGGTCGAGTTGCCTCATAATAGGGCCTAATAGCCAGTATGGGCATTATACATAGGCCGACCACCATCTGCCAGGTCATTATGGACGATGTACCAGTGCTGAACATTCGTTTGATAACCAAACGTATTCTGAGAGGGTGTTGTAATCTTGTAATGGTACAATTGAATTAATAGATAAATGCACCTGAAAACAGTAATTTTGAAAGTTTAAAGTTCAGTACCTGAGCGGGTGTCCTTAATGACTTGGAGTGAGGTGGTCACTCTAATTATAGATGCTGAGGCCAGGTCTTTAGATCGGAATTATAGCAATGTTTCTAAGAGGTAACCGTTTAATATAATGAGTAATTTTAATTGCATTTATATAGCGCTTACTACTTCTGACGAGGGGTCGAAGGACTTTTCTGTGAGTAGCACTCTACTCTGAAACCAAAAAGAATTAGTGGTGAGTTAGTGCAGGGAAATATGAACTTCATTTGAGCAGTGGACTGGGGGGCTGTTATTAATCATTCAACCGAGTTAGAATGGTATAATTGTTATCACTCATAGAACATTTTCATTATTAAGAAGATAAAAAAGGGGTTTTATATTACCAAGTCAACTGACACAATTATAATAGTCATCAGAAGAGCATTATGAAACTAGCATTGGCAAAACCAATAGGTCAGTCATCCTTTTGGCGATACTTGTTTTGTTTTGTCATGGTTTTTGCAAAACCTTATTGTGTGAGAAGCTACTGGGTGCTTGTCAATCTAAAAATAAGCATTAACTGAATGCAAAAATGTTTTTTGTCTCAAAAAAGCACACATTACCTTAGTACTTCCTGGCACTGAAGAGAACTACTTTGTGAATGGATTTGATCAATGTGAAAGTGCTGCATTCCATAACTCATAGTGAAGAAAGCCAATGGTTGAAGTTGGCCGACGCATTGCCCCTTGATGCATACGCTATAGGGTTGGAGAAAAATGTGAATGCCCCACCCACAGACAAATGGATGAAGTGTGCGTAAAAGCCCCTATAAATAATTATGCCATTGTTAGTAATGGGGTTTCTGGTTGGCTAGGGTATGCACCTAAGCTAGGCAGTACCCACCACTCTATTCAGGGCAAGGGAGTTACACACCGAAGATAACCCCTGCTCACCCCCTTGGTTGCTTGGCAGAGCAGTCAGGCTTATCTCAGAGACAATTAATAAAGCGTTTGCGCAACACACTCACACAGCAGTGAAACACTAGGCACATGTTGGAACTGGTCCTTCTTGCAGGGTCATCCTCAAACTTTTTGCTTCTTCCTCCCTTATTTTTCGTGACCCGTGGCTGTTGGCAATAGGACTCTGCGCACTTTACCACTGCTGATCAGTGCTAAAGTGCATATGCTCTCTATGTAAATTGTTATTCTGATTGGATATACATGTTTGGCATATTTGTATCACCATGAAGTCCCTAGTAAAGTGCACTGGGTGTGCCAGGGCTGGTGATGACAAATGCTACTAGTGGGCCTGCAGCACTGATGGTGCCACCCACAGGAGTAGCCCTAAAATGATGTCTCATGCCTGCCACTGCAGTGCCTATGGGCAGTTTAGAACTGCCATGTCCTCCTGGTCAGTGTCCCCACTGACCAGGCCTAACCCTTCCCTTTTTGTGCACATCAGTCACCCCTATGGAAGGCCCAAGGTACCCCCTGGGCAGGGTGCAATGTATGTAAAAGGTAGAGCATGTACTAGTGCAGGTGACATGCTCTGGTAGTGAATGGCAGCCATTTTCATTTTTCACTACTGTAAGGCTATCTTGCTCCATAGGTTAACATGGGGGATGCTGGCTACAGTGGTTAACAGCATTTCTTCCCATAGGAACAAGATAGGACATAAGTATCTAGTATCCCTGAACTCAGAATTTAATAACACATCTTTTAGGAAAGGTTGTTTTTAAATCCTGTGTTTGAGAACAGCACTTTTAGAAAGTTGATGTTCTCTTGTCTGACCCTTCTGTGTGCCTGGGCCTGTTTGTGTATTGACTGTCTGGTTTGAGAGTGACAGGGGCTGGGGAATTCCCCAGGCGGGAATTCCCCTGGATGAGTCAGCACTAGGCTGAATGACTGCATTTGCAACTGGAGTAGTGGGAGGAGTTAGCACCTGGTCTGAATAGGGCTGTGCCTGCCTTCCACAATGCTGGCTCCACCCCCCTGCTGGGCGGCTGAGGACCCTGCCCCTCACTCTGAAAGGAAAGAAGCAGCCAGCAAAACAAAGTACTCAGGAAACACCCAGAACTGGTTCAGACCGGGCTCAGGGCCCACATGCACAGAGAGAACAAAGACTTTAGGGGTATAAGTACAGGACCCCTGACAACAGAAAATTAGATCATCCTGGAAATCAAGAAGGAACCTCTGCCAAGGAGAAAGCTGAAACTGAGGAAGGAAGATTGTCCTGCTGTTGCTCTGCTGGACTGACCTGTTGCTTTGCTGCCAAGGAGAGGGGAAGGACTTTGCTGTGTGCTGTGTCCCCTGTCTTGAAGGAATCTCCAAGGGCCTGAGAAGAGCTGGCTCCCTGTTTTGAAGTCCCAGGAACAAAAGGACTTCACCCCCAGCTTCCCTGAACTCTGCTGAGAGAGTTCTGTCCCTCCTAGAGTGCTTGATCCAGTTGTGGGGCCTCTGGAGGTTGGACCTGTGCTGGGAAGCTTGAAACTAAGCTTGAGTGACTTTTGAATCTGAAAAGTGTCGCATCGCTCGCTTGCGGAGCGCATCCCCGACAGTGCGAGAAGTTTCCCGCCGCTACGGAGGTCGAGATCGTCGCAGCGCCTGACACCGCTGCCAGAGACGTCGCATCCTTCGTTTGCGGGACGCACCAGACCGGTGCGGGAGAATTGAACATCGCTGCGAGTATCGTCGCAGAGCCTGTCGTCGCTGGGTGAGAACGCCGCACCGCTTGCTTGCGGGCCGCATCACGTCGCTGCGAGCATCGTCGCAGAATCAACGCATCGAGGAGCTGCGAGAGAGAGGATCCCCGCTGGACCGTGCATCGTCGCCCCGGAGATCGTCGCGGGCCCTACGAGATCATCGCATCGTGCCTTTGCGAGAACAGACTTCCTACGGAACCTACGCACTGGAATCCACACAAGTGGCCTTCCTCCCCATACAGACCGGATTCGTCGCATCACGCCCGCTGCTGCAGCGGGGCTGTCGCATCGCCTCCCCAGGGTCTCAGGAGCAACGCATCGCTTGTTTTCCACCGCACCAGCTTCTGCTTTTGGAACTTTGTTGCAACTAAAAGGTACTGTGAGTAAACGTGACGCAACTGTGAACTTTTCACGCATCTGTAGAGTATTCTATCGCAACGTAGAGAATTCTAACGTAACCTTAAGAACTCTTTTTGAAACCATATTCTTGAACTGTGTATGTTGGATTTTTGTCGTTTTGGTCTTGTGTAGTTTAGATTAAAGATACCTTTATTTTTCTAAACTGTTGTGGAGTCAGTTTGTGGTGTTTTCACTGTGTTACTGTGAGTGTTGGTACAAATACTTTACGCATTGCCTCTGGTTAGCCTAGACTGCTCGCGCCAAGCTACCTAGAGGGTGAGCGGAGGTTATCTCAGAGGGTTATCTCCTTGCCCTGACTAGAAGCAAGGGTCCCTATTTGGACAGTGGTACCTACCTCTGCCAACTAGAGACCCCCAGTTTCTAACAGCACACTACAAAAGATACTCCACACAAGGTTATATTAAAAAATCATTTCTATTGTCCATAAAAACACATTAAATCACAGTCACATATATATCATTGTGCCCCCAGGCACTTGTCATGACTTCACAGGGATTACATAAATCACTTGGCCAATCGGGCCACGGCCATAACCATTACAGTTAGGGCGACCAGTAGCTACTGGTGGGATTGCCTTAAGCATAAAACCGTATGTAAACACATCATCCACAGTGCACATATTGGAAATGACCATCACATTACGGTACATTTTAGTACCCTCTTGTAGAGTGCCCACATTAGGAACCACATGCCAACCATAGGCATACCCCCATTATTGCACACATGACAGAGTAATTACTCCTAGCTTGCACAGGTTACCAAGCCCCCTTCATTATACACACCTACTCCGGACGCTCATTATCCTGCCACTGCCATGCCAGGACGTCCTGTCCTCCTGGACACCAAAAGGGCAAGGGATTGAAGCGGGAAGAAAACACCTCCTTCCCACCGGTGGCGGTGAGACTTCACTCAGTACCCTCTGCCTTAGGAATGGCCGCGGCAGCCCAGCAGGAATGCAGTGTAGCTGCTGGCTTCAAATGAGTCTGTAATATTGCAGTGGAAACCTACTTCGGTCTCTACCCTCCGCTGAGCTAGCAACGTCATTCCTTCTCTGCTACCAGCAGTGCTGTGGGCAGCTGCCCGCGACAATGCTGCTAGCAGGACTTGCTACCCTCTTCGCAAAGGCAGGCTCGTTACTCTCCCTCTCTTAAGAATGCAGCATTCTCCCTAACTCCGGACAACGTGGCTCCTGGGAAGCCTAACTGCAGAAGCCCAGCTCAGTTGCTGCCTCCCTTGCGCCGGGCCTCTTCCAGGCACTGCGGAATACCATGCTGGGCGTGGCTGCAGTTGGTGAGGTGTCCCTGTTTGCTTGCACCTGACCTCGTCAAACTCCTGGGTTGCTTCAGGGGGGGGGCAAGTTTCCGTCGTGGCTCCCTTGTTGCAGTGGCAACCTCCTGGGGTTGCGCTGAGGTGCGGCAGCTCCGTGAATTGCCAACTCTCTGGACTTCCCAAATAATACAAAGCACTCCTCACGCTCTTTCAACTTGTTGTGGCATGCATCAAGGAAAGAGAGAGCGCCCTCCAGCCCACACACAGCATTCCCCACGCACTTGCTTAGAGCACACGCTAGTGCCTTACAGTAAAAGCGCTCACCGCACACTATATTTTTACAAATATCCAGGGCAAGTCACACAGCCCAGGTAAATCCCTGGGTCAGAGCCCAGGGCACAGACAGGCCAGGACACAGGGTTCCTTCAGCTGCCCAGCAGGCAGCATGTTCAGTCCCACAAATAGGGAGTCCCAGATGGCAGTTCCTCCTGGCACACAGCAGTCCTCTGCTCCCACGCAGTGTCTTTTCTTCTCACATGGGGTTACAGCCCCTTCACTTATAGTACACATGTCTTTGTTCTGGGGGAACTTAAAAATACATTTACAAGTGCACAACACCCCCTATTCACAGTGTTAGCCTTGGCCCCAGACACACCAGAGGGGAGCAGAGCCATCATTGTGGAAGTCAGGCACAGCCCTATTCAGCTGCAGGGGCTACTCCTCTCACCACTCCAAATACAGACCAGGCCTGTTCAAGTGCAAGGGAGAACTCCTTCTGCTACTCTAAATTCAGCATGGTCTATTCAGCATAGTGCTGAGTCACCCAGGCAGGGCAGGACACACCCCAACCCCTCCAGGGACTGGCTGGAGTGAATGCCCATCCCCTCTTGCCTGTTAGTCAGAACTAGATGGTCAGTACACATCCAGGCAGGGCACAAAGACACATAGCACACAGAAATGCCTACTTCTGAAAGTGGCATTTCTAAAATAGTAATAATACATCTGCTTTCACCAATAAGCAGGATTTATCTCTTCTTTTCCAAACATACCAAACATGGTTGCGCTACCCCTCTCATGTCAGGAATTACCATTGAAGCACATAGCAGGGATTCCCCAATGCAAACCTATGAGCGGGCAGATTCACAGCAGTGAGAAACCAAATAGGCTGTTTGTCACTACAAGGAAATGTCACACAGTTAAGGCACATGTCCTACCTTTTATCTACACCGCACTCTGTCCATAGGGCTAGCTAAGGCCTACCTTAGGGGTGACTGAAATGTAGTAAAAGGGGAGTTGGAGACGTGGTAACCACTTTATATGCCACGTCTCAGCTGCAGTAAACGGTGCGCACAGGCCCTGCTGTGGCAGAGGCCTGTAACAAGTTTGAAAGGCTACTTCGGTGAGTGGCGCAAGCAGCGCTGCAAGCCCACCAGTAGTATTTAATTTACAGGCCTTGGGTATATGTGCACCATTGAACAAGGGACTCATGGGTAAATTAAATATGCCAAACAGGTGTAGACCAATCTTACCAAGTTTACAAGAGAGAGCACATGCACTGTAGCACTGATCAGCAGTGATCAATTGCCCAAAGACGTAAAACCACCAAAAACAGGTCCGAAAAAATATTGGAGGAAGACAAAAAGTTCTGGGATGACCCTGCAAAAAGGGCCAAGTCTAACAGCCGTACGCATACTTTTACTAAAGCCTTAAGGTCTTGGCTAAGACAGATATAAAAAGTAAATCATACTGCTATTGGAAGAAAGAAGGAAGGAAAGAGAGAAAGTGAAGGCAAGAAAAAAGAAAGAATGCATGAGAAAAAGATTAGAGAAAGAAGGCAAGAGGAGGAAGGCAAGAAAGAAAGAAAACAAGCAATACAGAATGAAATAAAGACAGAAAGAAGGAAAGAAAAGGAGGAAAAGGTAGGAGGAAAGAAAAAAGTAAGGGAAGAAAAAGACAGGAAAGGAAGGAGCAAATAAAGAAAGGAAGCAAGAAAAAGAAGGAAAGAAAGCAGGAAAGAGAAGAAAAGATAGGAAAGAAAGCAGGGAGGAAGGAAAGAGCTGGAAAGAAAGAATGATAAGAAAGCAGGAAAGATGGAATGGAAGAAGCAAGGAATGATAAGGAAGGAAAGAACAAAAGAAAAAAGGAAGGAAAGATGTAATCAAAACAAAGAAAGAAAGAGGGCAAGAAAGATGCAAAGAATGAAGGAAAGAAGGATAGAAGGCAAGAAAGATGGAAAGAAAGAAGAAAAGAAAGATAGAAAGAAAGGAGAACAGAAAGAAATAAAATTAAAGGAAGGAAACAAATCAAGAAGGAAGGCAGGAGAGAAGAAAAGAAAGGAAGAAGGGCAGAAAGAAACGAGAAAATATATTTTTTTAAAGTGCAGCACATTAAACAAGATACCGTCTTGTTTTCTTCTTGGGCAAAGTTCCTTAGAACCATTGGTGAAATTGAGCCCAGAATAAACGTAAATTGAATTGTCCACCTATCAATTCACATGTATAAAATTGAAGCTTCCGGTTAAGGTACTGCATACATAGTCAAAAGAGAATAACCTAATACATAACAGTTTCAGAAGAATGCATTCTGTTATGTTGTGAAATACCAGCAATCTGATAAACAAATGACTTCAAAAGGATTTTAGAACAGCATTGGCAGGCGACAGTAAGTCAAAGCGTGGAATGTGACGTGTGCTCACATCTGATAGAAAGGTCTTTATTTCACCTCCGGCTCTGAACACAAAGGCATTACTAAAGTAATTATAAAGTATAAACAGAAACACTGACACGGAAGGGCACTACCTTGTCTGCGGATATGCTCATTGAGACAGATCAAAATGCAATCACTCAAAGTGAAGTTAACCAGTAGCTGATGCCGGCCAACTCATTGCCCCATTCTGTAAACTACAGTGGGTGGAAGCAAAATGTGTATGACACAACAGACAAATGAATGAAGAGAGGTGCATGAAAGCCCCTTACAGTAAATATATTACACAATTAATTTTATTAAAATTATACGGTTTTGGCTATTGCCAGACCTCAAAAGTGAGGAAAGTGCTCAGTGCAGTAGGTAGACTAGCAAACAGCAAATCCTCTAAATTAAATCAAAGCATTTCACAATAATAAATGACCAGCCCTTGACAAACAAGGATAGTCAAAACAGCTGAGCCGAGAGTCAAGCAACAGTCAAATGCCTATTGAATATATATTTGTAACTCTTTGTGGCTGAACTGGTTGACAACATTTCAACCCACATGAAAATCATTATCAGAAAGAAAGAGTAAAATAAGAGCATAAGATGATGCAGGACTAAAGAAGAGAGATTTTCTGGGACAAGTGATACTGAATACAGAAACAACTGGCAAGCCTCAGACTTAGAACAGGCAATTTAATTCGAAGTTAGGAGCAGCCAATTTTATGAATGGGTCTCTTGGAAGAGTGTATCCGCATGTCTACAAGAAATTTACCTCAGTGCTTAATTTGAGCAGAAGCTTTCAGGTGCTCCGCACCTGCACTTCTTTCACAGGGCCGATGGTCTCAATATTAATTGTTCAAATTCAAAATTCAAAATAAACAGAATAACATACATTGCATTGTTTCTGGCTGGTAAATGTTCATAGACAGGCCAGCATACACCTGTCCTGGCAGGCATGATTGTGTATCACCAATTTAGTGATGATGTCATCTCGTCGATCACAAATCCAAGAAGTCATTGACAAACTATGTCTTGCATTCTATTCCCAGAGTCTGCTGCACCAAGCTACTGCCTGAGCTACTGCCTGAGCCTTAGCCTCCAATTGGATATTTGTAGCTGGGGCCTGACTCAAGACGGAGTCGAGGCAAGGAAGCTGCGAGAGCGTATTTGGAACTTGGGAGTGAGGGCTCTTGAGGAAGAATAAACGAAAATAAGTGTGGACATTCCACTTGCTGTGTAGCCAGAGTAGCATATCCTGCAGCCCTGCATTGCTGCTATCCTCAACGTGCTCGATGCGGCTGTGGCCCAACACAACTTTTGTGCGCCATGGCGTCACCTGGAGAATCTGTGCGATGCACCCCAGCATGGTAATTGCTGAGCGTGCGTGAGTCCAGTAGGCACCACAGCCATACTTACCAGCATTGGCAACATTTCGGCTGGGGACAATGCCTGTGCTGTAGCAGGCATGGTCACAGCAAGCTGAGCAGTGGATGCCTATGCCGTCACCTTCCCTGGACCTACTAATTACAGGCAGCACTAGTAGTGACATCACGTGCTGTGCTCGAGCAGCTACCTGTTCTGCAAATAACCCAGTTATACTGCACTGATTAATATATGCAAAAAAAATTATTTTCATTTGGTGTACATTTTGTTTTTGCACTCGGTGTAGGTAAGAAAGTAAAACACATGTCATCTTCCTCTTATTTAGCAAAGACAACAGGGAAACGCAGAGTTCAAAATAGCAGGGAAATGTACAGGCTGACGACAGCGGTCACAGGCAGCAGCAGTGTTATCGATGAGAGAGAGAGAGCAGGAGTAAAGAGGAAAAGAAACAACCGGAGAGGAGAGAGATAAGACGGAGCTAAGTAGAAGAAAAGGAGAGCAAATCAGATACAAAGAGAAAGCAGCCATGATGTGAAGAAGAGAGCATTAATAAGAGAGAAGATAGAATGAAAGGATGTAGAGGACAGGACAGAGAAAAAAAGCAGACAAATGATAAAACGGAGACACAGCTAATCACTGCTACAAGAGTGATCGTAAAGAGCCAAGATTGAGGGGAGAGAGAGCAGACCATGGATAAAAGTGATGAGGAAAAAGGGCAGGGGTAGAATGAATAGAGGGCAAATCAGAAATGCAGGGAATAAGGATGATAGAAAACAATTAGAGAGGTTAGAAGATAGACTCTTAGAGCAAAGATGTAGGGGACAGACAACAGATCAAGGATAGAAGATAGAGACTGAGGCAGTGAGAGTTTTGAAAGTGGGGCTCACCGGAGGAAGAAGTGAGCTGTGGCCTCCTTGGCAAAATTTTAAGCACCTGCACTTCTTATTTTACAAATTAAGCACTGCCTCTGAGTAAACCATTGTGGCAGGCTCAGAAATTACTATTAGTACCGAAAACTGTATCAGGAGAGAGAGCATCTTCAAATTAGGAAGAATGTAAAAAGCACTTTGGGGAGGCACCGCAACCGTCAGCTTACTCCAGCTGTAGCATGGGGAAAATGGTTACAGTCTTGTTATATGAAACCCAGAACCTTGCACTGGGATCCGATGTGCATGTTAAGTGAAAGAGAAAGAGTGAGTTCATGTATATATCTGTGTCGGGGGGTACATGTATGGAAGTAGGCCTCTGAGTGTGTGTGAGTCTTAGTCCTGGGGCCAGTCACATCCATTTAGAATAAACTCCTGGTTTAGCATGGCACAAAATGAATAGTGAGACTAGCTTCCCCAGAGAGTGGAAGTTTTTACCTGCCTCACTGTTGCTGGATGGTGTGGATCCAGACACTGTAGGGTCTGCCATTTTGTCTGTTTCTAATTAACGCTGCAGGAAGGCTGATGACCCCTAGGTGCAGGAATTTCACACTTAGTTGTACCCCTGTGGTTGATATTTCCACTTGGAGCCAGACCCCGTGCTACCTGCTGTGAAAATCATCACTTTACATGAACTCTGTGTTTGAAGAGCAGCTTGAAAATGACGTTTTAAAGAGGACCACCCCAAACCAGTTCTTAAGCACCAGACAGTGCATCCACATCCCGTGTCAGGTAAATTTGTATAAAAATGTGATTCAAACTTCTTGTAAGGACTGCGTTGTAATTGCATGCGTTGGAACACATGCAATGTGATGGCTGTTTCCCGGAGGAGCTGAGGGTCTGCCCGAAGTGCTTAGAAGCCTATTTGTGTGCCTGCTGAGAGAGGGAAGGAGTGTGCATGGTCCTGAAGGGGGACAGAATGTCAAGGAGTGAGAAGGCTAGCAAGTTTCCAGCATGAGGAGCACTTCGAGAAAGCTCACCTTCCCCCAGGCCAGTAGTGACCTGTGCCCCCTGTCACTCAGTGCAGTTTTTGTGTATGTTGCATTTGGGAATGTCCTGGAGAAACTACCCATGTCACCCGGCAGAATCCCACGGACTGTCGTTGATGGGATAAAAAAGAAGCACATCACCACTGATTGAGAAGCTCTAATAGACCCACAGACTACATTTGCAAGTGTGCACCATTACCAAGAGATTATCCAGGAGGCCGCAACTGTCATCACAGGACATTACCATAGCTGCTCTATAGGACTGCTGAGAGGGGCATTGCTGTTCATGCTCTCCCCACCAATTACTTCCGAGACCATCGTAGTGACCAACATTCCTGAGGAGGTCCACACCAGAGAAGAGCAGCTGCCATGAGGTTAGGACCCGGACTGTTCTCATCACCATGTTCGAACTCCTACAGAAGGCAACAGGTAAAAATGTGGTGTCTTACCTTCACGAGAAAATAAATACTGAATGCATGCAGAGGGGTCCGAGGTGCTTGCAAAGTCTTTTTGCCAAGAAGAAAACCGGGTTTGCATCAAAGACTGCAGTTGGCTTGGAAAGCCCCGTTAGATATTAGAATCTCATGTCAAAGATTAACCCTGGGCCCCAGTGCTGCTTTAAAAAGAAATATTTTGGAAGGTTGTGGGAGCACGATTTGACGTTGTAAGTGCATTCTTCTTTGAGTAGGGGTAGTATGACTAGTAAAGTTTGAAAGTGGTGGTCAACTATTACTTGAGGTGAAATGCAGAGATTAAGCAAACGGATCTTGTAAACCCAATTTTCATGGTGGGATTTGTGTGTTTCTTTGCCAAGAGCGTTTGAAAAAAGGGGCTAAAACAGTCCTTTTTGCAGCACATTTTCATCATAAAATTGCTCCGCTTCCTGCTTTCATATTGTACCAGCTACACCTGTTATGGAATCTAGCTCCTCAAGTAAGGATTGACAGAAATTTAGCATTTTCAGCAATGAATTCCAATTTTTTTCCTTTTCTCCCTTCTCAGCTTCTTTTCAGAAACTTGTATTCTCCTATCTCTCTGCTATGAAGGAACAGATGGACACTCAATTTCTAAAAGTCAATCCCAGCAAGAAGGAGATTTTATTTCCTGCTCATTCTTCTCTTGGTTCACCTTTTGTCATCTTTCCTCCTTCTATTATTTTTTCTTTCCTATTAACCACAGTATTGGATTTATCGTCAACTCAACCTTTTACTTTGCCTCTCAGAAATCTACAGTTGTCCTATGTTTTTTTTTTTAATACTTTTGCATCTGTAGAAGTAATAATCCTCTCTGATCTTCTGCTCCTCACTCCTGTGACTTGTCTTAACTATTGCTCTTTCTTTATGTGGTATTCCCCAAACATATGTATATTCCTCTTCACGCTATACGTAATGTTTGCCTCCAGCTTCTATTTTTCTTACCTCCTCACTCTTCAACTTTCCCTTTCTTGCAAATATCACTGGTTACCTTTTACTTTAAGATTCAGATTTTGTTGTCTATGTTTTAACTTTAAATGCTATCACTTTCTGGCCCCTTTTTATTTAACCTTTTTCACCTTAACTTATGTTCCAGCCATACCCTGCGTTCTGCTCGCTTGCTATATACTCTCACCTCCCTATGCTTCTTTATGGTTCTGCTCTTTTGAACTATTGGCTTCTCTGACTATGAAACCAACTTCCACTAACTGTTAGATTTGCCCCTACGTTGTCCTTGTTAAAGGAGTGTTATACCATTTTGTTTTCATTCATTTATAGTGTTTATGGTCTTTTGTTCAGCACTTTGAATAAAAGCTTTATAAAAATCAAATCAACTATGAATGTCCTTCTGTCTTACCTGGCCAGATTCTAACTTTCATGACTTGTTATAATCGCAAGATATGACAGATGTCCATCGTAAGTCACAGTTTAATGTGTTCTGAAATACCCATAAAATGGAAAGGATGAGCCACCTGCAGGCTAGGGCTAGGTGGTTAGAACAGGGATGAATGCAGGCAGCATCCTGCCCCCTTCCTGATCCTGCCTCTTTCTGTCATTACCTGATCCTCTGAAAACTGGCAATAAGCGAAGGTGGCAGGCACCTAGTTGCTAAGCTGATGCTGGGGTTCAGAGCAAGATGGTTTCTTGCAAGAAAAAGCCAGAGCACTCAATCAAATCATTTACAACAATGTCCAAACAGGGTAGATAGTAGTAAGTCCACTTTTAATCCATATAGAGTCCAAGAGTGTATAATCACAATAGCTCTTCACATCCCATTCCTGATTAAAAATAGTTTCCAGCTTCACCAGTGTTTAGATATTTATCACGAAGGAATCAGCCTTTGATAAAATCCATGGAAGTTTCCGACATCACTGATGTTATGTATTCATCACAAAAAGATCAGCCAAAAAGATCAGCCAACATGTGTTTCGTCATAGACTAGAGTATACCATGACTTCATGAGGGCTGAAAACCAACAAAAAAATCCATTAATTTGCAATAAAAGTAAGCTGAAAGTAATAAGAACACCAAATCCTTCTCCCACCAGAGTCTGATTTCCCAGAAACCTGAAATAAATCAAGATACAGGCATGAGTGCAATGCGTGTGCTTAGTACTAGTGAAAAACAAACAAAACCACCAGGAAGTAATCTGGTGAAGAAAAGGGGAAATATGGGAGCCACCAACCAATAGCAACACATCTCCCAACCTGCGTAAAATTGCACCCCAAAAATTATGTTACAGTACCTTTACCGCATGAAGCTCTCAATTCTAAACGAGTCAAAAGCCATTAGATTGTATCTAGAGAAACCAGTAAAAGCATGTAACATATAACCTAAGTAGAAAACAAATATGAGGTCTAAAATGGGATCTTATTGAGCCAGACAATATCCAAACAAAGAAATTGAACTCCTTAACCGTAAAGTATAAAGCTAAACGTAATATCAGAGTTCCACGTGTATCCTCCACACAAGCCAATTTTATTTTGCACCAAAATTATATATGTACGGGTGGGCCCTGGGACCCACATCAAAATTAGTTATTTATTCCACTTAACCCATTCCCTCTGCCGCAGAAACTTTATGTGCGAATATTGATGTAATCTCAGCAATCAAATCTCGTACCCATTCATGGACAGTCAAATTCAATATCCGACCAGCAGATATGTTCCCTCATACCTGATTCCGTAAATCGGTGTAATCCTAGAGTGATAGCCACAAAAAGAAAAGTACTCTCGATACCGTGTAGTCGGCGTGGACCATCAGCGCCATATTGAAGAGACTTATTTATACCCATTTAAGAGCAAACATGTGATGTTATTGTCCTAATGCTGAAGCCATCTTGGAATGGTAAAACTAATTATCTCATTCAATAAGTTGTACAGCAAACGTTGCCCATATCGTCTGACTCCAAAGGATAAAGGAAAAGAAAGGAGGAGTGGCGTGATAATAAAGAATAGTCTGTGTCGACACTCCATAATTAGTAATATTTACTGCAAAATGGAAAGGTGATTGTTCACCCTATAATCGTAATCATTCAAAAATTAGATCGTGAACCCACCCAGTTCATCTAAAAAGTTATTTATCACATACCGTATATATTCTAAATTAAGAATTTCTAAAGCTCCTAAAAGTAGTGAGGAAAGACAAAGTACCTTCTTTCTCAAATGCACGTATGATAGCCAATAGTCACCATAATCGTATCTTAATAAACTAAACCCCAAAACCCCATTTAGGGGTCCAGTCTACAAAAAAGGAAGAAAGAAAGATGGGGGTGGGAGAAAAATATTAATCACAGAATAAACCAATTAGTGATAAGAAAAGAAACAGAAGAAACATTAAAAAGGAAAGGTTAATATTAAAACTAAGAGAATAGGATCTTCATAAGGAAAGACACCATGATTGGTGTTGTGAAAGGAAAGAAAGCATGTCTGGAAATTATATTAAATCCAATATTACACATCATTCTATTCCCAGAGCTAAAAAGGAAAAAAATAGTAACAGTCAAGTACATAATCCAGAACTAACAAATCCCATTAAAAGAAAAACATTAATAACAATCAGGGACATTATCCAGGAATAGCAAATCTCATCAAATCAGTTTTCCATAAAATATTGCATCTTAGTATCTATATTGAGCCTCAATTCTACTGCCTGAAGCTTCATAATCCACAAGGCTTCACAGTGTCTGATTTTAAGTTCTCTATTGCCACCCCTAACATCACTTATTATTTGATCAATACCATGGAATCTCATTTTGTGAAAAAGAATTTGGGATGACATTTCATTCACATGAATCACAGTGGGGTACTTTGAGTCATCAGTTTTCAGTACTCTAAAATGTTCAGCCATACGCATTTTTAATGGTAGTTTCGTACTCCCTACATAGATATTTTTACATGTGCACACAACATTAAATAGACAACAAAACTTGTGTTACAGTCTATATGCATTGGAATGGTATAAGGACCTGTATCGTTATAGCTGAAACACGTCACCTTGGCCTTAGCCCATCTGCAAACATTGCAATGTCCAAGTTTGTGGAAACCCTTACCTTGATCAAGTAACCAATTGCCAGCTTAGCTGGTTGAGGATAACTAGGGCTAATCAGATTAGCAAGTGTTAAACCTCTCCTAAATGTCACACTGGGTTGTGAATTCAGAAATGGGACAAGAGATTTATCCGAAGTCAGTATGTGCCAGTATTTACAGAGAATGTAAAAAGTTTATCCTTCTTCGGGTGGTGATTAGTAATAAGTCTCACTTGTTTGGAGGCAACAGCTTTATTTTTCTTTCTGGGTTTGAGTGTGTCTTCCCTCCTCAGGTGACGTGCACAGCTAGAGGCCTGCCCAATTACATGTGTTTGATAGCCCCTATTTTTGAATCTTACTTCTATATCCAAAAGGCATTTGTTAAAATCAGAGTCTTCACTACAGTTCCTGCGTGCTCTAACCACCTCTCCTTATGAAATTGCTTTAATCTGAGATTTTGGATGGCTGCTGGATGCATGTAATAAGGCGTTACAGGTCTCCTTTCTGTACATACGACTGCAGATCCTATGATCAGAAATGTATAATTCCACATCCAAAAAAACAATACTTTTCTGAACATGTTGTTGTGTAAACGGTAAATTGGAGTTATTAGAGTTTAGATAGACAAAAAATTGTTGAAGTTGATATACCTGTCCAAATCAACAACACATCGTCTATATATCACCCCCAAAAATGTATGTGTTCCATCCATTCTGCTCCTCTAGTGCCCCAGAGTCCTTCGCCTCCAACCATCCCCTAAAGAGATTGGCAAAGGACGGAGCGAATCTTGAACCCATCACAGTCCCACGTAACTGTTTGTACCAAACATCATTAAGAGGAACACGTTATTCTCAAGTATAATTCATGTCCTTTTAAACAACATCTCAGTGTACTCTAAATATTCAATAGGTCTGCAATTCAAAAAATATCTCGGAGCATTTAATCCTGATTCATGTTCAAAATTAGTACAGATTGCAACAACATCCAGAGTTACAGAGGTCATCCCTTGTTCCCATGCCACATCAGACAGCAAATTTAGAATATGCTTTGTATCGGGGATATATGATGGTAAATTCGCAACATATGCTCTCAAAATCTGAAAATTGGGACAGTCTCTCAGTTGGTCCCACAATTCCAGCCACTGTTGGCCTATTCAATTACCAGATTCAGATATTCATCCTGACTCAAAAGTTCCATATCTCGCCATTTCCTCAGTTCACTATTGATGTTCAGAGTTATCTGAGGTATGGGATTCTTATCTAATCTCATGTAAAATGACTGATGATTAAGCTGGGACGCAACACTTCATCATCTGTTTTATTAATTACAACAAAATGATGCCTCGGTTATCAGCTTCCCTGATAATGACGTTTTTGTTATCCTGCAAGGATCTTAAAGCTTCTCGATCTTGAGAGGTAAGATTATCTTGAAAAAAGCCTTTCCTTCTGTCCCTCTCATGATCAACTACCGTATCTAGCCCATGAGATATAGCTTTATAGAATATATCTATGCTGTTACCCGCTGTTAGTTGTGGTGTCCATTTAGATTTAAGTCAGAGACCACTATCAATACTCAAATCAGAATTAAGCTCTAATTCCAAAAGAAGTTTATTTAATTTTACCGGATCTTCTTCACATTCAGTCAAAGATAAAAGCATCTTCGAATCATGTACATCCTGTGTTGCAAGGGTACTCAATGTAGGTTGTACATCCTGATGTGACTCTCGCAATGGATTTGAAATGAAAAACCTCTTAAGTTTAAGCAACCTTGTGAATTTATATACATCAATTTTAGCTGAATGCCAATCACACCGCTTCATAGGACAAAATCCCAATCCATATTTCAACAAGAATTCCATCTCAGGACTAATATTACAATCTGATAAGTTGATAACATTGATATCCTGTTTCTTTACTCCATTAACCTCTACTGTTTCTTGCAAGAGCATGTCTGCATGCCTTTCCTTTCTGTGACCTGACCCCTTCCCTCTGGTGCCTCTTCTAGTCTTGCCATTCCAATTCCTGGACCTCTTGTATTCGTCTCTCTGTTGCCCATCCTTATACGTATTATTTCTTTAAAAAAAAAAGAAAATTCCCACTGCCTGGTTAGAAGTACCCTCCCCGGGGTTATCACTTTCACTCCTGGACGGGATACTTGATTTAGAGGACACCTCACTTGCTATTGATGAGCTACCCCTCGTCTCTGTGATAAGATCTCTATTAATTAAATGATCAAATCTTTTAGCAAATGTAAAAATCTTCCCGTTATTATAGTCTATCTCATCATGTTTGAATTTCCTGGCCTTTCTCTGCTTGAGTTCGTCCTGCAATTTCATCAATATTTAATCAAGGATAGCATAGTTATTTGGATAGGTTCTGTGCCAAAATCTCTTGTTCTGTCAAATTAATCTCCTGAAGTAATGAAGTAATTTTCCTTTCTGCATTCTCAATCAATATGTGAATGAGATTTACTGTTAGTCAATTCTTTTTCCCAACTAAGTAATAAATCAGGTTCTAAACCATCATAAGTCGGTATTATTTGAGAGTGAAGGCGTCTCGGAATCCTCTTAAGTTTAGGATATTGTTTTAAAGTTGCACCCTCCCACCATTTGAACAATTCTGCCCTTTTCAACTTCTCTAATCGTAATTTTTTTTATCTCTAAGACCTTCCTTTAATCTGTATCTTAGTGTTACCCAGGGCTATACCTACAGTTACACCTGTATTAAATTTTTTAAAAAGATCTTCCACAATTCTCTCACGATCCATTATAATATTAATCCCCCTGCTGCTGCCTTAACCTGAAATTCTTTACAAGGAAGTGGTTTGCAACCCTTACTTTCCCTGTATATATTGCAGAGCGCCTTTTGTTGGAAACCGGTTACCACCTCCTTGTAAAGATGGTTTCTTGCCCTGAGCCTAGAACAAGCCACCACTTTTGAGACAATATGTCCTAGCTTCAGAGACACCGTGCACACGAGATTGAAGCATAATTGAAGGTGCTTACCCTTAAATGCCCATTGTGTGGAGTCCACAAAGAGTTCCATTCTTTTTTTGTATTATATATTTTTTTGAGAGTTAATTGCACATTAACACATAATCAAAAAGAACAAAGTGCTTATAAATGTGACACATATCGTCCAACATGCATGATTAGTCGAAAAAATATATTTCAGATGTAACAATGAGGGTATTGCTTAAAACTAGATGTTAAAACTAACTCATATTGCAATTCCCCTTTTAATAACAACAGATAATAAAAAAATAATAAAATCTAGTGTTGCCAGCTTATTATTTTATTCTTAAATGATCTATTGGCTAACTTCCTATGGACTTCCAGCGTGTCTCAAACTTTTTATGCAAATCCAATCTTAAGGCATAGCATTGCTCCAGTTCTCTAACTTTATGCAATTTAGACTGCCAGCACTAAAAAATAAGGTATGTTCTCACTGCACCTGTTCTGAAGAATCAGTGCTCTCGCCAATAAAGCCATCATATATAGACTGTCCTCTAGTACTTTGCTAACAGTTATATTTGGAATACATCCAAGGGTTGCAATGCATCTATCGATAACTATCATGGGAACTAGAATATACTTACAGAATTTCTCTATTTCTTCCCAGAATGGTTTATTATTTGGGGAGTCCCAGACAATATGGGTCCATGTATCTCCCTCTTCTGCTGAGCACAGAAAACATCTATCCTCTATCTGGGGATATATATATATTATGCAGAAAGGTCGGTGTCCTTTATAGTAGACATTTGGTGTAGAATTGCAGTTTTTTTAAATTGGCGTCTCCTAGTAGTGTAGTATTAAACTTGTAAATTCTGTTCCAGACCACCCTTGAAATCTGTAGGCCTTCTTTCGCTCGACATTTATCGCAACCTTTCTATTACACCTTTGAAGTCTTATTATCATTGAGAATTTGTACTCAACTATTTATTGATGTGCATCTAGAGGTTTCTAAAATAGCTTTGCTAAGTTTTAATTTTGCGTAAAGTTAGATCGGATCAAAATTTTCTAGAAAGTGCCTAATTTGAGTGAAAGACCATTTTTGTATATCTTTAAACTAGCTCAAACCAGACTTTGTCTCTGTCCATGTTTTCCAGTTATCAATAATAAGAAAATCTACCACATTTTATACCCATTCTCCTCCCATTTCCTTACAATAATAGATTGAATTAGCCGTTGCTCCCCTACCTGGAGGTCAGCCAAATGTGTGGCACCACTTATCAAAGGTATACCATAGTGCTTAAACAGTTGGGCCTTTTGTTTTAAAAACCATTGAAAGACCTTATAGCGGACTTTTTTTGGGGTTATACACTAAACTCAAGGGGTCTAAGATTTTATACTCCTTCAGAATCCTTATTATTAAAACAAAATCTGTGCAAAGAGGATTTAGATAATTAGAAATTCTATATTTATTTTGTGCAAAATTCCCTCAAATTAGTACGAGCCAGCCCTCCTTCCTTAGTTAAATTGCTTTAAGCGACTGTTAGAATTGGGGGTCTCTAGTTGGCACAGGTAGGTACTTGTGACAAATAGGGACCCTCTCCTCTAGTCAGAGTAAGGGGGAGTACACTCCTAAAATAACCCCTGCTCACCCCCTTGGTAGCTTGGCATGAGCAGCAAGGCTTTATTTCAGAGGCGTTGTAAGTTAAGCATTTGTGACCACATACAGTAACCCATTGACAACACTACAAGTGGACACCACACAAGGTTTTATATAAAAAATAGGTATATTTTATATTGAGTTACCACAAGACCAAGAAACAACAAAAAGAATCCACAGTATTACTAGATTTCAAGAGTTCTGGTAAAAAGGCTTAAATCAAGGTTCTCTGCGAGTCGGTAGCCCGGACGGGCTACAGCGTAGTTGAAAATAACAGAATCTAACAAACGACCGCGTCGGTACGGGCCCACTCAAATGTCGACAGACTCAGTCAAAGTACCTTTTACTTGAGGCGGCCAGCACGGATGTGCGAGCCGATTCCGGTGTTTGTCGCGGTGCAGAAAGCATTGCAGGACGCGGTGTCCCTCGATGCGGTGCAGGTAGCGGCCCGTTGACAGAGTCGGTGGGTCCAAGGATTGCGTTGCATGGCGAGACGGTGCTTCGATTCGGTGCTTGCAGCTTGCGGTGCGGCGGCACAGCCGGAGTTTGGGAGCTGGCGTCGATCAGTCCGGACAGCGGTGCGAGTCAGGCGGTGCGTCGCGAAGCGTGCGAGGCAGTGTCCAACTCTGGTGCGGTCACAGGACTTGGAGTCAGCAGCAGGGACCTCTTCGGTCAGACCAGTACGAGTCGGTGTAGCGAGGCGTTGCACGTTGTGGTGTCCACCAGTCGCGGTGCAGGCTACAGCTCGGTGACGGCGTCAGGACGGAGTCGGTGAGCGCAGAGCTTGGGTTGTTTGAGGCGGACGTTGCTTGATGAGGTGCCTACAGGACACCGGGCCAGTCATGAGAGTCGGTCAGTGCTCTCTGCCTCTGTAGCCACTGAAACAGCGTTTCCAGCAGCAATTCACAAAGGCTGGTGAAGTCCACTGGTCCTGGGACTTAGGTCAAGGGGCAAGCTCTCTTCCAAGCCCTTGGAGATCTTTTGCACAAGTTGAAAGAAAAGTTCACAAAGTTCTTTCTCCTCTCTTTGGCAGTCAGGCAACCACTGCAGGCCAATCCCCCAAGCAGCACTTCAGCTTGGGAATAGTCTCTCCTCAGTTTCTTCAAGTTCCTTCTCCTCAGCAGAGGTTGTGTCTTGTAAGTCCAAAAGTGATCTAAGTCCCAATACTTATACCCTTAAATCCTTTGTTCCCTGAGGGGAGAGGGGCCTGTGCCCAGTTCAAGCCAGTTCTGAAGCACTCTGTTTACCAGACTTCTCCTTTCCTTTCAAAGCGCAGGGCAGGCACATCAGACGCTCAACAGGAGGTGGAGCCAGCATTGTGGAAGGCAAGTACAGTCCTGGAGCACTTTGTTGACCGTCTTCCTTCTCTTCTTTCAGTTGTGCAGGGCAGAGACATCAGACGCACCACAGGAGGTGGAGCCAGCATTGAAGAGGGAAGGCCCAGCCCTATTCAGGTCCCAGGTGCAACTCCTCCCTCCCATCTAGATGCAGATCTCCCTATTCACCACAGGGCTGCCCCAGCCTGTCTCTTGGAATCCCCCAGCCCTGTCACTCACAAAACCAGACAAAGGAATACACAACCTCGCAGAGGCAGGCTTGAAAGGTTAGGCAAGCAAATACCTACTTTCTAAAAGTGGTATTTGCATCACAGAACATTAAAATAAACTTCACTAAAAGATGTATTTTAATATTCTGAGTCCAGGCATACTAAATTCGAATTTCTACCATGTTCTCTGAGTCTGTTAGGATTATAAAATGTAATAATTCTAACAGCCCATTCTGGCCTATGGAGAACAGGTAGCCTTGCAATAGTGAAAAACGAAAATGGCTGTAATTCACTAGTAGGACATGCCACACACATCAGGGTTTGTCCTACCTTGTACTTACAATGCACCCTGCCCGTGGGCCTACCATAGGGGTGACTAATATGAAGTCAAGGGAAGGTTTAGGGACTGGCAAGCGGGTGCACTTGCCCAGTCAGCATGACAGTCCCCGGCTGCATGCAGGCTCTGCAATGGCAGACCTTAGACATGTTTTACAAGGCCGCTTCTGTGGGTGGCACAACCAGTGCTACAAGCCCACTAGCAGCATTTGGATTTACACGCCCTGGGCACACTCGGTGCACTGTACTAGGGTCTGACAAGTAAACCAAACATCCAATCATGGAACCACTAATCAATACATCAATTTACAGTAGGGAGCACTCACACTGTGGCACTGGACAGCAGTGGCACAGTGCCCAAAGCATCAAACACCAGCAAAAACACATTAGTCAACATCAAAAATGGAAGGGAGACCCACGCCAATGGTGCCAGGTCTAACAGTGACTAGTGCTAATCGTGGTGTCTTATTGGTCCATATTAAAGATGAGAATAATCCATCTACTTCTTTAAAAAATTACATTTGTAATGCATAAGGAATTGCTGAGAACAGAAAATTAAATAATGGTAAACTCGACATTCGTATCCGTGCTATCTGTCCAATTATCGAGACCAGGTGTTGGTTACATTTTGCCAATAAGGACTTAACCTTAACCAATAGGGGAACATAATTTAATATATATAGATCATTAACATTTTCAGACACACATATTCCTAGATAGCTCTTAAGCCTAGAGTTGTATAATACCTGTAGTTCTGGTGTTAATGTGTGGCCTGAAAAATTGTAAAGTAAAATTTCTGTCTTATCATTATTTATTTTGTACCCAATCAGTTCTTGACATTCCTTAAAAATGGCAAAGCTTTCATTTTGAACATTCTCACCGGGTTTAAGGAACAGAACTATATCATCGGCATATCATTTTATATTAGACATGCCTTGCAGTGGAGCTGTTTGTAAAATGTTTTGTTTAATGGCTATTGCCAAGGGTTCTATAAACAGGGCAAAAAGAATTGTTGATAGAGGACACCCCTGACGTTGTAATGAATGTGCTTTTCGCTAAAAGAACACACCCTAAGCCAACACCCCCAAAAGGCAAGGCAAGACTCAGCACTTCCTTAAGGCCGGGTAAGAAAACACACCCAAATGTAGGTAAAATAACACCTACACGTTTATTAATGCAATTTTTTAGAAACACAGGCAGAATATATCAATCATGGGAGACTCCCACATATCAAATAAGTAATTAAAATGAACGATTGAAATAGAATGCAATATGTACACAGGTAGCAAATATTAGAAAATATATACAAGAGAGAGAGAAAGAGAGAGTGTGGTTAGGCAAACCTCAGCGACTGATTCTGCAACATCTTTGCCAACTCTAGCTGTAGGAATTTCTTTTCAACAGTCCAGGAAGGAGTTTGGTCGGGACCCACATTTTAGCGCCAATCCACAACAATAGGTCTATTCTGCAGTGAACTTCCACCTGGCCCACGAAAGTTCCCAGATTTAATACCATTATTCAACGTGGGACAAAGCTTCTAGAAAACCCTGCCCCTTACTCATTGGAAAAAACTGAGCTGGCTGGTACCAGTCTGCGTCAAGGCCAAGACAGTGGCTGGCCAAGCCTCTGTATTTTGACTTCGGGGCTGAGTTGCACATTCTACAGATAATATCCAGTTCACTCTGGTCGGTGAGGAGCAAAAAACAAGTGAGGCGTAGAAATTCATGCCCTCCCCACTTTACAGCTACGTGCAAGTATAGAACATGGCGTCCGTTATGAAAATGGAGTCCGTTATGCAAACGCTGCCATGCACACAGAGACGCTTAAAGCAAGGTAGAGTTAAGAAGCAAGATGACATGAGGCTATGTCAAAGCCAATAGTGAGCACTGCTGTGAAGCGAAGTAAAGTCAAAGAGCAAGAAGACATGAGGCCATGTCAAAGCCAATAGTAGGAACTCATAATAAAATATACTGTTCTACTCCGTGACGTCTCGCACTGATACAAGGCTGTCCTACATTAAGGCTAGGATAAAATAACACACTAAGTCAGTCTAAGATGGTGGTAGTAGACGGTCATCATGGGGTGCTCAACCACAAGAGTGGCTCTTTTACTACAGTCGTGTACCCCTATTTACTCTACAGCAACCTACATTTCTAGAGTTAATAATTATTTGAGCTGAAGCGTCCTTATATAGATATTTCACTATATGTATAAACCTTTCCGGAAACCTAAATCTAGCGAGAATGAAAAAAAAAAGGCTTTCCCGGGACACCAGATGAAAAGCTTACTCGGTGTCTAAAAATAACACAAATGCCTCTATTTTGTTCTGGGTGAGATACTCGAGAACTTCTATTAAGAACTTTGTTTTTGAGGAGCGCTGTCTGCCTGCTACGTAAACACATTGATTCCTGTTGATAATTGATCCCACGATCTTATTTAGCCGGTTAGCAAGCAGTTTTGTAAATATTTTATGGTCCCGGTTAAGGAGACTTATAGGCCTTCAGGAATTAATATTTTACCTGGTCTTGTCTATTTTTTTAAATGCTGACTACCAAGGCCATGTGAAATGATGTCGTGGGTTCTCCACCTTTTTTGTTCGGAGAATAGGAAGTTTTTCCGAAAACCTCATGAGGCTATCAGTCATTATCTGTTGATCCTTCTGATAAATCTTCTCATAGTGGTTTAAAAAAGCGTTCCTAATCTCAAAAGAGGTGGATATCTGTGTCTTAGAATCAATATCTGTCAATGATAGGATCCTGTTTTGAGCCTGTCTATCCTTTACCTGCCTACGCAAGTAGTCTCCCCGTGTATTCACTCTCCTCACATTCCCTCTGAAGGTAAGCGGTGTTGGCAGTATTGCACTGCGTATAAGAGTGTTCCTGCATATCTGATTTTGCCTGTGAGAGCTCCTCTTTTGTAGCTAAATTCCTCTTTTGAGAGTATCTTCTGGTAGCTTGCTCCAGCCTGAATTCGAGTTTGTATCTTACTCTTTTTCTTCTCTGTAGTAGGATTTCTTTAGATGTAGTAAACCCCTGTAATACAGCCTTAAAAGCATCCCACACAATATCCACACTGGCAGTGTCTGTGTTATAAAAAAAAAGCTATTAATATCATCAGTTACCTCTATACACCATTCTTCACTCTCTAAGATGATTTTGTTAAAATACCATCTTTTAGGTACTCTTTCAAGCCCCATCCCCTCAACTTCCATT
Organism: Lissotriton helveticus; assembly: GCF_964261635.1. Lineage (NCBI taxonomy): Eukaryota > Metazoa > Chordata > Amphibia > Caudata > Salamandridae > Lissotriton > Lissotriton helveticus. The sequence continues at coordinate 765,536,280 of NC_136057.1, read as the reverse complement.
TTGACCATCGCGTGGTCTGAAAAGGCGTTTTGAATGTATTCATGAGTGATTATTTTCAGTCTATGCAATATTAAAAAATAGTTTTTTGTGGAAGCGGTATTGTATTTTGCAGAGAAACGTGAGAAAACTTGTTTTTTAGGATGCTGAGAGCACCATGGATCTACCAAATCCAAGTCCCTTTTGCAATTGCTAGGGCAATGGCCAACTGCGGCTTATTTTGTTTTTTCGATTCTTAGTAGAGGAATCAATTAATGGCTCTTAAACGAAGTTGAAATCTCCACCCAGGATAACCTGACCAGGGATATTGGTTAGGGCCTGTTTAAGCTGTGGCAGAGGGAGTGGGTTATCTAGAACTAGTGCATAGATTGTTGCTATAGCAAAGTTTAATTGATTAAATCTTCCGTTTACAAACGCCCACCTTTCACCCGGATCTATCTGCATAGCTTTCACCTAAAATAGTACATGTTTACCCACATATATCACTACCCCCTTCTGTGCGCAGCTGGCGTAAAATAAACAATAAATTCCGTCCTATTGTTGTAAAATCCTATTTCGCTGTTTTTGTTCTTGAAGTGGGTTTCCAGCAAGATTATAATATCAGGGCTCTGACCTCTCAGCCAGCTTTTTATTGCCTGGGCTTTACGTTTATTATTCAGTACATTAGCATTGAAGGAGATTACTTTCAAAACCTCTTTACCTATTATTTGTTGATACCTGCACTAAAGTGATTTGAGCTATTTGTAAACAGAATAATAATTCCCGAAATCCTGGAAAAAAGTGCAATATATTAACTATTAACTTTGTTCCATATAGGTAGATATGATAGCTATGCTAGCCCCCAAAATGCGACCCATTAAGGTCTAAAGTGCATCAGGTGCGCAGAAAGTGACTCATGAACTCCCCCCCCCCCTCCATTCGATATCATAAGTTCCATTCTTCTTGGGTTTGAACTAGTGGCTGAGAGAGAAATGTATATTTGTTAGAAGGGCCATCTGCAGATCATGACGACTACATTAAATATCACAAGAGAGTTTATGGGGTTAATGCAGTAATTACAAAAAAATAATTCCATATAATAAGTAAGGGTTTAGGAAATGTTCTATTCTTAATTTATTTTTTGTACTTTTTTAGCATTACTTGATCATTTCATTGTTATTCTTTTAGGAACAAGAATCTTTAAGCCAAGTGCTCAAAAAGATGAAGCCAGCGGTTGGGGAAGAAAGACATGCAGCTGCTGAATCTCGGAGCGGTTCAGACCCTTGTGCACAAGCAGAGAACTTTGATATGCTTGTCAAAGGTGACACGAAAGGAGGGATAGCAAGCAAAGGCAACACAGAAAAGGTCTCATTTGCAGTAGAGAAGTCAATTGATGTGTGTCTGCAAGAAACAAGCCTCCTTATGAAAATAATACCTTCCCGGGACAAAAATGCGAATTTACGAGAATTACCAGAACATTTTCTAAATACTGAAGCTGAAACTGAAAAGTCTGATGGCTTTGACCTGGAAATTGAAACTGAACTAAGCAATGTTTCCTCCACTGAAAATAACCAATCTGATTTTAAAGAGAGTTTGTCGACGGTACAACAATGTAATATTAATTCTTTGCAAATGGATGTGTTCACACACACTGCAGATCCAATATTAAAAAATAAAGAATCAATCATCACTATTTTGTTACCCATTGACTGCTCTGCTGATCCATCGCTGATCACACATTCTTTAGTATCTGCTGAACACTTCATAGCTGTTGAGAACCAAGAATTTGATGACTCTGCAAACCATGACATCGACTCTGATGCTGAAGTGTTACAAATAGAGCATTCATACTGCAGGCAAGACTTTGACAGGGAAGATTTGTGGCAAAAAATTTCAAAGCTGAATGCTAAGATAGCATTTCTTGAAGGACAGGAAAACAATACATTATCTAGATTGAAGTCACTAGAAGCTCTTATTGGAAAGCTCAGGGAAGAGAACTTGCTTTCTGATGAAAAACTTAAGATTGTAGAGAATTGCTTCACTTCATATGAAGTTACGAGGACTTAAACATATTTTTAAAAATGTTCTTTAAGTGTTATGCAGTTTTCTTGATTTATTTCATATCAAATCTTCAGATCATTATTTTATCCATTCCAAGCTTGTTTGTTAAATGGTGCATGATTCCTTTATGCGTTTTAGTCTTATGCACTCAATAAATCAAAAACTGCCTGTTTGCATTTTAATGATTTGTTGACATCTACTTAAAAAGCATGCAACTTTTTGGTTGAAAATGTAAATGTGACTAATGTATCATCTGGGTTAGCTTTTCTACTGGTAGCCACTTCTGATCCTTTCTTGATCAGCACTCTGATCACAGAACACAGGAGAATAGCCTAAAATGTCATTAATCACTGAATGCATTTGTAGGCTACTCCTATGTCACAGGTTTAGCTTGTTGCGCTGTCCCTCGTTCCACTTAGACATCCAAAGACACGAGAGCCACTAACCCTATTTTTCAGAAGACAGACTAAATTAAGAAACATGCTCAATTGTAGTGGAATTATTATTAGTTTTTAAAAATATAAGAAGGTAAAACAGTTTTATCGGACACGGTTAAAGAGAAAGGATTCAGGTATAGCTTGTTTTACTTTGTGGTGGATTTCCAGTCATATTATGTTTCATTGCTGGGATCTATATTTTTGTCTTGAGTATTCATTGTTTTAAGGTCTGTTTTCCTTTGGCTTGGTTGTATACTTGATATCTAGCAAATAGTTACACCACTTCAGTCATTGCTTATCGACTGTGTAGTTCACATCTTGGATCAGTCCAGAATAGTACTTCTCTTGTTGTCATGCTGATGACTATGTGGTGTATTAATCCTCCACCCTCTGTGGAGTATAGCCGTTGTATTGCATGCCGTTCATTGATTTGAGAAGCAGTAACTATTTGTTAAATCCTGTAGTTATATATATATATGTATATATATATATATATATATATATACTTATATATATATATATTGTAAACCAACTTTATTCATTGTCTTCAGTTACAGTACAGGTAGAAACAACAGATATGTCATTTTAATCATAACAGAACCATACACATGTGTAGTGTGATAATTGCGTATGTGAAAAGACATGTCAACACGCATCCATGTACTACAAGATATGGTCACCGCCATACGGACAGTCAGTTGAGCGGTTGTCATTATAACTAATCAGTTTTACATGTTGTGTTGTGTAGCCATTACCTTAGTACTTGTGTACATACATTGACAGTAACATTCTTTTTATTAACACCCCTCCCCCCACCCGCTCTGACCACATCGTTTCCAGTTTAGTTAACAGTTGTCTAGTATCAAAGTAAGTGCACATGTCAGACGCAAGTCGAGGCAAAATATCAGAAGTTCACGTATACATATGGTAATCTGCAACAATGGAGTCACTGAGTTCAATGCCTACAATACCAGAGTATCAAATGTTTTGAAGTTTTTCCAACAGTTGGTCCCAGCTCATAGCGATCGATACCTTCCTTAGAACTCTTTTTTCTTCCCTACAGATTGCCACACTCTCTACTTCATCCTTCCAACTGAGTAAGGCAAAGTCCGCAAAACTGGCTTGTAATTTAAAAACTTTACATCTTTTATTGAGACCTAGTATATTTGTTTCTGTCAAACAAGCACTTGGAGAGGCAACCAAGAAAACAGTAAAGAAAGATGTATCAATGTAACAAAACACAGCTGATGTCCTTCATTGTAAATATAAAAAGTCTTGTATTAATGAGTCTTCTTGACACGGTGATACAATTGAACAGCCAACATTTTCAATATCAGATGACCAATGAGACAGCCAAGAAACAGCCAACTCGTTTCGCCCGAAGCGGGCTTCCTCAGGGCTGTAAATACAACATATGCAGATCATCAAAAATACATGTTTATACAGTTGTTCAACACCCATATAATAACTTTCTTAAAAATCCAATGACAAATGGTAGTGTTATTGAGGATGTATACACTTAAGAGGACATCCTCAATAACACTACCAGTGCTTGTTTGATATTTATTTGTTCTAAAGTTCCTTGGCAGTGGACTTGGGAGGTGGGCAGCTTGCATACAGCATTTGTTCTAAACTAATGTGTATATATAGTTGGTGCAACAGTTAATCCCTTACTGCCTTTTTTCCGCTATATTTGTTTCTGCTTTATACCATCCCATGTTCCCTACTACTTTCTGTAGGATGGTGATTACTCCTCCCCAATATGGTCTCAGGGCAGGACAGTCCCAAAGCATATGTAACAAATTACCGTCTTCCTCGGGGCATCTAGGACAGTGAGGCAGGAGAGCAGGGAAAATGGCATGTAGGCGATGGGGAGTCAAGTATGCTCTTTGTGTGATCATGTATTGGATGAACTTAAAACGGGAGTTATGGGAGATTCGTATTGGATATTCTAATACTGTTGCCCACTCCTTGTCAGACAATGGACTATCAATGTCCTGTTCCCATTTTGAACGTGTGCCGGCGAGGGGGATAGGATGGTGAGCATGTAAGTCCCGGTAAAACCGTCTGGTTAAGTGGCTACTGGTCCCCATAAGGTACATTAGATGAACCAACTCATGGGTATCAGGTTCTGCACCAAGAGGTGCCCAGTATTTATGTTTATGTTTATGCGATTTTTATAGCGCGCAACTACCCGGGGGTGTCTCGGCGCTCAGAATACAGAACCGTCACTGTGGCAGAAAATTTATACTGAAAAAAACCAAGTTTTTAGTTTTTTTCTGAAGCTGATGAGGGTGGGGGCGGTTTTGATGTGAAGGGGTAATGAGTTCCAAAGTTTGGCTGTGGAAATAGTGAAACATCTGTCACCCCATGTGGCCCTTTTTGTACGCGGGACTTTCAGCAGATGAGCTGAAGATGAGCGTAGTGTTCTTGAATGTTCAAGCGGGCAGAGTGCATTTTTTAGAAACTGTGGGCCTAAGTTGTTAATGGCTTTATATGCAATGCACAGTGCCTTGAATTTTGTCCGGCTCCTGATTGGGAGCCAGTGCAGCTGTCGAATGTAAGGGGAGATGGAAGTGAACTTAGGGATGCTCAGTAAGATTCTAGCTGAGGCATTCTGGACTAGCTGCAATCTGTTGAGGACTTTTTCCTGGGCACTCAGAAGAAGGGCATTGCAATAATCTGTTTTTGAAAAGACCAGAGTACTAATTAGGGTTTTGCCGGCCGACGAGGGAAGGTATGGCATCAGTTTTTTTATTTTTCTCAGGATGTAAAAGGATGAGGAGACCACGGAGTTGACATGTTGATGGAAAGTCATTTTATTATCAAATATGACTCCAAGGTTGCGAACCTTGGTGACAGGTTGAGGTGGGGCTCCCAACTCGGATGGCCACCATAGGGGGGACCAGATTGGTTCCAGTCTCCCGAATGTCATCACCTCTGTTTTGTCAGAGTTTAATTTGAGACAGTTTGATGACATCCAGGAACTGATTGCCCGCATTCCCTCTTGGAAATTTGCCGCAACTGGAGTACCATTGTTGTGTACAGATAACACCAGTTGAGTGTCATCAGCATATGTTGTCAGGGCAATTCCGTAAGATTTTATTACCCTCGCCAAGTCCGAAACATAAATGTTAAACAGTGTCGGACTTAGCGAGGAGCCCTGTGGAACTCCGCAGGGAAGAGTGAAGGTGTGGGAGGTGTAGTGATCCATTTTTACTGTCTGTGGGCGGTCAGCCAGGAATGAGGCAAGAAGTTCTTTAGCCTTATTCTGGATTCCTATTGATGAGACACGGTCGATCAAGGTGACATGATCGACCGTGTCGAAAGCTGCAGAGAGATCTAGCAGTATTAATACTGCTGCTCCTCCCTTGTGCAATGTCATCCTTATTTCGTCTGCTGCTTTTAGTAATGCAGTCTCGGTCCCGTGACCCTGTCTGAACCTAAATTGGGTGTCGTCCAGTAGGTTGTTATTGTCTATGAATTTCGATAGCTGTATGTTCATTATTCTTTCGAAAATTTTTGCTGGAAACGGAAGACATGCAATGGGTCGATAACTGGCGGGGAGGAGGGGATCGAGTGTAGGTTTTTTTAGGAGGGGTTTGATGATAGCTTCCTTCCAGACTGATGGATATATACCCGTCGTGAACATAGCATTGCAGATGGTAGTGAGAGCAGGGGAGATAGCTTCTGGAATGAGGTTAAGGATGGCGGGAGGACATGGGTCTAGAGGTGATCCTGATTTTATGCCGGAGACAAGTCGTTGGACTTGTTCCTCCGAAGTAGTTTCGAAGGCTGAAAAACTGGGTGCATTACTAGGAGGTGATGGAATGATGATGGCAGCAAAGTGAGAGTGGGTGAAGGCTGAGAAGATAGTGGTAACTTTGTCTTCAAAGAACTTGGCAAGAGAGTTACAGAGATCCTGTGATCCGTCAGAGCGGGGGATTGGAGGGTTAGAAAGATGGGTAACCACCTGAAACAATTCTCTTGCAGAATTCTTTGCCTGATTGATTTGGGCAGTGTAGTAACATGACTTTTCCAAGGTGATGAGTGATTTATACTTAGAAAGAGCACTTTTATAAGCGATTTTTTATCTGTGGAGTTGTAGTGGCGGCGCCAGTGCCTTTCCAAGTTCCTGCAGTGTTGTCTCTGCAGTCGTAAGGATTCTGTGAACCACGGAGCCGTGGGAAGTTTTCTGGTGCGACGAGAGATTTTAAGGGGAGCTAGATTGTGACAAGCTCTGTTTAAGCAGTTGAGGTAATTAGTGGACGTTAAAGAAGGATCCTGTTCATTAATGGTCAAGCTATCGAGCAGCATAGCCGCTAATTGAGGGGGGTTAATATTTTTCCAGTCTCTGAAGGAGATGGGTGAAGATAATGACGAGGAGAGTGGAAGGGGGTTGCGATTTATTGTAAAACAAACGGCTGAGTGATCAGTCCAGATAAGAGGGATTACGGTCTTAACCAAGATGTGAGGATTGCTGGTAAATAGTCCATCTAATGTGTGTCCTGCTTTATGGGTAGGCTGTTTGACGATTTGCTGAAGACCGGCAGCTGCTAGGTCGTTTATCAGCGCTGAGGTATCGGGATCGTGCGTTGCTTCAAGGTGGAAATTGAAGTCTCCTAAAATGGTGAAGTGGGGCGTTCCTGCTGATACCTCAATTAGATTGTTTTTTTTTTTTTTTTTTTTTTTTTTTTTTAAAAACCTTTATTTGAGCAAGCAGAAATGTACAAGGATGGGCCTACAACCACACGGGCCAGCCGCTAAAAAGGAGGAGAGACATATCACATAAGCCCGCAGAGGTAACCGTCAATCAACAATGCAATACTCCACATTATATACAGGACCAAAACAGGTTTTATATAAATGAAAGAACAAACATACAAAAAGGCGAGAGTGTATCACTGAAGGTCAGCCCAAGGGACGCAAGGGGGGGACAGCAACGGAGGTGCAATAATAATATCCTAAGCACTAAGGAGTATGGAGCGGGGGGGGGGAGGGGGGAGGGGGGCAGAGACCAGGAAGGAGAAGGGGGGAAGAGCCGGTGACACCAGCTCAGTCCCTATATGAAGATTCCGGGAACGCCAGCCTAGGGAGATAGAGTAATCTCGACAGTGTCCACAAGGGGAGGAGTACAAATGTCGCCACGGTATTCGTTCCATTGACCCCACACCTTCACCCATGCCCTGGGTCTACCCCTGGCCACATAAACAGTTTTCTCACGGAACATGGACCAATCCATATTATCCTCCCATTGCGAGAGGGCAGGGGGCCTGGAGGCCCCCCAGAGTTGCGCAATATCTCGCTTCGCGATCATATAGCCCAGGGTGGCCCATCTAGTCTGTGCCACCGAATAGTCCGTGGGCTCCCAAACATTCAAAAGACAGCGACGAGGTTCCGGTCGCAAGGATATCCCCGTCACCACAGTCATCAGATCAAGCACGGCCACCCAATAAGCAGCCACCATCGGGCACTCCCAAAGAATATGCAGGAAAGTAGCACGCAAACCACATCCACGCTTACACAGTCCATCGGAGGAAAAGCCCATCACCATCAGTCGCGGTCCCGTCACGTACACCCGATGAAGGATCTTCAATTGGACCAAACGGAGTCGAGCCGGTATAGCCACCTCCTTCGGAGAGGAGAGGGCCGATTGCCAATCCTCATCATCAAGTTCCAACCCATCTCCCATCCACTGTTCCCGAAGCCGGGCCAATAAATCAGTCCGATTGTTAATCAACTTTTTATAAATCAGGGAGATAGTGCTATCAGGAAGATGTTCGTCAAGGATACGGTCTTCAAGTGGGGAAGAGTCAGGCGGAATCTCACCAGGAGCAAACACCGAAACCAAAGCGTGCCTGATCTGTAAATAACGAAAGAATTCCCGACTACTCAGGCCGTAGTCAGCCTGGAGGGCCTGAAACGGGCGGACCGAACCCTTTGAATATACATCCCCCACTTTAGAGATCCCAATCAAGTCCCAACGGTCGAAACCCTTGGAAGACCAAAGACCGCCCAGACGTTCTGAAGCATAAAGCGGCGTCGCCAACGTCAAGCGATCCTCCCAGCCCAGGCTCACATTCGCAGCACGCCACACAGTCAAAGCAGTCAAAGTAGGTCCCACAAGATGGCGCCCAGCGGAGCGAGAATAGAGCACTCTATTAAAGTCACCTCCCGGAAGCTGAAGTTTATCCATCTCAAACGCCGGATTACGACCCGGAGAGAACATAGCGTGATTAATAGCGGACAGATGGGAAGCCCAGTAGTATCTCTTAATGTCGGGGAGCGCCATGCCCCCATCGTACCACGGGATGGAAAGTTTAGCGAGAGCAATGCGCGGTCGCCCATCCCAAATAAGTTGCCTCTGAAGGCTCTCAATCTCCCGAAAATAGGTCTTGGGGATAGGATCATAATAATTCTGGAGAGCGTAGAGAAACCGCGGTAGTGACATCATCTTAAACAGGGCCGCCCGACCCAGTGGAGACAGGGGAAGTTTGCGCCAGCGGGCAACGTCCAAACGGAGCCTAAGCAACGGGGGAAGGAGATTACGATCAAAACGAAGGGACGGATCCAAGGTAACGAACACCCCCAAGTATTTGAAACCATCCCGGACCACCTGAAGAGGAAGTCTACTCGGCATCGGAGGCAAGATACCAGACAAAACGTATACACAGGATTTAGACCAGTTGATGACGAGGCCTGAGTTAGCGCCAAAGGACGCCAGAACGTCAAATAAAACAGATAGAGACTTGCGAGGGGAAGTAAGATACAAGAGGATGTCGTCCGCATAAAGCGAGACGCGGTCTTCGAAGTCCGGGGCCCAACGAATACCTTTAAGGGACGGTTCCCAACGGAGCCAGGCCGCCAACGGTTCAAGAGCGAGCGCGAACAACAGAGGGGACAAGGGGCAGCCCTGGCGGGTACCCCTGCCCAAGGAAAAGGGGGCCGACACTCTACCGTTCACTACAACTTGCGCCAGAGGTTCCGCGTACAACAGCCTAATCCAGCTAATAAACTCGCACCCGAATCCGAATTTCTCAAGTGTCGCCCATAAATAGGGCCACTCCACAGTATCAAAGGCCATGGAGGCATCTAGGGACGCCAAAATGGCCGGTTCAGTCAAAAGCCCCGCCCTCGCCAGCGCGCCGTGAAGGCGACGTAAATTCAGAGCAGTGTTGCGATGCGGGATAAAGCCAGACTGATCCGGATGGACCAACTCTCCAAGAACCGAAAGGAGACGGGTCGCCAAAAGTTTAGCCAACACCTTAGGTTCAACGTTTAATAGGGATATGGGCCTATACGAGGAACAGAGGTCACGTGGTTTACCCTCTTTGGGAATGACGACGATCGTCGCCAGACGCTGATCATAGGGAAGCATGTTCCGCTCACGAGATTCTAGAAACATGGCGCGGAGATACGGCGCCACCTTATCGGGGCATAATTTGTACAACTCAATAGGCAAACCGTTCGGGCCCAGTGCTTTGCCCGAACGGAGCGATCGAACTGCATTGGCTATCTCATCATTCGTAAAAGGGGAGTCCAAAGCAATACGGTCCAAGCCGGTGACACAGGGCAAAGCGATATCACGCAGAAGAAGGCGGGAGTCGTCAACATCCCTCACAGACACGGGAGCATATACCACACGGAAATATTCCGCAAAACGATCAACAATGGCGGTCGGATCTATCACTTTCTCACCACTCGCAGACTGAATCACGGGCACCACACGATTAACCCTTTCTTTCTTGTCCAACCACGCTAGGAGTTTTCCCGCTTTGTCACCCACATCATACAATCTGCCCTGCTGCTCACGAAACATCACCTTTGCAGCGTCAGTGACCAGAGATTTATACGCAAACTGTTTGAGACCCAGGGCATGGAGTTTGTCAGGCGTGACACCAGATTCCAACTCGTCCTCCAAAGCAGAGATCTCCCCCTCAAGTTCCACCACCTCCTTCCTCCCTGCCCTCTTAGCTTCAACAATCAAGGAAAGGGCCTGTCCACGAATCACGGTTTTAAAAGCCTCCCACAGGGACACAGCCGAAGAGACCGACCCCTCATTTTCCAGGAAATATGAATCCATGGACTTGAGCAAGAGGGTACGAGTCTCAGGGGAGGAAAGATACCAAGGGTTAATGGGAGCCACTCGGCCCGCCGCCTCTACCCCAACCTCAAAACGAAGCCAGAGCGGCGAGTGATCAGAAATACCCCTCGGCAAGTGTAAAATCTCACGAACCGCCGATGATTGGGCTGCGGGCATCAGGAAATAATCCAGCCGGGACAGACTGCCATGGGCCCCAGAATGGAAGGTGTATTGGAGTTGAGTAGGATGCAACAGTCGCCAGCAGTCCACAAGGCCAAAGGTATCTAAAAACCCACCCAACCACTGCTGAGCCTGCGGGGTATCTCTAGGGGGATGGCGATCGTGAAGGCCGGAAAGCACCGAATTAAAATCACCGGCAAGAAAGAGAGTGCTATCAGGGAGATCCAACAGAACACGGCCCAAGTCAGTAAAAGTAGAGGCCTGCAAACCCGGGGGAACATAAACATTGAAGAGAGATAGGGTGCGGCCTTCATATCTACCCACCAGGACAGTATATCTCCCACGGTCATCATGAATCACCTCATCAATAGCCAAGGGGAGGGAGGTTCGAACAAGAATACCCACACCCCTAGATCAGGAGGTAAACCCTGAGTGCGCCACAAGGCGGTAGCCCCATCTATTCATCGCATAACAAACATTACCAATCAAATGGGTTTCTTGCATGAAAACAATGTCCGGTGACAAACGTCGAATACATTTTAAGACCACACTGCGCTTAATACGATCACCCAGGCCATTAACGTTCCAGGAAAGAAATTTCAACCCTCTACCCCCCATCCCAACCACCCGAGCCAAGACCCCTCGTCCATGAGCTAGACATCAGAAACAGCAGCAAACACAGGAGCAAATCGCCTTGAAAACAACACACAGAAAAGAAAAAACTTCCCAACCCCCCTCCCCCAAACTGAAGAGAAACACCCCCCACCCTGCACCCCTGCAAAAAGCTAAAGAGCCACCCCAACCTGCAGTGTGCCTGTCGCCCAAGAACCCCTATTCTACACAAAGACCCCGGAGGAGGAAAGGTCTCCGTTCCATCCACCCCCCGACCTCAGCAAGAACAAAAATAACAAACGAAAAGACAGAATGATCGCAATGTAGAGGGACGCCGGCCAACACCCCTGAGAATGTATTCAAAATAAGACATAAGAGCCGAACAGTTAGATCTCCACACCACCTTCGGCACCGCCAGGGTGAGCGGCGGAGTCTGTCTCAGGAGGACGGTCAGGCAATGAGTCCAGCCAGTCATTAACAGCATCTGGCCGATCAAAGAAAAGGGTACGTTCATTGTATTCAACCCGGAGTCTAGTGGGAAAGAGCATGGCGTAACGTAGGCCCCGATCCCGGAGACGTTTCTTGGCACCACGAAACTCCATACGTTGTCTCTGAACCTGTTGGGAAAAGTCCGGGTAAAAGTTCACCGTAGCGTTCTCAAAGGCCACCGGGCCCTTCACCCGCGAGGCCTGCAGGATAGCGTCCCGGTCTCTATAATGAAAAAGCTTCGCTACAATGGGTCTCGGCGGGGCTCCCGGCTTGACTTTGCCCCCTGGAACACGATGTGCACGTTCCACCGTGAAAAATTTTGTGAGACCAGAAGGGGCCAAATGGTTCAAGACCAGATCCTCAACCAGGAGATCCACCGAGTGGGGTTCAGGGTTTTCCGGTACACCAACCAGGCGAACATTGCAGCGACGCGCCCTATTTTCAAAGTCCTCCAGGCGACGGGTCATGAAGTCATTCCCCCGACGGAGATTTCCAATCTCAGTTTGGAGCTCCGAGACGTCATTCGTAAGGCTAGAGGATTTAATATCCAGTGATTGTACCCTCTCATTCGTCTTGCCGAGATCAGCACGAATCAGATTCACCTCAATAGCCACGGTGTCAAGTTTGTGGGCCAAGGCCTCGTACTGTAGGCCGATGGATTCTCTCACACCCGAGATGGCGCCCATGATATCCTGTAAGGAGGGCTCCGCCGATTCTTCCAAAATTCGTTCGGACGCAATACTAGAACCAGGCAGGGCAGCTCCGGGGGACCCCTTAGAATGGGTATAACGGTCCATGACATTCGATTGAACTGGAGCTCCGCGCAGAGGTGTTTTCGGCTTGCGCGTCTCTCTGTCCCCTCTGCCCGCCATTTTGAAGATGCGTCACAGGACGAGCCACCAGGTTCGACGGGCCCGACACCCAAAGTACAGGATCAAAAGTACATAAAAAGGGGGCACAACTCGGGTGGAGGTCGCCAAACCAGCAAATAGGTCACATGAAAGCCCAACAGCCGATCCGCCTCCAAGTCTCAGTCGCAACACGACATCCACAGCCGTGGCCCAAGTCGGAACAGAATCGAAACCGAAACCTAGGAAGGGGGGACCCACAAGGCCAGATCTCCTGCCGTTGTTGTTCAATTGCAGGACGGCTACAGTACCGCACCCCGTCCCGGGCGCACCTCAAGGGCGGAGCCCAAAAGTTCAGAGCACCATAACTCAGGAATACGAGATCCAAATCGATTCCTGAAAAGTGCCAGGGTAATCAGCCAAGCGTCCCCTACACGAATTCTTGCAAGAAATCAGGATTCAGCCAGGATAAAATGTCGGGAGCGGCGAGGGTCCGGAGAGCGCTGTGCTCAAGCGGCCATCTCGGATGCCCGCCAAGCTCCTCCCGTCCTCAATTAGATTGTTAAGGTTGTTAAGGAATTTCAGTCTGGACCCGGGGGGGCGATATAGTAGCATGCCTGTAACTGATTGATTACCAGAGAGGCTGATGGTAAAGGAGAAAGCCTCGCAGTCACTGTATTTGGAGTCTGTGATTTTGACTTTGAGATGGTCCTTATATATAATGGCTAACCCTCCTCCCTTTCGCTTCATCCTGTCCAGTCTGCAAACGCAGTAGTTAGGCGGTGTTGCTACTTTGAAATCTGGGCCAGAGGAGTCATCACCCCAGGTTTCAGTGATGAATAGTAAGTCTAGATTATGTAATTCTATGAATTCTAAAATTTCAATCTTATGTTTGGGGACAGAGGGCACATTAATAAGTGCTGCTAGGGTCTGGTGAATAGAGATAATAGGGGGGGTAGGGGTCGTGCACGTTGCGCATTTGTGAGGACCTATAGTGGGATTGGTATACAGCAGATGTGGTAAGGAATGTGGCAAGTCCGCTGAGGTCTTGATTTCTTGGAGTTGCTCAGAAGTGTATTTCAGTATAGTCGCTTTGGGCGAGGTGTGTGGCAATGCTGGATCAGGGGGGGTGGCCCTAGGCCCGGCCTCGGCGCGGACGAGCGCAGACGAGCTTGCCTTAAGCGCGCCTTCGGCGCGCATTCGTCGCGCCCGCTGCGCGTCCGAAGGTTGAGCATTTTTTTTATAGAGGTAGAGAGAATGAGGGGAGGGAGCGTGGCCGGCACGAGTGGGCGTGTCCGCTGGTCCTGGGGTGGCGGCAGAATAAACATACACTCACCTGCAACAGCGTTCAATCAGCTGTGCAGGGTGTCTGTTACATAACGTGAGGAAATGCCCAAAGAGGGTAAGTGAGTTTTAAAAAGCACAATTCTGCTGTTAGCAAGTTACACACAATTTTTAAAAACGAGGATATAGCTCCCGGCTTTTTCGCCTCAGGAGAGTTCTGAAAGTGCGACGCTATCGTTCAGCGCGCTTTTAAGCCTCCGGGGAGGGGGCGTGGCCGGCACGAGGGGGTGTGGCCGCTGGTCCTGGGGTGGCGGCAGAATAAACAAACACTCACCTGCAACAGCGTTCAATCAGCTGTGCAGGGTGTCTGTTACATAACGTGAGGAAATGCCCAAAGAGGGTAAGTGAGTTTTAAAAAGCACAATTCTGCTGTTAGCAAGTTACACACAATTTTTAAAAACGATGATATAGCTCCCGGCTTTTTCGCCTCAGGAGAGTTCTGAAAGTGCGACGCTATCGTTCAGCGCGCTTTTAAGCCTCCGGGGGAGGGGGGGTGGCCGGCACGAGTGGGCGTGTCCGCTGGTCCTGGGGTGGCGGCAGAATAAACAAACACTCACCTGCAACAGCGTTCAATCAGCTGTGCAGGGTGTCTGTTACATAACGTGAAGAAATGCCCAAAGAGGGTAAGTGAGTTTTAAAAAGCACAATTCTGCTGTTAGCAAGTTACACACAATTTTTAAAAACGAGGATATAGCTCCCGGCTTTTTCGCCTCAGGAGAGTTCTGGATGTCTGGAAGTTTGTGACGTACCGTGTCAGGCTAGCATAAGTTAGAAGCAGTGTGTCTGTAAGACCCCTCTCGTTTATGAAATCAGAATGTGTAAGTACACAAATAGGTCTCCTACTGTTGGCACTCCAGCCTGCGTCCATGGGTCCAGACAACAAGTGGTAAGTGTACCTGAAGTAGTTGGAATGCCTAGCAAGGGAATATTCGACGAATATGCAGGAAGAGTATTCGTGTATTTCAATGCCAGTTTCCAGTAGGTAATGGCTCTTCTAAGAAGAGTTCCAGCTGTGTGATGCAGTGTGCTGCTCGGGGAGAGCAGTCTGTGTAATGTACCCTGAGCTAGCATACGCTCTGAATATGCTATTTCCTGTAAATTACATCCAGCTATCCAGTAGGAAAGCCATTGTATCTGAGAAGCTAAGCAATAGGCGTAGAAATCAGGGGCTCGCATTCCCCCAGCGTCAGAGAGGAGCAGAAACTTTGCTAGGCTCAGGCGCCTTTGGCCCGAGCCCCAAATTATGGAGATCAGGAGTGTGTTTAGCGTTGTAAATACCGTTCTGGGGATAACCGCGGGAAGATTAACAAAATAATACAAAAGTCGCGGGAGCATGACCATTTTGGATATTTTCAACCGTTCCGCTACGGATAGAGGGAGTGAGGTCCTAAAAGCAATTTGATTGCTTTATGTAAATTGCCTTCGATCAAATTTGTTTTAGTTCTGTAGACCTGTATCCCTAAATATAGTTATTGTGCGGTGTCCAAATGGTATAGTCTGATCAGCCGTGCGAGAACCAAAGGGGAAGACTTGAGACTTCTCATAATTGATTGCTAGCCGGGTATGCGTTCGAATTGTGTGAACAAGCTTGCTACAGGATGTAAATTATTCCACAGGTTCCTGGAATATAAAATGATATCATCCACATAAAGAGACAGTGCATGATGAGTTTTATTGATGTCTATCCCCCATTCCCTTGAGGAGTTTGTGGGCAAGTGGTTTGAGGGCGAGGGCAAACAAAATGGGTGAGAGGGGGCAGCCATGTTGTATTCGGTATAGTTCCGAAATGTGAGCTCCTGTGTGCACCCTTGCTGTGGGGAGATGATATAATAATTGGATCTAGCACAGATAATCATGCAGGATAGCATATAATCCCAACTCAGTGTGTCAAACGCTTGAGTGAGGTCCAACGCTATACATCCTGCTTCGAGGTCTCCTCACTACAGGAAAACATAATACTGCATAACTTACATATATTCAAAGATGTACTTCTCCGTGGGACAAAGCCACATTGGTCAATGTGCTCCAATCTTGGTATTAAGGGTTGTATGCGGTTAGCCATGATTTTGCTCAAAACCTTAAACTCCGTGTTCAACAGCGAGAGAGGGCGGTATGAAGTTAGCAGAGAGTGATCCCTCCCAGGTTTAGGGAGCATAGTTATTAATGCTTGTGTCTGGGAGGAGGGGAGCGTGCCCGTCTCGATAGCCTCCGTGTATAATTTATGAAGTTGTGGGGCCAGTTGTATATAAATTGCGTAAAATTCCACAGGTAATCTGGCTAAACCCGGAGTTTTGTTCCTGGGGAGGTCCCTGATTGCAGCCTTTATCTTCATTAGTGTGATAGGATCAGCTAACATTTTATTGTTTTCTTCAGATACCTGGGGGAGTTCTATTGAATCTAAAAACACGACAATTTCCGAGTAAGTAACCCGTGGGGGGCAGTGTATAGTTAAGTAATGTTTTCGAGTGGCATAGAGTCTGTGCGCCGGCTAGAGGAGGGTGGGATCTGTTCATAATTACGTCTGCCACTGCATTCAAGTCGCCTCCGAGCACCCATTCGACCTCAGACCAGTCGGCCAGTGCAACATTAACTCGGGCATAGAATGCTTCATGATCGGAATTAGGTGCATACAGACTACCCAGGACTCCCATCCTGTAGTCATATTTAAAAATATTTTTTTTGCAGACTAAAAGCAAAACATTTGGCTTAATAAATATAGGCTTACTTGAAATATAATCAAAATTGCTACATATATGGGCAATAATAATTGTCAGGTGTTTTTTATGAAAATATTTTGTTGTTGTTTTGGACTAGGAAAGCCCCCCTGCATGGTGAATGATGTGTACTCCTACCATGAGTGACCCATTTGCAAGTTAATCTGGTATCCTGACTTTATTGTGGTGTAGTTCACATGAAATCCTGCATGTGAGCTGCAGACCTAAGTCTTAAATTGACATTGAGACCCAGAGCCTGGCTTTGAGGTAATGGAGGGATGCCAACAACATATTCTTAGAAACAACATTACAGTGTGTATCCCGGGTTATGTACAGTGAGTAGTGGCGGCTGTGTAGTGTGTTTGTAGTGGTCGATAACTGAATAGGGCTTTTACCTGTTGAGCATGATGCTTACAGACCTGCCCAAGTAAAATTCCACTACCACGTCATGACCAGACACTGTGCTGATATCCCTATGTGAATGTCGAGTGTGTGTGTATATATATATGGTGTAATGTAGTAGGACTCTATGTTATTTGTGAGTGTGTACGTGTGCTATTACTAGTGGGATCCATTTTGGAAACCCATGTCTGACCTGACACAAATCTGAGGTGGTGGAACAGCTCCTAGTCAGTTGAATTGTAGTGCCTATATTCCTATGGAGAGTATAACTTTAGTCACAAAAGTTTAAAGGGATGGAGACATGACTGCTGTTAAAATTCCATCTGACTTTTTAAAGCAAGCGTTAGCCCTTCTTAAGCACGGCCATTTGTTTAATGGTGGAGTAAAGGGGTTAGTCAGCAGAGACAGATGCCTGTGAAAGCAGAGTTTCTGGGGAAAGCATTTGTCCATTGTTTACCTTATAGTGGCCAATCCTTGAAGGCTGATGAGAGCTAGGTGTAGAACGTCACACTTATTGTGCTTATGTTGTGGATGCTCCTGCTTGGAGCTAGTATCATCACTTCCTGCCGTGAGGAGCCATCACATAGCACAAATAACATCTCTGTGCTTCATAGGGAAAACGAAATATTAAAATCGTGATTATTTCCATGTTTTCATTTTGCAGAGAACCCCTAGACCCTGTAGTACCTCTGTATAGAATTGCTTTCTCCATGTGTACTGCATGAAGTTCTACTTTGATTAGAATACTTTCCTTTTTCGAAAAAGACAAGCATAGGGTTGGGCCATCTATTACACCACCTACTGTGTGATTATTTGAGTTCTGACTCTCCCCAAACTCCCTCCCTGAAATGCCTTGGACTGCTTGTCCTTGCTAGCCAGAGAAACTAGGGTGAAAAGGGTGTACTTGAAACAGTTGACAGAGGCATAGTAGGACGTCCCACGTGAGACCAGTGGCAAACAATCTCAACCACTGTGCTTGGGGAGCAGTAGCCTCTATGTGCCCTGTAATGCCCCGATTGAGATTCATATTTCAAGTGATTTGTTGATTATGTGGCTTGTGTTCGTTTTATGTATTGGGGATGTGTCTTTAACTGTATTTAATGTCACACAAATTTGGCAGACATTTTTTATTGATAGCATTTGTTTATTTCAAAGGTCTCAGGAATGAGAAATACAAATAATACAGGCTTTTTTAATTCAAGTTGTTAATATTAGGTCTACTTGCCACATTTAATTGTGTAAAAAAGTGCCATATGAAAAGTTAATTCAAAGTTTACCTTTGATACCTTTTATTGATCATCTTGATATGGGTAAATGAATTAAATGATTGACAAATATGTTTTCCTCACCTTTCACAGCACAGTGGTGGTACACAACACCATCCAGGGAGTGCAATCCAAGGACTCTCATTTCTTATTCTGGCCAGATGAGTAATTATTTCCCTCCTAAACCAGTTCATAGAAGAAACCATTCTGTGAATGATGTCACGATAGTTCTTAAAACCCACGAACAAAACAAAGGAACACTATGGAAGTTCTTTTTTTTTTGTTGATTGTTAGAGATGAAGGATTGGGTAATGATAACTATTTTTGTTTTGTCTACACTGGGCATCCTCTTTCATGCTAGGACTACTCTATAGAGTTGCCTTTGTACCAGGCTTCAAGGTTCAAAATCAGAGGTAACATGAACACTTAACATAACATGCTTTAAAAGATGTAGAAACTGTTTCCTGGTATTTTGGATTCCTTAATGCTCCTGGATGTTCCTTAATGCTCCTAAATTGCTTTCAAACCACAATTTGCTGATATTTTGTGCACTTGTGACTGGTTAAACCTGGAAATCCAATAGATATTACATCTGTGGAATAAGGCATGTTGTACTCTTTTTGTCTGACATAACATTCACTTGTGTTTACTTATCTGGCAGAGTCTAGATTTTCTTGTCTGTAGAGAGTCTGGTTACAAAGTTGCTTCAGTACATAGTTTCCAGAATTGTTTCCTTGTTCTAGCCTTAGGTTAGGTTGTTGATTAACTATTTTGATTTTCTTGAAGGTCCAACTGCTTCATTCAAAGTTTCTGAAACGGGACAGTCTTGCCTTGAAGTATTCATGAGCTGTCAGTCCAAATGAAATGTACAGTGATTTAAAACGGCCCACCATAATCAGTTTGCAGATTTTGTGGCCCGCCCTCTTTTTGCTTCCGGGTCCGTTCATGGTACCTGTTTTTAGGGTCGAGTCTGTGAGCCCATGAGTTCGCTTGCAACACTATTGTGTTCAGTAAAAGACTTGCAGCCTGCCCATTGCTTATATTTGTTGGCTTCAGTTTCAATCTCCCTTGCTGCCTTCTAAAGCTGAAACGTCAGTTCTGTTTGCCTCGGTTGAGCAGGGACCAAGCAAAGATTAACCACATTTAATCACTGCCCGTCCACTGCTCCCGACCTGATTGAGGTACTATTTCTCCTCCTGACACAGGATTTGTTCTAAGTGACTTTCTCGAAATATCACAGACTATTTAAGCAGTCCGTGTGACTGCATGTGTTTGTTTAAAGTTTTGCTCGTGTTGCTTATTTCACCACCCCGAGTCCACCCCACTTCTCCTTGTTGATACCTCCTTATTTTTATGTATTTATTATTGTTGCATATATGTATTTAGTTACACCAATTGCACTACACGCATTACTGTTTAGTGTGGTTCGCCTTGCCAGCTTCCACTCAGGCCGGATTTAGTTTGTGACCCTTGCTCAGCACTGTTTTTATTACAAGCTCATAAGTTCCCAAATAGGCTTTTTCGGTCGAAATCGCAAACCTCTTCTCACAATAGCAGAGGACTACATGCAATAGTTTGTTATTGGTTGGTTGCAAAAGCTGTTCCTATAGTTTGCAGATCTACTAAACCCCTGTGATATGATTTATTCTGGAGATGACTGAGTTTGCCTGGTTTTAGTGGAGAGGAATATGCGACGCCACAGTGTCCAGTTAGAAGGGATGGTGCTCTTTGTGGCATGGAGCTGTGCAAGCTGCACTGGTGCTTGTGTTCAAGAGACGGGGGCAGGGGTGGCCTTAGGCATGTGCAAGCTGTGCACCTGCACAGGGCCGCCAAACCCCAGGGGCCACCACGCCAATATATACCCTTAATATAATAATCCTCTGAGGATGGATACATATTTGAGGTGCGGCCCCTAGCAGGGATTTGGCGCCCTCCGGCTCTGTTCCACTTCCAAACACCCTGACCCCCCCTCTTCACTGGCCTCCGCGCTCCGCTCGCCCGGACCACCTCTTCCGGGGCCCCCTACCTACGCTCCCTGCCCAGAGCCGCCATGAGCCTAGAGCCGCCCCCGACGGGGGTACTTCCCGCATCTGTGTCTTACAGTAGACTGGGGGACATTTCTGATGGTCTTGTAGTATGTAACAACCCAACACAGTATGACTACTGGGGAACCTGGAGGGGGCAAATACTGGGCATCTTGTTAGAGGCGCAACAGCTTAAACAAGGTAGCTGCCTTGGACTCCTGCTTTAGCCGGATTGGTGTCACTACAACGCATGCTTTTACCACGCATGCCTTTACAACGCGGTTTTTACCACGCAGTCCATTACAACGCATAATGCTTTTAGGCGCTGGATAGTGAATTATTTAATTTACTATTCCAACTCCAGTCCCCGTGGATAGCAGGGAAGGTGTTGGATAGTATATTAAATACATTCCCTATCCTAGAGCGCCCCCCAGCGCATTGCGTTGTAATGGTTTGCGTGGTAAAAGTTGCGATGTAATGGTAGTGCGTTGTAAAAAATTTGTTGTAACCGTGCTACACCGCTTTAGCCATATTTCTCAAAGCATTTACTTGTAAATTGCTGACAGCGTGGATTGTTTTTAGGTCTCACCTACATACAGCTCTGTTTGTGAAAGACCTCTTGTGGTCCATACCAAAAACAGTGGGCTATGACCCCACTCTTTGCTTACCGTTGGTTGGTTTGATTGTCAATCATTTGCTTACTTCTTCTTCAGTGGCTTGTCTTCCTCTTCATATTTTTGTGTATTCTGTGAGCATAGCCTTTTCTCCATTCTTTTGATATGCTGACTTGTATCATTGCATTGCTCACATTTAGGAAACTACTTTTTACTTTTTTAATAAATCAGACCTTAAAAGTGCATATGTTTTCTTGCTCTCTGTTATCCGCTGCTTTTCCACCAATATCATTCCCCTTATCTTCCCTTTCACATGACTCTCACCTGCTTCTCCGTTACTCCTTTATACATTGCAGTCCTTTAGATAAAACGTAACTTTTTTTTTGGCAGCTGCTGTTTCTTCCTGTACTGTACTGTACTTCACTTTATTACAAAAAGTGGTTTTGCATGCCTCCATATCAACCCCCTCTCCCGCCCCCCCCCCCTGCTTCCACCCGATGTGCTCTTTTATTTGCTTTCCCACCCCTCGTGGGCTTTTACTTAAAATGTTTTTATTTTTAGTTGATTAGCTAGCCATGCAGCTGCCAGGTGTTGCCAGGTCGCCTTGGATTCCAACCAACATTTTCGAGCTAATAAAATGAGAATTTTTATTTATCATTCCAAGTGGCGTCTATCATATGAGATTGGTAAATTAAAAAAAAGAAAGCAAGAAAATGGTACCTGCATCCTTCTGTAGCATACATTGTCAGTGTGGCTGCCAGGAGGGGCTGCTGTGTCATCGCATTTTTTTTCTTATTTCTTGCTTATTCCGCACAGCATTGGCAAAACCCTTTGGCAAAACAATAGGTCAACAAGGCAAGACTTATTGGCTTTGTCAGAGCTTGTTTTCAATAGATTTGGCTTAAAGCAGAAGCTTGCGACTGGATAACTGTAGTGTGCATCTTTGCTTACAGTGACAAACTATTTATTAAAACTATTCTAGACCTTCCTTCCAACGGGGATAGATGCAGTGTTCCTCCACCCCCCTTTTGGTGAAATGCCCATGGATAAATATGATTACATTTATTTAGAGTTAGCCTTTGTTTTGAATCAACCTACGTTTCTACATACGTAATGTTCTACATGGTGCATTCAGTATAGTATTAGGGCCACAGTAAACTAAATCCAATGTGTTTGTCTCAGTGAGATTGCTATTCGCCTTATAAGTGGGGACATTTGCATTGCTTGTGTTGGTGATAATATGTAAAGAGAATGTAAGATCTGAGTTAGATCTGATCCTTAGTTTTCTTTCACTATCTGGGTAAGATGGAGTATTGTGACCAGTTGTTTAGGCCTCGGAACAGGGTTCGCCAAAGTCGGTCCAGGCGGGACGGATCCATGCCAGATTTTTTGCATATCCCCATTTTGATAAATGTAGTTCTCTTAAAAATCTGGATTGATCTGGCCTTCCAGGACCGACTTTGGAGAACCCTGCCTTATAAGGAAACTGCATCAGGTGATCATGGTGTCAGATTTGGTGCTGTCCGTATGCAGTCATCCAGGAGCATATGTTCCATAAGCAGTACATGATTTTAACTGGTGTTAAGCTCTGCCTCAACTTGTAAATGGACGTGTTCTCAGTGTACATTTGGAATTGCAGTTGGTATTATTTCTGCCAAAAGTCACATATGCGCATTGCACAGCTACAGTTATGGTGCCCTCCTATCTTTTATTGGGAGTCTGACAGATACACTATCTAAAAATGGTATTCTTAGAGAAGAACACCTGTTTCTTTGTACAAATGTTCCCATATGAAGAGATTTACAGCTGGTCAGCTGACAGAGGCTGCGTTATTATCAACTACAATGTTATAAAGATAATCATCAACAGTCCTCTCGGTAATACACAATTTCCGATTTCCAAGCATTTTATTCCCTTGTTTTCCCATTTAATTTAAAACTGTTATATATTAACTTTATGGCTGGGCTTGAAGGTAGATAGTGCCTCATTTTTGATAAGCAGAACGTGAATCCGTATATCTCACCACAAAAAGACAGCATTTCAGAACATTTTGTATTGATGCCAATGTAAAGATATGGGTGAATCATCTTCTTACACTCAATATTAATGATAAGAGCTTGTTTAGTAGGTTAGTCAAACGCTTACCTGCCTGCATTCATGTTTCCAATACATTTGGTTCAATTGTCTCATATTCTATTGTGCCCATTAACCTGCTATTTCATTCAGCTTCTGTCAAGCTGTGATTAATTGCTGTTTGATGTTCAAGGTTTAGTTGTATCTCTGAACTAGCATTAGGTTCCTTGGCCCAGAGAATACTAAGGTCTAGTTAATGTTTCAGGATAGCTAAAGTAAATGAATAGGAGCAACATTTACATATGCTGTAGCTCATATTGAAATTATTTGGGTTATTTTTGGTCATTATGAAAATTGGACTACATTTTACAGTTAGGTGGTGTGGAGGTTGCTGGGCACATACAGATGACAGGATGCAGGAGGACGTTGGTAACTGCGTTTTATTATAAGTTTACACAAACGTTGGGAAGAGCGCCGGGCGTCTGCTCTCGCTCGCGCAGAGCCGGCCAGTCCTAGACGCGCGAACGCCGTTCGCGCATGCGCAGCGCCTCTCGACGTGCCAGGCGTGTTACATCACACGCCTCTCGCGTGCAGCGTCTAGAACGCTACACCACATATCTCCCTTTTTTCCCACAAGGAAGACACAGTTCAGAGTTCAATGTCCCTTTACTCAAAGTCTCGTAGATGCAAGGGCCTGACCACCAATCTCCCTACGCGCGTGCGTCTTACCGGAGTGGAAGCTCTCCTCAACAGCTCTGGGTCGGGGCTCTCTGCTTTTGCTGCCCCTAGTTCTTGTCCTGCTCTCCCAGGCGTTGCTTCTGCTCTCGCTGATGTTACTCTTCCACTGGTTTCATGGGAATCCCCCATGTCCCTGCTCTCTATTTCCATTTCTACGCTAGATCCTTCGGGCTCTTCTTCTCCCGTCGCTGCTCCCTGTACCTGGACTGGTACGTCGTTGCTGTTCTCTTCCAGCCACTTCATTATCCTGTTGACTTTGGCCATGCGATCTTGTGACCACACCCTGCCATCACTAAGGAGTGCCGCTCTGCCATACACTTCTTCTACTTGTAAGGGAGAGCTGTACTTACTCTCCCCTTTCTTCTTCAGGACTGCGTGTTTCACTCTCACCCACTCTCCTTTTTCCAATGAGGAACTTTGTACCTTCTTCCTTTGATTGTAGTGGTCTGTGTACACCTTCTGTGCTCTCTGCAAATTGTGTTGGACTACAGCAGGGGACCATTTGCTGGTAATCGTCTTCTCTCGCCAGATCACATTGTCCTTTGTGAACGAGTGTCTACCTCTGAGAATTTGGAAGGGACTGTACCCCGTCGTGGTGGGGGTTATCCTGTACGCCCACAACATTCTTTGGACCTCCAGTTCCCAGTCTTTTCCTTGCATTATGGCAGCTTGAATGGAACCCATAAGCACGCGATTGAATCTTTCCACTTGTCCATTGCAGGCAGGATGATACACTGCAGTGTGTTTCGCCTTGATTCCGTTTCTTTCCATGTATCTTTGCCATTTCTCAGATGTGAACTGTGGGCCATTATCTGTCAGTATCGTCCTCGGAATGCCTTCTCTCAAGAAGACGGAGGTGAGAAATTTGATTACGACTTCTGTGTCCATATTTCATGCACATGCACCTCAGGCCATTTGGAATATTTGTCCACGATCACACACAGATACTTGGCTATGCCTTGCCCATCCAGAATCGGCCCCAAGATGTCAACAGCTACATCTTCCCACGGATCACTGGGTTGCTCGAAGCGGCCTAAGGCAGGTTTCAATGGCTTGAGTACTTTATCCGACTCTTGGCACTGGTTGCAATCCCTGACATGTCTCTCAATAGCGATGTCCGTACCTGGCCACCAGTACATCTGCTTTACTCGTGACTTGGTCTTAACTATCCCAAGATGTCCTTCGTGCATTTGGTTCAGCAGTGTCGGGATTAGGTCCAGTGAGGGTATCACTTTGTCCCCTCGGTACAGAAAAGTGCCGGAATCACTCATGGACAACTCCTCTCTCACCTCAAACAATTTCCTGAATTCTTCTTTCAGTTTTCTTTTGTCGGGCCAGCCATCGACTAAGTACTTCTTTACTTCATCCAATGTTACATCATTTTCATAGGCAGGGTCCATTCCTGCAGGCTTATCGCTCTTTCTACATCTTCCATTACAGCCACCATTTCCTCGTTCTCTTCTGCGGGAGTTGGTGCTTCCTCCATATTCGACGCGCTGCTAAGGTAGTCTGCCACCTTGTTGCGCGTGCCCGGGATGAACTCGACGTCATAGGTGTACTCCAATAGCTTGAGCGTCATCTTCGCGATGCGCGGGGTTGCTGTTGCATGCCCACTGGAGGTCAGCACCTTGACTAGTGGCTTATGGTCGGTTTGCAGGCGGAATCGTGTGCCCCACAAAAACTGCCGGAACTTTCCCATGGCCCACACTACTGCCATCATCTCCTTCTCAATTACGCTGAACTTCTGCTCAGTGGCTGACAGCGCTCTGGACGCAAAGCTGAGTGTCTCGATAGTGTTATCTTCTCTTTTTTGAGCTAGGACTGCTCCCAGTCCCTTTTTACTGGCATCCGTTGTTAGGATGCAGGCCCCCAATGGGTCATAACCCTGCAACGGCACAGCCTGACTGATGTCCTTTTTCAGCCCCTCAAACTCCATCTGAGCCGCACTGTCCCAGAGAAAGGGAGTTTTGTCTCTGATCAGATGACGCATGCCATGTGTCTTCGTCGCAAAGTTTTGGACGAACTTACTGTAGTACTCCGCCATCCCCAGGAATGATCGTACCTCCTCTTTGCCGGTGGGGGCTCTGGCATCGCAGATGGCTCTCACATTGTCCTTTTTTGGCGTGATCCCGTGCCCACTTATTTCGTGTCCCAGGTAGGTGACTGAGTACATACCAAAGCGACACTTCTCCCATTCAGCCGTGAGACCTCTTTCTTGCAATACTCCTAGTACTTGGTCTAGTTTGGCGTCATGGTCCTTGCGATCCATCCCCATTACCAAGATGTCATCTTGGAAGTATTGTATGCCTTTGACGTCTCTGAACAGGCGGTGCATGAGTTTTTGGAAAACTGCCGCAGCAGACGCTAGGCCAAAAGGCATCCTGCGAAATCTGTAGCACCCATAGGGAGTAATGAAGGACGTCAGTTTTCTGCTGGATGGGTGGAGTTCGATCTGGTGGTACGCTGACGTGAGATCGACGGTGGAGAACCACGGTACAACTCTGGTTTTTGCGAGCATCTCTTCGATTCTCGGGAGAGGGAATTTCTCCACCACCAGGCATTTATTTAGCTCGCGCAAGTCCACACATAGGCCCACCTTCCCGTTGGGCTTCCTGGCTACCACCAGTGGTGCCAGCCACTCCGAGCTGTCGATGGGCTCTATGATACCTTGCTCTTCTAGTCGGGACAATTCCTGTTGGACTGCCTCTCTCACTGCGATGGGTACATTGCGGACCTTGTGAGACACTGGTAGGGAGTTCTCTTTGAGCACGATCTTATGCATGAATTTCTCCAATTTGCCCACTTTGCCTCCAAAGACTCTGGGGTATTCTCTCCTCACTCTGTCCACATCAGGCCACTGCTCGTCATCTGTAAGGAGGATTTGTTCCTTGCCTCCAGGATCTAATTTAATTCCCAAGTCTCCTTGGTCTCTCCAACCCAAGACAGAGGGTCCTTTCTCTGCTACATATAGTTTACAGGTAGCTGTCCTTCCACGGAATTCGAACAGGAGGCTCCGATACCCCACCATGGGGATCAGGTTTTCCGTGTACGATATCGGTCTGATGTCTGGCGGGTCGAGGTGTGAACCTAGGCTCGGACTAAAGTCTCCTTCCCACACCGATCTCTGTACAATGGAGTATGGGGATCCTGATTCAATCGCTACTTTGATATTCACGCCACCTATTTTGATTTCGGCTCGCGGCTTGTCGGATCGGCGAGCGTTGACTCTTAGGACCTGCTCTTCAATGCACAGAACTTCATCATCTTCGCCCGTTTCCTCTCCTGTGTCTGCTTCTTGACCTTGCTGCGCAATGTACTTCACCATTGTCTTTTTTTCCTTCTTGCGGCACACCTTCTCATAGTGGCCTATCAGGCCGCAGAACATGCATGTCGCTCGAAAGGCTGGGCAGCGTTTGTCCTGAGCTGAGTGGTTGGTACTGCCACATCTGTAGCATGACGATCCGGTCGCCGGGAACTGTTTTCCTGCAGGCCCTGATTTTCCCGCCCATTTGCTGGGTGCACGGTCACCGCTCGGCACCATTTTGTGCCTGTACGAAGGTCCTGCGTCGTCAATTTTGTTAACCATTACCCTTTGCGCGCTTTCTTTCTTTGCTGCTTCTGCGCACCTTTTGGAGAGTTCCGCTTTCTTCACCATTGCGATTACTTCTTTTAACGTGGCCTCCCCATGGGCCCATAGCTTGTCTTGCACATTCTTGTTTGTAGTGTGCATTACTATCTCGTCTTTGATGAAATCCTCTTCCATGTTTCCATACCTGCACGTGACCGCAAGTCTCCTCAAGGCTGCTACATAGTCGTCGACCGACTCTCCTTCCCCTTGCTTCCTTTGCTGGAAGTTGAACCGGTCAATGGAGACGCATACCGCCGGGTGGTAGTGAGCATCCAGGTCTTCCAAGGCCTGCTTGAAGTGATCGGCATCAGCTGCTTGAAGGGGTGCTGACGCGATATTTTTGAATACTCTTATGCCCTCTGGGCCCAAGTTGTGCAGTAATATCTGTCTCCGTCTCGCTGGGGTGAACTCATCGGTGGATTCGTCTTCCAGGGCTTCCAGATAGTTGCCGAAGTACTCCCTCCAGTCCTCCCACTTCATCTGTGGTTCACCAGGTCTTGGCAGGAACGGGATGGGGGCTGTGAGTGAGGACGCCTGGCTACTCATCTTGATCTTTTCTCCTGGTCCTTCCTCCTGATTCCTGGGGCTGCCCGGTGCGTGGTCGTCTCCTTCTTGACGCTTGGGGCTGCCAGGGGCATCGGCCCCGTCTGTTTGCGACGTCGCAGCGCTGTGTGCGCTACTCCCCGCTCCTTCGTGGGCGCCCTTCTCCGCCAGGTTCTACGAGGGTTGGTTGCGCCGGCCTGCGGTGGTATCGCACTGTTCGCCTTGCTTTTCTGACCTGTGCTGGGGTTCCTCTTTTGTCTGCACCTCTGCCACGCTCTTCCCTTGTGACGATGTCTCTTCCTGTGCTTCAGGGGACTTCGTGCTCTGGTGTTCCTTTGGGCTTCCTTGCCTCTGCTCTGCCTTGTGCTGTTCCCTCTATCTCTTGTGGGCATATCCCACCCTCGTCGCCACTGTGGAGGTTGCTGGGCACATACAGATGACAGGAGGCAGGAGGACGTTGGTAGCTGCGTTTTATTATAAGTTTACACAAACGTTGGGAAGAGCGCCGGGCGTCTGCTCTCGCTCGCGCAGAGCCGGCCAGTCCTAGACGCGCGAATGCCGTTCGCGCATGCGCAGCGCCTCTCGACGTGACAGGCGTGTTACGTCACACGCCTCTCGCGTGCAGCGTCTAGAACGCTACACCACAGGTGGGTCAGTGTCTCCAGTCCTCCTGTAAGTCCCATCTTCTTTGAGCTGTGGCACTGCTAGGCAGATATCCTATCCTGCGCTTGACCCTCTGGCAGCATGGCACAACAGCAGTCCGGCTTAACTTGAAGGCAATGTATGAAGAATTTATGTAGCACATAAACAGTAATACAGTGAAAACACAAAATAAAATCCCACACCATTTTAGAAAAATAGAGTAAAATTTCATAAATTATTTGACATCAAGTGACAAAACTCCAATCAGTAGAACCGGGTATATGGAATTTCAAAGATTTCAGGTAGGCATAGTGCTTAAAAGCACAAAGGGGCACTCGCTGTTATCTGGTCGTGCACGACCGGTTGAAAGTCACAAGTTCAGACTGACCATGATGGAGCGTGGGCTGGATACAGACACCAATTTAGTCCTGCTGAAAAAGTTACCTCCTAAAGTCCATCGTGAAGAGTTCTGTTTGTGGTGGAGGAGGGCACGAGGAGCAGGGAGTGCATCGCAGATGGTCGTCACTGTAGTGCGTAGTGCAGACCACGAGCTGCGGACAGTCATCTTTGTAGCGAGAAGAAGTTGCTGGAGATGTGCGTTGGCAGTCACAGCTGACTGTCAATGCTCTAGCATAAAGTGCAGATCTCGCATTGCTGGTCGTCACTGCCAATTGCTGTAATGCGAAAATGAAAGTTCACAGTAGATATGGGTTGGCCGTCAGTGTGGATGTCAAGATCTTGGCGCAAACTGGCCTGCTCGCGGTCCCGAAGAGTCCAAAGCTTTATTAGGATTTCTCCTTTTTAAGTTAGAGAAGTGTACTCTGACTAAAGCCAATGGTCCAAGAACTGAAGGGCACCTCTTTAGAATTAGGGACTCATTTGCAGAGGCCAACGGCTCAGGTAGTTCCATTTGCAGGTCCAAACAACAGGTCAGCTGGGCTGATAGAGGGATGTCTCGAGCTTGTTATGTCCATGTAACTCTGAACATGAGGTCAGTCAGCTGACTCTTGGAGTCACTCAGCCTGGGATGAAGAAAGCGGATCCAGTCTTCCTTCTCAGCAAGCAGGGCAGGCCTCATGCAGCAGAACAGCAGGGGGTCCTTCTGTAGTATCCACAGGTTTAGGAATGTACTGAAGAGTAGGCCTGAACTTCCCATTTTTATACCTGATACCCCTTTGAAGTGGAATAAGTTGCTGGAGTTTCCCCCATACACAGGTGCCTAGAATTTCCTGTCTCTCTTCCCTGATCCCAGTCTGTCTGGGGGCACAACAGGCTAGTGTGAAGTCATTTGTGTGTGAACTAAGTTAGTGCCTTTTAAGTGCAAGTGTGGTAGGTGACGGCTCCATCAAGCCAGGAAGACCGATCTTGCCAACACCAAGACCAACTATTGTTATACTGTCTGGGAGGAATACACAAAGGCCAACTACACCTAGTCATATGACCCAGGAAACAGGCTGCAGGCACCAAATGGTTAGGGCAAGAACAAGCCAACATTCTTGACTTAAAATCCGACTTTACAATTAAAGAGGGTTTTAAATTGCAATTCTTTGGACATCAAACATGTAATTCTTATCTGCTCCCACACACAAGTTATTATTTATTAAATGCAATATGGTAACCCTAAGTTATCCTAAGGGGAGGTAGGTCTTACAATAGTTGACAAGCATTGGTAATGCATTTGTTTTGCCTATGTGATTAATAATGTGTTGGAAACAGTGCCTCAAAACATATTTAGCTGCTATATGTTTCTGTTATTAATAAACAAATAATGGCACGATGAGGGTGCAGACACGATGAGCTGGGGAGGGCAAGAATCGTTGATGTGGCAGGAGCGGTGACCAGGTATGAGCAGGAAGGGGGACCGTGCAAGAGCAGTGACATGGTAGGAGCAGTGGCTGGGCAGAAGCAGTGACATGGCAGGAACAAAGACGGGGCAGGAGCAGTGAATGGGCATGAGCAGTGAAGAGGCATGAGCAGGTACTGGGCAGGAACAGTGACTGGGCAGGAGCATTGACTGGGCAGGAGTAATGACAGGGCAGGAGAAGTGACGGGGCAGAAGAAGTGATGTGGGAGGAGCAGTGACTGGGCATGAGCAAGAGCGATGACCGGGCAAGAGCAGGAGTGGTGAGCAGGCAAGAGCAGTGACTGAGCAGGGGAAGTGACTGGGCAGGAGAAGTGATATGGCAGGAGAAGTATTATGGCAGGAGCGATGACCGAGTACTGCTATATTCGCTCATAGTTTGAGGAGGAGATATGCATCTCTCTAAGCTAAGTAAAGTCATTGAAATCGAAGAGATTCCAGAGGCTTTTTAGGACACTATAATCAAAGTTGCTTTCAGTTTTCTCAGTCGGCCCTGCCAACTACTCATGTTTATTGCTTGAGTTCAGAGAGGCCCGTGAATGCTTCAGTTGAAGACCTGGCACAAACAAGAGACAAAAATGAACGAATGAACCTGTAGAATCGGCTGACCACATAAAAAAGGCTGCAGAACACAACCACGGGCATTGCTTTTCTTTTCACACCAACTTATAACACATGAATTTCTGCCTTTTTGTGATACTTCTTAGCCTGGTGGGATAAGCCCAAGTAATGACAGATCACTGGACCAAGATTTCAGACCAGTTGATAGCACTGTGCCAGTGTTGCCAGAATCTGGTGGTCTTGAGCTGCAGCACTTTGGGCTGTAAAACAGGTGAATGCAAGCAAACATCCAAAGCGCCAGGAACTTATAAGAGTACCTGTAGCGCTTTACAAATATTTTTATCCAGTCATTCATTTCCTGTGCTGTCCACAAAAGAAAACAAATTTAATGGAGAGTACAAACCCTCGTGAGAGAAGCCATCAAAAAGCAGCACACGCTATATGTTAGTACGTGCCAGTGGCATTTTGGAAGAGAACCCCTAAGCAAAGCAAGAGTAGTCAACGCAGCCCAACATTCTGGGTTTATGAGGGGTTCAGAGGCTGTCTCCTACCCCAGACTCTCCCAAGCATATTACCCAATGCATCCTAAGCAGCCATCCCTTATTCAACAAAAGCATGCTTGAAGTTCAACTAAGCCTTCTTCCCTCTCCCGTGTCTGCAGCGACCTCTACCTGCGCAGGAGCTCTTCCCACAGCCTACGGTGCAAGCCACTCAAGCCGAAGCAGCTCCCATAGATCGGGCATTGTAAAGCAGAGACAAAGAAATAGGACTAACATGATTACTATTGGAATACTACGAGGCGACGGCCATCTTAACCTGGTGACCACATCAGAGTTGTAATACAAACTGTGCTTAAATGCTCTTCAGAAATCTATTTTAAAACACAAGCCTATTATTAGGCTGTACTTTCCATTAATATTTACCAGCACCAAGGTAAACCGCACACAACTTCTAAAAGTAACAACTTTAACTTCTGTGACTGGTGTCATACCTTGAAGTAAATACACATGTGATTTACAGTTTTTGTCTTCACTTGACCGGTGCGGGCTATGATTGGCCCACATTTTCTAATTTTCTAATGTCGTGTCTCCATATTAATTTCAGGCTGTTTGTATGAGCACAAAGCTAATAATAATAAGCAGCCAACAGGTAGAAGCGAGCTAGCATATAGAAACAGATAGATGACTACACATTAGCAGAGCCATGCACTCGGCAGAAAGCAAACAAGCGCTGTGCATGGAAAAAGAAAATAGTTCCACAACATAGGATGGAAACAGTACTTTTTGTGATGGGAAACTGATAAGAGAAGAACAGGAGCGCAAGCACTTTAGCACTGGTTAGCATTGGTAAGGTACACAGAGTCCTAAATGCCAACAAAAAGGTGTTCCTAGCACTTTTCTGAATGATTTGAAGGGCACTGAATGTTAAAGGTGGGAAGCCCAAGAGTGGGCATTTGCATAATCTAGTGAGAAGATAACTGACTGCAGAACAGCTCCAGGGTAGTGCGAGGGGAGAAGAGGGATGATTTTGTGTTGCTTATGGATGTAATAAAAGCAAGTGGATGAAACATGGTTAATCTGTTCCAAAGAAAAGAGAAGATGCTGGAAAATGAATCCAAGATTTTTTTGCTGACTCCACCAATGTGGGCGATTGACCTACCTCCACCAACCACCAACGAGAAAACCATTTGGTATGAGATCCTTTTAAAATGAGAACCCTTGATTTGTCACTGTAAGGTTTTAATGAATTTGTCTTCATTCAGAAATCAACTATTAGCATACAAGCCCAAACATATTCTTGGGCAAAGACCAGATTGCCACTGACGGAAGTGATGTTTGGGTATCAATATGTGCAAGATATCCGCAAGAAACCAACGGACCCTATGTGTAAGGCTAACTGGAAATTATATAGATTGAATAGAGGAGACCCAATAAATTCCACAAGTCAGAGGTTTAGAACATCATAGAAATAGGTGGTGAGTGGATTCATTCAGATTTCTCAAATCAGATAGAGGTAAGCCACTCCAGGGGGATACTTAAATTCCAGTTTGTACTAGTTGATTTATAAGCAATGGTTGGGAAACCGTGTCAAATGTCTGGCTAAGTTTTAGTAGTGTTAAGGCTGCTCTAACTCTATGATCAAGAGTCATCCACAAATCATCTGAGCCAGCACAAATGCTACTTCAAACTCCTAGAGTTGTCAGAAGCCGGCACATTGTTAATGAGTAGATTACTTTTTATGAAAGAGATTTGGGAATTTACTTCTTTTTTCTAGGATTCAAATTTCTCATGCTGGTTCTGACCATTCTAACTTCCACCTCTCCCCTACTGTCTCATCCCAACCAACCTCTGTGGTCCTGCTTTCTTCTATCCACCTTTCACCAATACTTCTCTCTCCACTCTGCTTATGTTCCCCTACTGGTTCTGTCTCTCTTATATCCACACATCTTATCCATACACTCGCCTTCAACTCTCATCTATCCCCCAGCCTCATTACTTCTCGCCTTGTTCTGCTTCATTTACAACCACCTCTCCCCTTCCATCCTCCTGGAGCATCTTATCTTTTCTTGTTGGTGCTGACCCTTTTAAAACCCCCTCAATGCTCTACTTTTTTTCCTCATCTTTCCCTCTGCTTTCTGCAATCGAATCCGGAAATATAAGGCAACAACTGACTTGCATCTAGAAACAGCCAGGAATCTTGGTTTTGTCAATGACTGTTAGCTGTTTAAGATAAAAGACTAGCAATACATTATTTTACGCTCCCCCTGTCACTGTTTTGACCACTGTGTACCTCCTTCACACACATTTGCACAGAATCCCAACTGCAACTGGAATACGGGGCCCTTGCTCTGTGTGCTCTGCAGGGAGGCCATGTGTTGAATGATCATGTATTCTGGACACCTTTTTGACCCACAGACAGGTGCAGAGTGAAAGCTATACTGCTTGAGTCTCAACTCCAAAGCATTCAACTCTAGCCTGTTATAAACACCTGGAAGCAACTCACTTAGATGTGTGCCCCATACAAGAGTAATATGCTGTGAAATGAACTACAGAAACACAGATCCTAGAAATAGTTAACACTTGGGAAATGCAAGATTACGTAAAGCATGTGATATATAAAGAGGAACAAAATCGCTGCGATGGATTACCCTAACATGCTGTGTGAGACTGAGTCTGGAAATAGGCCCAGCACCAATATTAAAAGTGCCCCCCCCCCCATTAGGGAATTAGTTAGCCAGAAAAGTAACCCATGTTTGCAAATTAGGGCAGTTTTTAAACTTGTAAAGACTTGCCGTATACATTTTTTGTAAGGTATGGGAGACTAAATGGATTTGATTTTGCTGCAGGCAATGTTTGTTTTAATATCATGAAAATCAACAGTAAACATTTGCTCCCCTGACCATAAAGTAAGCCAACAAACAGCCCAAAAAACAATGACATACTAACCTGATGGATTAGACCATCATTCACTGCCTGATTTCCCTATAGGCCAGTCCAACCCGGCTACCGTGTTATACATTTATTGTGCACACACTGGATCATTGTTTTTGCAAGTAAAGAAAGGGCATCAATAAAGTGCCCAATAGAAGCCTGGTTCAATGTCCCTTTTAATTTACCACAGGGTCTAAGACTCGAGGGACCCAGCATACTTAAAGTCATGTCCAGCCATTTGTACATTCTGATTCAGCTCCTCTGCGTGCACCTCTTGTCTGGCTGCTGTACTCACACCTATCTGATCTCCCCTTCCTCTCACTTTATTCTCTTTGTCTTACACCTTTATTCACCTCTCTGCTCCCTTTCCCTCATCCTGGGTGAGCTGAGAGGTTTTCATTGTGATGCACTGTCATTCTATCTTTTGTTCTGCGTCCTGCAGGTTATCCTGCTTTTCAATCTAAGAGTGGCAGGACGCTCTTCACACGTAAGGTCTCTTTAATTACCTGTCTAATCGCTGTTATCCTCATGCAGATGCAGCAACTAGGCCCAGAGAGAGGGACCAGCTGGAGAAATTGATAAAAACAGAAAAAATATAAACTCTTAGAGGGGCCGATGCGCCTCGAAACTCTGGAGTTTTCAAAATGCCAGGACCCTGGCTGTGAGCATGCGCGGGGCCCTGGTAAGCTGCCCATGCCTAGCGCCGGCCTTGAGTGGGGCCATTTATACTAGAGTCCCATGAGTGAATCTACTGTGGCACCAAAAAGTGAACACCAAATACACCCTTTCAGTGCTTGACTCTTCGGTAAGTGTGGCCAGCAGCCCATGATTACTGTAGTGGCTTAGGGAACATAGACCTGGAACTCAACCATTACCCGATAGAGTAAAATAATGGCTGTCCAATCCAGTGCTTATCTTGTATC
Source organism: Lissotriton helveticus (assembly GCF_964261635.1). NCBI lineage: Eukaryota > Metazoa > Chordata > Amphibia > Caudata > Salamandridae > Lissotriton > Lissotriton helveticus. Next base: position 765,500,831 of record NC_136057.1, on the reverse strand, counting down.
TATGTCCTATAGTTCAGTCTCTAGGGGCACTCGATCTCAGCTTGTTAACAGCATATATGCCAACAAACCCGATTCAGGCGCGAGACTCACAATATTTGAAGCCAAAAAATGGCTTTACTTTAGCTGTCTCCCCCTTGAAATGACCTCTGATTCGATGGTAATCAATGGGGAAAATCCACTCCCCCAAATTTATTTTCAAAATCTCCCACATTATTGTTCTAAAATGTTGTTATTAATGTAGCAGTTCGCTCCCAGTCTAATTTCTAGGCCATTGTTACATCTTAGTCCAGGTGTACCTTCGGTCTTTGTGGCTAGACTCCGAAACAAGGCCCTAGCCATGGTGTATTGGTGACTGGCAGCTCTGATGGCCCTTGCGAAGTTTTAAATACCATGGCTGCTCTGCAGGACCAGAAGCAAGCTCCTAAAGCACAAACAGGTCCAGTGCAAAAGCCACTACACAAACAGTGAACAGCCTCCCTCAAGTTCTTGGTGGGGTCATCCGCTCATGGCAATTGAAGGGCATGGGCAGAGTCGGCACCATTTGCCAAATATCTGACACATCTTAGGTAGACCATGTGCTGTGTTCAAGGTCATCTTTGTCAGCGCAGCTCAGCTGTCTGTGGTGGCGCAATAAAGACCCACTACAATAGTTGTCAGTTCCTGTAACTGCCCACCAACAGGGAGAGAGGTGAGTATGGCAGGTGTCACTCTCTTGCTGCCATGTCCCACCAGTTGGGGTGACCACAGGCAACGGTCACCTTCTCTTGTATTTCTTTGGCACAGCTCTCCAGATGCAATTGGGGCGGATGCATGTAGACTCAATCCTCCACTTGGTTGGTTCCTGTACCATCCCCCTTGCCAGTCCACACTCCAGGGCTGTTCACTCATTCTTTTTGGAAAGTCAACCTTCTGCAGGGGTACCCTTCACATCCCTCTCTCAGCAGACCAAGCAGATTATGTACCAAGGTAGACCCACTGCTCTCCTCCAGTGCAGTGATGTCCCCTCACCTCTGGGAGGCTGGTTGTAAGCAGTAATAGCTCTGGATCATGAGAACTCTCTGACACCCTCCGGAGTGCCCCCTAGTTAGTCAGAGGCAATTTCTGGAACACCTTTGGAAGGTTTGAGTCCCTTTCTTATAGTCAATTTCGAGACACAGATTGTTGAGTGCAAGGTCACTGTTTTAGAACCTGTTAGACCTAGGGTATCCTAGACTACATAGGGTAGCCTGGCACAGTAGGGGAACCAGCTAAACTCCAAGGCGTTGGTTAAGTGCTTACAGGACCCACTCACAGTAACTCAATGACTGACCACTAAAAATAAAAGACGCTACACCAGTTTAGAAAAATACCAGTACCTTTTATAAAAATTCTCTTTTGTTCTTTTCTTAGGCAAAAGCAGTACACTTTTAGTTCAGTACAGATTTCATATATATCACATCAACTTCAATACTTTTCTCAATTCAGTGCAGATCAATCAAAGGTACATCACATTTGAGGTAAATTACTATCAGTTTCACAGAATGCTTCTTCACTTAGTTGTTACAGAAGGGAAAACTCGCTTTACACAATCTTGGCATGTACATTACCCATCTGCACTCAGGGCCCAGGTCAAGCTTGTCACACTTCTACCCCCAGCAGCGTTGTTCACAAAGCCCACAGCCAACTATATAGTTAAAGAGGAGACAAGGTACATTAATTAGGCTTCCTTGGGACTATTCTACGGCTAATCCTCTCCTGTAATAGAACTGACTCCGAGTGATTAACTGCCTGGGAAGTTGTTGTGACTGAGCTCTGTTCGTTACCGGCACCCTATGGCCAAACTTGCACCACTCCTACGCAAGGCACAAGAACCTCATGCTTCGTTTCCCTTTGTCACTGCTCCCCCTGTCATTAGCTTGATTTTAACGGATACTAGTATACTGAGAGGGTTGATATCCAAGTTCCTCACGTTTCTATTCCTGACGGTTCATTAGTTTTTCAGTAGTTTTTCCCAACACTGCCGCTTCAATGCTCTGTGTCAGCCGGCTCTGCCGCCTCCCGCTTCCCCTCGCTTCTCCCCCGCTTACTTTATCTGAAGGCAATCCGGCTTGAGATGTCCTCGCGCTCGGTTGTTCTCTCCTAGCGCTGACGGCGGGGCCTCTGAGGAAGTCGGCGTCGGGGCGGGGAAAACGGGAAGGGCTTACTCTAGACGGGGACGCTCCGCTGGCGGTTCCGTGGCGGCGCTTCTGCCTCCTTCCGCGTTACCTCAGGCCGAAGCTCCGCCTCGGGCGCACCTCCTCTGACGCGCCGGGTCCTTCTTCCTGGCTCCGGACTCCGCCTCGGGCGCACCTCCTCTGACGCGCCGGGTCCTTCCTCCTGGCTCCGGACTCCGCCTCACCTCCAACGACGACTCCTCCCGTCAACACACGGGACAGCTGGGCATTTCACTCGCGTGTGGGTCAGACTTGATGACGGCGCTACACACAGGTAGGAGCCTCAGCCGATCTCACCGCCTTTCTCCACAGTGTGAGAGCTGGTCTCGAGTGGGGTGAATGTGGCTGTCCTCACTCCTCAGCCAGACAATACAGCTCTGGATCGACGTCCACCTGCTCCGCCCACAGCCTTCAGGGCAGGTGTTCAGGTCACCCACAAGGGTCGCTTTACAGCAGTTTGCGAGGGTCTTTTCAACACATGACCCGGTGATTTGAAATCTGGTCACAATGTCTCTGGTCACAATTAATGGATGACGTGACAGTGGGGTTTGGTCAGCCTGAAAGGGGGCACTTCCCAATAACGCGACAGCCGGCCCACAGGTCGATCTGGTCACCACTGGTGCGCAATCCTCCTCCACAAGTCGCCTCTCTCCTCACTGGTCACTCCTGAGACTGCACAAAATGGCTGCTGGTCACTGGCCTTTTATAGAGTGGCCTGAGACCTCTGGAAGCCACTAGATGTTTCTGGAACCTTCCTCATGTTAGTCTATGGGTCTGTCCTCCTGGAATGTCCGTTATGGCAGTTGGTGGACACCATTTTAGGTTCATGAGTGTCCCTAGATTTTCCAGGAGCTAGACTAGGCCTCACAGTGTATGAAGGGAAAATGGCGTCATAGTCAAGGAACACCTAGCCCCCTGACAGCACTGAAAAATCCTGGTGGACATAAAAAATAAAAATAGAAACACTGGGAGGCTAAGGGGGACAAAAATAAATCATGATGGTTAGAACACCCCCAGATGCAGACAGGTCTAACACGCGTCCCCCCCAGCTGAAAGTGGGGAGAGCTACCCAATCCCTTGGTAGTTCTCATCACTAAGGCGGAAATACCTGGATAGACCGTCTGCGTTGGCATGGTCCAATCCAGGCCGATGTTCCACCCGAAAGTCCATTCCCTGTAGGGAGATGGACCACCTTAACAACTTGGGGTTCTCCCCCTTCATTTGCATCAGCCAACGAAGGGGCCGGTGGTCAGTCTGAACCAGGAAGTGCGAACCAAACAAGTATGGCCGCAACTTCTTCAGAGCCCAGACCACCGCAAAGGCTTCTCGCTCAATGGTACTCCACCTCCGTTCCCTGGGGAGTAGTCTCCTAGACAGGAAAACCACGGGTTGATCCAAGCCCTCATCATTTAGCTGCGATAACACTGCCCCAATGCCATGTTCTGATGCATCTGTTTGGACAATGAATTCTCTAGCAATCAGGGGCCTTGAGTATTGGAGCAGTACACAATGCTTGCTTCAAGGTCATGAAGGCTCGCTGGCAAGTCTCCGTCCAGACTACCCGTCTGGGTTGTTTCTTGGAAGTAAGTTCAGTGAGGGGTGCCACAATAGTGCCATACCCCTTCACAAAGCGACGGTAGTATCCAGTGAGGCCCAGGAAGGCTCGGACCTCAGTTTGAGTCTTGGGGGGCTCCCAGGCTATGATAGCCTCAATCTTTGCCTGGAGGGGCTGCACCGACCCTCTGCCCACCAAGTGGCCTAGGTACACCACCGACCCCTGCCCGATCTGACACTTGCTGGCCTTGATTGTCAAGCCAGCCTGTTGCAGGGCATGAAGAACAGCTTGCAAGTGTTGCAAATGATCCTCCCAGCTGCTACTGAAGACAGCAATGTCATCCAGGTAAGCAGCAGAAAAAGCTTCCATACCAGAAAGGACCTTGTTCACCAACCGCTGAAAAGTGGCAGGGGCGTTCTTGAGCCCGAAGGGCATCACACAGAACTGGTAGTGTCCCTGAGGTGTAGAGAAGGCTGACCTTTCCTTCGCCCCCTCAGTAAGGGAAATCTGCCAGTACCCTGAAGTTAGGTCAAAGGTACTTAAGTATTGGGCAGCTCCCAGCCGGTCAATAAGTTCATCCGCCCTAGGGATGGGATGAGCATTTGTCTTGGTTACTGAATTTAGTCCTCGGTAGTCCACACAGAATCTCAATTCAGGTGTGGTGCCCGGCGGGGCAGCTTTCGGTACCAAAACCACCGGACTAGACCAAGGGCTACTAGAAGGTTCAATCACTCCTAGCTCCAGCATCTTAGCGACTTCACTTTTGATGCTGGCCTTCACCTTGTCCGACAGCCGGTAGATCTTAGACTTCACAGGTGGGCTGTCTCCTGTGTCCACGTCATGGGTACACAGGTGGGTCCTACCCGGGACAAGGGAGAACAGAGAAGAAAATTGCTCCAGGATCTGACGGCAATCTCTCTGCTGTTCAGGAGTCAGGGATGGTGAGAGAATCACTCCCTCCACTGACCCATCCTTTTCTTGAGACGAGAGAAGATCAGGGAGAGGTTCACTTTCCTCTTCCTCTGCTCCATCGGTCACCATCATTAAGACAACCTCGGGCCTCTCATGGTGTGGCTTGAGGCGATTGGCATGCAGTACCCGGTGGGGCTGTCTCGGGGTCTTAAGATCCACCAAGTAAGTGGCTTTACCCTTTTTCTCCAATACCTCAAAGGGGCCTGTCCAACGATCCTGGAGGGCATTTAGCTCTCCAGGTTCCATCACCCACACTTTTTGTCCAGGCTCCCGTTCCACTGGGTGAGCATTGTGGTCATACCACTCCTTCATAACTGCTTGGCTGGCTTCCAAGTTGTCAGAAGCTTGCTTCCACAACTTGGCCATTTGGCTCCGGAAGGCCAGCATGTAGCTCACCACGTCCTGGGGAAGCTTCCTGGGAGTCTTTTCCCATCCATCCTTCACCAGGCTGAGAGGACCCCGTACAGGGTGCCCGTACAAATGTTCGAAGGGGCTGAAGCCCACTCCCTTCTGTGGCACTTCCCTGTAGAAAAACAAGAGACAGGGTAGGAGGACGTCCCATTTCCTCCGCAGGCTCTCAGGCAGACTTCTTATCATGCCTTTCAAGGTTTTATTAAACCTTTCCACAAGACCATTGGTTTGTGGGTGGTAAGGGGTGGTAAACCGATAGGTAACACCGCACTCCTTCCACATAGCCCGCATATATGCTGAAAGGAAGTTAGTCCCCCTGTCGGACACAACCTCCTTGGGGAAACCCACTCGGGTGAAGATCCCCATCAGGGCCCTTGCCACTGCGGGTGCAGTGATGGTCCTCAGAGGTATTGCCTCTGGGTACCGTGTGGCATGATCCACTAAAACCAGGGTGAACCGGTGACCAGCTGAAGTTGGTGGATCCAATGGCCCTACAATGTCGATGCCCACCCTCTCAAAGGGGGTGCTAACGACAGGTAGTGGTTCCAGGGGAGCTTTTAGCTTCACCCCTGTTTTCCCACTGGCTTGGCAAGACACACACGTCCGACAATATGTATCGGACGCCACTCTCATCCGAGGCCAGTAAAAGTGGGGGACAAGCCGGGCAAAGGTCTTGTCCTGTCCTAGGTGTCCTGCCAATGGTATCTCATGAGCCAGTTCCAAAAGAAAGGCTCTAAAGCATTGAGGGACCACCAAGGCCCTGGATGAACCATGTCCAGGTGCCTTGGGCTCACTGTAGAGGAGTCCATCCTCCCAGTAAATCTGGTAGCTCCCTACAATGTTCCCTGCTGCCTGGGCTTTGGCCTGTTGCCGCAGCCCCTCAAGAGTAGGACACTCCTTCTGAGCTTTGCAGAACTCTTCCCGGGAAGGACCTCCCTCCACATGCCATTCAGTAGGGATGGGTAGGTTCTCCAAGGAAGCAACATTCTCCCCTGTGGACTCCAGATCCACCTCCGCCGGTGGCCTGTCTGTCTCACGAGGTGGAGATGCCGAGGCAGGGTCCTCCGGCCTCCTGTCCTTCTCTTCTCTGGCAGCCGGCTGGGCCATTGTTCCAGGCTCCAGCGTAAGTGAACTCCCCCTTCGGGTAGTCGCGGACCTTGTGCTGACACAGGCCCAGTCAGGGGGTCCCAACATCTCAGAATGAGTCTGGTACTCCACCCTCCTCCAAGCATTGTGCTCCATATCATTTCCTAACAGGCAGTCAACAGGCACGGCAGGGCTTACGGCAACTCGAAGTGGGCCTGCAACCCCTCCCCACTCAAAGGGAACCTCGGCCACAGGATAGTGGCCCAATCTGCCGTCAGCCATCACGGCGGGATGGAGTACATCTGGGATGACCTGCTCTGGAGACACCAGTTGACTCCTTACCATAGTCATACTGGCTCCTGTGTCTCTCAGAGCCTCCCCTCTACGGCCGTTGATGGTGACCCACTGCTCATACTTGGTAGTATTAAAGGGCAGTTGGGTCTTTGGCACCATCTCCTTATCACCCAGGGACACTAAAGTGACACCCGCCCGCTCCCCTCCGTTACCCAAAGGCATCTCCTCCCCGAGCACTACACTAGTTATTCCCGGGGCTTTTCCTCCAGTGGGAGGGGGTGGTCTTTTTGGGCATCTCACATCTCCTTTATAGTGTCCCACACCACCACACTCAAAACAATGAACAACCCTTGGCTGCTGGCTTTGGCCAGGATTAGGGTTGCGAGGGGGGTTACTCTTAGGGATGAATCCTCTGCCTCTTCCTTGTGAAGTATTTTGTGGACCTTTTGAGAACTCCCTCTTATTATCCCCGCCCTCTTTCTTCTGGGGGGCGCCCTGTCCAGACTTCTGGGAATCCCCTCCAGTCCCCTTAGATGACACCCGGGTACTAGCCCAGATGTCCGCCTCCTCAGCAAGCTTCCTGGGGCTGGTCAGCTTGCTGTCCACCAGATGCTGGCGCAGCTCGGGAAAACATTTCTCGAGTAGGTGTTCCTTGAGTATGAGGTCATATAAACCTTCATAGTCCCCTACCTTGCTGCCTTTCACCCAACCCTCCAAGGCCTTCCTGGCGTAATCCAAAAAGTCCACCCAATTCTGCGTGCCTAGTTTGTGGCTACCCCGGAACTTCTGCCTATACTTCTCAGGGGTTAGCCCAAACTTCCTTATCAGCGCCACCTTCATAGCAGGGTAGTGGGTTTGCTCACGCTGCTCCAGGGCCAACAAGGTATCCCTGCCAGCAGGCGGCATGTATTTATACAACCCACCCCCCCAGTGGGCTTCCAAGATCCCATGGGCCCTCAATGAGACCTCATAGGCGGCTAGCCATTTTGCAATATCATCACTTGGTACGTAGCTAGCCATGACATCTTTGGGTAAATAGGGTCTGGGTTCTCTGGTGTTCACCTTGGTTTCGCTGCCACCATTTGGAGTGATGTTAGGGGCCTGGAATTCGAGTTCTCGTAGCTTGAACTCGTGTTCCAACCTCCTCCCCTCCCTCCTTTCTTCCAACTCCATTTTTGCTATTTCCCACCTTAACAGTCTTTCCTCTCTCCTGTCAGCTAACTCGGTTTCTGACAACCCTCTCGATGACACACTGCTGCCCTCCCTTGAGGTTGCCTTGGGGCTGATTGACATCTCACCCACCCCCGGGGGACATTCCGCAGTCCTATCAATGACAGTACCTCTGTCCGATTCCTCCTCCTCTACCATTCCCTCCGTGTGCGCTTCCACCCAGGCTCGCAGACTAGTACGGAGCTCTTCTCTTTTGGCCCCTCGCCTAACGAACACTCCCCTTTCCTGACAGAAATCCTTGAGCTGTGCCACAGTATAGGTCTCCAGCTCTGACATTTCGAATTCCATCTTGTCAGTGAAAAGTGTGGACAACCACCCCGAAGTAAGTTACAAGGATAGGAAACTCTGAGGGTCACCTCCACCCACCACCAGGAGTAAATTTAGAAAAAAACAAAATTCAGATTAGGAGGGCCGCAGGGAGAAAACTCCAGGTGTAGTCCCGTGGTAAGCACTGCGTTACTACTAAGTGAGTGTAAGCACAAATCCGCAATCCCACCGCTGAAACACCAATTATGTTAGACCTAGGGTATCCTAGACTACATAGGGTAGCCTGGCACAGTAGGGGAACCAGCTAAACTCCAAGGCGTTGGTTAAGTGCTTACAGGACCCACTCACAGTAACTCAATGACTGACCACTAAAAATAAAAGACGCTACACCAGTTTAGAAAAATACCAGTACCTTTTATAAAAATTCTCTTTTGTTCTTTTCTTAGGCAAAAGCAGTACACTTTTAGTTCAGTACAGATTTCATATATATCATATCAACTTCAATACTTTTCTCAATTCAGTGCAGATCAATCAAAGGTACATCACATTTGAGGTAAATTACTATCAGTTTCACAGAATGCTTCTTCACTTAGTTGTTACAGAAGGGAAAACTCGCTTTACACAATCTTGGCATGTACATTACCCATCTGCACTCAGGGCCCAGGTCAAGCTTGTCACACTTCTACCCCCAGCAGCGTTGTTCACAAAGCCCACAGCCAACTATATAGTTAAAGAGGAGACAAGGTACATTAATTAGGCTTCCTTGGGACTATTCTACGGCTAATCCTCTCCTGTAATAGAACTGACTCCGAGTGATTAACTGCCTGGGAAGTTGTTGTGACTGAGCTCTGTTCGTTACCGGCACCCTATGGCCAAACTTGCACCACTCCTACGCAAGGCACAAGAACCTCATGCTTCGTTTCCCTTTGTCACTGCTCCCCCTGTCATTAGCTTGATTTTAACGGATACTAGTATACTGAGAGGGTTGATGACCAAGTTCCTCACGTTTCTATTCCTGACGGTTCATTAGTTTTTCAGTAGTTTTTCCCAACACTGCCGCTTCAATGCTCTGTGTCAGCCGGCTCTGCCGCCTCCCGCTTCCCCTCGCTTCTCCCCCGCTTACTTTATCTGAAGGCAATCCGGCTTGAGATGTCCTCGCGCTCGGTTGTTCTCTCCTAGCGCTGACGGCGGGGCCTCTGAGGAAGTCGGCGTCGGGGCGGGGAAAACGGGAAGGGCTTACTCTAGACGGGGACGCTCCTCTGGCGGTTCCGTGGCGGCGCTTCTGCCTCCTTCCGCGTTACCTCAGGCCGAAGCTCCGCCTCGGGCGCACCTCCTCTGACGCGCCGGGTCCTTCCTCCTGGCTCCGGACTCCGCCTCGGGCGCACCTCCTCTGACGCGCCGGGTCCTTCCTCCTGGCTCCGGACTCCGCCTCACCTCCAACGACGACTCCTCCCGTCAACACACGGGACAGCTGGGCATTTCACTCGCGTGTGGGTCAGACTTGATGACGGCGCTACACACAGGTAGGAGCCTCAGCCGATCTCACCGCCTTTCTCCACAGTGTGAGAGCTGGTCTCGAGTGGGGTGAATGTGGCTGTCCTCACTCCTCAGCCAGACAATACAGCTCTGGATCGACGTCCACCTGCTCCGCCCACAGCCTTCAGGGCAGGTGTTCAGGTCACCCACAAGGGTCGCTTTACAGCAGTTTGCGAGGGTCTTTTCAACACATGACCCGGTGATTTGAAATCTGGTCACAATGTCTCTGGTCACAATTAATGGATGACGTGACAGTGGGGTTTGGTCAGCCTGAAAGGGGGCACTTCCCAATAACGCGACAGCCGGCCCACAGGTCGATCTGGTCACCACTGGTGCGCAATCCTCCTCCACAAGTCGCCTCTCTCCTCACTGGTCACTCCTGAGACTGCACAAAATGGCTGCTGGTCACTGGCCTTTTATAGAGTGGCCTGAGACCTCTGGAAGCCACTAGATGTTTCTGGAACCTTCCTCATGTTAGTCTATGGGTCTGTCCTCCTGGAATGTCCGTTATGGCAGTTGGTGGACACCATTTTAGGTTCATGAGTGTCCCTAGATTTTCCAGGAGCTAGACTAGGCCTCACAGTGTATGAAGGGAAAATGGCGTCATAGTCAAGGAACACCTAGCCCCCTGACAGCACTGAAAAATCCTGGTGGACATAAAAAATAAAAATAGAAACACTGGGAGGCTAAGGGGGACAAAAATAAATCATGATGGTTAGAACACCCCCAGATGCAGACAGGTCTAACAGAACCATTTTGTTGTTGTTTGCTCTGTTAGTGCATTCCTCCCCCCCCGAACAAACACAGCCTTTGTTCCTACCTGATGGTCCCCCTACAGGGAGTGACAAGGGGTGTCATATTGGAGAACCAAGACAAGAGGACAATCAGGTATGAATCTTGTGCCATGTAATCATCCTCCTTTTGTGAGAAGCACCTTGGAGAATCAAAGTGCAGGCCCTGTCAGTATGATTTATTTTGAACTACAAAGGAGACTTCTGTAACCACCTCAGCACAGAAGGGAATAGTCAGGCTGGCCAACCCTGAAAGGTACCATTCAAGCAAAAGGAGCCCTAGGGGGGAATAATGGAGGAAGCCGCCCCCCACTCAGTCAATATTCAACAACAAAGGCCTCCCCCACCTGACACCAGTTCACGTTGGACCGATGGCAGAGTCAGACGACCAACTGTACTCCTGCCTTAGATGCGTTTCTTAACACTAATATGAACAGTCATGGTGTGTTTACATAAAAAATTTACACCCAGGTCTGGTCCCACTCTTAATTGTGAAAATAAAGTGAGCAAAGAGAGAGTACCTCACAGTAGCAACACCCGAGGGGGTTCCTGGCAGACAATTACCAGTTTACCCACTTCTCATCATTGGTCACTCTCTCTTTGTTGTGAGTAAAGAACAAAGAAAAACACACAAATAGTGATTCCCCAACTAATATTGGTGTGGTGCAAAAATTAACAACCTATCTGTCCACTCATCTAGATTAGAAGTGAAAAAGTGAGTGTGTACACCTAGAACCCCTGTGATAGCCAAGGGCAAACGGCCACCACTGCTAAAATGTGGAGCGACTTGCTGGCTTAATAACTTTATTCTGGTGCCGCAAGAAGTCCCAATTAAAAATGGTTCCTTGTATACCATGTATATTTACTCGATGCCGACGTTTCACTGCTATAAACTTCATCAAATTCGACGAGGCAGGTCCTGCCCCTACCTCATCCCTGCTGGGCCTGACCCCCTCCCCCTCGACCCCCTCGTTGAGTTTGACCAAAAAAAGCCCTGAGCAGCACCCTCAAATCCTCATCCAATTTATTTTCAGGTGCAAAATTGACCCTGCTCTGATTGGGTATTATGGGGCGGTCAAGGCCCTTCTCGTCTTCACTGCTGGTGTTATCAAACCGCCAATTATTAGGAGTACGCCTGTTCCCTCGTTGGTCCCCTCTTTGAAAATTCTGCCCCCTTCTTTGGAAATTCTGGGCTCGTGGCTGTGCTACAGGGACATCATAATACTCATCTTCTGTGTAAGGGAAAGCCCAGGTGTGTGTATAACGCTCTAGGTTTCTTCTTTTTTTTTTTTTTAAATCTTTTTATTGAAACAAAACAGCTCCATCAAAAGACACATCAGGTAGTAGTGAGAAAGCAGTGGCATGCACACATTATATAAGTATAGTACAGCCGCCATTAATGGGCAATAAAACAGTCTACCCCCGGGTCATGCCCCAACAGAACATAAGCGGGTCAACTAATCCGCTCCTCCCTCTCCTCCAATCCTCCCCTCCCCGGCCATGACCCACACCCCTACCTCCCTCCTCCCCCTTCCCCCGGTGATGTGATCAGACCCTGCTACCAGCCGAGGCCCGAGGCCTCCCAGGGAGAGGTTGTGTCAAAGGTATGTGGTTCGTGGTACCCCCTTGGGGGAAACTCCTATGGTGATGCATCTGGGGTATCCATCCAGTCTCCTCTATATCTCCTCCAAGCCTGCCATATCTTTTCCCATATTTTGGGGCACCCCCTACTACTATATGTGACTTTCTCTGCCCTCTGACACCAGTCTATATCCCGTTCCCACTCCTCAATTGTCAGAATTAAGTCCCTCCCCCAGAGTCTTGCGATGTTTCTTTTGGCTACCATACTCGCAAAGGCCAACCATATCTTGTCTCCTTTAGGCCATGTAATGTCCCCCGTGACCCCCAAAACGTGCCACCTAGCCTCCAGCGGTACCTCCACCCCCACTACCTCCTCCATTATGTCCTTCAGCCTCACCCAATATGTGCGGATTTTAGGGCAGTCCCACAGGATGTGGAAGAATGTCCCTTCTTCCCCACATCCCCTCAGGCAGAAGTGTGATGTTGTGTATCCCATCTTAAATTGTACCGTTCGTGGGGTGTAGGACCTGTGGAGGATGCGCAACTGCACCAACCTGAATCGAGCTCGAATCGCCACCTCCCTAGGACACTGCAGGGCCTCATTCCAGTCGTCGTCCTCTAGCAAGCCAAGGTCGGATTCCCACTTCTCCCTCAGTGGCCCCAGGATATCAGGAACATTATTAATGAGCTTTTTGTAAGTGAGTGATATCGCCTTATCACTCATGGGGTCTAACAGTAGCCTGTCCTCGAGAGGGGCATAGTCAGGGACCTGATCCCCCTGCGTCAGATGGCTATATAGGGCGTGTTTGAATTGCTGATAGTGCAGGAATTCGCCATCCCCCATTTGGAAGTCCGACTGGAGAGTTGTGAACTCCACAACCTGCCCCCTCCTCCAGACGTCCCCCAGCGTATCAATACCGATCAGCCCCCACTGTCGCAGGTCACGGAGTTTCACCACTTCCCTAAGGAAGTCTCCTCTCCATATGGCCGTTTGGGCCTTGAGCCTCATTCCCCATCCAAGCAGTTTTGTTGCTCGTTTCCATATGTCCACCACTACCGCCATTTGGGGAGGCAAGGACTGGTCGCGCCGTGATTTGGTGTAGAGAGCTGCTAAGTAGGAGCCCGCTCCTAGGGTCATTCGATCCACCCGGTATGCCGGTTCCTCCTGTGGGGCGAATACCCATCCATTAATGTTAATCAGCTGTGTCGCCCAGTAGTATAGGCGGATGTCCGGTACCTCCAGTCCCCCTTCGTAGGGACCCCGTTGCAATTTCCGAAGAGCAATCGTCGGACATCCTCCGCCCCACAATAAGGAGCGTTGCTCCGATTCCATCGTTTTCAAGACATGCTCCGGGATCGGGAAGGGCGAGCTCTGCAGTACATATAGCAGACGGGGCAGGGCCATCATTTTGAATAGAACAGCTCTGCCCATGAGGGAGACCGGGAGGGTTCGCCGGTGTTGCACATCACTGTGCAGGCGGTTCAGTAGTGTCTGCACGTTGAGCTGAAAAAACTCAGTGTCGGACGGTGTGACCCAAATCCCCAGATAACGAAACGCTGCGCGCCAAACAAGGCCCTCGCAGCCGGGCACCGCCTGCCTCTGGGGTCCCGCCAGGACATAGCCCAGGGACTTGCTCCAGTTGATACTATATCCGGAGTATTCCCCGAACGTGCGTAACACGACCATCAGTCGCTGTATGGAGTCTGATGGCCGCTGGGTGTAGAGCAATATGTCATCAGCATATAACGATATGCGTTCCTCCCATCCGCCTCCCATATCTATGCCCCACACCCCAGGGTCCGTCCTCACCCAGTGCGCCAGCGGCTCCAATGCCAGGGCAAAGAGGGTCGGGGACATGGGGCATCCCTGTCTGGTGCCGCGCCCCAGTTGAATTTCCCACGACATAGTCCCGTTGACCCGAACCCTCGCCAGTGGTCCCGTGTATAGTAGCTTCACCCAGGAGCAGAAGTTGTCCCCGAAGCCCAGCCTCTCCAAGACTGCATAGATGTATCGCCACTCGATACTGTCAAAGGCCATGTGGGCGTCGAGCGAGAGCAGAGACGCAGGCACCACCTGACGCGCAGACACAGTCTGCAGGACCCCGAATAGACGGCGCAGGTTCAGTCTCGTGCTCCTGACTGGTCCGGATGAACCAGCGACTGAATCACCGCACCCAGGCGCGTGGCCAGGATCTTCCCCAAGACATTTGCTTCGTAGTTAAGGAGGGAGATGGGCCGGTACGAACTGCAGTCCCCTTGTGGTTTCCCTGCTTTATGGATCACAACGATCGTGGCCAACCGTAGGTCCCTCGGGAGCTGCCCAGTCTCCCGCGCCTCGAGGAACATACTGCACATGTGGGGAGCCGTGTGGCTAGCCACACATCCAAATGCTTCCGCTGGGAACCCGTTGGGTCCGGGGGCTTTCCCTGTTTGCAGGTCCCCCATGGATTCCTCCACTTCCTTGACCATAATATCTGCGTCTAGCAGATCCCTGTCTGCAGGTTCCAGTACCGGGAGCTGCAAGGGGGCCAGGAAATCACGACACTCCTGCTCGCCCCTCGCCGTGTGCGACCGATAGACTTCCTCGTAATATCTCGCGAAGTCTTCCGCGATTGCCGTGCTTGTGGTGCTCACCGACCCATCCGATCGCTCTATCCTCGGCACCCAACTACGGTCTCGGTCTCTCTTTTCCAACCAGGCGATCATTTTATTTGCCTTGTCTCCTAGGTCGTACAACCTCCGCTGGGTGGCTAATGCATGTGATCTCGCCTGTTCCGTCAGGATGTCTCGTATTTCTTTGCTCAAGAGGCGTGCCTTATGCAGCCTATCTTGATCCTGAGTCAGAGTGATCCCTGCCCCGTTTTCCAGAGCCAGAAGCTCTGATTCCAGTTGTTCCACCTGCGCATGCCTGTCCTTACGCCGCCGCCCTACCTCAGCCTGTACAAAGTCTCTGGCTACCGTTTTGTATGCCTCCCACACTATCCCAGGGGAGTCCACTGAGCCTACATTGTCTTCAAAATACAGCGTGACCCTCTCCTTGAACCTCTCCTGAAAATCTCTGTCCTTAAATATAAAGGAGTCAAGCCTGGGCGGGGCGCTCCAGTCCCGCTTGGGCCCCATCAACTGAACCCCCACTGGCGCATGGTCAGAGATCCCTCTGGCCTTGTGGTGTCCATCACGGAACAGGTTCATGCCGTCTGCCTGTGTAAATATGTAATCGATCCTAGAAGAGGACCCATGGGCTGCGGAGACGTGTGTGTATTGTCTCATGTGCGAGTTATGTGTTCTCCACAAGTCGATCAGACCCAGTGCCTGCACAAAATCCCTGATGTGGCTCACCCCTCCCCTACCCAGTGTAGACGATGACCTATCTAGTTCCTTGTCCATCACATTGTTCATGTCCCCTCCTATGACCAGCATTCCCTGAGGCAATTCCAGCAGAAGCTTCCCCACATCAGGAAGCGTGGTCGCATGCAGCTTCGGAGGTACATATAGTGAGCAGATGTTTAAGGTGCGGCCCTCCCACTGCACAGACAGTGCCACATATCGGCCTAAGGGGTCCGACCAGCATCGCCCCAGGACCAATGGTAAGGAGTTCTTAATGAGTATGCCCACTCCCCTAGATCCGGATGTGAAGCCCGAGTGAGCACGGAGGGTGTAACCAAATCTGTCTAGGGCCTTGCAGTGGTTTCCTAGCAGATGCGTCTCCTGTAGGAGGACAACATCTGGAGCATGTCTGCGGAGGTACTGCAGCACCACAGTGTGTGTGATCTTATTCTGCAGGCCGTTCACGTTCCAGGATAGGACGTCTATGTGCTGCGCTTTATATGTGTGTGGCCCTGCCATTGTCTCTGTTGAGTCGAACGGGTAGTGCCCACTTCTCCCCACCCACCCCCTTCCCACCCGTCCCCTATGTGTGTTGATGGAGTCAACGCCTTCAAACAATGCAAAGACAGACAATAACAACCAAAACATTCCCCCCTTCCCCCCCTGAACAACCCCCTACCATGCTACCCTGCTACTCCGGCCAACCATGCCAGACATCCCCAACAAGCAGAGCGCCTGTAGCCCTCAAAACGATAAACTCAGGGGTGAGAGGTGCAACCAAGTTAAGCATCCAGGGCTCCCCCCCCTGACCCCTCTTCATAGTCTAATAAGCAGTCTGACGTGCATCCCGGGCTAGTCCAGTGTCATGTTTTAAAGTAAGGTCCTCCCATGCCACAAGTTTTGCCTCCCGGCCAGACTGACAGCTAGCAATATGTTCAAGTACCTGTGCGGGCTATCCATCAATTCTTGTAGAACCCACTATGCAGGCCGAGGCCTCCCCCATACATAGCCAGCCCTCAGTGCCGGCAATCATAGTTACCCTCAACATTGCAAGGTTGCAAGATCCTACCAGTGTGAGTCCATATAGTCCACTTCCTCACTCCAGGACTGGTGACGCCGAGAGGCTGTGGGTCCTCTCTGTAGCCTGTTGGTGCTGGCTCCCCTGCTGCCGTCGCGCCCTCCCTTTCGACCCCACCGACAAGGCCAGAGACCGGGGGGCTGCGCTCCTCCAGCTCCCCTCCCGGTCCGGGACCCCCGCTGTTGATGGCGCCCTTCCAGCCAGTTATGGGCTTCCTCCGGGGTATTGAAGAAAACGGATTTCCCCTCCACCAAGACCTTCAGCCGCGCCGGGAAGAACATCATGTAGCGGAGGCCATGCTCTCGAAGTCTCCTCTTGACCACGTCAAACGATCTGCGCTCCTGCTGGACTTTGAGCGTAAAGTCAGGGAAGAAGCGTTTCGTAACATCTCCACTCGCAGATCGCCGAATTGTCTCGCCGCCTGTAGGATTGCATCCCTGTCCCGATAGTTCAGTATCCGCGCGATGATGGTTCGCGTGACCCCAGGGCGCGGCGGCGGTATCGGCGCCCTGTGCGCTCGTTCTATGACGAAGAGCTTAGACAGTCTCTTGGGTTTCAGGGTGTTCAAGATGAGATCCTCCAGGAACAGCTCTACGTTAGCCCCTTCCATTTTTTCCGGCACACCTACCACCCTGAGGTTGTTCCTTCGGGCTCTTCCTTCCTGATCCTCCAGTCGTGCCGCCATTTGCCTCTGTTGGTGCGTGAGCTGCTGGACCTGTTGCTGCAGCGCTTTGGTGGTCCCTTGAAGGTCCGTAATGGCGACAGCGTTCTGCGTAGCTTTTTCAGATGTTTTGTTCAGGTCCGCCCGCTGAAGCGTCAACTCAATGGACATTTTGTCTATCTTAGACTCCAGTGTGGTGCCCAGTGACTGTATGGCCTGCATGATGGAGGAGAGAGACGGCTCCCGGGGTTTCTCAGATGACCCGGGGTGGGGCAGACCACTACCTCCCGGGTCCGCCGTGTAATTGTCCATGGTGTTGGACTGGGTCGTCGTAGATTTCTTGTTCCTCATGGCCGCTGAAGATAGCACGCGGCAACCTTCGGGTCCTCCGCCGGTCACTCGTACCGGGTCGTTCCGGAGAGGAGCAGGATCGATCCTCCTAAGCCCAACACTGCTCGTGCACCCAGGCTCGGATCTGTCGCCCCCCCCCCGGGCACCTCCTCGCCGCCGCCGTGGGTCTCCCACTGTGCCCCGTTGTCCAGGGGTCTCGCGCTGGAGTCGTAGGCCTCGCCGCCCTATGGTCGTTCCTCGTGGCCGGCTAAGTCCGGTCTTCACGCTCCTCTCCCACTACAAGGGGGGGGGGCAGCTGGTCACACTCCCTCTGCGCAGGGGAGAAAGCAAAGTCCACACCACTCCTGGACACCCCCGCGCCGAGCGGCACTCCTCGCCTCCTCCCCGCGCACTCGCCGCGGCTCACCCGGCACCTGAGGCCAGCATCGCTTCACAAGGCCCCCACCGCACAGGTTGCGTCAGGCACTCAATTATCAGTCACCAGCCTCTGGGGTCCTGGGTTCGGATTGTATTCTCCCTCTACAACCCCTCCAGGCAGGATATCACAGGGGCCCCGGCCGGTGCGGGCACGTCTCCCAATGCGCGAGGTCCAGGCGAATCACCGTTGCCCCCCAGCTGGCTGTGCGGTGCCGTATTCCTCGTCCCCGCTCCCCCGGTAGAGAAAAGGGGGGGGAGTCCACGTCACCCGCCTCTGGTCCGGGAAGGGAGGAGAAGGCCTCAGTTTGCCTCGCGCAAGGGCCCCCCGGGGTCGGGTGCCACGGAGACCGCCGCCTCGCCCCCTTGCCTCGGCTCGCTGGTCACCCAAGGCCGGTGCTGCAGAGGCGGGTCTTTCCTGCACAGGCCGCACACGTCCGTCCCCGTGTCTCCGCCACCCGGGGTCGGCCTGAGACCGGGAAGGCAGCGGCAGGCGTCGGAAGGGCATATCTCCCCGATGCCAGCACGGGACGTCGTCTGACTGCTGGAGAACTTGCGGATTTTAGGGGTTCTCGGGTTCACCACTGGAGCGCCGCAGATCTATGCGGCCATCTTGGTCGCTGCCAGGCCACGCCCCCGCTCTAGGTTTCTTTTAAGCCCCTTGATCTTCTGATTGAACATATAGGTCTTATACTCTAGGAGATCCCCCTGTATACGTGCTAGTTGTTCCTTAGCATCTGTTAATACAGTGTTATTCTTTAATGCATCTTTTAGCTCTAGAATCTCCCTCAATAATTCTTCACTCAGTCTTTTGGCCGTGTTTATAATCAAAATAAACCAATCCCTGGTGCATTTATTTGCGATGAAACTCCAATCCACCCGAAATGGCTTGTCCTCAAGAAAGATCTTGGGTTCCAATCTAACTAGCAATCTCTGTCTGAGAGGCGAGTCAAGTCATTTTCGGACGAAGGGGGAGAGTCAGTCAGTCTTTCCAGGCGCAGAGTACAATGTGAGTGCATAGATATGACGACCGGATGTCCTCACAGTACTTGTGTGTTTTGCTCTGAAGGGGGCCAAATTTTAATTGCGCAACCAGCAAACACATGATCTTACGACACGTTGTTCAATGCCTGTGATGGTTGCAGGTATGCAGTAACTGGCAGCCATCAGGTAATATCAGATACAGTTCACTCTGTATGTCTTTTATATGTCCTCTACATGTTTCATGTTGTCGTCTACACCATTCTATACACATGTAGCCCTGTACCGGGGACTAATATTCCATTTCCGCTGTGTTTTTTTAACATCACTACAGGTCGTGAAAAGTAAAGACTGAAATTAGAACCCCAATCTTGCCCTGACGAATTTGCAGAAGTTTATAACAATGAAACATGTCGGCATTGAGTAAATATACATGGTATACAAGGAACCATTTTTAATTGGGACTTCTTGCAGCACCAGAATAAAGTTATTAAGCCAGCAAGGCGCTCCACATTTTAGCAGTGGTGGCCGTTTGCCTTTGGCTATCACAGGGGTTCTAGGTGTGCACACTCACTTTTTCACTTCTAATCTAGATGAGTGGACAGATAGGTTGTTCATTTTCGTACCACACCAATATTAGTTGGGGAATCACTATTTGTGTGTTTGTCTTTGTTCTGTACTCACAATAAAGAGAGAGTGACCAATGATGAGTAGTGGGTAAACTGGTAATTGTCTGCCAGGAACCCCTCGGGTGTTGCTACCGTGAGGTACTCTCTCTTTGCTCACTTTATTTTCACAATTAAGAGTGGGACCAGACCTGGGTGTAAAAATGTTTATGTAAACACACCATGACCGTTCAGATTAGTGTTAAGAAACGCATCTAAGGCAGGAGTACAGTTGGTCGTCTGACTCTGCCATCGGTCCAACGTGAACTGGTGTCCGGTGGGGGAGGCCTTTGTTGTTGAACAATCCTGAAAGGTCACTGCTCCATTTCCAAAGGAGGCCTGCCACTATTCTCACACACCTACTTGTCTAGTGCACCTCAAAGGCCTCAGGAAAGTGAGCCATACACTTTGTTAGCCTAGGAAGTTGTGGTACAGCCATGCTTTGCCAAGTGCTCCCCTGTAATTGAGCTCATATTAACAGTCTTCTTATAAACTGTGCACTCACATATAAGGCCTAGCGGATGTCAGTGCAAAGACCACATTATATTATAGAACTAATTCTGCACAACTCTATAAATTGCTACTAAATAATTGTTGAACTGCTTGTGCCTTTTATTTTTTTCTTTGTTTAGTTGGTTACTTTTATTGGGGATTTTTTTAATGCTTTTTGTGGTTTCGGTCTGTTACGACACTCTGCACACAACCTTTTTGCAGAAGGATTAGGAAGCATTGGAAGGATTAGGTGGACTTACTGTTTTTTAGGTGTCTGGAGTTTGGGACAGTAGACTACAGTGCTTCCCTACTAGCCCCTGCTTCAGTGGTTTTTGATACCTGCCATTTTGGGAGTGGGCAGAAGGGAGGAGGGTTAGCGGTCTAGTTGTTAAACCAATACTATGAAAATGTGGGCGCTGTGTGAAAGCGAAGCTACGCAGCTGGGTAAAGGCCAGCTCATCTGCGCCTGGCCGTCGCCAGATGTCAGGACCCCTGCCCATTTCATCAGAGATGAGAGACTCCTGGTTAGTTTTTCATGTGAGATGTTGCTTGCTATAGCTCCAGATGGCGTGAACATGGCTAGTTGTAGTAAAGGAACACCTGGGATCGCGTTCGGTCCTTTTTCTTGTGCAAGTTGTAAGTGGGGCAGGTGGAGCCAAAGGGAGCAAGAGACGATACCAAAAAACACTATGTACAAGAGAATGAGGGCAGATAGGCTGCATTATAGGTGCTTGAATGAAGTGAACGGGCTTGCGGGGGCTGAGGCTGCTCGTCCACAAATCAGCTCTATATATGTCAATGCCAGATCAGTCCCCAAACATTGTATCGAAATTTGGCATACTATTAATAGCTCTAAACCCGATTAAATTTTTATTACAGAAACATGGCTTAATAGCTACGCTGTGCCTGAGCTAGCATTGGTGGTGAAGGTTGGGTATAAGGTGCTAATGAGCAATCGCGAAGGCAGACAGGAGGGTGGCGTTGCAATCATTTTTAGAGATATTTACGAGTGCAGGGAGGTGAACAAGCCCCCAGTGGGGGACTGTGACATTGTTTTATCAGCTCTCCCTCAATTCTACAATTGGGTGGAGGTACACCTCCTTGGCTATAACTCACTGTTGGCAGCCAGGCTAACTGCACTGCTCTCTCTATTTATTTTAAAATATACTTTTTTTTGCTGATTGGCGATTTCAAATTACATTTTGAGGATGAATTGCAATCCTTGAGTAAGAATCTAGTGAATAAGATGCAAATATTACAATACCAACCAATGGATCAAGGGTGCGATGCATAAGGCCAGACATAATCTTGATTTGCTGTTTTATGTTTTGAGCACCTTTATGATGCAATCTATTGATCCCATCCCTTGCCTGGATAATTTGGTGATCAAATTCTTCTTCCTTGTGCTAAATAGACCCTCTGTTAATTTTGAAGCCACTCCAGTTGTTGTGAGACCAGAGTCCAGTTAATCTTGAGCCTTTTACAAAAAAATGTAAACCTCCTTTGTTGAGTGCGGACATTCTCTGCAAACAAATATTAACACAGGTGAAAAAGGTTTGGTTGAGGCATTAGATACCTGTGCATCCTAGAAACTAAGGACTTCGACCAGATCATCACCATCTGAGAAGTGGCATTCTAATGAATTGAGGAAAGGCACTAGTGACTGTAAAAACCTGTAAAGACCTGTAAAGACCTGGACTGCTGTTGGCGACTCTCTAAACAACCAGAGGAGAGATTGGCCTTTAGAACCTCACTAAAAATATACCACAAACAGCTTAGGCAAGCAAAAAAACAGCATTTTATTAGGAGACTGGCACCCTGCCACGCAGCAGGACCAAGGACAGAGCCCGGGGTGGTGAGGCCGCCATCCCCGAGCCCTCAGGGGCCCCGGATGGAGCTCCTGAACACAGAAAGGCGAGGGGAGGCTCCCCGGGCACAACGGAACCCCTTCCCGAGCCCTTGGCAGTGCGGCAGGCTGGGAGACAGGGCCCAGGGCCGGAGCACCCGACCCGGGGCCCGGACCGGCCCCTGGACCCAGCCGGGGCTCCCAAGCCCGTAGGCGCATGGGACGCCGCCCCGGACCCATGGAGCCCGTCCTGGGCATTGAGACATGCCATTGGCCTGGAGATGGGTGCCCCGGACGCCCGGGGGAGGTCTGTCCGGGACACATGGAGCCCATCCTGGGCATTGAGCCATGCCGTTGGCCTGGAGAAGGGAGCCCCCGGACGCCCGGGGGAGGACTGCCCGGTACCCGTGGAGCCCTTCCCGGGTACTTTGCAACGCCGTTGGCCTCCTGGAGATGGGTGCCCCGAACGCCCGGGGGTGGGCTGCCCGGGACCCATGGAGCCCGTCCTGGCCACTTTTACATGCCGTCGGCCTAGAGGTGGGTGCCCTGGACGCCCGGGGGAGGCCTGCCCGGGACCCGTGGAGCCCTTCCCGGGTACTTTGCCAATGCCATTGGCCTCATGGAGATGGGTGCCCCGGACACCCGGGGGAGGCCTGCGCGGGACCCGTGGAGCCCGTCCTGGGCATTGAGCCATGCCGTTGGCCTGGAGACGGGAGCCCCGGACGCCCGGGGGAGGACTGCCCGGTACCCGTGGATCCCGCCCTGGGCACTTTGACATGCCGTCGTCCTGGAGGTGGGAGCCCCGGACGCCCGGGGGAGGGCTGCCCGGGACCCATGGAGCCCTTCCCGGGTACTCTGCCATCCCGTTGGCCTCCTGGAGATGGGTGCCCGGACGCCCGGGGGAGGTCTGTCCGGGGCCCATGGAGCCTGTCCTGGGCAGTGTGACATGCCGTCGGCCTGGAGGCGGGAGCCCCGGACGCCCGGGGGAGGGCTGCCCGGGACCCGTGGAGCCCTTCCCGGGTACTTTGCCATCCCGTTGGCCTCCTGGAGATGGGTGCCCCGGTCGCCCGGGGGAGGGCTGTCTGGGACCGTCCTGGGCAGTTTGACACGCTGTCGGCCTGGAGGTGGGAGCCCCGGACGCCCGGGGGGAGGGCTGCCCAGGACCCATGAAGCCCTTCCCGGGTACTTTGCCATCCCGTTGGCCTCCTGGAGATGGGTGCCCCGGACGCCCAGGGGAGGTCTGTCCGGGACACGTGGAGCCCGTCCTGGGCATTGAGCCATGTCATTGGCCCGGAGAATGGAGCCCCGGACGCCCGGGGGAGGTGTTGCCCATGCATATCTCATCTGGTCCCCCGGGCAGAGAACTGCCAGCCCGCGAGAAGTGTCCAGGCGTACCCTGTCCCTAATAATCCGGAGAAAAATTACCCCCCTTTCTTGTAATCCGTGCACTCGAGGGGACAGAGGGGACCCAAGGCGCGAAAGTACCCGACCTCCTGGAGACCTTGCTGGGATCGGGGAGGCAAATGGCACCTCATCGGGACTTCCAGGGAACCCCGGCCATCTTGTCGCCCCATTGGAAAGCATTGCGTGCGACCAGATGGCCGAGCGGAAACGTGCGACCAGATGGCCGGGATCGAAAGGACTCCCAGCTCCCCATCCATCCCAAGCCTTCGCGGTAGGGTTCCTGAATGCCTGCCCACGAAAGACAGGGCTCTTGGACCCCGGCTGGGCCTCAGGCGCAGGTTGGACCACCGGAGCTCTAGGGCCCGGACGACCTGGGGGAGGAATGCCCGGGACCCGTGGAGCCCGTCCTGGGTACTTTGACATGCCGTCGGCCTGGAGGTGGGTGCCCCGGACGCCCGGGGGAAGCTGCCCGGGACCCATGGAGCCCGTCCTGGGTACTTTGCCAATGCCATTGGCCTCATGGAGATGGGTGCCCCGGACGCCCGGGGGAGGCCTGTGCGGGACCCGTGGAGCCCGTCCTGGGCATTGAGCCATGCCGTTGGCCTGGAGACGGGAGCCCCGGACGCCCGGGGGAGGACTGCCCGGTACCCGTGGATCCCGCCCTGGGCACTTTGACATGCCGTCGTCCTGGAGGTGGGTGCCCCGGACGCCCGGGGGAGGGCTGCCCGGGACCCATGGAGCCCTTCCCGGGTACTCTGCCATCCCGTTGGCCTCCTGGAGATGGGTGCCCGGACGCCCGGGGGAGGTCTATCCGGGGCCCATGGAGCCCGTCCTGGGCAGTGTGACATGCCGTCGGCCTGGAGGCGGGAGCCCCAGACGCCCGGGGGAGGGCTGCCCGGGACCCGTGGAGCCCTTCCCGGGTACTTTGCCATCCCGTTGGCCTCCTGGAGATGGGTGCCCCGGACGCCCAGGGGAGGTCTGTCCGGGACACGTGGAGCCCGTCCTGGGCATTGAGCCATGTCGTTGGCCCGGAGAATGGAGCCCCGGACGCCCGGGGTAGGTGTTGCCCAGGCATATCTCATCTGGTCCCCCGGGCAGAGAACTGTCAGCCCGCGAGAAGTGTCCAGGCGTACCCTGTCCCTAATAATCCGGAGAAAAATTACCCCCCTTTCTTGTAATCCGTGCACTCGAGGGGACAGAGGGGACCCAAGGCACGAAAGTACCCGACCTCCTGGAGACCTTGCTGGGATCGGGGAGGCAAATGGCACCTCATCGGGACTTCCAGGGAACCCCGGCCATCTTGTCGCCCCATTGGAAAGCATTGCGTGCGACCAGATGGCCGAGCGGAAACGTGCGACCAGATGGCCGGGATCGAAAGGACTCCCAGCTCCCCATCCATCCCAAGCCTTCGCGGTAGGGTACCTGAATGCCTGCCCACGAAAGACAGGGCTCTTGGACCCCGGCTGGGCCTCAGGCGCAGGTTGGACCACCGGAGCTCTAGGGCCCGGACGACCTGGGGGAGGAATGCCCGGGACCCGTGGAGCCCGTCCTGGGTACTTTGACATGCCGTCGGCCTGGAGGTGGGTGCCCCGGACGCCCGGGGGAAGCTGCCCGGGACCCATGGAGCCCGTCCTGGGTACTTTGACATGCCGTCGGCCTGGAGGTGGGAGCCCCGAACGCCGAGGGTGGGGGTGGGAAGCTGCCCGGGACCCATGGAGCCCGTCCTGGGCATTGAGCCATGCCGTTGGCCTGGAGATGTGAGCCCCGGATGCCCGGGGGAGGACTGCCCGGTACCCGTGGAGCCAGTCCTGGGCACTTTGGCATGCCGTCGGCCTGGAGGTGGGTGCCCTGGACGCCCGGGGGAGGCCTGCCCGGGACCCGTGGAGCCCTTCCCGGGTACTTTGCCGATGCCGTTGGCCTCATGGAGATGGGTGCCCAGGACGCCCTGGGGGAGGTCTGCCCGGGACCCATGGAGCCCGTTCTGGGTACTTTGCCATGCCGTTGGCCTCCTGGAGATGGGTGTCCCGGACGCCCGGGGGAGGACTGTCCCGGACTCATGGAGCCCGTCCTGGGCACTTTGACATGCCGTCGGCCTGGAGCACTCCCAACACCCAGGGGAGGACCACCCTGAAAACCATGGAGCCCGACCCGGGCACTCTGCCATGCCGTCAGCCTGGATGGAGCCCCGGACGTCCTGGGGACGAATGCCCGGGACGCATGGAGCCCGTCCTGGGCACTTTTCCATGCCGTCGGCCTGGAGCCCCCTGACACCCAGGGGAGGACCACCCTGAAAACCATGGAGCCCGACCCGGGCACTCTGCCATGCGGTCAGCCTGGATGGAGCCCCGGACGCCTGGGGGACGAATGCCTGGGACACATGGAGCCCGTCCTGGGCACTTTTCCATGCCATTGGCCTGGAGCGCCCTGACACCTAGGGGAGGACCACCCTGAAAACCATGGAGCCCGACCTGGGCACTCTGCCATGCCGTCAGCCTGGATGGAGCCCCGGACGCCCAGGGGACGAATGCCCAGGACGCATGGAGCCCATCCTGGGCACTTTCCCATGCCATTGGCCTGGGGCGCCCCAACACCCAGGGGAGGACCACCCTGAAAACCATGGAGCCCGACTCGGGCACTCTGCCATGCCGTCAGCCCGGATGGAGCCCCAGACGCCCGGGGGACGAAGGCCCGGGACGCATGGAGCCCGTCCTGGGCACTTTTCCATGCCATCGGCCTGGAGCGCCCCGACACCCAGGGGGAGACCACCCTGAAAACCATGGAGCCCGTCCCGGGCACTGTGCCATGCCGTCAGCCTGGATGGAGCGCCGTACGCCCGGGGGACGAATGCCAGGACGCATGGAGCCCATCCTGGGCACTTTCCCATGCCATTGGCCTGGGGCGCCCCAACACCCAGGGGAGGACCACCCTGAAAACCATGGAGCCCGACTTGGGCACTCTGCCATGCCGTCAGCCCGGATGGAGCCCCGGACGCCCGGGGGACGAAGGCCCGGGACGCATGGAGCCCGTCCTGGGCACTTTTCCATGCCATCGGCCTGGAGCGCCCCGACACCCAGGGGGAGACCACCCTGAAAACCATGGAGCCCGTCCCGGGCACTCTGCCATGCCGTCAGCCTGGATGGAGCCCCGGACGCCCGGGGGACGAAGGCCCGGGACGCATGGAGCCCGTCCCGGGCACTCTGCCATGCTGTCAGCCTGGATGGAGCCCCTGACGCCCGGGGGACGAAGGCCCGGGACGCATGGAGCCCGTCCCGGGCCCTCTGCCATGCCGTCAGCCTGGATGGAGCCCCGGACGCCCGGGGGGCGAAGGCCCGGGACGCATGGAGCCCGTCCCGGGCACTCTGCCATGCCGTCGGCCTGGATGGAGCCCCGGACGCCCGGGAGGCATGGAGCCCGTTCCGGGCACTCTGCCATGCCGTCGGCCTGGATGGAGCCCCGGACGCCCGGGGGACGACTGCCCAAGAGCCATGGAGCCCGTCCTGGGCAGTTTGACATGCAGTTGGCCTGGAGGAAGGAAGCCCCGGGTGGCCTAGGGAGGTGTTGCCCAGGCATAGCCTATCTGGTCCCCATGGCAGAGAACCACCAGCCCTGGAGGGGTGTCGGGGCGTACCCTGCCCCTAGTAATCCGGAGGGAAATTACCCCCCTTTCTTGCAATATGTGCACGCGAGGTGACAGAGGGGACCCAAGGCGTGAAAGAACCCGACCTCCTGGAGCCCTCGCTGGGATCCGGGCGATGAATGGCACCTCATCGGGACTTCCAGGGAAGTTCGGCCATCTGGTCGCCCCATTGGAAAGCATTATGTGCGAGCAGATGGGCGAGCGGTACCGTGCGACCAGATGGCCGGGATCGAAAGTGCTTCCCACCCCGAGCCTTCGAGGTAGGGCTCCTGCCTGCCTGCCCACGCAAGGCAGGGCTCAGGGAATCCGGCTGGGCCTCAGGCACGGGGTGGACCACCGGCGCTCTCGGGCCTGGACGCCCGGGGGGTGGACTGCCTGGGACCCATTGGAGCCCGTCCATGGTCGGACTCCCAATTCCGACAAATTCGTACGGGCTCCCAATCCCGACAAATTCGTACGGACTCCTAACCTTCCGACACGGATCGGAATCGAGCCCATTCTGACCCAGCAGATTTCAGGTTGACTTGCTATATACTTTACGTACGATTTTATTGGGGCCGATTCCGATCCGGTACGTAAAAGCACATCCGACCGAATGTCGGACAACCACGTACGCCCAGGGGATAGGACTGCCCGGGACCCATGGAGCCCGTCCTGGGCACTTTTCCATGCCGTGAGCCTGGGTGGAGCCCCGGACGCCCGGGGGACGAAGGACGGGGACACATGGACCCCGTCCTGGTCACTCTGATCTGCCGCCGGCGCCGGGGATCGAACCGTGATCACCAGATGGGGATATCCCAAAAATCTGGCATGGATACGGCCCGCCAGGACAGGTTTGGACACCCCTGCTTTAGGGTATGATGAGGAGCTTTGTAAATACTTTTGATAATAATAGTGACTAAGCAAAACTTTGCAGAGCTATATTAGTAGGCTACTCACTCTTTATAAAAAACCATGGAAAAAGCACTCGCCTGGCACTATTTAGTCCCAACACCAAGCACCTATAAGCTGGTGCATGGAAAGGAATCCTGTGTCATAATGATAGCACTCTTGGTGCTCCCCTTCCAGACCACATATACCTCTTGCATCAATGCACTCCCATAATTGCCAAGAGTAATGAGCACAACAAAGCAGGATTACGGATGAAACCTACTGTTGAGTAACAGGGCAGGGGTGCATGCTCACAAATAAACATGCCGAGGACATTCCTGTCCCAGTACCCATACCACAGTCATAAAAAGTCTACCACAAGAATCTGTTAAAATATGACAGACATGTTAAGAACAAGCATTTGCAATACAAACGGTCCCGTCTTTGGGACCCTATATGGATTTAGCTATGCAGCACATTAGCCTGGGTGCTAAAACATCTACTGTTTTAACATGGATGGAAAGTAAGAATCAAACTGCGTGACATGCCAGGTATGGGAATACGTGGAGAGAAATATTGCCTTTCAGCGGGAAATCGTATAGTCTAAAGCTACATTTTTAATATAAAATCAGGGCCTTCGGTAGTCATATCACTAAAAATAAACGATGTGAAAAAAATATTTTTGTCTACAGGTGATCGTGGAAGACAATTTCTATGGACTTGAATCTAGAGAATGCTAAAGTGATTTTGATATTTTACTGACCTCTGCTGGCCGTTTTCTATCAAGAAAGTTTGATAGAGGCAGTTGCCAGAAAAATTAAAAAAAAGAAAGTCCCTCAGCAGAAAGCAATTCTGGTATTTTACTGACCTCTACTGGTCGTTTTTTATCAAGACAGTTAAATAGAAGCAAGAACAACAACCTGATGCACACCAAAATTACAGTATAGACAGAGATGTCTCAATGGACATTAATAAGTACAAGTAACAGTGATCGAAGTAAAGGGAAAACGATGGTAGTACTATTCCTTTTTTATTGCATGGATGGCCAGCCGACACGTGTTTCGTCGTCAAGCGGTAACAGTGCTTGCACGACTCATCAGGGCTGTAACGCGAAGGTAATGGACCACAGGTCGCTTAGCCGGTGATACTTCCGACCCGGCCCCTGCTCGAGACCAGGTTATGGGTTGTGAGTGGATATTAAGTATGGCTCCAGATCCAATAGATTCATGCAGTAAAAGTGCTTTACGTCAAGTGAACAGTGCTCCAAGCTCCTGAAGTTCATTAATGTCACCAAATGGTGAAGAGCATCCACTACGAGATAATTGAATATTTCAATAGTCGGTTCCGTATTAAGAGACAAGAGTCATGTAATCGCTTGATTCGGCGAGATCAGTTGTCAAGGCGAAAGTCGGCGGGACGAGTACTCCCACACAGCCTCAGGACCCAACCTAATTGTCAGATCTGAATACACACACGTGTGAGGCTACTAATTTTAAACTCATTCTCTCAGCCACCTGTACTTTTGGAGGTTTACTGATTTACAGACCTCCAGAGCCAGTTATAGGAGAGAATTCTCTAACAATCCTAGGGGATTTTAATTTTTATTTAGAAGAGAGTGACAACTCAGATTCCAATACTCTCAAAGAGATGCTCGATAGCATGGGTCTTGCCCAGCTAGTAACAGCCAGACTCACAAAGCAGGACATACATTGGATGGTATTTTCTCCAATCATTTATGTATCATCTTCCAACATACACCACCTATTTGTTGTTCGGACCTTAGTGTAGTACGGTTCAACTTCCTTCCTCCAGCGTTAAGGGTGGAACAGAAACCCCCTCACTGTCCTAATAAATTTAGAAGCTGGAAAGGTGTGTCAGCGGCCACCTTGATCAACACCTTAAAAAATATTCCCTGTACAATTCAAGAGGACTCTAATCTTGGGGCTGAGGCTTTTGCTACATGGCTAGAATCCGCAGCTAACATAGTGGCACCCCTGAAATCAAATACCCAGACAAAATGCCGCCCCTCGGATCCGTGGTACAAAAACAAATTTAGATGATTAAAACAAGCTTCTCATCGCGCTGAGTGAGCTTGGAGACTAACCTTAGAGGAGCTGGATAGAACGTTATATATAACTAGTGTTAAGGAATATAAATGTGCATTAGTGGAAGAAAAATCCATATACTGTACACACATAATTGAAAATTCAACATCCACAAAAGAGTTATTTAAGTTGGTACAACAGCTTTTATCCTCCCAACCTATAGCAGAACTAGAAACACCACAAACATTCTGCAATCAATTGGCTACCTTCTTTCAAACAAATATCACGGACATATACACCGGCTTCGACTCACACCCTGAAATGCCTATCATAACTCCGGCAGTCATCAGTCCTATTGAGGATGCACCTCTGGTGCCTGGTAGCGAGAATAGAGGTATTTCAAAATTCTCAGACCTCACGCCACTCCTTCTGTACAATACCTTATGAGAACACATGCAAGCTCTCCTATGGAGGCGTGTCCACCCGCAATTCTCCATATGGTTGCTGACACCTTAGCAGAACCCCTCTGTAAATTAATAAATAATATCATTCGATCCAGAATCTATCCCCAAACTTGGAAACAGGCCATTATTAGACCACTTCTGAAAAAACCTAACCTAGATCCTAGGGACTGCAAAAACTACCGTCCCATTTCCCTACTTCCTGCCCCAGCAAAAATCCTAATAATCTTAATAAGCAGCTCATGGAAACTGCAAAACATCAATCATGGCTCAATGAATCTCAGTTTGGAATTAGGAGGCATCATGGAACAGAAACGGCTTTAATATCAGCTACTCACTACATCAGGCGCACAGTGGATGAAGGACAGGGGATAGTGCTGATCCTCTTGGATCTGTCAGCAGCATTTGACACCATTTCACCTACTCTTTTGCTGGACAGACTCCGGAGTCTTGTCATCTCACATTAAGCACTAGCCCTCCTGTCCTCATTTCTTACAGGGATGAATTTAAAATCCTTTCACTCTGACTCCTTTGTTCTACCCTGTGGAGTTCCGCAGGGATCATCTCTGAGCACTACTCTTTTCAATCTGTATGTGGCACCCCTAGGAAGTGTGATCCACTCATTTGGATTGGAAGTGGTGTCATATGCAGATGATACACAGATTATGGTCACTATCCTTGAAGGGCTTTGCTTATTGTCAGAAAATATTCTTGGATGCATGACCAGAGTGGCAGATTGGATGTCTGCTAACTTTTTAAAACTTAATGGGGATAAAACCGAAGTGATGGTATTTGGATCAGGGTCATCCAGTGGAATAGTAGCTGTTGGCCTCAATCCTTGGGATGCTGTCCTACCCCGAGCAAAAAGGCTAAGAACCTTGGAGTCTTGATGGATATTGAACTTAGCTTTAATATCAAAATTAATCGCCTATCTATACATGCTTCTGGCTCATACGGATATTAAAAAAAAACCTTCCCTTTTATCCAACGACCAACTCGAATATAGGTAGCACTGGCCTTGGTAATGTCCAGACTTGATAACTGTAATGCATTATACTTGGCCGCCAATAAGAGTGTGCAGTACAAACTCCAGGTACTTCAGAATGCACTGGCAAGACTCATTCTGGACATTCCCAGGAAACAATCTGCCAGGAAGGTACTGGAGTTCCTGCATTGGCTCCCCATTGAACAATGCTTTAGCTTCAAATCACTTTGTATGGTTCATAAATCGCTGCATGCTTCCTACCCTTCAAGGTTGAAGACTATGCTCAATTGGCATTCTCCCAGCAGACCATTGTGTTCTTCGCTCCAAATGCAACTGGTTGTACCAAGAACCAAGAAGAAGAAGTGGGGGGATAGAGCATTTTTGGTGGCAGCAAGCGAACTCTGGAATTCCCTATCCATTGCTCTGATCTATCCCCTTTCTGCTCCCCCTTCATAAAAGCCCTTAAAACCTGGGTTTTCACATTCTAGCATCTAGCTGGAATTTCTGCCTCTTTCTATTTTCCTGGGTATGGACGGCTGGTCTCTATCGCCTTGATGCCTTGGGGTGACTGCTGCGCTCTATAAATCTCAAATCAAATCATATTACATTATAGAAACATGGATATTAATTCAAGAAAGCTAATTTTTTTTCAGACTTAAGATCAATAAATCAATCAATCAAGATTTATAACACGGTTAATCACCCGATAGGGTATCCAGGTGCTTGCAGGTTCCGGAGGCTTATTCGAACAGTCAGGTCTTGAGGGACATTCAGAAGCGAGGTGATGATCTGGAGGAACGTGGGGAGGCTGTTTCAGGTCTTTGCTGCGATGTAGGAGAAGAAGCATCCTCCACTTCTGCTTAAGTAGATTCAGAGAGTATGTGCAAGTGAAAGGGAGGTAGAACGTATTCATCTTGATGGTTGATGGAATCTCAGATGGTGTTTAATGTAGGCGGGTCCTTGGTTGTGTAGAGCCTTGTGTGCGTGCGTCAGCAGCTTGAATTGGCATCTGTTCTGTATGGGAGCCAGTGGAGTTTGCTTGAGGTGGGGTGTGATGTGGGTTCATCGGGGAAGGCTGAGGATGAGTCTGGCACTCATTTGAGGTTAATTCTCTTTGAGATGGGTCTTAGTACATACTTCTGGGTTACACGTGGTAGTGACTTTATTTAAGCCCTCTGCAATAGTTTTACCACTCCTGGCAACAATACATGTTTGTAGGTACTTCTTACAGCTGTACAATCAATACGTGGCACTCTTCTGCAGTTCATTTATTTTTTGGGGCCTTTTTGGGTCCCTCTTTACTTCCTGTTTTTCGTCCCCCATGTTTCCTCTCCTGCAGGTTCCTTCCTGATTTATCTGTACATTTGCCCATTGTGACATTCCCTACCAAGATGTCCTTTTGGTTAAGGTAAGGTGAGTAACTAGAGATTCCATAATTATGTTGGTTTGGCTTGTTATATACATTGTGTAATCAGGTTCTTTTTCTCCCTTCTGCCAATCTGTGAAAGTTCCAGCTCTGTGTCTTGTTATGACTAGGTATTTCTAGAATTTGGGCGTTCTTGTGAGCTCATGGGTAAAATGTGCTGTTGCTTATGGGGAGAATGTTGGGGTGGCATTCTGGGCAAGGACAGCTGTGGAGATGTCAGCCTCATGTGCTCCCTATGTATGTTGCTGGTGTGAGGGGTACCGAGACAGGAATTAATCTATGGAAACTACACAATGTCTTCTATGGTGATTGAACACAATAATATCGGTGACGAGGTCTCGGAGCTCGTTTTCGGACCCACTGACTCACAAGATTTTGACTGTTTGGTAAGACTGTTTACTTTCTTTGGCACTTTGCTGCAAGTGACTTCTGAAACCCCTGATACTGGGGGTCATCTCCCTTAGGAGTAGTACTGGCAACAGAGTGACTGTTTATGTTCTTACTGCTGATCCTTGGTCTATGGGGTGACCGTTATCACTGTTTAGCGCAAGCCTTCCTCCCAACATGCTTGTGGACCTCGCACATCACAGTACCAGTGCTGGAAGCCTGAATTGCTTTGTGAGCCTCCCTCCCAACGCGCTCTTGGGCAGTGCTCATCACAGTGCCAGCGCTGACTTGGCGAGGCCACACCTACCAAGCATGCCATCTCATTACATGAGTACGTCTGTTTACGTACAACGGCCATTTGGGATCAGGCCTTCTTTAGCGCTGCCACGGCTTTGTCATCATTTTTCCTGCATCCGCTCAACATTTAGCAGCCTCTCATATTCTGGCACATCCTGACTTGATGTGCACACCATGCTTTTGATAATTTAACCATAACTCGTTTTCAACCTGTTTACATTGAGCACACCTGTGACGATTATTTCTGCATCTGGCTTGTCTTTATATTGGAATGGTGACCTACACACCTTCCTAACTTGTGGCAAGTTTCTACGTCTTAATATTTTCTTGTACACTTACGTTGGGCTATTTTAACTGCTGTTTTGTTTTGTGGTAATTTAAAGAGCTAGCATGGCCACTATGAACTTATCTGCGCCTCGTCCTTTTGTGGTGAGGGAGGATGAGGTAAACTATTTATAATGGGAGGAGTAGAAGGATTATTTCATCACTTATATTAAGACATTTGAAGACTTGTCACCTGAAAAGAACAAAAAACATTGTTGCATTGCCTTGGCCCCGGAGGTTTGAAAGTATGCCACCATATGGAGAAGAATCCCCTTTCGAGGGGTTATGAAGAGGATATTTTCACAAAGACATTAGGCGATTTGGATGCATATTTTGCACCTGCTGTTTGTAAAGCGATTGACCATTAAAATATTTACCACAACAAACAGGTTCCATATGATTAGATTGAGGACTTTGTAGCTGCATTAAGGAAATTGGCATTATCCTGCAAGTTTGGGGGTTTGGTGGATAAATTGTTGTGGGATCAAGTAGTCATGCACTGCAATAATCCTAATTTATAGGACAGGTTCTGGGGGCATGGGGATTCCAATTTGCAAGAAGTCACTGGCATTGTTAACAAATATGAACTCACGCCAAATGTGCTGAAGCATTTGTGTCATCTGATAAAAAAAAACAAGGGAGGAAGAGATTGTAAAAATTGTCCAAAAAAAGTCCATACAACGGATCTTCAGGAGAACCTGAAAAGAGATGATAAGAGCAGGGGAAGACAAAAGTTAAATTCAAGGATGGTGGAATTGAAGGGTAAATGTTAACAGTGCGGTAGTTCCTCCCACCTGCTCTGGGACAAAAGTGTGCCAAGTACGGCATCAAGGGCCATTATGCATGGGTGTGCTGCAAATTTAAGTCATTTAAATATGTTGTGGCAGAGTGTGAATAAGATGACCACTCTGGTTTAGATGTAGACAATCTGCAGGTATTGTCAGTGATGTGTGTGACAGGGCTAAGTAGGAAGAAGCCCATTTGCGAGTTGGTGGCTTGGGGAGTTCAGATGGCATTGGTGGCTGACTCTGGTTTCCCATTTAGTATCATAAACAAGGAAACCTGGACCAATTTGTTCTGGGGAAAAAGTAGGCTCAGAATTAATTGAACCGGGCATCCACACATAGAGCTTTACAGGAGAAATTATTGATCTTTTGGGATTTCACAAATTGGAATATGATTTCAAGGGCTGGAAGGCAGAGTGCAAACTGTATGTTGCGGTATCTGGTCTGTGTGTTCTGGGTTGATAGGATGAGGGAGAATTGTGCATTGTGCTTGATCCTGACAGCCCAGATCCTCTTTTGATTGTAAGCAATGATACAAAGATTAGTACTGAAGTTGTCAGCAAATTCCCTAAAGTTTTAACTGGCAAAGTGGGTGAACTGGAAAGATTTGCCCATAAGATCATTCTTAAAGAAGATGCACACCCTTGTATACATAAGTTGAGCAACATTCCGGTGAGTGTGAGAGATGAGGTGGTCTGTGAACTTAATAAGCTGGTTGAAAGTTGTGTAATTGAGCAAGTCGAATCATCGGATTGGGTAGTTCCTCTGGTTGTAGCAAGGAAGACAAATGGGTGCATCTGCTTCTGTGTGGAGCTTAATAAGAAATACTTTGTGGATATGTTCCCTTTATTCAGAATTAATAAACTATTATCTGCGAACAAAAGTATGAGGTGGTTTTCCACAATATACCTGACATCATCTACCACCAGCTACTGTTACACCATAGTAGTAAACACATCACTGCGTTCATAACTCCCATAGGTTGTTTCAGTTAAGGAGAGTTCAGTTTGGGCTGGCTCTGGCTGCAGCCATGTTCTAACGTCTCATGTACAAGTTGTTTCCGAACAGGAAAAACGTCCTTTTTTTCCAAGATAACATTAGTTTTTGGGTGAGTTTAAGAGAGCTTATTGAAATATATGAAGAACAAAGGTACAGCTTATAACAAGGATTAGAAGTAAATGATGAAAAATCGTACAAAATATATATAACCAAAATAAGAAAAGCACATAATACAATAGCATTATTAAGTAGCAGAACAGGAAAATCAATAAAGGAAAGAGTACCTTAATGAAACAGCATTTTATGTTTTATATATAGAAAAGAAAAAGGAAGAAAGAAAAGGATATAAGAAAGATAAATCAACACTGTACCAAGATAATCAATATTGAAATCCAATAACTTGCACAATAGGTGTTGAAACAACGCAATGTTAACAGTAAAATATCCTAATATGGACACTATAAAAGAAATAAAACGAAAAGCTCTTGGTGATTGAAAAACAGAGGAATTGTCCTGGATCTGCATTTAATAAGAATAAAAGTAATCAGTAAGCAGAGACCAAAAGGGCTTCTTTTCGAAGAAGTTGTTCAGTGGAAGTAACAGATGCTCTATCCAACCTATGATGATAACAGAGAAAGTTCCACGAACCATTAAAGGTGACTTTAGTGGTGTCCTTCCAATTGGAAGCAATATCTTGAAAGCCAATAGCAAATAACTAATCCACAAACAACCCCAACTTACGAGCACCAAACCAAACTGGGGAAGTACTTCCTAAAGCTATAGAATTGATCTCAAACATGAAACTAATAGAACATAAAGAGGAGATTGTTTTACAAATCTTTATCCAAATAAAAGGTAATGCTTGGGCATAAAAAAAGGAATGTAGATAGGTGCCAGGAGTAGTTGAGCAGGTCCAACAAGCAGGTTATAAACTGGGATTGTATTTAGAAAAATACAATGGAGTTAAATACAGCCTATTGTAAAAGTAATATTTGGTCTGAGTGGTGCTAGCATTACAGGACGTCTGATGTAATCATCACCAGATAGAGTTCCAAGTGTGTACAGAAAAAGTGTGTTGCAAATCCAACTTCCATAAAAGTTCAACCTTAGGGCGATTTGGAAGAGAATAGTGAAGATATTTATAGATATGGGAAGCCCAAAGGGTGCAGGAGGTGGACAGTGGCTCTAATGAAGGAACCAGTGAAGGAGAGGAGGATCAGGAAAAAAGGGAAAAAATATGAGCAAGGATCGTTTTTTAGAGAATCGTAATCAAGAAGGGAGGTGGAGGACAATCCAAATTTAGGTTGGAGCTTGCTAGAGTAGAGAAGGTGTGTTCCTTGAAACAAATGTTTAACTTGAACTATCCCCTTACTGATCCAATCCTTCTAAAAAATGGTACGATTTGAAAGTTTAATGGATTTATTATGCCATATAGAAGAATCAAGGAACACCTGCAGTGGTGAGAGAGATTAGGAAAGGACCGGGTAAATGATCGATATAGACTGTGAAATGGTGGGAGATTTAAAGGAACGAGGAGGGTGCTAAAAATTAGCCAATGATGAAAAAGTGAAAGGCAGAATGAAAAATCTTCCAATTTACGGCAGACCGTTAAAGGAGTATCTTCAGAAGAAGAGAGGTAGGGTAAAATATAACATATTAAAAAAAAGAGAATGGTATTGTCGGAAGTTCGGAAAATTGACACCGCCCCTATCCTTAGGTGCAGATAAAGAAGACAAAGAGATACGAGCCTTACGTTTATTCCATAAAAATTTACCTAGGGCATTATTAAGGGATTTTATTTTTTTAATGGAATATTCACTAGTAGCATGGAGAGATAAAAGATAATAACAGGGAGCATCATCATTTTAATTGTGTCCAACCTACCCCACCATGATAAGTATAAAAGTGACCATTTCTCTGACATATGAAGCACTTTTAGGAGGGTATCATCCAAATTGAGTTGAACCATTTTAGCGATAACAATATGATTAGAATTCCATTGAAAAACCTTGTCTGCAAACATTTCTTTTAAGCAATATTTATTTAATGGGAGAACTTCAGATTTTGTGAAGATTAACTTATATTCCAATAAGGTAGCATAAGAATATAAAAGATAATTAAAAGCAGGTATGGAGACTTGGGTATCCGAAATGTATAACAAAATTACATCAGCATAAGCTGTGAATTTGATTTAAGAGGTTTTGTGATGAAACCCTCGAAATAAGGGAGAGTGTCATTTAGAATGAAGAAAAGGTTCAAAAGACAGTAAAAAAAGTAAAGGAGAAAGAGGACAGCCTTGATGAGTGACCCTTTGAAGGGTAAAGTATGTCTCGTTGGTCTGTCCTCAGGATCGGTTTGATGCTAAGTATGATCCACCTCTAGATCTATCCAAGCCTGAACAGCTGTTATGGCACAGGTCATTGGAAGGATCAAGCGGGGGAAGGAAAGGAAGGGGACAGCAGAGAGGGAGATCTGTAAAACAAAATAACATACACTTAAGAATACACTCTATCAGTGCTCTATGGAATCAAGGAATACATGTAGATCATTACAGACTCTGTAGGAGTCAACGACCTCTAAATACCTGTGAAGTAAAATAAGGAACTTTGGTAGTGGTTGTCGGAGGGTTAGACAGTGGTGCCTTCTGTGTAGAAGTTTTGATCTGGTAATAACTGCATGAATACAAAAGAACACAGAACCATGTACACTGGACTCCCACTTTTGTGATACAATCAGAACAATATAGGTTAACCACTTTGCATGATACGTAGCATGGAAAATACCCTTATCTAGACTCCATTGCGTATCACAGGGGTAGAGCATGGCCCTCTACCACTCATGGGAACCCCTGTTAAAATAGAGCCAGAGACATTCTTGTTAATACACCATAAACACGCACACCCTTTTCTTGCAACCACCTCCATAGGATAACAAATCAATATGTTTAAGGTTATGCCCAGCTGCTGATGACAGTGAGCACTTAGTATTCTTCAACCAAACACTTTCCGTATAATGCCTCTTATACTGCAGTGATTGATGCCCAGAATGCGGAGAAACACATGTAGCCAAAATGTATATATATATATATATATATATATATATATATATATATATATATATATATATTACCTACTGGCGGTCGCCAGTAGGTATATATAGTTAGGATTTTTTCTCTATGGGATTTTTGAAAATTCTATGTCTAATAACTTTGGCGTTTGTGGACGGAATTGGCTGAAATTTTCAGGAAAATGGAACATTTTGTTTCTGAGCAGCCCCTGAAAATTTGGGGGGGTTTCGTCAAGGGGGGGCCGAGAAAAAAAGGGGGGTCCCAAAACGCATTTTTCCTATGTTAATTTCCATAGGGCGGTTGGCCTCACTTTTAGCTCGAACGGCTGAATGGATTTGCACGAAACTTGGCAGAATTGTAGGGACTGGTAGCCCGATGTGCCTTTGCTAGGTCTCAATATATGTGCTCCAGTGGATTTTGATAAATTAACGTTCAAAAAAATATATATATCTGTAACAGCGCTCCGGGTAGCGGTCCAGTTCGCGTACTTGACGCGTAACGGAACTTCGCGAAGCAAAGCTGATTGGCTATCTCCGGTGTCTGTCAACATTCTAAACAGACCGGAGCAGCCGCCATCTTGTCTCTCGGTAGGATCGAGAGACAAGAGGAGGCCAAAACAAAGGGGGAAATGACCATAAGGGGGCATAGTAGATCCTCCCTGACCCCCTAGGTTTGATGTGGAGGCTTTAAAAGGGCCCCGCGGGGCAAAAAAAATAATAATTTCCGGACGCCATCTTGTCTCTCTGTAGGATCGAGAGACAAGAGGAGGCCAAAACAAAGGGGGAAATTACCATAAGGGGGCATAGTAGATCCTCCCTGACCCCCTAGGTTTGATGTGGAGGCTTTAAAAGGGCACCGCGGGGGAAAAAAAATAAAAAATTCCAGACGCCATCTTGTCTCTCAGTAGGATCGAGAGACAAGAGGAGGCCAAAACAAAGGGGGAAATGACTATAAGGGGGCATAGTAGATCCTCCCTGACCCCCTAGGTTTGATGTGGAGGCTTTAAAAGGGCCCCACGGGGCCCCAAAAAAAAAAGAAAAAAAAAATGTTTTTTTGCGTGGGGTGCGCCCGGTACGCGCACCGGAAAGCGGTCCGGGGAGCGTACTATGAGGAAAAAAGAATGATACTTTTCAAATATTGTATGTTTAATGATTGTTCGTTTTGTCGTTTTTTCTGTTTTTGTTTATTGATTGTTCGTTTTGTTGTTTTTTTTTGTTTTTTTAATTTATTTATTTATTTTGGTTGTACTTAATGAATTAGATATAAAAATGAATAATGTCTCAAACAATTTTTAATTATTAAATAAAAATTTATTGGTCAGAATTTTCATAGTTCAATAAAACTTCCAGCATTACATCATCTGGAATCTCCTCAAACATGCATGTTTCTATGTCTTGTAAGCATTCAATAAACTGTTCATCCAAAGAATGATCCATAAAATCTTCATGTAAAAATTCTTCATTTAAAATCTCCTCAGATGTAATGTCGAAGGAAACATTGATATTTTTGTGCTCCCCTTCCATTTTTTTGCTGTAAATAGCATAAAAAATAACTATATCAGAAGAGTTAGGGCACTGTTGGGTTTAAGTTTAGACAAGTAATTCTAATTTTTTAATAGTGAAGTTAACTTTGGGTAGTGTATGGTAACAGGCAGGAAGTAGAAATATAAAAAAGTGCCTGTGAAGAAGTGTAAGTAAATTCATAATTATAGCAGAGAAGCCTAAGTCAATCTATAAATATAAAAGAGGAGCCTATCTGTATCTATAACTATAGCAGGGGGACAGTAAATAATTATCAAAAAACGTTTTTACAAATTAACTTAAAGTGCTCCTTACAAA
Source organism: Lissotriton helveticus (assembly GCF_964261635.1). NCBI lineage: Eukaryota > Metazoa > Chordata > Amphibia > Caudata > Salamandridae > Lissotriton > Lissotriton helveticus. The sequence goes on along the minus strand of NC_136057.1, from coordinate 765,460,576 downwards.
TTATCAACTTACTTTACAGAGAGGTTAAAAATGCTATTGAAATGTACTTCAGGAAGTAGTAGTCAAAATGGCTGTGTTTCTCTCTCTTTCTTTATATATATTCAGGTACATAACCATTCAAATGTCAGGTAAAAAAAGTAGAAAATGAAAGTAACATTTTAATTGGTTGTCAATTCCAACACTTCAGATGTGTTTTGTGAAGTAATTTACCTCAGGGAATTTAGAGAGGTCTGCAGGCTAAATGGTTAAATGGAATTCCAACCAAATTTGTCAAAATGGCAGGGATTGGTATGTAGTATGAGCTAATCTATATTTGGTGAAAGTGTCTCCAGTGTTTTTTCTGTAAATTACTTTCCCACCTTTTTTATGCGATCGCTTCTCACTGCGCGCCCCGGTACGCGAACCGGCAGTGTTACGGGAGTCCTCCATTTTGTGTTTTGGTAGAATTGAGATACAAGATGGAGGGCAAATAATGTTCAGAATGGGTAGAAGGGGGCATGGTAGACGTATCCTGACCCCCTAGGTTTTCTGAGGGTGGCTGAGGAGGCCCATATGTGCGAAAAAAAAACATTTTTTTTCAAATTTTCGCACGGTTTGCGTCCGGTGCGCGTACTGAGTAGCGATCCGGAAAGCGTAAATTGTGAAAATTAGTGAAAAAAAGTTACATTTAAAATTTGTTTATAGTGATCATAGTTAGGGTAGCTCTGAGAAGAGCTTTTGGGTCTGTGGTACATTTAGGTACTTATAAGTACGTACCAATACATAGTCTTAAATTCAGGATGAAAACTCTGTTCCCCTCATCTGAGAAGTGAACTCCATCTCCTCTGTAGATATCTTGCATGTAGTAACGCAAGTTATTGTTGTAGATGTAGCCCATTCCATGGTCTCTAATGTAAGCTGAAACAGACTTATTTACATGCTTCCTCGATTTCTCAATTTGTGGACAAAATTGGTTCGACCACCTCCATTTCTGTCTTTGGCATATATTTGAATATACCAAGGCAGTTTGAGGAAAAAGTGCCATCAATTGGTCAAAGGTGTCCTTTAAAAGCATTTCCAGACCTACCCCAGTCAAAGTGCCCAAGTCATTTCCTCCACAGTGCACAATTAACAGGTCAGGTTTTGGCAAATGCAAAAAGGTTTTCACCAATGGTATCAATTGGTGACATTTTAATCCTCTGTGGCCAATCCACTTGATTTCCACATTTTGTAAATAGAGGTTAGGTAAATTTCTGTTATCAGCATACCTTTGAGCCCAGTAGATGTAACTATGTCCAACAATCCAGACAGAAAACATGGTGAGAGAAGGTTCTGCTGCAGTTAGATGAAGTGTGGGAATGAAATGGCAGTTGAAAAAATAAGAGTTTATAATGAAAAAAACTGTGGAGTTTCTGTGCTAATGATTCAGTAGCAGTGATTGGTGGATTTTGATTGCTGAAAACAGAAAGTTAGGGAGCATGGATGAGTTCTTTGAAAGATGTAATTTGAATGGTCAAGAAAAAATCATTTTATGAAAGATTGCACTGGATACGCAGGTGCACTGAGAGTTCAGAGTTCAATTGAAACATTGTTGTGTGAACTTTCAAACACCAGAGGTCTTTCAGGAGGTGGTTGCTATGGAAAAAAGGCAAAAAGGGCAGAAGGGGGAAGGGTGTTGATTTGAAAAAAGTGAGGGAAGAGTTTTGATTGGGTGACATTAGAGATATGTGTGATGAATTACAGCATTTGTGTGCCATTGTTGGTTGCAATCTCTGGAGTGCATACCCTTTGCTCTTCTGAAGACAAATTGGTGTGTGTCTGAGACTGTTTTCAAACTCAAAAAGTATTTGCTAAGGTGAGAAAAGATTCATTTAATTTAAATAGAGAATAGTATGCTTTAGGGAGAAAATTAAGAAGAAAGTTGTGTATTTAAAATGTTGCTTTGTGTCAAGTGTTTTACAAATAGATTTTGATTCTTTGAGTTACATAGCCATGTTAAAAGTGACGTAAAAATGGTGCAGGGGCCTTAAAAAAACGCTTTCATGTGTTTTAGGGCATTTTAAGTCACTTTCCACGAATATGGTTGAATAATTGTTTTACATGATGGGTTTAAAAACGTTTTTTGAAATCAATTAGGTTTGTTAATATGTACTGCTAGAGTTTCATAGGTTGCTTGGGATATATTAACAAGCAATTGAGGGCCCGATGTAGGTCGGTCGGTAACGGCCGAAAATCGGTATTTTCGGCCGTTACCGACCGGTATTTGAGCTTTGGTATGTAGGGACACATATTTCACAGAATCGGTTTATTTACCGATTGGTAAATTTACCGATTCTGTAAAATACCGAATCGGTATTTCTACCGATTAGGTAAATTTGGTATGTAGGTGGGACTCTTCTGAGTCCCACAAGCCTTATCGATTCGGTATTTTAGCATCAAATTGAATTTGATGTTAAAATACCGATTCAGGTGTGCATGTATATGTGTGCATGCACACCTGTGCCATATGACTTAAGACCATAAGGCTTCAAAACCCATAAGAATGAATGGAGCATTACCGGTCGGTATTTACCGAATCGGTAAATACAGATATTTACCGATTCGGTAAATGGAACATCTGGATGTTCCTACATACCCCCCCTTCTTATTTAGCGATTCTTAATTACCGAATCGGTAAAATTCGGTAATTAAAAATCGGTAAATAAGTCCTACCTACATCGGGCCCCAGGTGTGCATGCACATGTGTGCATGCACACCTGTGCCATATGACAGGCAGACCTGCCTTAGGGCAGGTGTGCCTGCCACATGGCACCCAAACCTTTTTTGGGGGTGCTAGAGGGTGTCAGAGTGACACCCCCTGCACCCTTGTCAAAATCTGTATTTACCGATTCGGTAAATACCGACCGGTAATGCCCCATTCATTCCTATGGGCTTCAAAGCCCATAGGAATGAATGGAGCATTACCGGTCGGTATTTACCGAATCGGTAAATACAGATATTTACCGATTCGGTAAATGGAACATCTGGATGTTCCTACATACCCCCCCTTCTTATTTAGCGATTCTTAATTACTGAATCGGTAAAATTCGGTAATTAAAAATCGGTAAATAAGTTCTACCTACATCGGGCCCTCGAGTCCCTTTGATGTTATTTTTCCCATTTTAATTTAAGACATTTCCCCGTGGTGCAAGGTCCTTGTAAATACGCCCCCATGTGTGCTTGGCAAATTTAGATTTTGATTGTTTGAGTTACATAGCCATGTTAAAAGTGATGGAAAAAAAGGTGCAAGGGCCTAAAAAAAAACGCTTTCTTGTGTGTTAGGGCATTTTAAGTCAGTTCCCCATGAATGTAGGTATATAATTGTTTTACATGATAGATTTAAAAACGTTTTTTAAAATCAATTAGGTTTCTTGATATGTACTGCTAGAGTTTCATAGGTTGCTTGGGGCATATTTACAAGGTCTTTGAGTCCCTTTGATGTTATTTTTCCCATTTTAATTTTAGACACTTCCTCGTGGTGCAAGGTCGTTGGAAATACGCCCCCATGTGTGCTTGGCTAATTTAAGTACTGATAGGGTGTGCTTCTACATAGGACCTGTGTTGTGTATTCAAATTTAGACCAGAAAATCACATTTTTGAGAAGGTCATATTGGTGTCTGCTTCTTCAAATAAATATTGAACTGAGAAGTATTAAACTGAGGCAAAATTTCATGTGCAACCCTGAGTAGGCCTCACCTCAAACAAACCTGTAGATAGTCCACACCTTATCGTCATCTTGAATCAATCATTTAAAGTGTTAGGTGCAGATTTATGATGGCCGTGCGCCTCTTTTGTGCTGCTGTTCTGTCACTTTTATAATGCAGCAGTGATTTACAAGATGTACCATGTTGCAAGATAGGCCTCACTTCATTGGTAGGCCTGCACATGTATTATCTCCTCTATATTCTTCAACAAGCCTAAATTTCATCAGCAACCCTGAGTAGGCCTCACCTCAAACTTTTGTGACGCAGCGGCGGAGCAAAAGATGCGCTATGTTGTGACATATTTATAACTTGAAGCATCAAGGAAGATGTGTCATGCTGTAAAGTCCTGCCCCACATGAAACGTGCGTTAGGTTTCATGTGGGCGTTTTGTTGCAGGGTGGGCAGTCATTTGCATGAAAGCCCTGTAAAACTAACACAGTAAAATTAAGAAGATTTCACTGAGTCACCTTTATGGCATTGCTGAATGAAATCTTTACGCCTGTTTGAAACAGGCATAAGGAGAGATGCACCATGCAATGTGTGGCTTGCCCCTGTGAATTGCAGTAGATATGTCGCGTTTATGACGTGATTCCTGCAATGCGCCGTTTTTGTGGAACAGATGCGTGATGCATCTGTGCTGTTTTTGCTGAATGGTGCTCTGCATTGTAAATGCGGTACATCATGGGTGGCAGAGCAGTGGCGCATGTTAACTGGTGCATCCCTGGGGATGCGCCATTTAACATAAATCTGCTCCTTTAAATTTAAGTATTAGCAGGGGACACAGTGTTGGTGAGGTTATCTAAGGTTAAGAAGAGATGAGTCTTGTTCACTGAAAACTTGGACATAGGCCTCATCTCCTCAGCATCGCTGGACATGGTTAAATAATATCTGCAAAATGTTACTCTTGTTAAACAATTTTACTATTATAGTCTCTGAGATTTGTCTCTTACTCTGCAACATCTCATTGTTGTTCTCTTTCTTTAAAGATAACGACAACATCAACCATGAGTGATAATGAGCAATCTGTTTATCTTGATCTTATCATTGAACTTGTCATTGAAACGTCAGTGGAAGTAGATCCCTTGGATGATTTATATCCTGTGGATGATGAAGAATATGATGAGGATGCCGATTTGTCAGAATTGTATGACATAGGGTGGGAAGCTGACCTGCTCGAGCCTATTGAACTATAAAGACTTTTAAAAATAAATTTAAGTTACTCGAAATGAAAAGTAACCATGTAAACCGTTTTATTAAAAATTAAATACAACTTCAAAAACAAATTGTGTGAAGTGTCTTTAATGAAATAGTAAAATATACTAATAAAATTAGTTCAGATTCACATATAAAAGATCACAGGTCAAATGTAGTAGCATTCCATTTCTTTGCAACTATTTGTGAGTTTTAATTTTCATAATGCACTAAAAATTATTGTATGTAGAATTTATAACTAGTATGTTAATTTTTTGACGACTGTTATTGATTTACTGTTTGGTAATAGTGGTTAATAACATTTTTTATTATATTTTACTACAGATTCAACTGCAGATCATTTCGAAATTAGACAATGCCGTCTAAGGATAGAATCCGAAAGGTTACAAAACGTCAAAGACAGCAGATTAATAAATGTTCACAAAAGTCCTCTACAATACAATCTCGTCAAGTCACCAAGAAAGCTCCGGGTAAGAGAACAACATCATTCCTTAGAAACATTTGTAGAAACAAAAGTATACCTACAGAACAAGATTTAGTCCAGAAGAAAAGAGCCAATTTAAACGGAAAGGAAAGGCCAAACAAAAATGTTACTGGTAGACCAGGAGATAACTCTGTGCATGGTAATAGAAGGAAAAATCAGTTTAGGGACATTCGTAGACGAATGTTCCGCAACAGGATAATTGGTAATTTGTTAAAAAATATTAAGAAAGGTCAACAGAAAGTGGTTTTTTATAAGAGAAAAAAAAAGTTGAGAAAATTATTGATCAGGCTTTCGAAATTAAGCGAAAGTTATTTATTTTGATAATCAATAGAATTAGGAAACTAAACAAGGTAATTTATGATTTAAAAACAAATAGTAGATGGAAGAGAACAGTTAATCGTAATAATTTTTGTGAAGTTTTTTCAGGAGAATGGATGCATAGTTCAAGTTCTGAGGCATTTTTTAATGAGGAGAGTTACTTTCAGGATAATGATTTGGTGCATGCAGTTGACACCAGTGGTCGAGCTTATGAGGTGAAAGATGGTAGTCCGGTTGAAAAAGAAAAACTTGTGACAACAGAGGCAGAAGAGGTGTTAGGTAATGAGGTTTTAGGAAGACGTCCTAAGGGACCAGTGTATACCTGGAAGTGTAGTAGTATTTGCAGTATGCGACAGGATTCCATCAATTTGCTTTGTGATTTTGTACGGACATTTAATAAGAAAAGTTTGAAACAGAAAATGAAGATGTTGCAAGAATTAGATCCTTGCAGAGTGAGGGAAGTGACAGGTTTGCATGGTCATTCACTGGCTTGTCTTTCCAGGAGAGTATGCCTGAGTGTTTTTCATCATTTCAGGATGCTAGCAGTGCATCATAATAAAGTGAGGAAATTAGTTAGAATGTTGTATTATTCAAAGAGTCCAGCAATTATGCTTAAACAATTATGCACTGCTCTTTTGCATGGTTCTGAAGTAGATGTGAAGAATATTTGTGAAGAAATTGTGTTTTGTTACTTTACAAGTAAAGAGGAGAATGTTGAAATTGACCCAGAAGAAGAGGGTAATGTGGAAGATAGTGTACAGGTTTCCAGTACAGATAATTTTCAGAAGGAAATTGCCACGTTTCAGGTGAAATCAAGTGAGAGGCCTAATTTCACTTGTGTGTGTTGTCGACGCATTTATTATAAGAATCAGACTAAGTTAGTGGATTTATATGCGAAAAGTGAAAGGGAAAATAATAGTGAATGGAAGGATTTTGCAACATACTTGATGGTAGAAAATTCTTTTGATTTGGGATTGGATCAACGTGTGTGTACTTATTGTTGTAACAAATTAAATCAAAACCGGATGCCTGCCAGAGCGGTTCATAATAATCTGGAATTGGTTGAGATTCCTTCTGAATTGAAGGATTTAAATACTTATGAATCTATTTTTGATTCAAAGTATCCATCCCTTTCAGGCTATTGTAAGAATGGAGCCAAAGACAGGGAAATTGCCTCCATCAGATTTACCGAGAGGATTAAAGGGGAGAGTTGTTTATTTGCCTCTAGATTTGAAGAAAAACATTAATACAATTGGAGTAGAGAAAGTGGAAGAGGAACCTCTGGTTATCTTAGTTAATGGGGTTCCGACAAAGAGTAAGAAAATATGGCAAGATTTAGTAGATGTTAGTAAAGTCAAAAAGGCAACATTGTATTTGAAGAAAAACAATAAGTATTACAAGAATGTATATGTTACAGAAGAGGAAGTAAGTGAAGAAGAGGATAGCGATTTGTGTGCTGGTCAAATTGAGAAAGTAGAACCCTCTAAAAATGAAGAAATATATGAACATTATAGTGTTCATCCTTTGCATTCCAAGGAACTCATGGGGAATGCTATTGAGTTGTTTCAAATGAAACAAGCCAAAGGGAGTCCCGTTAGTGTTTGGGAGGAAAGTTTGGAAGCTCGGTGTTTCCCACAGCTATTTCCAACAGGTCAAGGAGGAAGATATGATGAGCGACCTGATCAAATTCCTGCTTCTGAATACCGGAGTTTACGATTGTATGCAGAAGATCCTAGGTTTCGTCAATGCATTCCCTATTTGTTTCATCTCCTGTTTGAAAGCGATCTGTCTGGACTGTCATATGCAGTGAACCATATCTTGAAAAGTGGTGTACACATGCAAAACATCTCGGCAAGTGACTTTATGGATAAAGTCAATGTGCAAGACAGTATTTTGGATTCTCACCTGATTAATCTCATGGCGTGTCAGCGTGGTACTAATGAGTACTGGTACCGTCGTCATGGTGATTTAAAATGTATGCTGAGGAACTTAGGAACTCCCACATGGTTCCTCACTCTCAGCTGTGCCGAGTATGGCTGGGAAGACTTACTTGAATTTCTACGAGAGGCAAATGGAAGCATTGAAAATATCGAATTCAAGACACCCTGAGAACTGTGCTCTTTGGATCCAGTGAATGTATGCAGGTACTTCAATCATAGATTTGAAGCTATGATGTCTTTCATCATGAACAAGAAAAATCCACCTCTTGGAGAGGTGTTGGATTTCTTCTGGAGGAGGGAGTACCAAGCAAGAGGTGCTCCTCATATACATATGCTGCTGTGGATCAAAGATGCACCCAAATTTGGAACAGATCCAGATGACTTAGTGATGAGTTTCATAGAACAGTATTCTACATGTGCTGTTCCAAAGGCAAAGGAAGACAAAAGCCTAAGAGAACAAGTTTTACGCTTCCAAAGCCATCGTTGCGGAAAATACTGTCGTCGTAAATTCAGAAACAAGGACAAGTTCTACACAAAATGTCGTTTCGCCTTTCCACGACCGGTGATTTCTAAAGGAAGAGTGAACAGTTTGATGTCTTCGCTGCGACATAATGTGATGAAGAAATCACCCAAAAATACATACAATTTGAAAAGGAGCGAAGAGTCCAAGTACATCAACGACTACAACCCAGTGATTTTATCCATGTGGAATGCTAACATGGATATACAGTTTGTGGCTGATAACTGTATGGCTGTGGCTCGGTATGTGACATCTTACATCACCAAAAAAGAAAAGACAGAATTGAAGGATATGTGGGAGGACATTTCCCATGAAAAGAGCCTCAGTAAGAAGTTGTACAGTTTCAGTTTGAAGATGTTGTCGCATCGAGAAATCGGAGCTTATGAATGTTCTGACCGGTTGTCTTCAGCAAGTCTCTATGCCAAATCAAGGAGTATCGCTTGGGCGAGTCTTGGTCTTGCTGCAACGCGTAATCGAGTTCTGAAACCTGTACGGGAAATTGAGTATTTGGCGGAAAAGGAGCCAAACAGTACAGATATTTTGAAGACCAACATGTTGGATACATATTATCCAAATAGAAGCAGTCACCTCGAGAATGTTTGTCTGTATGAGGTTCTGCAAAATTACATATTCAAGAGGAACATCAAAGAAGATATTGATAAAGGAGTGTATGCTGTAATTGGAAGTGAGGGATGTCTGGTCAAGCAAAGAAAATGTCAATTGGTAAATCATCGAAAATTGAGTGGTGAATCTCATGAAAGAAAAGAGTTTTTCTATTTAGCTCTTTTACAACTTTTCAAGCCTTGGCGTGCAGAAGAGGAACTGCTTGGAGATTTCCTCTCTTACGAAGACTCTTTCAATGCCGCCAAAGAGACCATAGAATGTCCTGTTTTTCCCAAATATCTAGAAATGTTGAATGCGGAAATCGAGCAGGAAGCAACGATTGCAGCCGAGATTGCTAGAGACAGTTCTCAGGACAGTCAGAGTTCTGTTTCATTGAGTCAGGATCCACTAGGAGGACCAGTTATCGAAAATGAAGCTGCCACTGCCATGATTGAAGTGGAAAGAGCCATGGCACATGCTCAGGAGGATGCGGTTAACTTAGAAGACTTGGAAAGACAACTGAACGTTGAGCAGAGGAAAATATATGACGAAGTTACCAACCAAATTGATCATGGATTAAGTCATGAGAAGAAAGAGTGCTCATGTACGTCGTTGAAGCCTGTCCGACTGTACGTGAGTGGAGAAGCGGGAACTGGAAAAAGTTTCCTCATTAAAGCAATTTCATGTTATTTGCAGAAAAGGACTGAGTCATCGCTGTCTTGTGTTGTCACCGCTCCAACTGGACTGGCAGCACATAACATTAAAGGTATTACTTTGCATCGTCTACTGAGGCTGCCAGTGGAGCATGATAACAAATTACAATACCACAAGCTATCTGGAGATGCTTGTTGTGAAGTTTCAAGAGTCTTGAGGAAAATGAAACTTCTTATCATTGACAAAGTAAGCATGGTTTCCAATGTCATGCTTGCCTTTGTGCATTTGAGAATGCAAGAAGTTCTCAAAACAGAGTATGATGTGTTATTTGGTGGCAAACACATCATTGTTTTCGGTGTTCTTCTGCAGCTGACACCAGTGAAAGGACAACCTGTGTTCAAAATGCTCACGCATGAAGATACCAGGAAGTGCCTAGGGAGCATTGGCAACGTCAATATATGGTTAAACTTCAATTATGCTGAACTGCGTGAAAATATGCGTCAGGCGAAGGATGAAGATTACAAGAATATTCTACAAGATGTTAGAATCGGAAAAGTGACCGAGCATGGGAAAGAAGCTTTACATGCACGATTATTGTCAAATTTGTATCCAGAACAAGACGTTGTGCCTGAGAATATTTTTCAGAAAATTACTGAGAAGAAATCTGGAATATGTTTGATGCCAACTCTTGCAGAATGTGCCATCTTCAACAACAAAATTTTGCATTTAGAAAACCAAGAGATTGTGAAACTGGAAGGTATTGACAGAGTAGAGCATATGGGATCAACAATTATTTTGTCTGAGAATTTGAAATCAAAATTGGATTCATTAGAGAAGACTATATCTAAAACTGCAGGTTTTGAAAAGACTCTGAATGTGTGCTTAAATTGCCGTATAATTTCAAGAAGGAATCTACATGTTGAAAGAGGTCTGGTAAATGGATAAATGGGTAATGTTGTTGATTTTGTGAAATACAGAAATAGAGATGGAATTGAATTTTTAAAAATTAAATTTGATGGCATTGAGGAAGTACAGCTAATTGGTCGTTGCTGTGCTAGGTTTTTGCTTGTAAAAGACTTATATGTTCGCTGTAAGCAGTTTCCTGTTTGCTTGGCATATGTGGTGACAATCCATAAATCGCAAGGTTTAAGTGTAGACAGTGCATTGGTGAATATTGGCAGTTCTGTGTTCAAGGAGGGTATGGCATATGTGGCATTGTCACGAGTCAGAACTTTATCGGGATTGTACTTGATTGAGTGTGATGCCACAAACATTTGTGCGGATCTAGATTGTGTTAAGGAATACAATAGGTTAAGAAGAGAGTATGCGCCACATTTGCCTCAATATCCTTTGTTTGAGAAACGTGTGGTAGGCCGGAAATGAAGAAATGTGACCAATAGTAGGGAGGTTCTAGCAAAAAGACGAAAAGTCGATGAACCTGAAATTATAAGCAGAAAGAAAAAGGATTCTGTTGAAGATGTTGTTGGTTTTCAATTTGAAAATAGTTCTGGTGTCAACTGCTATGCTAATGTAGTGGTTAATGTTGTCTTTTCTCTAGAAACTTTAAAACAACAGATTGTGATCAATTCGGATCAAAGTTTTTGCTGCTTGCTGAATTCTGTGTTAGAGAAATGTAGCACTGATAGAACAAAATTAGAAAGTGTGTCTGAAATTCGAAATCTGTTAGACAAATGTTCAGGTCAAACGCAATTCTCTCAAAATATTCAGCAAGATTGTCAGGAGTTTTTAATGTATATGTTTGATGTATTGCAAGATGAAGGTGTAGATGTAGATCACCTGTTTGGCCTTTCTTATCAATGGCAGCATGACTGCGAGAATTGTAGTGTATCAAGCACTAGTAGTGTAGACTCAGAAAGATTTATATATTTAACTTTGCCAGACAGTAAATCAGTGTCCTTTAATAAGCTAGTAAAATCAACCGATCACAACATGGAGTGTAGCCAATGTAAGTCAGCAATGCTGTCCACATTATTTATACAAACATATGGCCAGTATGTCATTTTAATGTTCCAACGATGTAGGCCTGATGGAACAAAATTGACAACTTTAATTAAAAATTTTGTGGCTTCGCAGTTGTCAATATCAGGAAGGACTTTTGTAACTGCAGCAATTATATATCATGACGGTCCTTCAACAACATCAGGACATTACACAGCTTATTTAAAGTCTAGAAACGGCTGGTCATTCTACAATGATTCTGTTTTAACTTTAAAAAAAAAAATGCCTTTTGACCTTAAAAATTCTTACCTGGTGTTTTTGCAACCAAAATTTTAGGGAAAGAATCTCGGGATGTGCTCTGAGGAAATTCAAGAGGTTCTAATGGCTCCTACACTATTTGGCCTTGAGGATAAGTGTAGTACAGAGTCAAAAGTTAAATGTGGAAATGTGGAACATGAGTGAGCAAGAAGGGTGAGATATTACTAGTACAGGATTGTGAAAGTGATCTTGAACGTTTTCTTTCTAAAAGTTGCGGAAAAAGAAAATGACGGGATTTGCTTAGAAGAATTCCAAGTGTTATAAATGGCTCTTACACGATTTGGCCTTGAGGAAATGTGCGGTAGAGAGCGAGAAGTCATTTATTGTATGTAACATATTTGTCAAAATGATGGAGCTTTTCTTTCAGAAAGTGGCGGGCAGAAAAGAATAGCAGCACAACAGAGTATAAGCTGTTCATAGGACATCCTTCGACGTCATGGAAAGTAAGTTACTTTTGAGGAGTTCTGATTTCTGATTGGATATGTTATATGGGTTTTTAAACACAATCATTTTGATTGTGTTTTTTTTCCCCGCTGTTATATGATGAATACCTTCAACTCACTGTTTTTAGTGAAATTTGATACATTCTGAGAACAGCAAAAATAAACTATTTAACATGTATAATATTTCTGTACCTTTTTGTATTTATGATATTCATTTAGAACTGTGTAGGAGGCATGGAGAAACTGAGGCTTCTGTAAGTGTCAAGGGAGGTGAGTAATGTACATTGCTCTGTTGCATACAGTCCTCACCTTCTCCATACTCTTGGATATGCTAGACTAAACCTGCACAATGACATACCTAAGCTGAGGAAATATAGGTGATGTGATTGTGAAATGAGCAAAAAAAATTGCACGTTTTTCAATTACATTACCTGTGTTTCCTAACATTATGAATCACATTGTGCAGATGAGCTTTAGGCCTGTCCAGGGATACAGAAGAGGTCTGGCCTTTGTTCAAGAGTGCAGTGGACATGACTCACTTCATTGGTAGGCTTGCACATGTATTATCACCTCTGTACTCTTCAACAAGCTTAAATTTCATTTGCAACCCTGAGTAGGCCTCACCTCAAACAAAGCTCTAGATAGTTCACACCTTATCGTCATACTGAATCAATCATTTAAAGTGTTAGGGGCAGATTTATGATGGCCGTGCGCCTCTTTTGTGCTGCTGTTCCGTCACTTTTATAATACAGCAGTGATTTACAAGATGTACTATGTTGCAAGATAGGCCTCACTTCATCTGCAACAAGATACCGTCAGTTTAAAATGTATATATTTAGGACAGTGTAGGGGGCATGGAGAAGTTGTTGCATACAATACTCACCTTTTGCGTAGTCTTTCATATGCTAGACTACATCTGTACAATGGGATACCTAAGCAAAGGAAAAACACAAGTGATGTGATTGTGGAATGAGCAAAAAAAATTGCACGTTTTTCAATTACATTACCTGTGTTTCATAACATTACGAATCACATTGTGTAGATGAGATTTAGGCCTGTTCAAGGAGATAGAGGAGGTCTGATGTTTGTTCAAGAGTGCATTGGACATGACTCACTTCGTTGGTAGGCCTGCTCATGTATTATCTCCTCTGTACTCTTCAATAACTTAAATTTCATCTGTAAATCTGAGTTGGACTCACCTGAAACAAATCTGTGGATAGGCCACAACTTATCAGCACTTAGAAATAATCATTTAAAATGTTAGGGGTAGTTTTATGATGGCCGTGCGCCTCTTTTGCGTTGCTGTTCCGTCACTTTTGTGACGCAGCAGCAGTGCAAAAGATGCACCATGTTGCAAGATAGGCCTCACTTCATCTTCAACAATATACCCTCAGTTTAAACTGTATACATTTAGGACTGTGTAGGGGTCATGGAGAAGCGGAGGCCTCTAACTTTATTTCTTTGTAAAATTGGATGATTGTCAATCTTTTCCCTTGTCTTTTTTAATTTTTAAATACATGTTTTAATATTTTTCAAATTTTTGTTCTTTCTTTCACAGATTGAAAGTATAAAAATAACAAGTGACTAAGTTAACGAAAATTATAAGGTAAATGTTTTGTACTCTTTTCGTTACGTTTCTATCACATTTAACTTCTATTAGTTCCACTGCTTCATTTCTTTAACCCTCAGTTTTCTGCATTTGCTACTTCCCTCATTCCTTTCTCTATTACTTACTTACTCTACTCCTTCCACTCCTTTTCTCAGTCCCTCTGTTCTCAGAGTTACTCAGTCTTGTTCACTCACTCCGTTTCGCATTACTCTCACTGTCTCTGACTCATCTCTCTTTCACTACTTCTTCATTATGCTTTCTCCCTGTAGTTCAAGCATACTAAGGGGCATATTATCAACACAGGCAAAAAAAATATCGCTGCATTTATCGACAGAAAACTGCCGCAAAAGCAGCTTTAGCGGCAGTTTTCTGTCGCAAAAGCGGATTTAGCGGCAGATTTCTGCCGATAAAAGCAGCGATAATTTTATCGCATTTGTTGATAATATGCCCCTATGTTATTTACATTTCTTTGCTGTTTCAATCATTCCTTTTCTGTTACTTCTTCTTTTCTGCTTTCTGTTTTTTCTCTATGTTATTCCACATGTTTTAATCTTATTTTGAACATTCACTCACATTCCCAAAAAACTCTTGTTTATTATTCTTCTCCTCTCCTTTTTTTCTTTCATTTCCTTATCTATTTAGTTTTTCACAATTATACCCTCTTCCATCTTTTCTTTGGTAAATAGATCTATTAAACAGTATCTCTGTGTTACTCCCTCTATCTGTCTTTCTTTTAACATTACTCTCTGTTTCCTTCCATTATACTTACTCTTCTTTTTAAAAAAAAAAAAAATGTTTTGGTTCGCTTCCGGTTCGCGTACCGGCGAGCGAACCGGGAAGCGAACCAAAAGAAATAGAGGTTGCCAGAGTGCTAAACATTCTAGCAATTTTTTTTATAAAGGGGAGGTAGTTCTGAAAAGAACTTTTTTATTTATTATTTTTGTTATTTTATATATTTTTTTTATTTTTCTGAACATTTTTTTACTTTTTATGTATTTTTTGAACGGTTTTATATTTGTTTTTTTTTGGGGGGGGATTTGGGGGGGAAACGAAAACGATTCATTGTAAAGGGCTCAACAGGAGCAACAAAAAAAAAAGATCATTTATTTTCTGGGGCGTTTTGGACAATCATGATTGTCAATTGCTAAGTTGATTAGATTGATGCTACTTTCTCTGTAGCAAATCAACTGACCGCAACCCACGCACACTTGTTTGACTTCCCCGAACCTCATCTGTATATTTGGGACCATGTCCCTCGCCTCTGGTCCCGTCACTTCCTGTACATTTGATCTACTGGCCACAGGAGGAGGGTTATCCTGCAGGTGACGTACCTGCGCAGCACTGTAGTTGATAGGGTGCCACCTGTCCATATGGCGATGCATTGTATAATTGCCATAACTGTTTTTTTTTATCTGTCCCTCTGGACAGATCTTTCTTGCAGATAAGGCAAGTTACATACCGGGCATTCACTTTTCTTTGGCCCCGGGGATAATTAAAAAATTGCCAAATATAATTTTTTTTGACATGAGATCTCCTGGGCTCCTCAGGCAAAAACTGCCTCTCTTGCTGCTCTTCCTCTTCTTCCTCTTCTTCCTCCTCTTGCTGAATGCTAACTTCAGCAGGTGGTCCTCTCTTCCTAGGAGGTGGTGGTGGTGGTGGGGGTGCACTAGCTGAAGCTACAACACTTGCCATTGCTAAGTGATGAAAAAAGGTCTTCCTCTCACAAAGATGAAAGTCAGAGTGAGGAAACAAGGAGGGGTTTTCATCATTTGGGAAAAAAAAATTAGTTCTAAACCAATGAAAAGTGATATTTTTAGGTCACATGACCTAGCCTTACATCATTAGGAAACCAAAAGTGAAATGAACCAATAAAAAGTGTTATTAACAAGTCACATGACCTGTTATGCTTACGTTACGCGCTCCGCGCCGCGGCCCAAATTGCTTCCGGAAGCTGCGCTTCGCGCCTCGCTTCGCGTACCGGAGCACTTCCGGGTGCGCTAACGCGACGCGTCAAATCACGCATTACGCGACAACGCGACAACGCGATACGTCGCGCTTACGCGACGCGTCACGATGTTGTTTTCTAACGCGACAGTTGCGCAAACGGAACGTTTACTGGTTCGCGGACCGGGTCGCGGCAGCAATTTGAGCTAACGGAAAGCTAACCGGTTCGCGGACTGGGAGCGAAACAAAAAAAATAATTAAAAAAAAATGTATTAATAAACATATAAAATATATTTTTCCTTTAAAAGAATAATACATTTTACAGCTTTTGATATTTGCTATTAAAAAACCATTGAAATTCACTGAAAAAACCATAGGTTATAGACCATATATAGTTAGGAATTAGCATTTACAAAACCTTGAAAATTCACTGAAAAAACCATAGGTTATAGACCATATATAGTTAGGAATTAGCATTTACAAAAACTTATTTTACTCACACAAAACCATTGAAATTCCATATATAGTTAGTTGCACTAACTATATATCGCGCACCCGCAATCCACTGCTGATGATGTCACATATTACATCATTCATGACATGGTCAGTGACATCACTGATGACATCACTGATGACATCACTGATGACATCTCAAATGACATCACTGATGACATCACTGATGACATCTCAAATGACATCACTGATGACATCACTGATGACATCTCAAATGACATCACTGATGACATCTCATTTCACATTACTGATCACATCACTGATGACATCATTCATGTGATGATACGATGAACCTCTTCAGACTCTAATATAACCTTAGATACACTCAGTGTAAACAGACACTCACAGACTGTCACTCATCCATGGAGTTACTCACACACCTAGTCAGTCTTGCAAAGAATCAATCACACCTCAATTTCCTCAACTATATAGTTATACACACCTTACTTATTCAAACATATACTAACACATATTTACTCTCTTATACAATCCCTGATACAAGTTCACAATGATCCATACAGCCACTCACACATTCACTGGCTCTTATGCACAGTTATTTATATATGTCAACTCTCACATGTACTGTGTTTTACATATGTACTTACTTTGACATGTAGCACTGAGATATCCATTCACTCACCAATACACTCATGCACACAGTCAACCGCCCATACAGCTGTTTCCACATGCACTTTTGAACCCATACATCTAGTGAATCAACTGCTCACACATCTATGCACAGAGTCATACACCTCCCAGCCACCCACACACACACTCAGTCTCCCATACAAATACTTGGGCAACCAATCAATAACCCATATAGTTAGTCATATAGCTACTGATCAACACATGCAGCAGTTTACAGAACAACAGACATAATGATGCACAAATTAAAACAGTTTAGTCACTAACCCATGCACTCAGTGAGACACATTTAATCACTCACTCATGCAGTCAGTCATGCACCTACTAAATCCTTCATCCAGACACTTATACATCCACTCATTCTTCAATATGTAAGACATATTTTAACTTTACAGAAACATACAGTCACTGGATGTTGTCATCAGTGATGACATCAGTGATGTCATCAGTGATGTCATCAGTGATGTCACTGACCATGTCATGAATGATGTAATATGTGACATCATCAGCAGTGGATTGCGGGTGCGCGATATATAGTTAGTGCAGCTAACTATATATGGAATTTCAATGGTTTTGTGTGAGTAAAATAAGTTTTTGTAAATGCTAATTCCTAACTATATATGGTCTATAACCTATGGTTTTTTCAGTGAATTTTCAAGGTTTTGTAAATGCTAATTCCTAACTATATATGGTCTATAACCTATGGTTTTTTCAGTGAATATATATATATATATATATATATTCACTGAAAAAACCATAGGTTATAGACCATATATAGTTAGGAATTAGCATTTAAGAAACCTTTTTTTTTACTCACACAAAACCATTGAAATTCCATATATAGTTAGTTGTACTAACTATATATCGCGCACCCGCAATCCACTGCTGATCATGTCACATATTACATCATTCATGACATGGTCAGTGACATCACTGATGACATCACTGATGACATCTCAAATGACATCACTGATGACATCACTGATGACATCTCAAATGACATCACTGATGACATCACTGATGACAACATCCAGTGACTGTATGTTTCTGTAAAGTTAAAATATGTCTCACATATTGAAGAATGAGTGGATTTATAAGTGTCTGGATGAAGGATTTATTAGGTGCATGACTGACTGTATGAGTGACTGATTAAATGTGTCTCACTGAGTGCATGGGTTAGTGACTATACTGTCTTAATTTGTGCATCATTATGTCTGTTGTTCTGTAAACTGCTGCATGTGTTGATCAGTAGCTATATGAGTAACTATATGGGTTATTGATTGATTGCCTAAGTATTTGTATGGGAGACTGAGTGTGTGTGTGGGTGGCTGGGAGGTGTAAAACTCTGTCCATAGATGTGTGAGCAGTTGATTCACTAGATGTATGGGTTCAAAAGTGCATGTGGAAACAGCTGTATGGGCAGTTGACTGTGTGCATGAGTGTATTGGTGAGTGAATGGATATCTAAGTGCTACATGTCAAAGTAAGTACATATGTAAAACACAGTACATGTGAGAGTTGACATATATAAATAACTATGCATAAGAGCCAGTGAATGTGTGAGTGGCTGTATGGATCATTGTGTACTTGTATCAGGGATTGTATAAGAGAGCAAATATGTGTTAGTATATGTTTGAATAAGTAAGGTGTGTATAACTGTATAGTTGAGGAAATGGAGGTGTGATTGATTCTTTGCATGACTGACTAGGTGTGTGAGTAACTCCATGGATGAGTGACAGTCTGTGAGTGTCTGTTTACACTGAGTGTATCTAAGTTTTTATTAGAGTCTGAAGAGATTCATCGTATTATCACATGAATAATGTCATCAGTGATGTCATCAGTGATGTCTTTTGAGATGTGATCAGTGATGTCATCAGTGATGTCATCGGTGATGTCATTTGAGATGTCATCAATGATGTCATCAGTGATGTCATCAGTGATATCATCAATGATGTAATTTGAGATGTCATCAGTGATGTCATCAGTGATGTCATTTGAGATGTCATCAGTGATGTCATCAGTGATGTCAGTTGAGATGTCATCAGTGATGTCATCAGTGATGTCACTGACCATGTCATGAATGATGTAATATGTGACATGATCAGCAGTGGATTGCGGGTGCGCGATATATAGTTAGTACAACTAACTATATATGGAATTTCAATGGTTTTGTGTGAGTAAAAAAAAAGGTTTCTTAAATGCTAATTCCTAACTATATATGGTCTATAACCTATGGTTTTTTCAGTGAATTTTCAAGGTTTTGTAAATGCTAATTCCTAACTATATATGGTCTATAACCTATGGTTTTTTCTGTGAATTTCAATGGTTTTTTAATAGCAAATATCAAAAGCTTTAAAATGTATTCTTCTTTAAATCCAAAAAGATATTTTATATGTTTAGTAATCAAAAAAAATTTTATTATTATGTTTTGGTTCGCTCCCGGTCCGCGAACCGGGTAGCTTCCCGTTAGCTCAATTTGGTGCCGCGACTCGGTACGCGAACCGGTAAACGTTCCGTTTGCGCAACTGCCGCGTTAGAAATCAACATCGTGACGCGTCGCGGAAGCGCGACGTATCACGTTGTCGCGTAATGCGTCTTATGACGCGCCGCGTTAGCGCACCCGGAAGTGCTCCGGTACGCGAACCGAGGCGCGAAGCGCAGCTCCCCGGAAGCAATCCGGGGCGCGTCGCGCAGCACGTAACGTAAGCGTAACAGGTCATGTGACTTGTTAATAAAACTTTTTATTGGTTCATTTCACTTTTGGTTTCCTAATGATGTAAGGCTAGGTCATGTGACCTAAAAATAACACTTTTCATTGGTTTAGAACTATTTTTTTTCCAAAATGATGAAAGCCCCCACCTTTTTTCTCACTCTGACTTTCAACTTTGTGAAAGGAAGACCTATTTTGCTTACTAGAAAATGGCTTCAGTAGTAGCTGCAGCTGGTGCACCCCCACCACCACCACCACCTCCTAGGAAGAGAGGACCACCTCCACAGTTCCTTCCCAACACAGAGGAGGAAGAGGACGAAGAAGAGGAAGAGGAAGTACAGCCAAGACAGTTTTTACGTGAGGAGCCCCGGAAATCTCACCACAAAATTAGTTTTATTTGGCAGTTTTTTTCTTTTCCTCAAGGCCAAAAAAAAGTGAATGCTCGCTATGTGACATGCCTCATATGCAAAGAAGATTTATCTAGAGGCACGGATAAAAAGTATAGTTACGGCAACTATACTATGCACCGTCATATGCAGAGGTGGCATCCACTGAATTACAGCGTGGCAGAGATGCGTGACCTCCAAGACAACCCACCAACTCCTGTGGCCAGTACATCGGCACAGGTAACTCTGTCGGGGCCAGAGGCACGGGAAACAGTGCCAAACATTCAACAGAATTTTGTGCACATGAAGATAGTGTGTCTTTATTGTGGTAACCTACTCTCATGTGCAAATGTGAGTATCAATTTGATAAACAGAGCATTTGAAAACCACAAGTGCTCAAAACGCCCCCAAAAATAAAAAAATTTTTTGCTCCTGTTGAGCCCTCTCTAATGCCTGTTTTTCGTTGTTTCCCCCCAAAAAAACAAAAAAAACATAAAATTGTTCAAAAAATACAAAAAAAACAAAAAATGTTCAGAAAAATAAAAAAAATATATAAAACAACAAAAACATAAAAAAAAGTTATTTTCAGAACTACCTCCCCTTTATAAAAAAATTGCTAGAATGTTTAGCACTCTGGCAACCTCTATTTCTTTTGGTTCGCTTCCCGGTTCGCTCCCCGGTACGCGAACCGGGAGCTAACCAAATTTTTTTTTTTTTTAAAAAGGAGAGTAAGTATAAGGGAAGTAAACAGAGAGTAATGTTAAAAGAAAGACAGCTATAGGGACTAAACCAGAGATACTGTTTAATAGATCTATTTACCGAAGAAAAGATGGAAGAGGGTATAATTGTGAAAAACAAAATAGATAAGGAAGTGAAAGAAAAAAGGAGAGTAGAAGAATAACAAAGAAGAGTTTCTTAGAGAATGTGAGTGAATGTTCAAAATAAGATTAAAACATGTGGAATAACACAGAGAAAAAACAGAAAGCAGAAAAGAAGAAGTAACAGAAAAGGAATAATTGAAACAGCAAAGAAATGTACATAACATAGGGGCATATTATCAACATAGGCGATAAAAGTTTCGCAGCTTTTATCGGCAGAAATGTGTCGCTAAAGCCGCTTTTGCGGCAGAAAACTGCTGCTAAAGCCGCTTTTGCAGCAGTTTTCTGCCAATAAAAGCAGCAATAATTTTATTGGCTGTGTTCATAATATGCCCCTTTGTGTGCTTCAACTACACAGAGAAAGCATAATGAACAAGTAGTGAAAGAGTGATCAGTCAGAGACACTAAGAGTAATAGAGACGGAGTGAGTGAACAAGAGTGAGGAACTATGAGAAGAGAGGGACTGAGAAAAGGAGTGGAAGGAGTAGAGTAAGTAAGTAATAGAGAAAGGAATGAGGGAAGTAGCAAAGGCAGGAAAGGGAGGGTTAAAGAAATGAAGCAGTGGAACTAATAGTAGTTAAATGTGATAGAAATGTAACGAAAAGAGTACAAAACATTTACCTTATAATTGTCGTTAACTTAGTCACTTGTTATTTTTATACTTTCAATCTGTGAAAGAGAGAACAAACATTTGAAAAATATTAAAACATGTATTTAAAAATTAGAAAAGACAAGGGAAAAGATTGAAGGACAAACAGTTTTTCAACAACTTTGACATTTACAGAAGCCTCTGCTTCTCCAGGCCCCCTACACAGTCCTAAAAATATACATTTTAAACTAACAGTATCCTGATGCAGATGAAGTGAGGCCTATCTTGGAACATGGTGCATCTTTTGCACTGCTGTTGTCTCACAAAAGTGACGCAATGGCAGCGCAAAAGAGGTGCACAATCATCATAAAACTGTTCCTAACATTTTAAATGATTGTTTCAGGATGGCAATAAGGTGTGTCCTATCCAGACGTTTGTTTCAGGTGAGGCCTACTCAGGGTTGGAGATGAAATTTAGGCTTGTTGAAGAGTACAGAGGAGATAATACATGTGCAGGCCTACCAATAAAGTGAGTCATGTCCACTGCACTCTTGAACAAAGTTCAGACCTCCTCTGTTTCACTGGACAGGCCTAAACTTCATCTGCACAATGTGATTCGTAATGTTAGGAAACACAGGTAATGTATTTGAAAAACGTGCAATTTCTTTTGCTCATTTCACAATCACATCACTTGTGTTTCCTTTGGTTAGGTATCTCATTGTGCAGATGTAGTCCAGCATATGAAAGAGTACGCAGAAGTGCAGCACTGCATGCAACAACTTTGACACTTACTGAAGCCTCAGCTTCTGCATGCCCCCTACACAGTCCTAATTATATACATTTTGAACTGACGGTATCTTGCTGGAAATGAACTGAAGCCTATCTTGCAACATGGTGCATCTTTTACACTGCTGCTGCGTCACAAAAGTGACGGAACAGCGGCGCAAAAGAGGCACACAGCCTTCATAAAACTGCCCTTAACATTTTAAATGATTGTTTCTAGATGCTGATAAGGTGTAGCCTATCCACAGATTTCTTTCAGGTGAGTCCTACTCAGTTTTGCAGATGAAATTTAGGCTTCTTGAAAAGTACAGAGGAGATAATACATGTGCAGGCCTACCAACGAAGTGACTCATGTGCACTGCACTCTTCAACAAATGTCAGACCTCCTCTATCTCCTGGAACAGGCCTAAACCTTATCTACACAATGTGATGTGTAATGTTAGGAAACACAGGTAATGTAATTGAAAAACGTGCAATTTTTTTTGCTCATTTCACAATCACATCACCTGTGTTTCCTTTGCTTAGGTATCTCATTCTGCAGATGTAGTCTATCATATGAAAGACTACGTAGAATGTGAGCACTGTATGCAACAACTTTGACACTTATAGAAGCCTCAGCTTCTCCATGCCTACTACACAGTTCTAAATGTATATCATAAATACAAAAAATACAGAATTAATTATACATGTTAAATGATTTATTTTTGCTGTTCTCAGAATTTATCAAATTTCACTAAAAATAGTGACTTGAAGGTATTCATCATATAACAGCGGGGAAAAAAAACACAATCAAAATGATTGTGTTTAAAAAACCCATATAACATAACCAATCAGAAATCAGAACTCCTGAAAAGTAACTTACTTTCCATGATGTCGAAGGATATCCTATGAACAGCTTACACTCTGTTGTGCTGCTATTATTTTCAGCCCGCCACTTTCTGAAAGAAAAGCTCCATCGTTTTGACAAATATGTTACATACAATAAATGACTTCTCGCTCTCTACCACACATTTCCACAAGGCCAAATCGTGTAAGAGCCATTTATAACTCTTGGAATTCTTCTAAGCAAATCCCGTCATTTTGTATTTCCGCAACTTTCAGAAAGAAAATGTTCAAGATCACTTTCACAATCCTGTACTAGTAATATCTCACCCTTCTTGCTCACTCATGTTCCACATTTCCTATGACACTGATACTGCTTACTATGAAGCAGACTTACACTACCTCTATGACTACTACAATTATTTAATTCTCTACATCACTTTTAATCACAAAGCAATTTAAAACAGTAGATACAATTATATCAACCCCTAGAATCATTATAGGCCAGTTACCTACCCTAAATTCTCTTTTCTGAAAACAGAAAGTAAGAATATTTTTAAGTAAAAAGGCAACATTGTATCGTAGTCAAATAGGAATCATTTACGAAACAGCAGCTTTTTTTACATTTTCAATAAGCTGTGTAATAAGCGGATCTTGTCAAAGGACCATCATGTCATATAATAGCTGCAGTTAAAAATGTTCTTCCTAAAATAAACGACTGTGTAGCCACAACATTTGTAATTAAAGTTGAAGACTTACTTTCATCAGGTTTATATAGTTGTAATTTTAAAATGACATTATAACCAAAAGTTTGGTCAAATAATCTAGACAGCATTGCAGACTTACATTACCTCTACTCCATGTTTTTATTGGCTGCTTGAATTAGCTTATAAAAAGAAACAGTTTTTCTGAACTCATTCAAAGTGCAGTTATTTTTCCATGACGTCAAGTGTTATGGTAAGAACACCGTTTGCTTTGGGAAATACTCTGGTGTCCTTTAACTAATCCGTGCCCACCACTTTCTGTAAGAACACCTTCTTTTTTTCCAGGAACTATTTAAAACTCAAAAATAACTTTTGACTCTGTACTACACTTATCCTCAAGGCCAAATTGTGTAGGAGCCATTAGAACCTCTTGAAATTCCTCAGAGCAAATCCTGAGATTCCTTCACTAAAATTTTGGTTTTAAAAACACCAGGTAAGAATTTTTAAGGTCAAAAGGCAATTTTTTTTTTAAAGTTAAAACAGAATCATTGCAGAATGACCAGCCATTTCTAGACTTTAAATAAGCTGTGTAATGTCCTGATGTTATTGAAGGACCGTCATGATATATAATTGCTGCAGTTACAAAAGTCCTTCCTGATATTGACAACTGCGAAGCCACAACATTTTTAATTAAAGTTGTCAATTTTGTTCCATCAGGCCTACATCGTTGGAACATTAAAATAACATACTGGCCATATGTTTGTATAAATAATGTTGACAACATTTCAGACTTACATTGGCTACACTCCATGTTGTGATCAGCTGCTTTTACTAGCTTATTAAAGGACACTGATTTACTGTCTGGCAAAGTTAAATATATACATTTTTCTGAGTCTACACTAGTAGTACTTGATACCCTACAGTTCTCGCAGTCATGCTGCCATTGATAAGAAAGCCCAAACAGGTGATCTACATCTACACCTTCATCATGCAATACATCAAGCATATACATTAAAAACTCCTGACAATCTTGCTGAATATTTTGAGAGAATTGTGTTTGACCTGAACATCTGTCTAACAGATTTCGAATTTCAGACACACTTTCTATTTTTGTTCTATCAGTGCTACATTTCTCTAACACAGAATTCAACAAACTGCAAAATCTCTGATCCGAATTGACCACAATCTCTTGTTTTAAAGTTTCTAGAGAAAACAAAACATTAACCACTACATTAGCATAGCAGTTGACACCAGAACTGTTTTCAAATTGAAAACCAACAACATCTTCAACAAAATCCTTTTCCTTTCTGCT
This sequence comes from Lissotriton helveticus, assembly GCF_964261635.1. NCBI lineage: Eukaryota > Metazoa > Chordata > Amphibia > Caudata > Salamandridae > Lissotriton > Lissotriton helveticus. The sequence continues at coordinate 765,435,510 of NC_136057.1, read as the reverse complement.
TATAATTTCTGGTTCATCGACTTTTCGTATTTTTGCTACAACCTCCCTACTATTGGTCACATTTCTTCGTTTCCGGCCTACCACACGTTTCTCAAACAAAGGATATTGAGGCAAATGTGGCGCATACTCTCTTCTTAACCTATTGTATTCCTTAACACAATCTAGATCCGCACAAATGTTTGTGACATCACACTCAATCAAGTACAATCCCGATAAAGTTCTGACTCGTGACAATGCCGCATATGCCATACCCTCCTTGAACACAGAACTGCCAATATTCACCAATGCACTGTCTACACTTAAACCTTGCGATTTATGGATTGTCACCGCATATGCCAAGCAAACAGGAAACTGCTTACGGCGAACATATAAGTCTTTCACAAGCAAAAACCTAGCAGAGCAACGACCAATTAGCTGTACTTCCTCAATGCCATCAAATTTAATTTTTAAAAATTCAATTCCATCCCTATTTCTGTATTTCACAAAATCAACAACATTACCCATTGATCCATTTACCAGACCTCTTTCAACATGTAAATTCCTTCTTAAAATTATACGGCAATTTAAGCACACATTCAGAGTCTTTTCAAAACCCGCAGTTTTAGATATACTCTTCTCTAATGAATCCAATTTTGATTTCAAATTCTCAGACAAAATAATTGTTGATCCCATATGCTCTACTCTGTCAATAGCTTCCAGTTTCACAATCTCTTGGTTTTCTAAATACAACATTTTGTTGTTGAAGATGGCACATTCTGCAAGAGTTGGCATCAAACATATTCCAGATTTCTTCTCAGTAATTTTCTGAAAAATATTCTCAGGCACAACGTCTTGTTCTGGATACAAATTTGACAGTAATCGTGCATGTAAAGCTTCTTTCCCATGCTCGGTCACTTTTCCGATTCTAACATCTTGTAGAATATTCTTGTAATCTTCATCCTTCGCCTGACGCATATTTTCATGCAGTTCAGCATAATTGAAGTTTAACCATATATTAACGTTGCCAATGCTCCCTAGGCACTTCCTGGTATCTTCATGCGTGAGCATTTTGAACACAGGTTGTCCTTTCACTGGTGTCAGCTGCAGAAGATCACCGAAAACAATGATGTGTTTGCCACCAAATAACACATCATACTCTGTTTTGAGAACTTCTTGCATTCTCAAATGCACAAAGGCAAGCATGACATTGGAAACCATGCTTACTTCGTCATTGATAAGAAGTTTCATTTTCTTCAAGACTCTTGAAACTTCACAACAAGCATCTCCAGATAACTTGTTGTATTGTAATTTGTTATCATGCTCCACTGGCAGCATCAGTAGACGATGCAAAGTAATACCTTTAATGTTATGTGCTGCCAGTCCAGTTGGAGCGGTGACAACACAAGACAGCGATGACTGAGTCCTTTTCTGCAAATAACATGAAATTGCTTTAATGAGGAAACTTTTTCCAGTTCCCGCTTCTCCACTCACGTACAGTCGGATAGGTTTCAACGACGTACATGAGCACTCTTTCTTCTCATGACTTAATCCATGATCAATTTGGTTGGTAACTTCGTCATATATTTTCCTCTGCTCAACGTTGAGTTTTCTTTCCAAGTCTTCTAAGTTAACCGCATCCTCCTGAGCATGTGCCATGGCTCTTTCCACTTCAATCATGGCAGTGGCAGCTTCATTTTCGATAACTGGTCCTCCTAGTGGATCTTGACTCAATGAAACAGAACTCTGACTGTCCTGAGAACTGTCTCTAGCAATCTCGGCTGCAATCGTTGCTTCCTGCTCGATTTCCGCATTCAACATTTCTAGATATTTGAGAAAAACAGGACATTCTATGGTCTCCTTGGCGGCATTGAAAGAGTCTTCTTAACAGAGGAAATCTCCAAGCAGTTCCTCTTCTGCACGCCAAGGCTTGAAAAGTTGCAAAAGTGCTAAATAGAAAAACTCTTTTTTTTCAGGAGATTCGCCACTCAATTTTCGATGGTTTACCAAGTGGCATTTTCTTTGCTTGACGAGACATCCCTCACTTCCAATTACAGCATACACTCCTTTATCAATATCTTCTTTGATGTTCCTCTTGAATATGTAATTTTGTAGAACCTCATACAGACAAACATTCTCGAGGTGACTGCTTCTATTTGGATAATATGTATCCAACATGTTGGTCTTCAAAATATCGGTACTGTTTGGCTCCTTTTCCGCCACATACTCAATTTCCCGCACAGGTTTCAGAACTCGATTACGCGTTGCAGCAAGACCAAGACTCGCCCAAACGATACTCCTGGATTTGGCATAGAGACTTGCTGAAGACAACCGGTCAGAACATTCGTAAGCTCCGATTTCTCGATGTGACAACATCTTCAGACTGAAACTGTACAACTTCTTACTGAGGCTCTTTTCATGGGAAATGTCCTCCCACATATCCTTCAATTCTGTCTTTTCTTTTTTGGTGATGTAAGATGTCACATACCGAGCCACAGCCATACAGTTATCAGCCACGAACTGTATATCCATGTTAGCATTCCACATGGACAAAATCACTGGGTTGTAGTCGTTGATATACTTGGACTCTTCGTTCCTTTTCAAATTGTATGTGTTTTTAGGTGATTTCTTCATCACATTATGTCGCAGCGAAGACATCAAACTGTTCACTCTTCCTTTAGAAATCACCGGTCGTGGAAAGGCGAAACGACATTTGGTGTAGAACTTGTCCTTGTTTCTGAATTTACGACGACAGTACTTTCCACAACGATGGCTTTGGAAGCGTAGAACTTGTTCTCTTAGGCTTTTGTCCTCCTTTGCGTTTGGAACAGCACATGTAGAATACTGTTCAATGAAACTCATCACTAAGTCTTCTGGATCTGTTCCAAATTTAGGTGCATCCTTGATCCACAGCAGCATATGTATATGAGGAGCACCTCTTGCTTGGTACTCCTTTCTCCAGAAGAAATCCAACACCTCTCCAAGAGGTGGATTTTTCTTGTTCATGATGAAAGACATCATAGCTTCAAATCTATGATTGAAGTACCTGCATACATTCACTGGATCCAAAGAGCACAGTTCTCCGGGTGTCTTGAATTCGATATTTTCAATGTTTCCATTTGCCTCTCGTAGAAATTCAAGTAAGTCTTCCCAGCCATACTCGGCACAGCTGAGAGTGAGGAACCATGTGGGAGTTCCTAAGTTCCTCAGCATACATTTTAAATCACCATGACAACGGTACCAGTACTCATTAGTACCACGCTGACACGCCATGAGATTAATCAGGTGAGAATCCAAAATACTGTCTTGCACATTGACTTTATCCATAAAGTCACTTGCCGAGATGTTTTGCATCTGTATACCACTTTTCAAGATGTGGTTCACTGCATATGACAGTCCAGACAGATCGCTTTCAAACAGGAGATGAAACAAATAAGGAATGCATTGTCGAAACCTAGCATCTCCTGCATACAATTGTAAAGTCCGGTATTCAGAAGCAGGAATTTGATGAGTTCGCTCATCATATCTTCCTCCTTGACCTGTTGGAAATAGCTGTGGGAAACACCGACCTTCCAAACTTTCCTCCCAAACACTAATGGGACTCCCTTTGGCTTGTTTCATTTGAAACAACTCAATAGCATTCCCCATGACTTCCTTGGAATGCAAAGAATGAACACTATAATGTTCATATATTTCTTCACTTTTAGAGGGTTCTACTTTCTCAATTTGACCAGCACACACATCGCTATCCTCTTCTTCACTTACTTCCTCTTCTGCAACATATACATTCTTATAGTACTTATTGTTTTTTTTAAATACAATGTTGCCTTTTTGACTTTCCTAACATCCACTAAATCTTGCCATATTTTCTTACTCTTTGTCGGAACCCCATTAACTAAGATAACCAGAGGTTCCTCTTCCACTTTTTCTACTCCAATTGTATTAATGTTTTTCTTCAAATCTAGAGGCAAATAAACAACTCTTCCCTTTAATCCTCTCTGTAAATCTGATGGAGGCAATTTCCCTGTCTTTGGCTCCATTCTTACAATAGCCTGAAAGGGATGGATACTTTGAATCAAAATAGATTCATAAGTATTTAAATCCTTCAATTCAGAAGGAATCTCAACCAATTCCAGATTATTATGAACCGCTCTAGCAGGCATCTGGTTTTGATTTAATTTGTTACAACAATAAGTACACACACGTTGATCCAATCCCAAATCAAAACAATTTTCTACCATCAAGTATGTTGCGAAATCCTTCCATTCACTATTATTTTGCCTTTCACTTTTCGCGTATAAATCCACTAACTTAGTCTGATTCTTATAATAAGTGCGTCGACAACACACACAAGTGAAATTAGGCCTCTCACTTGATTTCACCTGAAACGTGGCAATTTCCTTCTGAAAATTATCTGTACTGGAAACCTGTACACTATCTTCCACATTACCCTCTTCTTCTGGGTCATTTTCAGCATTCTCCTCTTTACTTGCAAAGTAACAAAACTCAATTTCTTCACAAATATTCTTCATATCTATTTCAGAACCATGCAAAAGAGCAGTGCATAATTGCTTAAGCATAATTGCTGGACTCTTAGCATAATACAACATTCTAACTAATTTCCTCACTTTATTATGATGCACTGCTAGCATCCTGAAATGATGAAAAACACTCTGACATACTCTCCTGGAAAGACAAGCCAGTTAATGACCATGCAAACCTGTCACTTCTCTCACTCTGCAAGGATCTAATTCTTGCAACAACATCATTTTCTGCTTCAAACTTTTCTTATTAAATGTCCGTACAAAATCACAAAGCAAATTGATGGAATCCTGTCGCACACTGCAAATACTACTACACTTCCAGGTGTACACAGGTCCCTTAGGACGTCTTCCTAAAACCTCATTACCTAACACCTCTTCTACCTCTGTTGTCACAAGTTTTTCTTTTTCAACTGGACAACCATCTTTCACCTCATAAGCTCGACCACTGGTGTCAACTGCATGCACCAAATCATTATCCTGGAAAAAACTCTCCTCATTAAAAAATGCCTCACAACTTGAACTATGCATCCATTCTCCTGAAAAAACTTCACAAAAATGACTACGATTAACTGTTCTCTTCCATCTACTATTTCTTTTGAAATCATAAATTGCCTTGTTTAGCTTCCTAATTCTATTGATTATCAAAATAAATAACTTTCGCTTAATTTCAAATGCCTGATCAATAACTTTCTAATTTTTTTTTTCTCTTATAAAAAACCACTTTCTGCTGACCTTTCTTAATATTTTTTAACAAATTGCCAATTATCCTGTTGCGGAACATTCGTCTACGAATGTCCCTAAACTGATTTTTCCTTCTACTACCATGCACAGAGTAATCTCCTCCTCTAGCAGTAACATTTTTGATTGGCCTTCCCTTTCCGTTTAAATTGCTTCTCTTTTTCTGGACTAAAACATTTTCTGTAGTACTACTTTTTTTCTACAAATGTTTCTTATGAATGATTTCTTTATCTTACCCGGACCTTTCTTGGTGACTTGACAAGTTTTTATTGTAGAGGTCTGCTGCAACAATTTTTTAAGCTGCTGTCTTTGATGTTTGGTAGCCTTTCGCCTTCTGTCCTTCGAAGGCATTCTTTAATTTTGAAATGATCTGCAGTTGAATCTGTGGTAAAATATATAAAAAAATTTATTAACCACTATTAGCAAACAGTAAATCAATAACAGTCGTCAAAAATTTAACACACTACTTGTCATTTTTAGTGCATTGGCAAATTTAGTATTCACAATAGTAGCAAAGAAATTGAATGCTTCTACATTTGACCTGTGCTGTTTTATATGTGAATCTGAACTAATTTTATGAGCATATTTGACTATTTTATTAAAGACACTACACACAACCTATTTTTGAACTTTTGTTTAATTTTAAATGAAACGGTTTACATTTTTATTTTTCATTTTTCATTTCCAGTAACTTTTAAAAATAAATGTTTATAGTTCCATAGGCTCAAGCAGGTCAGCTTCCCACCCTATGTCATACAATTCTGACAAATCGGCATCCTCATCATGTTCTTCATCATCCTCAGGATTTAAATCATCCAAGGGATCTACTTCCACTGACGTTTCAATGACAAGTTCAATGATAAGATCGAGATCAACTGAATGCTCATTATCACTCATGGTTGATGTTGTCGTTATCTTTAAAGAAAGAGAACAACAATAAGATGTTGCAGAGTAAGAGATAAATCTCAGAGACTATAATATTAAAATTGTTTAACAAGAGTAACATTTTGCAATTATTATTTAGCCATGTCCAGCGATGCTGAGGAGGTGAGGCCTATGTCCAAGTTTTCAGTGAACAGGACTCATCTCTTCTTAACCTTCGATAAGCCTCACCGACTCTTTTTACCCTGCTCATACTTAAATGTAAAGGGGCAGATTTATGTTAACTGGCGCATCCCCGGGGATGCACCAGTTAACGTGCACCGCTGCTCTGCCACCCATGATGTGCCGCATTTACAATGTGGAGCACCATTGAGCAAAAACAGCACAGATGCGTCACGCATCTGTGCCGCAAAAGCAGCACATTGCAGGAATCATGTCGTAAGCGCGACATGTCTACTGCAATGCACAGGAGGAAGCCACACATTGCATGGTGCATCACTCCTTATGCCTGTTTCAAACAGGTGTAAGGATTTAATTCAGCAATGCTATAAAGCTGACTCAGTGAAATCTTCTAAATTTCACTGTGTTAGTTTTACCGGGCTTTCATGCAAATGAATGCCCACCCTGCAACAAAACACCTATATGAAACCTGACACAGGTTTCATGTGGCACAGGACTTTACAGCATGACACATCTGCCTAGATGCATCAAGTTGTAAATATGTCGCCACATAGCAAATCTTTTGCACCGCCGCTGCGTCACAAAAGTGACGCACAGCGGCGCAAAAGAGGCACACACCTATCATAAATCTGTCCCTAACATTTTAAATGATTGATTCAGGATGACGATAAGGTGTGGCCTATCCAGAGGTTTGTTTGAGGTGAGGCCTACTCAGGGTTGCAGATGAAATTTAGGCTTGTTGAAGAATACAGAGGAGATAATACATGTGCAGGCCTACCAATGAAGTGAGTCATGTCCACTTCACTCTTGAACAAAGGCCAGACCTCTTCTGTGTCCGTGGACAGGCCTAAAGCTCATCTGCACAATGTCATTCGTAAAGTTAGGAAACACAGGTGATGTAATTGAAAAATGTGGAGTTTCTTTTCCTCATTTCACAATCACATCACCTGTGTTTCCTTTGCTTAGGTATCTCATAGTGCAGATGGAGTCTAGCATATCAAAGAGTACACAGAAGTTGAGCAGTGTATACAACAATTTTGACATTTACAGAAGATTCAGCTTCTTATCTTGTTGGAGATGAAGTGAGGCCTGTCTTGCAACATGGTGCATATTTTGCATCACTGCTGCATCGGTTTCATGTGGCACGTGACTTTACAGCATGACACATCTGCCTAGATGCATCAAGTTGTAAATATGTCGCCACATAGCAAATCTTTTGCACCGCCGCTGCGTCAGAAAAGTGACGCACAGCGGCGCAAAAGAGGCACACACCTATCATAAATCTATCTCTAACATTTTAAATGATTGATTCAGGATGACGATAAGGTGTGGCCTATCCAGAGGTTTGTTTGAGGTGAGGCCTACTCAGGGTTGCATATGAAATTTAGGCTTGTTGAAGAATACAGAGGAGATAATACATGTGCAGGCCTACCAATGAAGTGAGTCATGTCCACTTCACTCTTGAACAAAGGCCAGACCTCTTCTGTGTCCTTGGACAGGCCTAAAGCTCATCTGCACAATGTCATTCGCAAAGTTAGGAAACACAGGTGATGTAATTGAAAAATGTGGAGTTTCTTTTCCTCATTTCACAATCACATCACCTGTGTTTCCTTTGCTTAGGTATCTCATAGTGCAGATGGAGTCTAGCATATCAAAGAGTACACAGAAGTTGAGCAGTGTATACAACAATTTTGACATTTACAGAAGATTCAGCTTCTTATCTTGTTGGAGATGAAGTGAGGCCGGTCTTGCAACATGGTGCATCTTTTGCATCACTGCTGCATCGGTTTCATGTGGCACGGGACTTTACAGCATGACACATCTGCCTAGGTGCATCAAGTTGTAAATATGTCGCCACATAGCAAATCTTTTGCACCGCCGCTGCGTCACAAAAGTGACGCACAGCGGCGCAAAAGAGGCACACACCTATCATAAATCTGTCCCTAACATTTTAAATGATTGATTCAGGATGACGATAAGGTGTGGCCTATCCAGAGGTTTGTTTGAGGTGAGGCCTACTCAGGGTTGCAGATGAAATTTAGGCTTGTTGAAGAATACAGAGGAGATAATACATGTGCAGGCCTACCAATGAAGTGAGTCATGTCCACTTCACTCTTGAACAAAGGCCAAACCTCTTCTGTGTCCGTGGACAGGCCTAAAGCTCATCTGCACAATGTCATTCGCAAAGTTAGGAAACACAGGTGATGTAATTGAAAAATGTGGAGTTTCTTTTCCTCATTTCACAATCACATCACCTGTGTTTCCTTTGCTTAGGTATCTCATAGTGCGGATGGAGTCTAGCATATCAAAGAGTACACAGAAGTTGAGCAGTGTATACAACAATTTTGACATTTACAGAAGATTCAGCTTCTTATCTTGTTGGAGATGAAATGAGGCCTGTCTTGCAACATGGTGCATCTTTTGCATCACTGCTGCATCGGTTTCATGTGGCACGGGACTTTACACCATGACACATCTGCCTAGATGCATCAAGTTGTAAATATGTCGCCACATAGCAAATCTTTTGCACCGCCGCTGCGTCACAAAAGTGACGCACAGCGGCGCAAAAGAGGCACACACCTATCATAAATCTGTCCCTAACATTTTAAATGATTGATTCAGGATAACGATAAGGTGTGGCCTATCCAGAGGTTTGTTTAAGGTGAGGCCTACTCAGGGTTGCAGATAAAATTTACGCTTGTTGAAGAGTACAGAGGAGATAATACATGTGAAGGCCTACCAATGAAGTAAGTCATGTCCACTTCACTCTTGAACAAAGGCCAGACCTCTTCTGTGTCCGTGGACAGGCCTAAACCTCATCTGCACAATGTCATTCCTAAACTTAGGAAACACAGGTGATGTAATTGAAAAATGTGGAGTTTCTTTTCCTCATTTCACAATCACATCACCTGTGTTTCCTTTGCTTAGGTATCTCATTGTGCAGATGGAGTCTAGCATATCAAAGAGTACACAGAAGTTCAGCAGTGTATACAACAATTTTGACATTTACAGAAGATTCAGCTTCTTATCTTGTTGGAGATGAAGTGAGGCCTGTCTTGCAACATGGTGCATCTTTTGCATCACTGCTGCATCGGTTTCATGTGGCACGGGACTTTACAGCATGACACATCTGCCTAGATGCATCAAGTTGTAAATATGTCGCCACATAGCAAATCTTTTGCACCGCCGCTGCGTCACAAAAGTGACGCACAGTGACGCAAAAGAGGCATACACCTATCATAAATCTGTCCCTAACATTTTAAATGATTGATTCAGGATGACGAGAAGGTGTGGCCTATCCAGAGGTTTGTTTAAGGTGAGGCCTACTCAGGGTTGCAGATGAAATTTACGCTTGTTGAAGAGTACAGAGGAGATAATACATGTGAAGGCCTACCAATGAAGTAAGTCATGTCCACTTCACTCTTGAACAAAGGCCAGACCTCTTCTGTGTCCGTGGACAGGCCTAAACCTCATCTGCACAATGTCATTCGTAAACGTAGGAAACACAGGTGATGTAATTGAAAAATGTGGAATTTCTTTTCCTCAGTTCACAATCACATCACCTGTGTTTCCTTTGCTTACGTATCTCATTGTGCAGATGGAGTGTAGCATATCAAAGACTACGCAGAAGGTGAGAACTGTATGGAACATGGCTATGTAAGTCAAATAATCAAAATCTAAATTTGCCAAGCACACATGGGGGTGTATTTACAAGGACCTTCCACCACGGGGAAATGTCTTTAATTAAAATGGGAAAAATAACCTCAAAGGGACTCAAATGCCTTTTAAATATTCCCCAAGCAACCTATGACACTCTAGCACTACATATCAAGAAACCTAATTGATTTCAAAAATCGTTTTTAAACATATCATCTAAATCAATTATATACCTACATTCAAGGGGAAATGACTTAAAATGGCCTAAGACACATGAAAGCGTTTTTTAAGGCCCTTGCACCATTTTTGGGTCGCTTTTAACATGGCTATGTCAGTCAAAGAATTAAAATCTAAATTTGCCAAGCACAGATGAGGCATATTTACAAGGACCTTGCACCACGGGGAAAGGTCTTAAATTAAAATGGGAAAAATAACATCAGAGAGACTCAAATGCCTTATAAATATGCCCCAAGCAACCTATGAAACTCTAGCACTACATATCCAGAAACCTAATTGATGTCAAAAAACGTTTTAAAACACATCATCTAAATCAATTATATACCTACATTCATCGGGAAGTGACTTAAAATGCCCTAAGACACATGAAAGCATTTTTTTAAAGCCCTTGCTCCATTTTTGGATCACTTTTAACATGGCTATGTAAGTCAAATAATCAAGATCTAAATTTGCCAAGCACAGATGGGCGCGTATTTACAAGGACCTTGAACCACAGGGAAAGGTCTTAAATTAAAATGGGAAAAATAACATCAGAGAGACTCAAAGGCCTTATAAATATGCCCCAAGCAACCTATGAAGCTCTAGCAGTACATATCCAGAAATCTAATTGATTTCAAAAAACGTTTTTAAACACATCATATAAATCAATTATATACCTACATTCAAGGGGAAATGACTTTAAATGCCCTAAGACACATGAAAGCGTTTTTTTAAGGCCCTTGCACCATTTTTGGGTCACTTTTAACATGGCTATGTTAATCAAAGAATTAAAATCTAAATTTGCCAAGCACAGATGGGGGCATATTTACAAGGACCTTGCACCACAGGGAAAGGTCTTAAATTAAAATGGGAAAAATTACATCAAAGGAACTCAAAAGCCTGGAAAATATGCCCCAAGCAACCTATGAAACTCTAGCAGTTCATATCAAGAAACCTAATTGATTTCAAAAAACGTTTTTAAACACATCTTGTAAAGCAATTATATTCATACATTCATGGGGAAGTGAGTTAAAATACCCTAAGACACATGAAAGCATTTTTGTAAGACCCTTGCACTATTTTTGCGTCACTTTTAACATGGCTATGTAACACAAAGAAACAAAATCTATTTGTAAAACACTTGACACAAAGCAACATTTTAAATACACAACTTTCTTCATAATTTTCTCCCTAAACCATACTATTCTCTATCTAAATTAAATGAATCTTTTCTCACCTTAGCAAATACTTTATGAGTTTCAAAACAGTCTCAGAAACACACCAATTTGTCTTTAGCAGAGCAAAAGGTATGCACTCCAGAGTCTGCAAGCAACAATGCCACAGAAATGCTGTAATTCATCACACATATCTCTCATGTCACCCAATCAAAACTCTTCCCTCACTTTTTTCAAATCAACACCCTTCCCCCTCTGCCCTTTCTGCCTTTTTTGCATAGCAACCACCTCCTGAAAGACCTCTGATGTTTGCAAGTTCACACAACAATATTTCAATTGAACTCTGAACTCTCAGTACACCTGCATATCCAGTGCAATCTTTCATAAAATGATTTTTTCTTGACCATTCAAATTACATCTTTCAAAGAACTCATCCATGCACCCTAACTTTCTGTTTTCAGCAATCAAAATCCACCAATCACTGCTACTGCTTCATTAACACAGAAACTCCACAGTTTTTTTCATTTTAAACTCCTATTTTTTCAACTGCCATTTCATTGCCACACTTCATCTGACTGCAGCAGAACCTTCTCTCACCATGTTTTCTGTCTGGATTGTTGGACATAGTTACATATACTGGGCTCAAAGGTATGCTGATAACAGAAATTTACCTAACCTCAATTTACAAAATGTGGAAATTAAGTGGATTGGCCACAGAGGATTAAAATGTCACCAATTGATACCATTGGTGAAAACCTTTATGCATTTGCCAAAACCTGACCTGTTAATTGTGCACTGTTGAGGAAATGACTTGGGCACTTTGACTGGTGTAGGTCTGGAAATGTTTTTAAAAGACACCTTTGACCAATTGATGACACTTTTTCCTCAAACTGCCTTGGTATATTCAAATATATGCCAAAGACAGAAATGGAGGTGGTCGAACCAATTTTGTCCACAAATTGAGAAATCGAGGAAGCATGTAAATAAGTCTGTTTCAGCTTACATGAGAGATCATGGAATGGGCTCCATGTACAACAATAACTTGCGTTACTACATGCAAGATATCTACAGAGGAGATGGAGTTCACTTCTCAGATGAGGGGAACAGAATTTTCATCCTCAATTTAAGACTGTGCATTGCTACCTACTTGTAGGTACCTACATCAGCCACAGGACCCAAAAGCTCTTTTCAGAGCTACCCTACATCTGATCACTCACAATTATTATTTTACTCTAACTTTTTTCACTAATTTTCACCAAAGTACGCTCCCCGGAGCGCTACCCGGTACGCGCACCGGACGCTAACCGCGCGAAAATTTGAAAAAAAATGTGTTTTTTTCGCACATATGGGCCTCCTCAGCCACCCTCAGAAAACCTAGGGGGTCAAGATACGTCTACCGTGCCCCCTTCTACTCATTCTGAACATTATTTGCCCTCCATCTTGTATCTTAATTCGACCGAAACACAAAATGGTGGACTCCCGTAACGCTGCCGGTTCCCGTACCGGGGCGCTCACCGGGAAGCGCTCCATTAAAAAAGGTGGGAAAGTAATTTACAGAAAAAACCCTGGAGACAATGTCACCAAATATAGATTAACTCATACTACATACCAATCCCTACCATTTTCACAAATTTGGTTGGAATTCCATTTAGCCATTTAGCCTGTAGACCTCTCTAAATACCCTGAGGTAAATTACTTCACAAAACACATCTGAAGTGTTGGAATTGACAACCAATTAAAATGTTATTTTCATTTTCTACTTTTTTTACCTGACATTTGATTGGTTATGTACCTGAATATATATAAAAAAAGAGAGAGAAACACAGCCATTTTGACTACTACTTCCTGAACTACATTGCAAGATCATTTTCACTCACAACTTAAACTTGTTTTTAAAAGGTAAGATATTATTTTATAAATTTGAAAACATTTTCAGATAGTTATATACTATCCCTCTGTAAGAGTTAGACATTGAGAAAGGCTTGTTTATTATAATTATGGATTGATTTAGGTTTCTGTGGTATAATTATGAATTTAGATAGGCTTTTTCACAGGCACTTTTTAATAGTACTACTTCATGCCTCAAAAGTACCTGTCAGAACTTAAACCCAACAGTGCCCTATCTCTACTGATATATTTATTTTTTATTCAAATTTCAGCACAAAAATGCAAGGAGAACAGAACGTTTCCTTTGAAATTGTCCTAGACATGAACAATGAGGAAATAATTGAACCCATTGACTTGGAATTCATGGATGAATCACGAGACCATGAACTTCTACAATGTGTAGAATCTGTGGATTATTTACTTCATTATGATGACGGTCAAATGTGGGAAGTTATGTTCACTCAACAAGAGGACATATCGGACAGTCAAATGTTAGACGTTCTATTAAATTTTGAAAAAGAATCAGAAAAATAAAATTATATTCAATATTAAAAAATAGTTTGAGTCTTTAATCATTTTTATATGCAATTCATAAACTAGTACCAAATTGATTATAATGTAAACTCAGACTTATAGTATACTGTACACAATTCCAAAAATACATTTATATTTAATAATCATTAATACTGCTACTTAAATAAAAAAAATAAAAAACAACAAAAAGAACAATCAATAAACATACAATATTTCAAAATATCATAGTCTATCATTCTTTTTTCCTTATAGTACGCTCCCCAGAACGCTTCCCGGTGCGCGTACCGGGCGCTCCCCATGCAAAAACCCCCCCCAAAATAATTTTTTTTTGCCCCGCGGGGCCCTTTTAAAGCCTCCACATCAAACCTAGGGGGTCAGGGAGGATCTACTATGCCCCCTTATGGTCATTTCCCCCTTTGTTTTGGCCTCCTCTTGTCTCTCGATCCTACCGAGAGACAAGATGGCGGCCGCTCCGGACTGTTTAGAATGTTGACAGACACCGGAGAGCCAATCAGCTTCGCTTCGCGAAGTTCCGTTACGCGTCAAGTACGCGAACTGGGGCGCTGCCCGGAGCGCGCTTACAGATATATATATATTTTTGAACGTTAATTTCTCAAAATCCACTGGAGCACATATCTTGAGACCTAGCAAAGGCACATCGGGCTAACAGTCCCTACAATTTTGCCAAGTTTCGTGCAAATCCATTCAGCCATTCGGGCTAAAAGTGAGGCCAACCGCCCTATGGAAATTTACATGGGAAAAACTCATTTTGGGACCCCCCTTTTTTCTCGGCCCCCCCTTGACGACCCCCCCCCAAATTTTCAGTGGCTGCTCAGAAACGAAATGTTCCATTTTCCTGAAAATTTCAGCCAATTCCGTCCACAAACGCCAAAGTTATTAGACATAGAATTTTCAAAAATCCAATAGAGAAAAAATCCTAACTATATATACCTACTGGCGACCGCCAGTAGGTAATATATATATTCGAATGCCTCCTTTGCTGCAGTATTTGTGGCCCAAATAAGCTGAGAGTTAAATATTGCTAAAAGTATTTGTGTTGCCCTGATGTTAATTTAATACAATAGATGGGAGAAGTAATTTCCAGGTTCTCGCCCAGCTGGCGGACAATACCGACTGAAACAATGATACAAAGCCAAATCGCTTATGGCACCGGGCAAGCGAACTGCCACAACAAACGAGTGTGACCTAAACTCCAAACTGCGAGAGAACAACAATGACTGGTGCCGAGCACCCTTACCGCCACCTCCGTGTAGAAAGAACCAGCCTGAATTCCGGGGATGAAGAGAGAGAATCTCCGATGCTGGTCCTGGTAACTGCTTCCTCCTTTATGCGGTCTTCTTGCGATATCTCACGTGACTCGCGGAGGATCCTGGGGGATGTAGTGCGAAACCGGGATCGCGATCGTAACAGTACATCCCCTCTCAAAAAAGCGCGCTACGGACCTGGTTTCATAGGGAGAACCCTATGGAAGGTAGCCACAAGTCCGGGAGCATGGACACCTGCCGCCGGTTCCCTAGCATTCTCCTCCGGGGAATACCCCGTCCACGCCACCAAGTACCACAGCTTCCGGCCCTGCAACTTTGAGTCCAGAATCCCGTGAAACTCATATTCCAAATCACCATCCACCAGTAAAGGAGGGGGCTGTTTTCTGCCCTGTGCAAAAGAGGGCTTCAACAAGGACACATGAAATACAGGATGGATCCGCAGATGCGAAGGGAGTTTCAATCTCACAGTCACCGGACTTACATGCTTCACTTTTCTATAGGGCCCAATGAATCTAGGGTGGAACACACTATGTTTCCTGAAACGTATGTTCCTGGTAGATAACCAGACTGTATCGCCCCGACTGTGCATCTGGCCTTGCCTCCTACGTTTGTCCGCTGCAGCTTTATACTTGACCGTGACTGATTTGAGATGAGTCTGCACCTTTGATAAGGTTTCAAGGATATGTACCACTCTCCTGGCCACCTCTGGAAGGTTGTGATCAGCCCTAGGATGAACGAAAGGGAGAAATCTGGGGTGACTCCCATAGTTACAATAGAACGGCGAAGTCTTGGTGGAACGGTGAGCGGCGTTGTTATAAGCGACCTCCACCAACCAAAGGTAATCCACCCAGTTCTCTTTACTGTTGTCAACATAGCATCTTAGATACTGTTTAAGTGTCTGATTGAGCCGCTCCGTTGGTCCATCCGTTTGAAATTGGAAGCTTGTGGACAAAGCAGTGTCAATATGTAGGGAGGAACACCAATTTTTCCAGAATTGAGCAGTAAACTGCGATCCCCTATCGGACACTATAACACTTGGCAGTCCGTGTAAGCGAACCACATTTACCATGAGTAATCCTGCCAATTGACTGGCTGATGGCACCTGTTCACAAGCAATGAAATGCCCCATCTTAGTCATGTTATCAATCACCACCAGGATAGCCATACACCCCTGGTCTTTAGGCAGACTCACGATGAAATCCAAAGAGATCCAGTCCCATGGTTCTGAATCA
The DNA here is from genome assembly GCF_964261635.1 of Lissotriton helveticus. NCBI lineage: Eukaryota > Metazoa > Chordata > Amphibia > Caudata > Salamandridae > Lissotriton > Lissotriton helveticus. The sequence continues at coordinate 765,419,203 of NC_136057.1, read as the reverse complement.
GTGGGAAGGGGCTGCAACAGACCCTGCGGATGGCTATGATCGGATTTCATCATTGCACATTGGTCGCATGAAGACACCCACGTCTTTACATCCGGTCTCAAGGAAGGCCACCAGAAGTGCTGTGTGATTCACTCCACAGTCTTACCCACCCCAAGATGGCCTGCACAAGGCGAGACATGGCACCACATAAACACCTGTTTCTGCAACCGTACCGTGGGTACCAACAACCGGTTTATGTGCATCGGAGAGCCCCCTTGTAACATGCACTCAGGGTGACTCCTGAGCCAGGACCGCCAAGTTAAAGAAGCAATCCCTCTCAGCACATCTCTGAGAAAGGTATCAGGCTGTATAGCTCACAACACCCTTACAGTGTCGATTATGCTAGCCTCAGGGGCTCCCTCTGTACTTCTGACATAGGATTGGCATGTAAGAGCGTCAGCTTTCCGATTGTCTGAGCCAGGACGATAGGTTATGATAAAGTGGAAACCAGAGAAATTTCGGTCTTTACTGGTTTCCCTCCCAAACTATCTCTACCTAGTTCTTCATAGGATTTTTCTATTATTCTGACAAGTTCATATGGTTGCTCAGTTACATCAAGTTCTTTTAGTTTTTGGCGGATTGCCACGGATGCTGCTTCACCTTTAATGTTAGCTAATAATATAGCCGAGACCTGTTTGTAATCTTTTAGTAATTTCATACCAAGATTCAAGGCAGGTTCTGGTCCATATAATTATTCTTTTTTTTTTATAAATCTTTTTATTGAAATATTAAACATATAAACAAGCAAGGCGAAGAGATATGTTACACGAAGTACCAATTCAAGTGGGGAAGGAAAGACAATACCAAAAAAATTGCAATCAGTGTATGGAAGGGGAGGGGGGAAAAACAGGGCCAAATCAATATACATACAAGAAATAATAAGAATGCAGGGTCAGGGGGAAGGTGGGAAATCAGTGTTTTCTATTACGGGTGGCGCGCAGATCTCGCCACGATAACTATTCCAAGGTCCCCACACTCTGCACCACTTTCTGGGACGACCCCGGGCCAAGTATACTGTTTTTTCCCTAAACATGCACCAATCCATGTTCTCCTTCCACGTTTCAACCGAAGGAGGCCTATGTGAATCCCACAGTTGAGCAATATCTCGTTTGGCAATCAAGGCTCCCAGGGTCGCCCATTGTGTCTGAGCTACATTATAATCAGTGGGTTCCCAAACATTTAATAAACACCGTCTGGCTTCCGGCAAGAGGGCAATCTCCGTTACTGTGCTCATTACCTCAAATACTCCTCTCCAAAAGGTCGCAACCTCCCGGCACTCCCAGATAATAAGGAGAAACGTACCTATCTGCCCACATCCTCTCTTACACAACCCCTCCTCAGAGAAGCCCATGTGAACCAAACGGGGGCCAGTGACGTACACTCTATGAAGGATCTTATCTACATCGACGCTGATGACGAGCTCAGCTCGTCATGAGGTACACCTCTCGTTCGCTCATGGCGCGCTCAGCTCGTCATGAACCGCGGGATTTTCTAATCTTCAGCGCACAGCGGGAAAATGCGCCGCACCGATGCGGTTAAGCTGAACCAGTCGGAGTCGAGCTGGAATCGCAACCTCCTTTGGAGAGGAGATCGCCGACTGCCAGTCCTCGTCGTCCAATTCAAGGCCGTCACAGGTCCACAAGTCCCGAAGGCGTGAAAGGAGGTCTGACCTATCATTAATCAATTTTTTATAGACTAAGGAGATAGTGCTGTCGGGCACATATCCATCCAACAGTCTATCCTCAAGCGGGGATGACTCCGGAATGACCTCCCCCATCGGGAAAACCGATCTCAAAGCGTGGCACACTTGAACGTAGCGGAAGTACTCTGTATCGCTTAAAGCGAACTCATTCTTCAGTACCTCAAACGATTTCACCTGGCCCTTGTCCCAGAGGTCTCCCACCTTACTAATACCAAAGAGGTCCCATTTGTCGAACCCCTTGGTGTTCCACAATTTACCAAGTCTATCGGAGGCAAAAAGAGGGGTCGCTAGAGTCAAGCGATCTTTCCATCCCATGGAACAAGTTGCATCTCGCCACAAACGCACCGCAATCTTGGTGGGTCCCGACAATACCTGAAGTACAGAATTTGAGTACAGCGCCCTATAGTAGTTGCCCCCAGGTAATAGCCATTTATCCATGGCAAAGGCCGGATTCAAGTCTGGACCGTAGATACAATGATTAATGGCACCCAAGTGAGACGCCCAATAGTAACGTTTTATATCAGGGAGCGCAATACCCCCGTCGTACCACGGGAGAGTTAGTTTGGCGAGCGCAATACGGGGTCTGCTGTCCAATATGAGCTTCCTTTGAAGGTCCTCCACCGCACGTAAATAGCTAGCCGGGACGATATCGAGAGTGTTTTGAAGAACATACAGAAAACGAGGCAAAGACATCATCTTAAAGAGGGCCGCACGACCCAGGGGCGAAAGCGGAAGTCTACGCCAACCCGCGACGTCCTGCTTCAATCTAGCCAAGGGTGGGAGAAGATTACGGTTGAACCTAATTGCGGGGTCCAATGAAACGTAGATACCAAGATATTTGAACCCCGTTAGTGCAATTTGAATAGGACAATTACTTGGAAGAAGTGGGACCTCACCAGAAAGGACGTATAAATAGGATTTTGTCCAGTTAATAATTAGACCTGAGTTCTTACCAAATTAATTCAAAACATCACATAAAACTATCAATGACTTCCGGGGGGAGGTTAAATACAGTAATATATCATCTGCATAAAGCGAGATGCGATCTTCAAACTCAGATGACCACCGAATACCCTTCATCGAAGGCTCCCACCTGATCCAAGCAGCGAGGAGTTCGAGTGCCAGGGCGAACAAAAGCGGCGACAAAGGACAACCCTGACGTGTTCCCCTCTCAAGACCAAAAGAGGTGGAAACTCGACCATTAACTACAATTTGCGCGAGGGGGTCTTTATAAAGCAGCCTCACCCAGCTAATAAACCCAGGTCCAAATCCGAATTTAGCTAAAACCGCCCATAGGTACGGCCATTCAACGGTGTCGAAAGCCATCGTGGCATCCAAAGACCCCAAGATGGCCGGCTCACGCAACGTCGCGGCTCTCGCGAGAACACCATGCAGACACCTAAGATTCAAAGCGGGGTTCCTATGCGGGATGAATCCGGACTGATCCGGATGTATCAACTCACTGATAACCGTGATCAATCTGTTGGCTAGTACTTTTGCAAGAATCTTAGGCTCGGCATTCAAAAGAGAAATAGGTCGATACGACGCACATCTATCTATCGGCTTCCCATCCATGTGTATCACCACAATGGTCGCTAGACGTTGGTCACGGGGGAGAATACCGCACTCTAAAGACTCCAAGAACATATCACGTAGATAGGGGGCCATCTTATCTGGGCGCAAGTTGTAAAGTTCAATAGGCAAACGGTTGGGACCCATGGCTTTTCCCGAATGTAGGGAGCGAATCGCAAGAGCCACCTCATCCGCAGTTATTACGGCATCCATTTGCTCTCTATCAACCTCAGAGAGACGTGGCAAAGCAATATCTCGCAAGAGTAGATGCGAGTCCTCTTCCGGTCTGTCTGAAACAGAGGAGTACACAGTTCGGAAGTGCTCTGCAAAACACTGGACAATCTCTTTAGGTTCCGAAACCCGAGCACCATCCGCTGCCTCAATGACAGGCACTATCCGACTTGCTCTATCTTTCTTATCAAGCCATGCGATCAATTTACCAGCTTTATCTCCCACATCATACAAACAACCCTGTTGTTCCCTACTCATAGCCTTAGCCGCGTCGGTAACCAATGCCCTGTAATCAAGTTGTTTCAGTCGCAAAGCATGCGTCTTAGCACGGGTGACCCCCCGATCCAAATCAAGCTCCAAGTCCGCAATCTCTGTCTCGATCTCCGCATCCCTCCGCATCCCTCCGCTTCTTAACACCCGCTATCAACGACACGGCCTGACCCCTGAGAACCGTCTTAAAAGCCTCCCAAAGCGATACAGCGGACGATACGGTTCCCTCATTTTCCAAGAAATACAGGTCAAGCGACTTCACCAGGGCAGAACGAGTTTTAGGATCCCGAAGATACCAAGGGTTAATCGGAGCATTCGTCCCTCAGTACCGGAATCCATCTCCACCCGAAGCCACAATGGAGAGTGATCAGAAATTCCCCGAGTCAAATGCCTGACTTCAACAATGGAAAGAGCCTGAGCAGCCGGCACCCGAAGATAATCAATCCTGGAGAGGCTACCATGAGCGCCAGAGTGAAACGTATATTGCTGCTGAGTAGGATGCAACAGTCTCCAGCAATCTACCAGTCCCAAGGTGCAAGGAAATCTGGGAGCCAGCTCTGTGCTCCCCTTAAATCTCTGGGTGGGTGTCAATCAATCCTACCGGAGACAACTGCGTTAAAATCACCCCCTAGAAACAATGATCCCTCAGGAAGAGCTAGGATAACCCGCCCCAAATCAGCGAAAGTAGTCGACTGCAAGCCAGGGGGAACATATACAGAGATCAGGGAAAGGTTCCGGCCCTCCCACCTACCCGTAAGAGCAACATAACGCTCTCTATCATCCAAGACAACGTTATCAATCTCTAGCGGAAGAGAATTCCTAACGAGGATACCAACCCCCCTGGAGCCAGAAGAAAAACCAGCATGTGCAGCCAACCGGTACCCCCTCCTGTTCATAGCACGACAAGCATTGCGGATCAAATGTGTCTCCTGAGGTAGAAGCACATCAGGAGTAAGTCGTTTCAAAAGCTGCAACACCACCCCACGTTTTATCCTATCCCCCAGCCCATTTACATTCCAACTCATTAGTTTCAGCCCTCTACCCCCCATCCCGGAAGAGAAAAAGAATTCAACGCCAAGAAGAACTCAGCACCTCGATCAAATAAATTAAGAACACATTGCCTTGCAAAGAAACAAACACACACCCCAACAAACCCCCCAAACCCCCACCAACAACCCGTTACAAAACCCCCCACCCTGCACCCCTGCATAAAACTGGAAAACCGCCCAAAAGTGCAGTGTGCCTGTCGCCCCCACATCTAACTAAGCTACAAAAAGAAAACTAGGAGGGGGAATATGACCCTCTAATAGCCCCGCAACCCCCCGAGTGTATATCAAATCAAATGTCAAGATTGTCGAACTACAGTTTGAGGCCTACAAGCGACCCCAGTAGCCAAGTAGCAGGCGTCTATTCCCGTTCCATCGGTCCACCTTCCGCTCCGCCAGATTGCTCCTCTGATGAGCGCTGATTCGATAGATTGTCCAGCCAGTCGGACACCACGCCTGGTCGATCGAAAAAATAAGTCCGCTCCGCATGTTCAATCCTCAACTTGGCGGGGAAAAACATGGCATACTTAAGTCCCATGTGATAGAGAGAGTTCTCCCAATGTACTTTCAGGTCCAGAGGGGGGAGAAGAGAAAAACTCAGCAAAAGGGGTAACCTCTGACAAGACCTATATTCCTTTATCACAAGAGTTTATCATAAACATTATAGTGAAGGATGCTCTATGGACAACTGAAACCTGTGGTTTTTTTCAAAACATTATTTTATTATTTTTCTTTTTCATTTTTTGTTTATCACTTTGACTGTTTATACATAAATATAAATATAAATTAATTTTGTGACACGAAAAAAGTTCATAAATAACACACAGTCTAAATTCCATAAAGTGCAAATGAAGCAAATAAACCCCTAACAATTCATCTTATCCTATTGACATTCACTCTATCAAGCATACTACTACATATACTATCATTCCTAAAAAACATTTATAAACATGATAACAAAACCTTACATAAAACTAACACAATAAATACTAAGTAGACCTCATTAGATGTAAAAGAGAGAGGTCCTAGGGCTTGGTCATTTTCCGATCTATACAGTATCAAAAATGTGATACTTGTCCAAGTCTTTGATGTGTTCGGCCTACGTACGTTTCGGTGATAGTTGCTAATTAAATCACCTTCCTCAGGGCCAAATCATAAAGAAGACAGTTCAGACAAAATACAAATACATCAAGTAAAACAAGGGGTTATTCAATTTCTGAAAAATAAAGAGAAGCAATAGTGAAAACTATTATCATTGCTTATTTTAATCAAAAAATGTTACAGGACAGCTTTGCAATGGTGCATCCTTCTATCAAGATCGTCTAACTAGATCAGTTTATTTATCTTATATGAAAATTGATGCTTGCTATAGTATACAATCTCATTCAAAAACAAGTTTTGCAAAATAGAAATTAGTAAAGAAGAGAGTTTCCAAGATTTTAACATGTAGAGCACCCAGTGTAGACAAAAATAAAACTCTGTCTATGTATGAAGTGACAAGTTTAGTCGGGTTATTAAATTGTAAAAAACTGGGTGCTCTACATGTTAAAATCTTGGAAACTCTCCTCTTTACTAATTTCTATTTTGCAAAACTTGTTTTTGAATGAGATTGTATACTATAGCAAGCATCAATTTTCATATAAGATAAATAAACTGATCTAGTTAGACGATCCCTAAAGACTGGGAAGAGTGCCCTGGGAGCGTGTACACCCATTCTGAAGCTTCAGCTGCTGAACAGAATAAATGCACCTTTCCCTGATATAGCACCCGGAGCTTTGCCAGGAACATCAAACGGTAGCATAGATTAAGGTCACAGAGCCTCCATTTGACTGCTGGAAAAGAGCACCGCTGCTCTTTGACCCTCAATGTGTAGTCTGGGAACACAGAGATCGTGTGCCCTTGAACTTCAGCGGGCCCTTCACTCACACATGTTGCAGTATTGCATCCCTATCCATGTAGTTTAACATTCAGGCGATAATGACCCTCAGCGGTGCACCAGAACAGGAGGGCTGCGCCAGTGCCCTATGTGCTCTTTCAACTATGAATAATTTTGATAATGGCTGTAGGTGCATAATCTCCGGAAATCCTCCGAAGTGGAGGTTTTCCTCTGAGACGGACCCTTCACATCTTCGACTCGGTCTTCCAGGCGGATGGTCAGCTTCCATAGGGAGGACACCGTTTCGTGCAGAGTCACCACCTCCAACTGCAGATTCACCAAGGCTCCCTCTGCAGTGGTCACTCGGTCCGCCACCCCCACAGGTCTGCCAGCAGCAATGTAACATCGATGACCACAGAGTCTATTTTAGTTGAACTATCAAAGGTGAGTGCTCCACAGAGTCAGTATGTACCTCACCAGTGCTTCTCACCTGTGCAACGACCTGGGTATAATTGTCAATTTTGTTAATTGTGTAATTGTGTTATTTTTCTCCATGATGCACCTGTTACCGGCTGCATTCAGGGCCTGTCGGTGTACTTTCAAATTCACCCTTCAGGCACGATCGCAATTACTGACCCACCATACCCTGCCAAGAGGATGTTTTCTTAAGGTGCACAGAACATGTCCAGTGAGTCTTTCCATGAGGCCCAATGCAATTCGGTCCAGTGGTGGCCTGTATCAGTACACCCCTAGCCAATTTACAGCACCAGAGTCAGAAGTCTCCTCGCCTCATTGCTTGACTCCGAGCATCACCTCAGGCCTCATGTACTTCGGCAATGGAAACCTGCATGGAAACCTGCATGGGTTCCCCAACGTCTGCCAAGTGTGTCAGGCGGTGGCAGGCAACCACGGTCAGGCCGGGGCTGCCGCAGAGCAACCATCACAATGCAGAGTTCCGATAGTTCACACAGCGGACTGCAGGCTGAAGGCCCCTCACTTTGGTTGCCAAACAGTGGCAGGGGGGCACTGCACCCAGACCCAGGTAGCATCCGACTGCCCTCACATGAGCTGCCACCTCAATACATCAGCAGCCGTCCCCCAGCAGGCTCAAGGGGTTGGCATTGGCACTCCCAGCTCCCACCGCCTATCTTCCACCTCACAGTCCGTCATCTGGGACCTCCGACCAGACAGTGGGCCGCATTTCCAGTGGTTGGCCTAAGTATCAGGCAGCCCTCCACAGTCTCTTAATGGCGGACTGTTATGTCACACTCGTCCGGTGCTACTGCAGTGTCCACCCCTCAGCCCAGGGCAGAGGGCCTCCGCCCGATCGACTATCGGGCCAGTGGGCCAACCGAGATGCTCTGGAATCGCTGTGGCCGTCTCCCAGCAGCCTTCCCATCAGTGTTGCCAAGTCAGGTTCACGCTCTTCTGTCACCAGGGGCCCAGCAGACCTCACCACTCCAGTCTTGCACACCCAGGCGCCTCAATGGGTCTCTCAGAAACTCTTCTCTGCTGCCCCCGGGGAACTCACTTCTGGCCTCGTCGTAAGGGCAGGTCCACGCCACGCCGCAGAGGTAGGTCCAATCTGGTGTTACTCGTTATAGCACTAACAGGATGGGAGCCAAGCTGGATTTTGGGCTCAACATCTACGCCTCGGCCGTGCGCTGGACTCAGGTGTGTGGGGGGGGGGGGGATCCAGGCAGTCCTGCAGATTGTGATGGATTAAAGGGGCCTGAATAGGAGCACCTTCAAAGTGCATCCGCCATCTGGGCCGTTGAAGCCACGCTCCTTAAACTTTAAAATTTACATTACATACACACAAATGTAAGTTTATTTTGAAAATAATTAAACAAATTGTGCATACATTTAAGCCAATATTTATTTATAATTATAAATGAAAAGATCTTTTGAAAAATGTAACAGAAACAATGTGCATATTTATAAAAAATGCACATAAAATCAAATTCATATTTTTAAATTGTAATAATCTCCCCACACCATCCTCTACAAACCTAACAATCAGCTCCTATAACATAAATTCATACTCATTAATTATACACATTCATACAATTAAACATATATATATTTGTAATTGTATACAAATAAGTAAATTGATTTACAAAACATACTAACACAAAAATTAACAACTAAAATAAAACTAACTACAAGAAATACATATTAAATAACCTGTAAAAAATATTATGTGCAACTATAGTTTCTCTAACAATATTTTTCAGTTACATTAGAGGCCGAATGCCTCCCTGGTGTGCTACGACGCCTGAATTACAGCGGAGCGGGTATTCGTGGTGTGGTGTAAAGTGCAACAGTGAAGTAGTGCAAGTTAAAAGATGCCTTGGTTTATTCCGAGAAGAATTTTAATGGTGGAAACACAGGTATCATTAAAAACAAGTGATACGGATATTTGTTAACTGGCTAGATTGACCAGGCACATCCAATTTAAACTAAGTGTTAATGGTGGTCAACATGTTTCTCCTTCAGATGTGTAATTTGCAAAGCATTCGTTCGGACCAAACTCCCCTGGCGGTATGCGCACGCTAAGGTGCACCCTAACCTGTGGAGGATGTAGTGGGTAAACTCATGGATTTACCGTAGGGGCCTTCTGGAGTTCCAAAAAGCCGATAAATTCTGTAAGAGAGAACACATATAAAACAGACACAACAACTCGGTGAGCTCTGGAATACCATCAATCAAGTATTCAGTGGGTCTTGTGTGTTCAAAACCTCATGCTGTCAAATTCCATAACATATTTAGAGGGATAGTAGCGAAAACCTCAATTTCGGGTACTTGTGTTAATCATGGTGAAAATAGTACTGCTACTCCGTGTTTCACATTCGCATGCGGAGGGGTTGTTTTTAAGGGTGGCACCAAGTTACCAGTGACGGCTACTTATCAAGCACGGTTTATGCATTATCAATAATGCAAACAGGTTTTCGTGACAGTGGGTAACCCGTGAAAGTGCAAGTTTAACAGATAAATGGCACTGACTTCATGTCATGGGTCCAGGTGGGGGCTTGAGCCACTGTTAGGATCTGTACGGGACCAAAAGAAATTATGTCAGAGTAGGAGGAAACGAGACCTCGGTTTCCACACAAGGAAATGCCCCAGCTGACTTACTTCTAAAGCGTGCTCTCCCGCAAGCCACCTATCCGTTCCGATCCTTGGACCAGAATGTTACCTCGGTATCCGCTCGGGGCATTCAAATACAGGAACTGATACCGATCATGTGATCAGGGCGTGTCACGTGAGGCGTGCTACGTCTGAGGCACGTAGGCTGGAATGCTAACTAGCGAAAGTGGAAGTGGATCGAGAAAACTTTATTGAGCCTGTTACTATGTAAAGGCGCACAATGTACCTAGGTGTACGATCTATAGGTATTGTGTTTCAAGAAAGGTTCAGAGCAAATGAGACCGACACTATGTCTATGCCCACTACCCTGTGTATTTCTGTATGTTCAAAGGAAGGGGCTGATACCTTTCTGTCTTCTCACTCGTTCTCACTCTTTCATTGTTGTTGTTGATATTAAATAGGGGGATAAGAGTGACTACCCCTCCCTTTCTTGTTGTTATTACACAATTCTCATAAAGGTCCTTGGGGGTTCATTACAGTGGAGGTCGGATTTTTTTTTTTTTTTTTATAAAACCTTTATTAGCGTCAAAAGGATATACAAGTCTAGGCCTACAACCAAATCGGCCGGCCTCAATACGTAAAGCAATCAGAAGTTCCAAGGCAAACATTACAGAGTCAATCAGCAAGAAGCAGAGGCAATACAATCGTAAAAAGGGAGAATATACCTAGGAACCAGAGGGCCAAGACACAGGAGCAAAAAAGGTTAATTTTATAATATGGGGATAAGGCGTACGACAGGCTCACTTTCAATATAGAGACGTCCGAAGTCCCAGAACCAGCCTCAGCGACAATAAGGGGGTATGGGGCCGCAATACAGGAGAGGCAACACAATTCACACAGGAAGATCAGGATAATTTAGACATAATCGACACTTGAGCATTATCATCGTTACATGCCCACCACCCAAACCACAGCTAAGCCAGAACAGAGGGATCGGAGAAACATTACATCAAAACTAACCTGTCATAGTGACCTCTAGGAAAAAGGAGGGAGGGGGGCGGGGGCGAGGAAAAGAGGGGGAAGAGGGGGGAAAGAGGGGGAGGGGAGGAGGACAAGGCGGAACAATGAGAAAAAGAAATGAAATACAAAAACGAAAGAAAGAAGACACGCCGACACAGGCGTCCCGTGGCGGGAGTACAGGAGAAAACAGGAGTATCAGCACCAGTGAGGGTACAGCAATCGAGAAGAAAAGCAACCGAACCATATAAGGAGGGTTAACGACGCCACACACCCCACCCCGAACACACCACGGGAGGCAGGGACAGACGCGGCATTACTATAAAGAGATACAAAAGGGCCATAGAACCATAAAACAAACAACAAATAGAACCCAACCCACCCATCCCACCCTGCACCCCTGTAGAAGGCTATGGCCTACCCTTCAGACAGCGTGCCTGTCGCCCTAAACCAGAACCCGAAATATAGCAAGAAAGAAAGAGAGAAGAACGAGACAAAAAGAAACAGAAACAGAAATAAAGAAAACAGGAGGGAGGAGCATAAGAACAGAAATCAATATGGTCGGCCGCCGCCCTCCGCCCAACCAGACAATCGCAGCAAAAACAGACCAGGACGACACCCCATCAAGCGCCATAAAACTTACAGAGGAGGGGACCTCCCACCGCTCTATGGGTACAAACAACTGCGCCACTAAGTCGTATACCAATAATCAACCAGGAGTCGTGCATATCACCCCCATCCCTTCCGAACCACAAATCCCACCCACCACATGACAGTGTAAAATGAGATACTCAATACAAGACCAGCACACAATCGAAAAAAATGTTGACTACCATGTAGACATGGGGGGTAAATCGGTCCGCAAGTGAGCAAAAGTCCGAGCAGAGAGTTTAAATGCATCAGCAATCGCAGCACGGGTGATGAAGAACAGGAGTTCAGTTTCGCCGCTTGGGAAGGCGAGGGGTTCTCTGTAATAGACAAAGGCGAAGCCATCGGAGCAGGTGCAGGCGGCAGTCCACCAATATTTCTAGGCATCCGAGCCGAACAGGGCCGCGGCACAATGTCCAAGTCCCCGGGGTCAGAACCTCGAAAAACAGGGAGCACCAAAGTCACCGGCACACAAAATGATCTTCGATCAGCGGCAGCAACACTTGCAGTAATCGAGGGGGGCGAGGCAATGGAGTCACTGAAACAAGAGGGTGGCAAGAAGAAACGGCTGCTCAAAATGGCGGCAGATCGTGGCGGACTCACAGGGACATCGGGGGCCAGGGATGCGCGCAGGGATCTCAGAGCTTCCAGGATATCTCCGACCGAAAGCTCACGCTCACCAGACCGGACCCCCGCGCAATTAGGCAACCCAAGCCCGCCGCCACAAGGCGATTCATGTTTCAGAGGGTCGGCCGCCATTTCGCGAAGTCAGCCCAGTCGCCGCCCTCCGCGACCCCCAAAAAACAGTTCAAAAATGTAGGACTTTACAGAGCTCCGGGGGGTTCCCAGCAATGGCAGCCTTGGTGCCGAAAGGATATCCGCCCAATGCGGGTCTCCGCCTACGCCAGCACCGGCGCCCCCAACAAGCAGAGTCCGGGCGCAGAGGTCCAGGGCCGCCGGACAAAGCAGCGGCGGGGGGAGGACCCCTTCACAGAATCAGTCCCCGGTGCATCTCACCCACATCAGCCGCGCGGTCACCAGGGCAGGCCCGGATCAGGATCGCCGGGATTTTCGCACAACGGCTCTCATCATTGGTTCACTCTCTCGACCGGGGCCGACAGTCGTCGGACCCCACAGGCTAGGTCCCGGTCTAGGTTCCACGGAGGCCCCGGTATTGCGGAGGGCACAACTTCGGAGCCGCTGCACGTCGAAACCTCCGGGCCAAATGGTGAGTACAAGCGAGGTGTTCCGTTTCCGATTCTCCGATAATGTGTCGTCTCCAGACAGGATATTATACAGGATACATGATCAGGCCGGAGGGCTGCGGGAGCCGAGCTAAAAGGCGACCATTACGCTCGCGAGCTTGGCTCCTCCCCGGAGGTCGGACTTTTGTCCGACCGCCATAGTTGTGGTAGTGGGACCGGCCACCTACAAGGCGGCCTACCCCCCTAAATCATTACTATGCGACCGCCACCAAGGCAGTCACATGCCCTATCCCTAACATTGCGACGGGAATGCAGTCAGCAGCAACCTCTGCAATGCCCAGAAAAAGGCACTTGCATTTCCCTGCACTACGTGGCAGGCGCCATGCCGTGCCTGCCAAATGGTGCAGGGATATGTAGGGGGCACCATAGGTGCCCCCCCAGTGCCCTTGCCCGAGGCCCAGCGATGAAGGGGGGCCCACTACGGGCCCCCAAGTCTATTTCCGCCATTCGTTTTGCTGCGGACTGTCTGCCGCAAAACAAACTGAGGAAAGGGATATCACCGCCGCAATGTTGGGCAATGTTTTGGTTCCAACATGCGGTCGGAAATGGACCGAGGCTGGTGGTCTTTACGACTGCCGTGCTTAACCAACGATTCCCCCACCATCATAATTTGGCGGGGGGAAACAGCAGCACGATGGCTGAGGGCGGGCTTTCCGCCATCATAATCAAGCCCTTAGTCTTGAATTACATTTTAGATAATCTCTAGGGCACAGTTAAATAGAGGAGAAAGGATTAATGGAAACAGGAGCAGTGTGGCTTATATTTATAATGAAAGCTGAAAGAACAAATGGGCCATTACATCAGGTCCCTCCGGATAACCACCTACTTACTAAAATTGATCTGTCAGTTTCTGAACATGGTAATGGTGTTGGTTGTCTGTTGCTTCTCTTCTGAACTCAAGGAGCTAGATAACAACTTACACATTTGTATATTTAGCATTATTTGTTGGAGAGTTTTAATCTTAATGTTCAGGACACAATAAAGACAGCACTTGTTCCTACGCTATTTATCTCCAGAATACACCACACCTGATTAAACTTTACAGATGAGATACTCACTGAGTATTAAATTAGCATGTAATTTGATCACTTGAGTAATCAGAAGTTTACTTTATTGGATATATAAGGGGTACATGCTTAGACTGCCATATTCAGTGCTGTAGCGTTTACTGGGTCCTTATACTTTTCTTATTAATTTGTTCTCTGATGGACCTTGCTCTGTGCTCAGAGGGGTTGGATATTTGGGTAAAAAAATGCCAGTTACCCAATAAGGTCCAGGAATAGGATAACTGTTTACAAACTCAAAATTAAACTCATATAGATAAATCATAGGAAAATACTACAGCTATAAAATATGATCACTTCAATGCCAAATCTCCTAAAGAAACGTAGGCGGTCAAGGATTATACAGAACAAAAGTTCCGTTATAGTAATAAATAATATTAGCATCAGGATTTGATGATTAGAAACTTCTCCTTTACAATTGTATTTTGTCATAGGGTAGCCCAAAATAAATGCACATTCACAAAAGTCTATCAGTTAGAATAGCAGAGTCAGTTTACGTTAGTCAATTTGGTTTATCAGTTTTGAATGGGACATGATTTACATTTACTAAATTAGCATTCAGATTTGAAATCAGCGTATGTTAATTAAATGAATACCAAAGCTCAGATCCCAGAAAAAGTAGGAATTCAGAGAGGGGCAGTCTCACTCAGCCTAGGTAGACCCCCAAACACATAAAGCGGATGCCTTAGTGTGGATAGGTAGCCAGGTAAGCGGTGTAAAGACTTTTCATGAAAATTCAGCAAAGTTCCAAGTAGCCAGTCCAGTCTGATAAGAAAGAAATCTGTCTTAGTCCACCATTGTAACAGCAAAGGGCACAGTAGCACAAATGGAACTTCTCTGCTCTTACTCTACTTGATAAAGGTACACAAAAAAGCAGCAGACGAAGCCCCAGGAGGACAACAAACGATGACAACGACTCAAAGTTCCGTTAGGATAGGCAATTATACTCAGTCAGTTCCAGGGTGATACCTCCTGGCATCACTTTGTCAGACCACTCAGTCCATTGGTCAGTTTGTATAGGATGAGTCTGATGCGACAGTATAGAAGACACAAAATCTGGAAAAATAGGTGGATCGATTACGCAGTTCCTAAGTTATTCAACATGTGACACATTAAATAATGATACATTGAGGAAAAGGCCTAGTAAGATCAAAAGCACTTTCCCAGGAAGCTGTTTTGAATTGTAGCAATGATTGTAACAAATGCCCTGCACAGTACAGGAGAAGTCAAAGGAAACAATTATTAATTCAATACTAGTGGCAATAGCGTGAAATGTTTTGGTTACACCAGCCAGCGATTTCACTTTAAGCATGAGGCCTACATGAATTTACCCTAATATACGGCAAAGTCATATTATTAGTAGATCATACATTTGAAGAAAAAGTTAAGCATACAAGTTCAACAACATCATTGAAGCACTACCAGTTATTTCAATATTGTTAAAATTAATACATGTAAGTATAGGGTACTCATAAATTTTGAAAATACCAACTTGTACATATAACTTATATTTCGTCTTTCATTTACAAATTAAATCATTAATATATATATATATATATATATATATATATATATATATATATATATATATATATATATATATATATATATATATATATATATATATAACCGAATATTTCACGCCTCCTCCGGCGCAGAAATCAAGCCCGCCAGCCGAACGTCAGAGGAAACTAATTTTATTCAGCAGGCAAATGCATTACCGGTTTCGACCCCATCGGGTCTTAATCATATGCAACATGGGGGAATCTGGCACGCCGGGTTTAAGTGCATTTCAGTTTGACACAACAGTAAAGAAGGACTAGAAAAGCGGTTGCACATATCAGTTCTTCAAGTGAGTTCTTTTATCTTTACTCTTTCATATTGTAATGAATCCCCTTACATTTCACGACCTTTCTTGTGTTATTCATGGCAACAGTTCCGATATTAAGAAAGTGTTTGAAGGTCTCACTCGGGTTTTCATTACAGGCACTTCTGGACTGCAAGGTCCATCATCCATTGCAAACGTGAGTAAAATGCCCCGCAAGTCACTTCTTTAATTAAAATTGATTCGGCTTTTTGCTAACCTTAGGCGCACTGTTCCTCCAAGTCCGCACTGTCCAGCTAAACAGTGTGGCGCCCTGCTGATTTTCCGTCCTCGGCGTCCGGCCGTGTAGGAATCACTCTCCCACAAATCTTGACTGCTCACAAATACGGCGGGATATCTAATACATTTTAGAGAAGTTTCATGAATATATGGTTAATTATTCTTGTGCCACACCATCGGAATGCATTTAAACTTCCCTTGATCAAATTTGTTAAATACTCTTTTAAGGAGATTGGCATGTCCAAACTTTGGCATGATCCAGTGGGCTGCTGCCCAACAATCACTGCGAATGAGTTGAAAACTCAATCTAAAAATTACAAAAGCAATAATCTTTTAATGCATGCACAAAGCACTTTATCTATCTCATTTGTAATGTTTAAGGATAACTTCCTTTTGGAAAATTTCTTTGACAACAATCAATCAATCAATCAATCAGGTCATTTATAGAGCGCACTACTCACCCGTAGGGTCTCAAGGCGCTGGTTTGGGGGGGGGGGGTGCCGTTACTGCTCGAACAGCCAGGTCTTGAGCTTCTTCCTGAAGGAGAGGTGGTCTTGGGTCAGGCGCAGGTCGGTTGGGAGTGAGTTCCAGGTCTTGGCGGCCAGGTAGGAGAAGGACCTTCCTCCTGTAGTCGCTCTTCGGATGCGGGGGACGGCGGCGAGGGCGTGGCTGGTTGATCTGAGGAGGCGTTTGGGGGTGTAGAAGTTGATCCGGTTGTTGAGGTAGCTCGGGCCTTGGTCGTGTAGGGCTTTGTGTGCGTGGGTGAGGAGACGGAAGGTGATTCTCTTGTTGACCGGGAGCCAGTGCAGATCTCTCAGGTGTCCGGAGATGTGGCTGCGTCGGGGGATGTCGAGGATGAGTCTGGCCGAGGCGTTCTGGATCCGCTGGAGTCTCTTCTGGAGCTTGGCGGTGGTTCCGGCGTAAAGGGCGTTGCCGTAGTCCAGTCGGCTGGTGACGAGTGCCTGGGTGACCGTCTTCTCGTCTCGGTGGGGATCCACCGGAAGATCTTGCGTAGCATGCGCAGGATGTTGAAGCAAGATGAGGAGACGGCGTTTACTTGTCTGGTCATGGAGAGGGAGGAGTCCAGGATGAAGCCCAGGTTGCGTGCGTGGTCCGTCGGTTTGGGTGCGGTGCCCAGGGCGGGGGGCCACCAGGAGTCGTCCCAGGCGGAGGACGAGGAGCCCAGGATGAGGACCTCCGTCTTGTCCGAGTTCAGTTTCAGGCAGCTGGTCGTCATCCATTCGGCTACCTCTCTCATCCCTTCGTGCAGGTTGGCTCTGGCGGTGGCGGGGTCATTGGTCAGGGAGAGGATCAGCTGGGTGTCGTCGGCGTAGGAGATTATGTTGAGGTTGTGTTGGCGTGCGATGGCCGCGAGGGGGCTCATGTAGACGTTGAAGAGGGTGGGGCTCAGTGAGGATCCTTGAGGGACGCCGCAGATGACTTTGGTGGCCTCTGACTTGTACGGTGGTAGGCGGACTCTCTGTGTTCTTCCGTCGAGGAAGGAGGTGATCCATTCCAGTGCCTTGTCATGTATTCCGATGTTGCCGAGGCGCTGTACTAGGGTGCGGTGGCAGACAGTGTCAAAAGCCGCGGAGAGGTCCAGGAGGATGAGGGCCGCTGTTTCTCCGTTGTCCATCAGAGTTCGTATGTCATCGGTGGCAGCGATGAGGGCGGTCTCGGTGCTGTGGTTCGCTCGGAAGCCAGACTGTGAGGGGTCGAGGGATCCGTTCGTCTCGAGGAAGGCGGCCAGCTGTTTGTTGACGGTCTTCTCGATGACTTTGGCCGGGAACGGGAGGAGCGAGATGGGACGGTAGTTCTTGAGGTCGGTGGGGTCTGCTGTGGGTTTCTTGAGAAGAGCGCTGAGTTCGGCGTGCTTCCAGCTCTCAGGGAAGGTGGCGGTGTCGAAGGAGGTGTTGATGATGTCCCGCAGGTGGGGTGCGATGACAGCGTCGGCCTTGTTGAAGACGTGGTGAGGGCAGGGGTCAGTCGGAGATCCGGAATGGATGGAGTTCATTGTGCGGATGGTGTCTTCGGTGCTGATCGGAGTCCAGGTGCGGAGGGTGGTGGTGGGTGGCGTTGTTGCAGTTGTGGCTTGCGTTGGTTGGTTGCTGAAGCTGTTGTGTATGTCCGCGATCTTGTTGTGGAAGTAGGATGCGAGGGAGTTGCAGAGGTCTTGCGACGGGGTGATGTCATTGTTTCCGGCGTTGGGGTTGGAGAGCTCTTTCACGATGTTGAAGAGTTCCTTGCAGTTGTGTGCATTGTTGTCCAGCCGGTCCTTGTATGTATTTTTCTTGGTGGCGCGGATCAGTTGGTGGTGTTTCCGGGTGGCGAGCTTGAGGGTGGACATGTTGTCCGTAGTAGGTTCCCTTCTCCAGACTTTCTCGAGGGCTCGACAGTTCTTCTTGGAGCTCCTGAGTTCGTCGGTGAACCATGGTGTTCTTCTGCTGCAGGGTCTGCTGGGTGGTGTTCTCAGAGGGGCGAGTTCGTCTGCGCAGTTGTTGATCCACTTCGTGAGGTTGTCGGCGGCCTGGCTGGGGTTCGCTGAGCCGGCAGGAGGGTGCTGGCTCAGGGAGGCGGTGAGCTGGTCGGCTGTGATCTTGTTCCAGCTTCTTCGGGCAACCTGTTGCTGGTGGTGGTGGATCGTCGTTCTTCTGAAGGTGAAGTGGACGCAGCTGTGGTCCGTCCAGTGGAGTCCTGTTGCGTGGCTGAAGGTGACGTCTTTGCTGGAGGAGAAGACGGCGTCGAGTGTGTGTCCGGCGAGGTGGGTGGGGGTGGACACCAGCTGCTTGAGTCCGAGGTTGGCGAGGTTGGCGAGCAGGCTGATGGTGTTGCGGTCGCTGTTGTTCTCCAGGTGGAAGTTGAGGTCTCCGAGGAGGATGTAGTCCGCGGAGGGGAGGGCATGCGGGCTGATGAAGTCGGCGATGTCCTCGCTGAATCGTGTGCGTGGCCCCGGGGGTCGGTATATCAGGGTGCCTCTGAGGGTGGTGTTCGGGTTGGTGTGGATCTGGAAGTGCAGGTGTTCAGCGGTGGTTAGGGTGTCGTCGGTGTTGGTCGTGATGCGGATGGTGTCTCTGTGGATGATGGCGATGCCTCCTCCCGTCTGGTTGGCGGTGCGGTCCTTCCGGATGATCTTGTAGCCCTCTGGGATGGCGATGGCGATGTCTGGGGCTGAGGAGGCGTTCATCCAGGTCTCGGTGAGGAAGGCAACGTCAGGGGCGGTGGTGTCGAGGAGGTTCCAGAGTTCTACGGCGTGTCTGTGGACGGAGCGGGTGTTGAGCAGGATGCACTTGAGGTGGTTGCTGCTGGTGTTCGGCTTGGCGGGTGCAGGGGAGGTCCGGATGCAGGTGAACTTGCAGGTTTGGCAGCTGAAGGGTCCGTGGGTGTGCTTCGGGGCGGCTCGATGACATCCTGGGATGCGGCCTGTGTTGAGTGCGATGAGATCGGCGGTGGTGTAGGTTCGGCGGGTCGTCTTTCGTCGGTGGGGGCCAGGGGTCTTGGCCCTGGGCGCGGTCCAGGCGCGGACGGGCTTACCTTTGGCGCGCCTTCGGCGCACAATCGGCGCGCCCGCTGCGCGTGACCGCTGCGCGTTCGCACGGTCGCCATTTAAGGCGAAGTGCGCGGGTGGGCGGAGCAGCTGGGAGGCGGGAGCGGGGAGGGAACAGAAGAGAAGGGGCGGGTCAAATGGCGGTGGCGGGAAGCGGGAAGCGGGAAGGGAGAGCGGAGGGCGGCGAGGTAGGCGGCCAAACAGGAAGGAACCTGAAACACGGCACAGAGGTTACTTTAAGTGAAACAGGCACAAGTGGAGGACAAAATAAAAGGCAAAAACAGGAAGGAAAACGATGTCACGGCACAGAAATACAGGCACAAATGGCGGGCAAAACAATGGTGAAAACAGCAAAAGAAACGATCACACGGCACAACAGAAACAAGCACAAATTTAGGGCAAAACAACTGGCGAAAACCAAAGGGGAGCGACCAAGGCGGCAGCGAGGCCGTCGGCGAGGCAGAAGGCAGGCAATGGGGCACACGCAGCAGCTGGTGGCCGTGCGGCGCGGGGGTGTCCCACAACACAGAGCTAAATTTAGCTAAAAAATGTTATGTGCAATTCAGACATGGAAATCTCCCCCTCAACAGTTTTAAGTCAAAATGGTCCGGGATACCAAACACTATAGACCAGGAGTGCCAATTGTGTGGCTAGAAGAGGGAGGAGCCACCCCACCTGTTATTCTTATGTCCAGCCTACAAAGGACCACGTGAAAAATGGGTGATACCAATTTGCAGCGAATTAGGCACTTTAAGGAATGAGGAAGCTATCAGAATCCTGCAAGCCAGCACAACCCCACATTTTTTATTTCCACTATCCTGGTTCTTGTTTCATGCATGGTTGACAAGAAACAGGGAAAATGCTGCTTCGAATTATATTGGTACTTTTATGGTGTTGTACACCTCCAGAATTGATTATTTATACCAATATATATTTTTATCTTGGATCTATGATTTTATGTACTTGCGGGGCCCATGCATGAATTCTAGTTGTATTTGTATGACTTGGTGGTTTGTTGTATCCTTTTTAACTGGTTGATGCTGATTTTAACTTTATGTGGCCCTTGCATTTGTATCTTTAATGTGTGTCTCTTTTATGGCACATTCCTGAAATAAAGTTTATTGGATTGAATAATTAGTAGATAAATGAAAAGTGACAACAGTATTGAATGATTAGTCATTTGATAGAACAGTACTCCACTGTAATATATGCCTTTGAAAGGCCGCCCAAGAAGAGCAGTAAAAATCCCAACTCCTGGGCCTCAGCAGCATTTAGGAAAGGATGATCTCAGATGAGGAAAGCAGAGTGATGGCTAAAGGATTCTAATCACAGATCCCAACTAATATTAATGAACCCCAGCTTTAAATCTGAAAAGTAACATGTGTCTACCAGAGCAACGGAAGTAAAAACACCTCTAAAGAACTGTTTAGATCATTGAAAGAACTTAGAAATACCTTACATAATGATGCCATGTTTGAGCTGCTGAAAATGTAATGTAAGGTGATTCACAAGCACTTTTATTCTTACTTTCCATCCATTAGAGGCAGTAAACTGATACCCAGATAAATAACCTCCTTAACAACTCTAGAATCATTATTGATGTTTTGATTAGACCAAAGAATCTGGGTTTTGGACGTATTGAGCTTATAGCCGGCCATGCGGCCAAAATTGTGTGCAAGATGTTCAATTACCGGTAACGCCATCACTGGGTCAGATGTTTTGATGGCAATATCATCCGCATATGCACAGACTTGGAACTGATCTTGCCCCACCCTTAAGGGTTCTATCCTGGTGCTCCACTCAAGGATGTCTAAAAAAGGATTGATGTAAAGCTCAAACAAGAGCAAAGAGCATGGACAACCCTGACA
The DNA here is from genome assembly GCF_964261635.1 of Lissotriton helveticus. Classification (NCBI taxonomy): domain Eukaryota; kingdom Metazoa; phylum Chordata; class Amphibia; order Caudata; family Salamandridae; genus Lissotriton; species Lissotriton helveticus. The sequence continues at coordinate 765,397,870 of NC_136057.1, read as the reverse complement.
TGTACCTCTTGCGATCTGAACTACCTTAGATGTTAGTTTCATAGAACAGACCTGAGCCACAAGAGAATGATATAAAACATGCAAAGCCTGGATGTAGCCCTCAGGAAAGCCCATCATATATAGAACTCTCCACAGAAAATTCCACGAGATGCGGTCGAGCGCCTTCTCGGCATTGAGCAACTCTATTCCGACGTCTCTGGCTTCCACTTGAGCGATGTCAAGTATGGTGTTAACTCTCGCTATGTGGTTCACCGTACCCCTGCCAGGGATAAACCCATGCTGTCTAAGGGAGACTAATGGGGATATAACCTTGGCCAGTCTATTCGCAAGAATTTTTGCATAGATCTTCCTGTCACAGTTTGTAAGTGAAATTGGGCGATAAGACCCCGGGAGACAAGATGGCTTGCCCTTCTTTTTAAACACAATAATATTAGCATCATCCCATAATTTTGGTGCCACACCAGCTTGAGCAGCCTGATATACCGCCAGAAAATAAATTTTAAGGTCTTGAAAAAAACTCTGATAAAGTTCAAATGTCTGGCCCTGCTGCTTTACCGAGAGTCATAGAATTAATGGCTTGCTCTAGCTCATCCATGTCTAATACTCCAACCTCCTCCTGAGCTAGCCGCTGAAATTGCACTTCCAAAAGTCCAAAGTCCACATCATCTAGTTCTCCATCTTGTTCAGTGTAGAGTTTTTGATAAAAACTATGACAAATTTCTTAGCTCTCATGGGGATCATGTACCAATCTACCAGAAGAGTTCTTCATACCTGCAATTCTTTGTGATGCTTCTTTGAAAAGTAGCCTTTGAGCTAGACAGCGCCCTTTAGCCTCCACATACTCATAACTATCTTTTTTAAAAAGCTGGAATTTTACGGCAATCTCTTTAATCCATGTCATATTAATATTAGCTTTACATCTAGCCACTTTAGTTTGCACCTCAGTAAGATTGATTCCGGATTGAATCCCACAAATTAGGTTTACCGCTGCTAGTTTCAATTTATCATACAGCTCCTGGATTATACGTTTGGCCTGTTTCTGTCTGTATATTCCAAAACTCAAGACTTCCCCTCTAAAACAAGCTTTGAAGGTATCCCAAGCATTCCTGCAACCTGTAGAATAACTGTTATTTAGAAAAAAATCCCTGATCCATTTACTCATATGCTCGATGAAACCATTATCCAAAAGAAGTTTTCTATCAAATGTGAATACCCTTGGTACTGAGTTGCTACTCAAAACTGGGATGTCTAAGACAACTGGAGCATGATCAGAGATAATTCGGGGGGGAGACCTGAATTTAAGCTTCTGTTAGCAGTAAAGGAGAAATAAAAAAATAATGAAGACAAACTAATTTATCTCATGCGGGTGAGAATAAAATGTATAGCCAGGGTTGAGTGTTATAAGGATACCCCAGACATCAACTAACCCATGATCCAATATTAGATGATGTATAGCCTACACTTTAGTGGGCCATGATGCAAGTTTGATATTTAGGTATTCGAGAACGGGGGCTTCATCCAAATTAGACCCCTATATTGTACATAGCGTAAATGTAGAGTCTCCGAGATGCATTCCAAGATTTCCCACCGCCCATGGCTATCTACAGTTATACGTCACGAGGTTTGTACAGTTGGTTAAGCCAACAGAGACACCCCACGATTCAAAGTTGTTTGTTGTGAAGCGGCTAGAAGTACATACCCCGGATCTAATAAAACATTACATTTCCCCCTGGGTATGTGCGTTTCCTGTATACATACAAGATCTGGTTGAATCACCCTGAGCTCTGCAGCAACTCTTTGCCTTTTAATAAAGTTGTTGAGCCCACAAACATTAAAAAAAAACATATTCGAAGCCCTAATATAGCCATAAGATAGATGTGGATACCATCCCTTGCTTAGTTCCTTTGCATAGAATTTAATATTTCTCAATTTCACAAACTTTTTTTTAAACATTTATTTTTCCAATTTTAATACACAATAAGAAGTAAACAATTTCAGTGCGGTACATTGTCAGGCGTTTCATCACATAGCAATAATACACAGTAATATGCAAATCACAATATTAGGCAACACAAGTGGAAGACTAGTCCAAATAGTAAAGGAATTTAACATACTCCAAGCGCCTGGATCGTCCGATCTGAAATGTATATACATGTCAGTTCGTCATGCAATGTAGCAGTTACACAATCCGTAGTCTGTTCCAACCAATGAGATGTGCATATAACAGAAAGGTGAGAATAGGGCGCACTAAATAACAAGAATCACATGCCAATATTGAAGCCCATCAACCCACCCCCTCTGGTACAATGCCGCACTCAATCTGTGTAGCAGTGCCCCTACACCTCTCAGCAATTTACGCCCTATATGGGCCCCATATGTCTTTGGGGCGTGAAGAGCTCGGCATTAGGGAAGCATAAAATTTCACAATTTACATTACAATATGACAGGCTACGCAGCCAGGCCTGTAATGTTGGAGCAGTTATCTTGCCCCATACTAGTGCTACCTCCCGCTTAGCCAGCAGGAATCCAAGTGCCGCAAACCTCCTGTCCTTTTTAGGAAAGTTGACCGTGTATCCCATGAGTGCGACTTCCGGAGTGGGGGTCAGCGACAGGGAAGTCATTTCACTTAATGTAGCATGTGCCTGTTCCCAATACGGCTGTAGTTTAGGACAAATCCATGTAAAATGGGCAAAGTCCGCATGAGGGCCAGAACATTTCAAACAATGGTGTGGCCTAGAAGGGTCTATCTTGTAGGACGAGGCTGGAGTGTGTTATAACCTGCGGAGAAATTTAAAATGAATGAGTTTGTGCCTGCTGTTGAGGGATACTTCTTTTGTAACCATGGAACATTGTTCCCATTGATCATCCGATATGGGCCGGCCTAGATCACATTCCCAAGCAGTGAGTACTTTAACATCAGTGAGTGGACGTACACTGGTGCATGACCTGTACATTTTATAATGAGATGAGTGCCCGTCTCACTCTCAATTATCAGTGTTAATGGGGCCGCAGGGTCCGGCGCCACTGGATATGTAGGGAGTGCGGCTCGTAATGTGGAGTGCATGCGTTGCATTATAAAGGCATCCATGAAAGAACTGTCTTGAAACCGGGCGTCATCTGACATAGAGAAGACATGATCATTCGGGAATAGATCGCTTATCTTTTGGATATCAAATTTAACCAACGTGCATTGTACTAGTGTTTCTCCCGTGATGGGGAGCCGTGAAGGGTTTGGGAGCGGCAAAGCCAGTGAGTATAGTAGGTCCAGACCCAAAAGTCTTGGTAGCTTCTCCCATGCCCAGCTAGCGGTGGATACAGTCTTGAATATCAAGTGGATCCCTAGGGATACCCTTGGGAAGCACTGTGGACAATTTCTGAGGAAGCACTAAGTCTGCCTCTGGTCTCAGGAAAGGAACCCGAGCGACCGGGTGATACCAAGCGTATACATAATTGCAATGTGCAGTTAAGTAATATAAGTACAAATCTGGAATGCCGAAACCTCCCCTTTCATACGGAAGAGTCAAAATCTTCCAGTTAACCCGAGGTCGCCTACCCCCCAGACCAACCTTAGAAGATGTTGCCATAACTGCAAAAAAAGGACTGGGTGTGGGGAATGGGAATATTGTAAAAAATGTATAAAATTAAGGAAGCACTATCATTTTAAGAATGGCAATCCTACCCGCCATGGACAGTGGAAAACGAAGCCATCGTTCTACCTGTGTCTCCAAGGCGCTTATGGCATGTCCATAATTTATACTAATTATATTGGACGTGTCCATATGTATGTGGATGCCCAGATATTTGACTGTGTCATGGCACCACTCAAGTGGATACCCACACTCCCATGGGGTAGTGCTGCGTGTCAACGGAAAAATGACAGACTTATGCCAATTAATGCCAAGTCCCGAAGAGCAACAAAATCACAATCACAAGATTTCCCAAATAATTGGTTCAAGATTAGTCTGTGGATGTCGCACATATAGAATAGTATAATCTGCGTAAAGTGATACTAGTAATGGTCCCGTGTTAAACTGCAGACCCTGGTGCAGGTGACACTCCTGGAAGTGTCTTATTAAAGGATCCATAGCTAAAATAAGCAATAATGGAGACAATGGGCATCCCTGTCTCGTACCACGTGTCAAACAAAAGGGTTGCAATAGCGTGCCATTGATGCGCATCCTGTGGGGCTAGTATATAAGAGAGCCGTGGTGGAAACAAAACCCTCAGACATCCCCATGCGGCGCATCACTGAAATAAAAAAGGGCCATTCCAAAGAATCAAACGCCTTCTCGGCATCTAATAGCACCGCCCCTGCCGGGACCATGGGATCTATCCTATGAAAAACTGCAAAAAGGGTCCGGAGGTAAAGCGAAGTGGAGCGATGGGGTACAAACCCAGACTGAGCAGGGGAAATTATAAGTTCCATCAACAAAGAAAGCCTGATAGCAATCACCTTGGCCAATATTTTATAATCCAAATTCAATAAGGAGAGGGGCCTGTACGAGCCACACAGAGAAGGGTCCTTGCCAGGTTTAGATAGAAGAATAATGACAGCCTCTCGAAAAGTGGGGGGAAGAATTTGCTTTTCCAGCGATTCTGCGTAAACCTCTATCAATCGTGGCACCAGAATGTCTTTGTATGCCTTGTAAAAATCTCCAGAGAACCCATCTAGACCCAGAGCAGAGGAACCACGGAGCGCATCTATGGCCTCTACAATATTTTCTTGGGATATTGGAATAGCCAGGAAGTCCTGATGTGCCCCACTCGGAAATCACCTCTGTCTTTCAAATCCCCCAGGGCGAGGGATAGCAAGCCTCAACACCACGGGAGAATGATCAGAGTAAGTCCGTGGTAATGTATTGATTGCCTGGAACCAGCCAGCTATTCCCGGGGAAACCAACTAAAAGTTGATTCTGGTCCAGGTCTTGTGGTAACCGCAAAAGAGAGTATAGAAAGTGACAGTGGTATTGTGTGTGCGCTCCATGTCTACCAAGGAAAATTGCCAACAGATGTCTTGTAATGCAAGGCGAAAGCGGGTTTTAGTGTCAGGTGAAGTGGAAGTGCTGTCCCTTTGTGGGATCTAATAACAAATTGAAGTCACCTCCCATAATAATCAAACAGGGATTTAATGCCAATAAATGTAGCTGTAAGGAATAAAAAAATTCTGGGGAATATACGTTCGGACCATAGATGCATAGCACTGCAACAAAGTGACCCATTAGCGTACCAGTGACAATCAAGAAACGACCCTCACTGTCTTCTATCACTCTACCCGGGTGAAAAGGAATCTTTTTGTGGATAAGGATGGCGACCCCTCTAGCATATCTACTGTAATTAGAGAAGTACATATGCGCCCCCCAGCTTGCGGCCACTAGGGCAGTGTACGATTTGGACAAGTGTGTCTCCTGTAGGCAGGCTATATCAATGTTATGTTATAATAAGTAATTGATCACCTGGCGTCTTTTGCAGGTGTTGTTTAGGCCACGGACATTCCATGACATAAGGGACAGACCAGAAAGGCCCAGTTAAGTTACCTACCTGCGCCATAATATGGCTGGGACATTAAACATGTTTGCAAATAATCTATGCAAGCGTCTTGTGACAATGACCTGTGTATAAATTCCCTGCTCAATTATTTAAAAGCAGGAATTATCCCATTAGGACTATGAGTCAGGAACATACCTGGCCTTTTCGTAGATGTTAAGGCCTTCCTACTTAAATGGAGCATGATAGCCAGCAGATGCTCCCGGGATCTCATGATCCTTATTATAGCAACATCTAAAGAGCTAGCCTCAGCCATAAAAAAAGAAATAGAAGAACTGGAAGAAAAAATAAAGAAATCAACCACAATAGATGAGGCTGATAAACAACTAGAGGTAGTTAAAAAAAGACATTTTATCCTTTGTTGAATATTTGACAAAAAGAAAGAATGAAAAGTTCACAAAGGATAAAAGATTTGACACCCCAGAAAGTACATACCCTTACCTTGGAGAAAGCTTTTATAAGACAAACCATCACCAAGATGAATCCAATTATAATTTAAAAAAAATTAACACCTTCTCGGACTCATCAGACCCAGATTCTGATGGAGAAGGAAGTTCAAGCTATCATGAAGAAGGACCATATAACCCCCAAAATGGACGTAGGAACATCTGCCAACCTTTTTTAGGCCAGCGCAGTGTGAGGCAGGGACGACAAAGAGTAAGATTCCAGAATCAATCGAGAGGCCACTATCAGAATCATCAGTATCCCCAGGAATCACACCATTACCTGGAGACTCGCAACAAACAATATTGGAGGCAAGGGATGTAATACCCATATTTAACTTATCATCACACAAACTGGATAGTGCGGGTATATCCATTTTATCTAAAGGACTCACATTTGTTCCCCACTCCAATGTCAACCTATTTGAACTGCATCAGGATATTCACTCTTTCTTTAGAAAGATAAGACTAAAAAAATTATTTTCAGATATAGATCACATGACCAAGATAATAGAATAGAGAACATAGTGGCATTGCCATCGACCTTCACACCGACACTGGACCAAATTGGACCAGAAGTGGCCATCTTTGAGAAAGTGGTTTTAAACAGATTGGAACAGGCCCTTCAGTTTATACCTAAACCTAGATATAATATCTCCAAGGAGGAGCATGCAGCTCTCAATGATTTTAAAAGTAATAAATCCATCGTCATAAAGAGTAGTGACAAGGGAGGAGGCATAGTTCTTATTGACTCTATAAACTATGAAACTAATATGCTGAAAATGTTGAATAATCCCGTTTTCTATAAAAAAATTAGAATTAATCCCACAGAAAGAATCATTAAAACCATCCAAAAAAATCACGTCTAAAGCTCTTGATGCAGGGATTATAAACAAAAAGGAGCACGCTTTTTTGAATAAATCAGAAAAGAAGGTGTCCTGTATTTATGGGGTACCGAAATTACATAAAAATCAACGGGACCCCCCATACCGTCCTATCGTCTCCACAATAGGCACCCCCACTGAAGCCATCTCTACGTATCTTGATAATGTGTTGAGACCGTACATTTCTCTCACCCCTTCCTACATCAAGGATACCGGGGATATAATATTGAAGGTGGAACATCTCCCATTCAATCAGTACACTGATCTCTTAGTCACCTTAGACATTGAATCATTGTATAGCAACATCCCCCAATCTGAAGCAATTGATGCTACCATGTGGTTTATAGATAAACACAGTATACCTTGTTCTAAATCCTTCATTCATGAATGCCTTTCACTAGTCCTCAAGGAGAATGAGTTCGGAGAACATATGTACTTACAAACGAAAGGTGTGAGTATGGGGGCATCTATGGCACCATCGATAGCAAACATATGCATGACACTATTTAAATCTAAGTACATTTATAACGAAATTGCCCCCTTTTTCGAGTCTGTTTCCCATTGGTACTGTTACATAGATGACATCTTTTTTGTATGGACCAATGGGGAACAGACTCTGGAAGAGTTCCTCGCCTGGCTTAATCTCGCAGATAGCAACCTTCGGTTCGCGGCCCACATTCATTCATCACAAGTGGAATTTTTAGACATCCTTATCAGACATAGTTCTGGTAATTTAGAAGTGGATTTATATACAAAACCGACGGCAAGAAACACACTTCTTCATTTCAAAAGTTATCACCCGAGATGCCAGAAAGATAGCATACCGTTCTCCCAGTTTCTTAGAGTGAGAAGTAACTGTACTAACTTGAAAGACTATGACACTCAATCCCTCGCCATGAAGAAAAAGTTCCTTGATCGGGGCTACCCCCATCGACTGGTTAGGGAAGCCTTTAATAGAGCACGGTTCTACGACCGTGACTCATTACTCAAACCACAAAAAGAGAAGCAGGAACCCAAACTAGTGTGCATTACCAAGCACTCCACACTGGATGCCACCATCAGACAAGTCATTAACTCTAATTGGCACCTCCTTAATGTGGATCAGACCCAAAAAAAGCTTACTAAACCCACGTTCGCCCATCGGCGAAATAGAAATTTGAAAGATATGATAGTTTGATCGCGCTACAACATGCCTACTAATAATCCTCCATTTATGCAGAAATCGATAGATGGAATGAACTGCATTAGAGGCACTTCCCGGTGCGGCTCATGTCAATCCTGTGACAGCATTCTCACAGGAAAACATTAGTCTTTAACAATTACAACATCCAAGCAAAAGAACTCTGGACCTGCAACACACGCAATATAGTTTATTTGATCATATGCCCCTGTAACTTGGGGTACGTAGGAGAAACTTCTCGTGACATTAAAACTCACCTAACAGAACATATATCTGCCATTAAAACGCAGAAACACACAGCCCCCTTAGTCAGTCATTATTCAGAATTCAAACATTCTCACACAGATGTCAAATGGCGTATTTTAGAGAAAATTCACATTTCCAATGACAATGGCGGAGACAAAATCCGCAAGAAAAAAGAAGTATTCTGGATATTCACCATTGGCACTTTCACCCATGGGTTGAATAATGAATTACCCTGGGAGAATGCAGTCACATAAAGCCCATCTCTATCCATCTACTTAATTAGTTTTCTAACACTGTTTATGTCCACCTATTCAATTAGTTCTTCAATATAAATATATATGTCTGCACACACGGCTGTGTCTGTTTAATTAGTTTCTTTATGCTGTCCGTATCCATCTATTTAATTTGTTCTCCAATACAAATAAATATGTTTATACATACGGCTAGATAATATGAAGTAAACGAGATAGGGACGTAGATTAGAATTGGGGCAAATCCATGCGCCCCCCTTCACCATTAATCCAAAACTGATGGCCGCTACCCTATACGTGTGATTTCGCAATTTTCCATGTTTTGGCCTACGCTGGCCCGATATCACCTTAAAAGGCGGGGCATACTCCTCCAGCTACCAATGACCGCGTAGGATATATAAGCAAATCATTTTCGCTCTTACTCATCTTTATCGCTGAATTAGTGTCGAGACGCCATCATTACGAATTGAGTGGACCGGTATACAGGTATTTTCGCTGCTACATATTATTGTGTTCTTAGCTCATAGAACCGTAACGCAATATTCATTTCACCCCTTTAAAATAAATGTTCTTAATTCTATTCGTAGAAAAGCCTCGCTCCCCGCTATCATTTCAAACTATGGGAACTCTCACTCATCTTTATTCCTGGATCAGTGACGAGACGCCGTCATTACGAACAGCGCGGACTATGAAACAGGTAACTCCGGTTTCAGTACACTATCGCATCCTTGGTTTATAGAATCGTATGCCGATATCATCCACCCCTTTATACATTCTTTATTTCTATTTTCAGAGAATTGGAAGCAAGTTCTATGTATACAAACCTCGCTCCTCTACATCAATTTAAACTGCGGGATTTTTTCGGCATCTACATACCCGGTAGTGTACAGACCCTGGTTAAAACCATATCTACGTAATCGTGGTATTAACATTAATTAAATGTATTTAGACGGAAACTGTAATTGCCAGATATTTAGTTATCATTTTGTTCATTCGCAGGACTCGTCCCTGGGTCCATAGCCCCAACTCAGTTTAAACAGACACGACTGACAACCACATATATGCGATAAGATTGGAATTCAAAGGATCACGAGACCCACCTGTATTAAGGTATTCTTTGCGGCAACTAAGTACAAACATCTATTTGTGACTGGGGGCTCGATGAATCACTAGATAACTAGTCATTATATTTATCATTATGCCATTTCTATAGATATCAGTGATGTTTTTATCATTATAAATGATCAACCGCCTTGATCATTTTGCCGGATTTTCTCCTATGAACCAAGGATATCTACTTCAAAGCTATACCTCAGGTATAAAATTGCAAATATCGGCTTATATTTTCCGTATCAGTATGAGCATTTTAATTAGCCCATTTCTATGTAAGGATAGATGTCTATTCAGTAATTGTTATATATCACGTTAGAAATTTGGTATGTGCATATGTGTCCCCCTGACACTTATCCCCTGACGTGTTCCGAGGAGTATTTAAATTGAGAATCTAACATACTTAAATATTAGGACGTTATATTCATGCTGCCTATTATATGCCCTCATGGATAGCCACCATACCATGCCATGCAATACAAACCCCTTACTGACCTCCTTTCTTTCCTGACCCCATACAGTTATAGAGGTCCGACTGATATATCCTAACTGGATCCATCTTCATCATTCAGTCTTCTTGATTTGTAGGTAAGCCATAGTACTATCTAGCAGATACATGTTGCCTATTAAATTGTCAGTCAAGATCTATACCCTTATCATCAGCTAATTATTGCTAGTTTACTGCCCATCTCCACAACAAACAATAAAATTCCCCTCATTTTTGATTTTTTTAAAAATTCTCTGAGCTGTGCTACTTAGTATCTAAATAGGTTAAAAGAGAAGGATTAATTATAACGTATATGTAGACAACCTTTAGGAAATAATACCAGTACTTACTAACTAAGTTGTTTCTTCCTTCTTCTTTCTTCTCCTATATTTTACTTTGTTCGACATATTTTTTTATTGATGAACCATACAATGTATGTTTTTATTGCAATGTTTGTCTAGTTATATGTTGTCTATGAATAGACAACAACTCATCATATAGTGGTATATCATTGTTATGCAAGTAGACATCTGGCTCTGAATATGAAAATGAAATGTATTTATCATTGTGCACTGTCTAGCATATAGGAAGGATTTTAAAATATTGTTTATCTATTTTTAGAAACAAGATGGTATTGTTCTGATGAAGACACACATAAAGTGTCGAAACGCGCAGATGAAAACCATCTCTTCTTTGCACCACTAGGAGATGAAAACCATCTCTTTTCTGTATCATTGAGAAATCAAATGTATCAATAATTTATGTATCTTGCACACTTGTCTAAAGAATTTTTTTAATGTTTTTTTTTATTAATTTAGAACAATATGTCAATGAATGCTTTCATGATAATTTTATCAAATTAATTAAACCAAACCTTCTGTGCTATCTCAGTGCCTGGCTACTCTTTCTATTCTGACATTGCCAGATTCTGTATTTTGCCTGGGTGTGTTTATTTGTCATAAATTGTCTTACCCTGACCCAGGAATCTTATCCATTTCAGGGGGTCCCTGTTATTTACATATACATTCTCTGAAAACATTGAACATACTGCAAGGTTCCCCCCTGCCACCCACCACCCAGCCTCACCCTTTCCCTAGTGAGGCAAAACCAAGCCCATCGAAATATCTGGCGGTGCCAGTAAAATGCATGTCTAAATATGAAACCAGCAAACCAACACCACTGTTTCTGCAGAAACAAAAACCAAAATAAGGTGTACACCTTGAGGCATGGCAACGCCTCGCCAGGCAGACAACCAAGTTACAACTTCAGTGAAGAAAAAGAAACATTATCAGTAAAGCATCGTTCTCAGAAAGCCAATACATTAATATCAGATTATCAAGTCCCTGTATTAGGGAAAAGCTCCATTCTGGCCTCTGAGCCGCTCCGTGGAGGAGATGAAACTTGCCCCGCAACCACCACCTTGTTGTTATCATTCTTGTAAGTGTGACAAAACTCCTGCGCCTCATTCGAAGTGTCAAATCTGCCTCCCACGTCTACCTTAAGTCTGGCTTGATACAACATACCGTACCGTAGCCCTAGATTTCTCAGGGTAACCTTCACCCCGTTGAACTTGTGGCGGGGGTCCAGAACCGGAATAGTGAAGTCTGGAAAGAAAGATAGTTTTGACCACTGCCAGTGGACTTCGCCCCGTTCTCGGGCTAAACGCAAAATGGAATCTTGATTCCTAAAGTTCATAATCCTTGCAATGATGGGTCTTGGTGGAAGTCCTGGGCTAGGGCGGGGGCCCAGCGACCTATGTGCACGTTCTACTACAAATCCCTGAGTAAAGGCCTCCCTGCCAAACAGATCAGATAGCAATTGTTCAACAAAGACATCCATACGACCAGAAGTAGCCTTTTCCAGAACACCTAAAATGCGCACGTTATTGCGCTGACTGGACGCTTCTAGCTCCTCATTTTTAATCACGACCTCTTTCTGGATTCGTTCCACTCTGTCAAGTTGTTACTGTGACTGCGTCGCGCTGTCCTCAACATCCGATATTCGAGCCTCCGCCACATCCAACGGTCTTGAGCTTGAACCTTAGCACCCATGTCCGCCAAGCTTTTATCCAATGTATCGAATCTGCCATCCAAGGCCTTGAATCCCGCTCTCATTTCCTGGAGCATCGCAGCCGATAGTGCCGGAAGGTCTTCTGTATCTTCAGCCCCATGGGCTCCGTCAGCCATGTCGGTAGGGTCGTCGTTAGCGTTGTCCGCTACTTTCCCAAAGGGTAGGGTCCCTTGCTTTGGATCTTTGCTGCCCATGCCGCAGGATATTGAAAGAGCTCAGCTAGGGTGTGCTTGGTGGGGCAGGCGTGCAGGCAGGGACTAGGGATTGAGCGAAGGCTTCACTTAGGCTGGACAGTCGTGGATGGAAGCAGAGACAGCGTTCCTGGCGTCAAGTACAATAAGCCCAGCCTGGAGGCAGAGGCAGCATGGACTTCGCACTTGGCAGACCGCAGTGTGGACCCCAAACACAAGACCAGAGAGCTATCAGGACACCCGTGTCGCAGAATGCCTGGCCCCCAAAACAGTAAGGTCTATGAGTGAAGCATTGCAGGGGGAGGCCTATGCGGGATCAGCGACTCTCAGCCCAGTGGGATGTGAAGAAGCCGCGAGTATTACGTATTTCGCGGCACCACCTGTATACTCTGGATCAGTGTCAGGATGCACCCCAGTGAAACGATCCCCCTGTGCCCTCCGGGGCATGTAGGTATCTGGTTTATGAGGCACCAAGAGAGGAAGAAGCGCAGCAATTCTGTAGATCAGCTGTCACAGGGGAACATGTAGTGCACATGTAGCCAGGTAAGTGTACTGCCTGTGGTGTAAGGGCGATGTAGCCATAGAACTCCAAACCGGCCCCCAAGCAGATAGTCAGCACAGCGCCCTCAGCTCTCCTGCATAAGAACCAACACTTCAAAGAGACCCCGGGCCATTTTCCTCATTCCCTCCGGGGACCTGGCTGTGATGGACTCCTAGGGCATGAGGTGGAAAGAGGGAGAAGGCGCCACCCAGCCGGGCCGACAGCCGCGTCAATTCCACTTGTGGAACCAAGCAGGCTGCCCCCACACACACACAGCACCCCCTATGGCAATTGAGGGACCGGTAGGCCCTGTCCCCAATGCTGTCCCCCTGCAGAGCAGTAACTGCCGGATCGGGCCGCGCGCTACACACACAAAGCCCACTGCCCGGCTCGGAGCGTGCCTCAGGTGGGTCGGGGAGGGCAGCCCAGCAGCTATATGGAGAGTGACAACGGCATCGGCGCACCGACCGGCGGCCCCCGCTCACCTCTTATCCCAGCCACATCACGCTTCCTCGAAAACATCAGCAAGGCCTCAGCTCCCTGAGCTCAGTGCCCCCACACACAGCAGCTGGGAACACTGGACCAGCACGTTGCCGTGGCTTCAGGAGGAGATCGCTGGATTCCTCCTCGTCTCATGAAATCAGCGGTGTGCTTCCCGACTCTTTAACTTCGGTTCTTCATATTGCAAAATAGAGCAAAGCGAATCCGGCCGACAGAGCTTCAAGTGCAAGCGGCCATCTTGGACGCTTGCGTGGCCACGCCCCTAATTTCAGAAACTTAACAATACTGTGGATTAATTTTCTTTTTTTCCCTCCCCCAGACATCTCTCCCATCCCACCCCTAACCCTGAACCCACCCAGTCTCCCTAACCCCTCCTCCCTGAAACGCTCTCTCCCCAGGACCCCCTCAAAATCCCCCTCCCCATCCCATCAAGAAGCCAACAGGACTCGTGGTCCCAGTGATGACATGCTCCCACTACCAGGGTGTCCCCGTCCCACACTCATATAATACCATATGTGCTGATAAATCCAACAAAGTATCAAGAGAAAACCCAGCTAATAAATAGCACATAACTTACTAAAGCCTGGATGTGCATTCTTTTTTAGGAATAAATATGTCCACTGAAAAATACGTATACTCCGAGAAGAAAACCTTTAACTTTGCAGGGTTAAGATAAAAAGGCCCTTTAGCCTGAAATAATGATATAAGCTGACGAAGCTGCCAGCGTTTTTCAACTGTGCGATGAAAGTAGTCAGGTCGAACAAAACATTTCACACTCTTGCCTGTCCTCTTTCTATCAGGGCGAGCAAGCTCGTACAATGCCTCCTGATCAAGGACATTTTTAAGAGAGATAAGAATTGCTTGAGGTTTAGCTGTAGTTTGATTTGAACAAATAGAGAAGGGAAATCGGTGTGCCCTCTGCACCTCTCTTTGCCAGTTCCAGTGCTTAAGTTCCGGAAAAGCCTCGGAAAATACTTCAATGATGAACTTGTGATGATCTTGGCCCTCCACACCCTCGGGAATCTGCAGAATTCTAAGATTATTGCAGCGAGAGCGATTTTCTAAATCTGCCAGTTTCCACTGAGTATCGTCTTTTGTAGAACGCAGGGTCTCAGTCAGCATATTCTGTGCAACTAGTTTGTCCTCAAGGGAGGAAATCCTTGCCTCGGCTTCATTGAGCCTTGTTGTGAATTCTGTACAAGTCTTCGCTATACGTCGAACCGAGTTCTGTAGCTTGCGACAAGAGCTCTGTACTTTCCATCCTCATTTCCTCCCTATGAGTCATCATAGTCTGATAGATTTGAGCTAGCGAGATCTCTTCAGATGGATCTAAAGTTTTACCGTTAACCACCTCTGTGTTAGTACCGGAGCCACTTTCATTTCTACGAGAGTAGTCCCATTGTGGAGCGTTGTCACTATTGCTAATATCCACAAATGCAGGACCCAGTTTGCTCTCATACTTTTTCCGCACCGTGCTAGGACTATCATCAGAAGTGTCCCATTCTATGTCATCCGGCTGTGTACTACTGAAATCACTACCACCAGCTCCCTGTGGTTTATAACAGATATTAGATCCTAGCTCAGGATCGTCACTAGAAGAGTTAGAGTGCTCTGATAATGAATACAAATTGTCACCAGAGTCTATTTTCTTCACAGGCGACTTTTTGTTCTGCAAATCCATATCTGAATCTGCGTTTGCAGCCGTTGCAGCAGTGGCTATTAAACACGCCGATTTTCCCTCAATATTAGAGATATTCCCTCCATTGTCATTATACTTGAAGTCCCCGGCAACGCCTTCAACCGTGGGTGTTAACAGCAGAGGGTTTATATCAGCATTTCCCATATTTTGAGCAATTATCACATCTGGGGATTCTTGTTGTGATATCTTCATAGCTCCCTCTACAAATTCGACTTGAGGGGAGTTAACAAGTTTTTCTTTTCTTTACCACCCAAAAACAACTGGGGAATAGTGTGTTTACCGCTAATGTCCTTATCCTTACAAATTTTCTCATCAGCAAAATCCCCCTTATTGCCTTTGTTACCTTGAGTTGTGTGTGTAGAGTATCTAGAATTCACAGCTCCAGCCCCCGCTTCACCGCCATTAGAGTACGCCGGGGAGAGAGCTCTCCCTTTATCAACTTTGGGAGGCATCTCTGGAGTAGTGCAGCGTCAGCCCAATCGGCCTCCGTAGAAAGCTGCAGTCATGAGAAAACCATGCCGAATGCTCCAGTAGCCTCTTTGAAGTCTTTCAAGTCGTCGCAGCCCCTGCGATATCCCAGCCGCTGCGATACTCAACATTCCGGGGAGAGCTTTCAATCCTTTAAGCCCTGAACAGGTATGATTTTCCGTAGTTTTAAACAGCCGTTCACTCCCACGCCGATGCACCGCTTTTATCACACATTCAATTCAAGAGGCAGGAGGGCCGAAAATAGCCACAACAGCAGTTAAAGTCTCAGACGTATTCCACGCGTATACTACAGAGAACAAAGATCCAAGCTCTAATGTGTTAGCAATGTTCATATTCAATCCACAAAGTAGTTTCTTATATCACATCGCACCACACCAAAACAGCGAATGCAAATGCGAGATATTGTCTCCAAGTAGGACATCATTCTGTTCGAGACGGGGGAGCCCAGGAGCGAACAGCTCACACATCCGAGCTCGCGGACGCCATCTTGCCTCCGACACTGAGACGGTTCTGTGGAATTTTCAGAAAATCAGCATCAACATAATGAACAGACAGGTCTTGGTGTGAGCTTCATCTGTCAGTAACCAGATAGGCATCCTTTGAAACTCAGGAAGCCATCCTGTCCTGGGAGGAAGCCGCTCTACACTCCCAGGTCCCTTTGTCCACTCTCTGGGAGCAATACACATCTCACCACAGGTGATCGATCAGGGGGTCAGGTGAAAGCTAACACTTATGCCTTTTGGTTTTAGGCAGGAGAAAGACAACTCTCAAATTTTTTGATTTCCAAAATAGTAATGTATCCAACTTGACAATAAAGTTGAATTTAATATTAACCATTAAAATGATTCCTTGAACCAAATTTCTAGCTACTCCCAAACTGAATTTAGCATTTATTAAAGGTAATTGTGTAAACCAGTGATACCCTAGGGGAGAGCCAGATTTTTAACAGTGAAAAACGGCTTTGTAGGTTTTCACTGCCAGAACATGTAAAACATACATTATACATGTCCTACTTTTTAAATAGCATGGTGCCTGCCCTATAGGCTCTTAGGGCCTACATTAGGGGTGACATTAGTATATAAATGGAAGTTTTAGGCCTGGCAGAAGATTTGTTTTGGCAAGTTGAAATGGCCATTTTTAAACTGCACACCCAGGCTGCAATGGCAGGCCTGGAGACATGTTTTACAGTGCGACTTTTGTGGGTGGTAAAATATGTGTTGCGTCCCACTAGTAGCAGTTAAATTACAGGCCCTGAGTACATACAGTGGCATATATTAAGAATTTATAGGTAAATTACATATGCCAATTAGGTATATGCCAGTTTTACTATGATTAAAAGGGACAACACAAGCACCTGCCCACTGGTTAGCATGAGTGAAATGCTCAGAATACTATAGCAAACAAAAAGGGTTCAGGAAAAGAAGGCAAAAATCTGGGGGAATGCCACGGGAAAGATGGTCTTTTCCAACAAGCGTGAGTGAGACTGCATTGAGGGAATTTCCGGCAAAGGAAATGAAGGAAATTGAGAAGTGTGACAAACTTTACATACCCAGCATTGGGAAATGGAAAAGTACTGCTTCAAAAGACAGCAGTAACAGTGCTTTCCACGGATGAAAAAAAGGAACACCGCCATATTAATAGCATTGTAGGTGAAAAGGGTTCCGTGCATAAAAAGGGTGGAAAATAAGAAAAGTTACCTGTGAAAATGGTAAGCATTGTGTGCATAATGGACAAACATTTAGGGTACTGGAGAAGTAGTACGTATGGAAAGCTATGCCTTTCGTAGAGTTCTAAATATACCCCTCTTAAATAGATCAGCTAAGGCCGCCTGTTTTTACCAAAAATATATATACTACACATACGTACACGGTCTCTCAGTCTCATCTCTTTATCTATTGGTCCGCTGCAGTGTCATTCACATTTTGTTTCTGTCCACCATAGCAGAAGTGACGGGGCAGGAGAAGTGACGGGGCAGGGGTGTTGATTAGGCATGAGCAGGAGCAGTAATCGGGGGGGAGCAATGAAAGGACAGGAGCGGTGAACGGGGTAGGAGCGGTGAGCGAGGCAGGAGCGGTGATCAGGCAGGAGTGCTGACCGGACAGGAGTAGTGAACGCCAGGAGCGGTGAACGGGCAGAAGCGGTGAATCTGCAGGAGCGGTGACTGGGCAGGAGCGGTGACGGGGCAGGAGCGGCAACAGGAAAGGAGAGGTGACCGGGCAGGAGAGGTGACCGGGCAGGATGAGGTGACCGGGCAGGAGAGGTGACTGGGCAGGAGTGGTGATTAGGCATGAGCAGGAGCGGTAACCGGGTGGGAGCAATGAAAGGACAGGAGCAGTGAATGGGGCAAGAGCGGTGAACGGGGCAGGAGGGGTGAACAGGGCAGGAGCGGTGAACGGGGCAGGAGCAGTGAACGGGGCAGAAGCGGTGATCAGGCAGGAGTGCTGACCGGACAGGAGCGGTGAACAGGCAGGAGCGGTGAACGGGCAGGAGCGGTGATGGGGCAGGAGCAGTGACGGGGCAGGAGCAGTGACGGGGCAAGAGAGGCAACAGGAAAGGGGAGGTAACCGGGCAGGAGAGGTGACCGGGCAGGAGAGGTGACGGGCAGGAGGGGTAACCGGGCAGGAGAGGTAAACGGGCAGGAGAGGTGACTGGGCAGGACTAGTGACTGGGCAGGAGAGGTGATAGGGCAGGAGAAGTGACGGGGCAGGAGAGGTGATGGGGCAGGAGAGGTGATGGGGCAAGAGCGGTGAACGGGGCAGGAGCGGTGAACGGGGCAGGAGCGGTGAACGGGGCAGGAGCAGTGAACGGGGCAGAAGCGGTGATCAGGCAGGAGTGCTGACCGGACAGGAGCGGTGAACGGGCAGGAGCGGTGAACGGGCAGGAGCGGTGACGGGGCAGGAGCAGTGATGGGGCAGGAGCAGTGACGGGGCAAGAGAGGCAACAGGAAAGGGGAGGTAACCGGGCAGGGGAGGTGACCGGGCAGGAGAGGTGACGGGCAGGAGGGGTAACCGGGCAGGAGAGGTGACCCGGCAGGAGAGGTAAACGGGCAGGAGAGGTGACTGGGCAGGAGTAGTGACTGGGCAGGAGAGGTGATAGGGCAGGAGAAGTGACGGGGCAGGAGAGGTGATGGGGCAGGAGAGGTGATGGGGCATGAGCAGGAGCGGTAACCGGGCGAGAGCGGTGAAAGGATAGGAGCGGTGAAAGGACAGGAGCGGTGAAAGGGCACAGGAGTAGTGAATGGGGCAGGAGCAGTGAATGGGGCAGGAGCAGTGAACGGGGCAGGAGCAGTGAACGGGGCAGGAGCAGTGAACGGGGCAAGAGCAGTGAACGGGGCAAGAGCAGTGAACGGAGCAGGAACAGTGAACGGGGCAGGAGCAGTGAAAGGGGCAGGAGCAGTGAACAGGGCAGGAGCAGTGAACGGGGCAGGAGCAGTGATGTGGCAGGGGAAGTGACGGGGCAGGGGAAGTGACGGGGCAGGAGAAGTGACGGGTCAGAAGAAGTGACAGGGCAGGAGCGGTGAATGGGTAGGAGCGGTGAATGGATAGGAGCGTTGTATGGGGCAGGAGCGATAGACTGGGAGGAGTGGTGACGGGGCCGGAGTGGTGACGGGGCACGAGAGTTGACGGGGCAGGAGCGGTGATGGGGCAAGAGCAGTGATGGGCAGGAGAAGTGACTGGGAAGGGAAAGTGACAGGGCAGGAGAAGTGACTGGGCGGGAGTAGTGATTGGGTAGGAGCAGTGATTAGGCATGAGCAGGAGTGGTGAATGGGTAGGAGCAGTGATCGGGCAGGAGCGGTGAACGGGGAGGAGCGGTGAACGGGCAGGAGCGGGGAATGGGCAGGAGCAGTGAACGGGCAGGAGTGGTGACGGGACAGGGGAAATGACAGGGAAGGAGTGGTGACTGGGTAGGAGAAGTGACCTGTACTTATGTTCCATGCCTATTTATTTATTTACTATTGCATGACATCCACTGATGTGTCTGCAAAGCATACCTGTTGCCCCGAATTTTGTCCTTAATTTTGACCCCTTGTCCTGAATTTTTACACTCGCCATCCTGAATTTGCACCCATGCCATTGTTCCTGCTTATATTTTGCACGCTCTACATAAACCTTTATTCCCAATGAGTATTTGCTTTTTCCTGAATTAAACCTCAAATAAACATGTTTATCCATTGTTTGAATTAAATACCGTTATAAGTTGTAACTGGTCAATGAAATTCTAAACGTACTAAAATTGGTATGTTTTGCGATTTCTAGCCACACCCCTGACTCCGCCCACTGATCCAATCTTCGGTTATTCCTGCCCCTTGATTCTCCACCCACAGTTCCCCTACTTTTTATTCCCTACTTCGACCACTGTATACACAGACTACTACCACCACAACACACCTCTGTTGAGAGACACTGGAGTGAGCGCAAGACACGACGTGTGCGCACGGCTGCACTGCTATGCTATTAATAATCTATACAATCAGACTAAACATATTGTATAGTATTGTAATTGCATTTATATAGCGCTGACTACACCTGACGAGGCGTCGAAGCGCTTAGTTGACGTTTTAGGATTTACTTTTAAGGTCGTATTGCTTTTTTAAAGTAAATGTCATATTAGCGATTTGTTCCTATTGTTATGGCTGGCGCTCTGCCTATTTTTAATTTATACCTGCAAAATACATTGGTGTCGTTAAGACATGTAAATACATGAGTAATTAAAGTATTATAGAAATGCCAATACAATGCAACACAAGAGTTGGACGCTGCTGGCTACATCTTCATTGGTTCCCCGTTTCAAAGGTCCTGTCCACCCAAAAGCAAAAAAAACCTGGCTGCCACATTTATTTTCAACTTTATGCCACATGATCACGCCTCCAAGGCATTGAGACTGCTCACTAACGCCATCTTAATGCCAAAGTCAACACCCCCTTCCAGAAAGCAGTACACAGATAAGACAGTCACAGTTTCCAATGTATATGAGCACATTTTGGGGAGTTTTAGGACTCTTCTCTTAAAACAAACAGAGGAAGGAGCTTATGCCTTCATGCATAATTAACTGAAAACTGGCTCACACACCACAAATACATACACAATCGGGAGTAGCACCTGCGTGCAGGGGGCCACCAATCCTATAGGGGGGGCCCAACCAATCTGTGGGCTCACATTGAGCCCAATGCCAATGAATATTTGTAAGATATAGGGGACTCGGGCCTCTCATCACTTTAAAAATGAAATTTGTTCTAAGACCCCCAAAAAGACTACATTCACTAAACGTTCCTGAGAATTATGCGGAAGCGCTCAGCCAGATTGCAGAGAGCGCTGCAAGGGCTCATAACTTTGCCTTTCCCCACGGATACACAATAGGCCACTCAGTGGTTCTGTGGTAAAGGAAAATGAGCCCTCACAAAGCACTACAACAAAATAAACTTTGTGTTACAGACCCCCAAAAAGACTACATTCAGTAAAAATTCCAGAGAATTGTCTGGAAGTGCTCAGCCAGATTCCAGAGAGCGCTGCACGTTTTCTCCAGTCACGCGGCACAAGGTAAGCTTTTCAAATGTTAGTAAACTCTCTCAATATCTCAGCTTCTTTAATGTTGCAGAACATTTTCAACATCTGGGACTGCTTATAGGGAGCAAAAACTCCTTTTAAATTCAAACTCCTAAATTCAAGACATCTTGTTAAACCTGGCATCTTTTGCTGTGTATCCCCTGTATTTATGCTTCCTGATCTCCTGGTTTTTAATCTGTTTTTGCTGGTTTAGTGTCTCTGTGTACTTTTTCACTGCTGTTCAGTGTTAAAGTGCAAGTGCTCTTATTGTAAATTATATTATGGATTGGTGTTTCCATGATTGGCATATTTGATTTACTAGTAAGTCCCTAGTAAATTGCACTGAAGGTGCCAGGGCCTGTAAATCAAACGCTGCTAGTGGGCCTTCAGCACTAGTTGTTCCACCCACACACACAGCCCTGTAAATGGTTCTCAGACCTGCCACTGCTATGTCTGCGCACAGTTTATAGCTGCCATGTCGACCTGGCAAGTCCTTGCCAGGGCCTAATGTTCCCTTTCTAAGTCACCCCTAAGGTAGGCCTATGGTACCCCTGTGGGCAGGGTGGCGTGTATATTGAAGGTAGGACTTGTACTGGTGTGTGTCACATCTCCTGCTATTGAATTATAGTGTATTTATATCGTTTTTCACTATGGAAAGGCTATCTGTTCCATAGGATAAAATGGGAGCTTGCTTATAACATCTTATAAGCATATCTTCCCATTGGGGCAATGTAGAGAAATGGGGTTTAGTATGCCTGAACTCAGAATATAAAAATGTGTCTTTTAGTAAAGAAGATTTTTATGTTCTGTGTTTGAAATTACCACTTTTAGAAAGTATTTTCTTGCTCAGCCATCCTGTGTGCCTCTGCTGGGTTTTTGGATTGACTGTCAGGCTTTGGAGTGACAGGGGCTGAGGATGTGCATTCTCTTCAGACAGCCCCTGAAGGGGGGGTCGAGGTGTATCCTGCCTTTCCTGGATGAGTCAAGGCTGGGCTGAATAGACCTGGGCTGCATTTAGAGTATTGGAAGGAGCTTTCCTTGCACCTGAATGGGCCTGGTCTGCCTTGGACAATGCTGTCTCCATCTCCTGGGGGGCAGAGCTAGCCTGAAACCGTGATGGCCGCCTAATCCCGGAGCTCCTCCGTCTCGCACTGCTATCCTACACTTATCCTGTGAGTTGTGCTCTATTTTCGACACCCCGTAACAGCTGGGAGTGTGACCCGGAGGTGGACATGTTTGTCCTACTGAGTGCCTTGGGAATTTTCCCTGCAGATGCCTCGAGGCTTGTCGGGGCCTGGACCCCGCTGAGCCTGGTGAAGCAGCGGCCGGGAGTGCACGCCTCTCCCGGCTGGAGCCGAGATCCCCTGGCGCGGCTGCTCCTGGGGACGTCCCTGGCTGCGGAGCGCTCTGGCGGGGTTGCGGAGATACGGAGGTGAGCGGCGGCACTGGCATTGGGGGCACGGGATTGCGGTGGTGGGGGCTCTGATCTCGGGTCCTCCCCCCGCTTCCCCCCTGCGGAGGGCCACGCTCGCCTCGGCGGCACATTGGGAATGCCGGCGCGAGGAGCAGCGTACAGCCTGCTGGGGCCCCTGACCCTTCCAGCTGCTCTACTGTGATTCCTGGGCGAAGTGCGGGCCCGTGTGCCCCCCTCCCGGACCCGCCTGGGGAGTGTTGTGTGAGGGGCCGATCCTGCAGCACCGCGACTGGGTGCGAGTTGCCCCCCTGATGCCCTGGGGCACTCCGGTGCATTGCCTGCAATATTGGTCAGTGGTGGGGGGCGAGATTTCCTCAAGTGCTCCTGCGCCCCCCTTGCGGGCTTAATTCACTGGACTGGGGCGCTGGAGGCCTAGAAGTGTAGCGGACGCCATTTTGGAGTGGGCCCCTCGTGCAGGACGGCGGGCAGGTCTCCGGCTGTGTGGGCACCGTTCCTTCCCTGCGGGGTGGCCTGACCAGTGGAGCTTTATCGCGGCGTGTACCTAGGGGCACAGAAATGCGTGACTGCCCTGGTACCTTATTCGTGGTCGGGCTTGGCGGTCCCTGGCACTGCCCCTCCAGCAGCCGGTGCTGGCTGCTTCAACAGGGGCACTGGATGGACGATTGGCGGCGGGGCTTCCTTGCTCTCTCTTCATTTGGCCTTCTTGGATTGTGGTGCCTCCATTCGCCGGTGTCGCTGGGCGAATAGATTCTGCGGAGGGACATTTGGCGGTGCTGGTGCCACCCTGCGGCAAGCGGCCGCATCTCGCTGCCTGTAGTCCCTGGAGTCAGGCTCTCTCTTGGGAAGTTAGACACATGTATCCTGGGTGTGCTGGTCCAGAGGCTTGACCCGCGGTGACTGGAGGTACCGGTTCAGTCTCCCTGCTTGGGTCAATCGGACAGGACACAGCCCAAGCTATCCTATGGCTCCCGAGGTACCAAGCCGGTGGAAGATGCGGGGAGCAGTGGTCATGTGGAGCGCGATACGGCGGAGGAGGCTCAGCAGCAAGACTTGTGTGGCTTGCTCATCACCATGGAGAAGAACCTACAGGGGGGAATGACCACTTTGGGGACCAAACTCGACGCCCTCACGTACCGTATCGTCCGAATGGCTGAGCGGCTGGACAAACATGCGGAACGCCTCGATATGTCGGAGAGACGGATTACTGAAGTAGAGGAGGCCCAGTCCTCCCAAGACGCTGAGAGTAAGCAGATCGGTAGAGCCTTGCAGTCCCTACTTGATAAAACCGAAGATTTGGAGGCCCGCTCGCGGCGGTGCAAACTCCGTATCACGGGCCTTCCGGAGACCACACAGACGGGCGACATGGAACCCTTTATCGAGAGCCTACTAAAGAAACTTCTCGGGGACAACGCCTTTTCCGACATGTTTGTGGTCGAGAGAGCACACCGATCGCTAGGTGCACGGCCTAAGACGGGGGCCCCCCGACCTATAATTGCCAAACTGCTTAACTACCGCGATGTGGCCCTGAAGTTGGCCAGGGACAAGCAACCTTTGCAGTATGAGGGCTCGGTGCTGTCATTGTATCCGGATTTCACCGCTAGGGTGCAGGAGGCCAGGAAGCAGTTTGCCCCAATGAAGCTGAGGATTAGTAGGCAAGGGAGATCTATGATATTCACGGATCCCAAGGCGCTACAGAAGGCCCTGAAGGACTGGCAGAGAGGCCCGATCACCTAGAAACGGGGCGGCGGATGCTGCGGGTGGCGCCCTGGATGAGCAGGACTGAATGGACCTTGTACAGATAAGCTGCACGATTCATTATGTATACTGCTCAGATGCGGGGGTGGGGGAGAGGCGGGGGTAGGCTGCTGTGGGAGCCCGTGCTCTGGGGGGCTACCTGTTTTGACTGGTAACAACTGCCCACGCCACTGATGGTAAGGATAGGTGCGATGTGACTGCTGCAGATGCCTTCATACTTCACTTGCCGCTGTGCGTTGTGATGCCCCGCTCTCCTGCCCCCTGGGTAGTGACTGAAGGTTATTGGTCGATGGTATAGACGCTTTATATCTTCTAAGGGGTCTGTGCTATTCTTGGATCCTGACTGCGGCTGCGGGGGTCATTGTTCTAATATTTTTGCTATGTGGGGTTTCTAGTACTCAAGTTCAAGTTCAAGTTCAAGAATTTATATAGCGCACTACTCACCCAGAGGGTCTCAAGGCGCGTGGGGATGGGGTTCATTATTTATCGAATAGCCAGGTTTTAAGTTCTTTCTGAAGGAGATGTGGTTCTGTGTAAGGCGGAGGTGGGTGGGGAGTGAGTTCCAGGTCTTGGCCGCCAAGTAGGAGAAGCATCTACCTCCAATGGTGGATCTTTGGATGCGCGGAATTGCGGCGAGGCCTTGATCGGAAGACCTTAATTGGCGGGTGGGTGTGCAGAAGGATAGTCGGGTGTTGAGGCATTCGGGCCCTAGCTTGTAGAGGGCCTTGTGTGCGTGGGTGAGGAGACGGAATGTTATTCTCTTGTTGACGGGGAGCCAGTGGAGGTCTTTCAGGTGGCCGGTAATGTGATTTTGGCGAGGGATGTCCAAGATGAGTCTCGCTGATGCGTTTTGGATGCGTTGGAGTTTTTTCAGTAATTTGTCTGTAATTCCGGCATAGAGGGTGTTTCCGTAGTCCAGTCGACTCGTGACTAGTGCGTGGGTGACAGTTTTTCTTGTCTCGGAGGGGATCCAACGGAAGATTTTTTTGAGCATACGAAGTATGTTGAAGCAGGAGGAAGAGACGGCGTTGACTTGTCTGGTCATCGAGAGTGAGGAATCTAGGATGAAGTCCAGGTTGCGTGCGTGATCTGTGGGTGTGGGTGCTGTGCCCAGAGCTGAAGGCCACCATGAGTCGTCCCAGGCAGAGGGGGATGATCCTAGGATGAGCACCTCCGTTTTGTCTGAGTTAAGTTTTAGGCGGCTGGTTTTCATCCATTCGGCAACTTCTTTCATACCTTCGTGAAGATTGGTTTTGGCGGAGTTAGGGTCTTTGGTAAGGGAAAGGATCAGCTGGGTGTCATCAGCGTAGGAGATGATGTTAAGGTTGTTTTGACGCGCGATGGAAGCGAATGGGCTCATGTAGACGTTGAAGAGGGTGGGACTGAGTGATGATCCTTGTGGTACACCGCAAATGACTTCGGTAGCCTCGATTTGAATGGGGGAAGTCGTACTTTCTGGGTTCTTCCGGCGAGGAAGGAGACGATCCAGCCCAGCGCTTTTCCTTGTATTCCGATATTGTTGAGGCGTTGTATGAGGGTGCTGTGACAGACTGTGTCGAAGGCGGCGGAGAGGTCGAGTAGAATGAGGGCCGCTGTTTCTCCGTTGTCTAGTAGTGTTCGGATGTCGTCTGTAGCTGCGATGAGGGCGGTCTCGGTGCTGTGTTTGGCTCGAAAGCCATTTTGTGAGGGATCGAGGGAGTTGTTGGCTTTGAGGAAGGGGGCGAGTTGGCTATTGACGGCTTTCTCGATGACTTTTGCCGGGAAAGGGAGGAGGGATATTGGGCGGTAGTTTTTGAGTTCAGAGGGGTCTGCTGTGGGTTTCTTCAGGAGGGCGCTGACTTCGGCATGTTTCCTGCTATCTGGGAAGGTAGCAGAGTTGAAGGAGCAGTTGATAACATCACGGCGGTGGGGTGCGATGATGGAGTCTGCTTTGTTGAAGATGTAGTGGGGACATGGGTCGGTTGGCGAGCCAGAATGGATGGAATTCATGAGGCGGATGGTGTCTTCGGTGGTGATTGGGTTCCAGGCGTTGAGATTGTTGGAGGGTGGTATAGGTTCTGAGGGGGGTGGGTAGGATTGTTCGTTGGTATTGTTTTCGAAGCTGTTATGTATGTCGGCAATTTTGTTGTAGAAGAAGGAGGATAACGAATCGCAGAGGTCTTGGGAGGGGGTGATGTCGTTTGAGGCTGCGGTGGGGTTGGTAAATTCTTTGACGATATTGAATAGTTCCTTGCTGTTATGGGCATTGTTGTCGAGTCGATTCTTGAAGGCTGATTTCTTGGTGGATCGAATCAGCTGGTGGTGTTTGCGGGTGGCTGCCTTGAAGGTGGTCATGTTGTCGGTGGTTGTTTTTTTTTCCATGTTTTCTCGAGAGTACGGCAAAGTTTCTTAGATTTTTTAAGGTCATCGTTGAACCAGGGGGCCTTTTTGCTGTCTTGTTTGGTGTGATGGTTTTTCAAGGGTGCTAATTCGTCAGCGCTGTGAGTGATCCATTGTTTGAGTTTGATGGCAGCTTGGTTAGGGTCAGATGAGAGGGCGGGTGGGTTTTGGTTGAGCGATGTGAGGAGTTGGTCGGTGGTGATTTTGTTCCATTTTCTTCGGGGAATAGGTTGTGGGGGGTTGTGGGTCGAGGTGGTTTTGTAGCTGAAGTGAACACAACTGTGGTCCGTCCAATGGAGAGCTGTGGTGCGATCGAAGGAGATGTGTTTGCTGGAAGTGAAGATTGGGTCTAGCGTATGTCCGGCTATGTGGGTGGGGGAGTCAACAAGTTGTTTGAGTCCGAGATTGGCTAGGTTATTCAGTAGGGTGGTGGTGTTGCTGTCGTTATTCTTTTCCATGTGGAAGTTGAGGTCTCCTAGTAGGATGTAGTTCTCGGAGGCGAGGGCATGAGGACTGATGAAGTCAGTGATGTCCTCGCTGAATTGTTTACGTGTTCCTGGAGGCCTGTAGATGAGGGTGCCTCTGAGTGTGGTTCTGGGGTCAGTGTGGACCTGGAAGTGGAGGTGTTCGGCGGTGGAAAAGTTAGCGTCGGAGCTGGTCGTGATTTTGACGGTGTTTTTATGGACGATGGCGATGCCTCCTCCTGTTTGGACGGGGTACTCTTTACGGATGATCTTGTAATTGTCCGGGATGGCTATGGCGATGTCGGGTGTTGATGATGCATTCATCCATGTTTCAGTGAGGAAGGCGACGTCTGGTGATATAACGTCAAGTAGATCCCAGAGTTCGGTGGCGTGTCTGTGGACCGAGCGGGTGTTCAGTAGGATGCACTTCAGGTGGTTAGGGTCGGACTTGTGTTTGGGGATAGTGGTTGTGGTAGGGGTCTTGACGCTGGTGAATTTGCAGGAGTGGCATGCGAAGGGCCCATGAGTGCGTCCTGGGGCAGCTTCGAAGCATTGGGGAGTGTGCCTGGGGTTAAGGGCTAGGAGGGTGGCTGCATCATACTTGATGCGGCCAGAGTGCGGTTTGCGGGGGCCTGGCACTGGGCGCGGACGGGCGTAGAAGGGCTTACCTTTGGCGCACCTTTGGCGCGGCCGCAGCGAGTGGACGCTGCGCGTAAGTCCATCTGTCTATAATGGGTAGTGGAGGGGGGCGGAGCGTGGGAGGGGCAGCTGGGAGGCGGGAGCGAGGTGGAGTGACAGTGTGGGAAGGCACAACAAAACAAAATGGCAGCAACGATAACAACAAATGCTGCGAGGCAGGGCGAGATTGGGCAAAAAGGAGCGCTATGGGGGAGAATTAGTGCAGCAAATGCTAGCGGTTCAAAGCGCAATGGTAGCGTTAAAAGCGCTATGAAATTTGGCAGCAGTTTAAGTAAAATGCACACAGCAATGAAATTGTACAGACAGGCAGGCGAGGCAAAAATCACTCAACAATTAGCAACCAGCAAAGCAATACAAAGCCCAGCAGTGCGCAAAAGAACTCGAAATGCAAAACGTAAAATGCACTCAGCAGTCAGTAATCAGTGAAGTAACACAAAGCCCAGCAGTGCGTAAGCGAACTCGGAATGCAAAACGAGAAATGCTCTCAGCAATCGCTAATCAGTAAAGCAATATCGAGCCTAGCAGTGCGCAAATGAATAGACAGAGGCTAGCGCTTGGAAAGATATTTGGCAGAATCAGAAGCGCTACGCCACAATACCAAATGAGGAGGAGGTGAGGGGAGCGACCGCTTCTGCCGAGGACAGGACGGTCACAGCTCTCCGTGTGGACTCGGACGGCGTGTGAGTTCAGTGGGTGGGAGGGGCAGCTGGGAGGCGGGAGCGAGGTGGAGTGACGGTGTGGGAAGGCACAACAAAACAAAATGGCAGCAACAATAACAACAAATGCTGCGAGGCAGGGCGAGATTGGGCAGAAAGGAGCGCTATGGGGGAGAATTAGTGCAGCAAATGCTAGCGGTTCAAAGCGCAATGGTTGCGTTAAAAGCGCTATGAAATTTGGCAGCAGTTTAAGTAAAATGCACACAGCAATGAAATTGTACAGACAGGCAGGCGAGGCAAAAATCACTCAACAATTAGCAACCAGCAAAGCAATACAAAGCCCAGCAGTGCGCAAAAGAACTCGAAATGCAAAACGTAAAATGCACTCAGCAGTCAATAATCAGTGAAGTAACACAAAGCCCAGCAGTGCGCAAGCGAACTCGGAATGCAAAACGAGAAATGCTCTCAGCAATCGCTAATCAGTAAAGCAATATCGAGCCTAGCAGTGCGCAAATGAATAGACAGAGGCTAGCGCTTGGAAAGATATTTGGCAGAATCAGAAGCGCTACACCACGATACCAAATGAGGAGGAGGTGAGCGGAGCGACCGCTTCTGCCGAGGACAGGACGGTCACCGATAGTACTGATGGTAATGTATTTACAACTCGTAATTTGCTTCCTCTTTGAGGCAGGGGGGCGGCGCGGGCGATGGCACTCATTTTTTCTTGTTGTATACAGACTGTATTTGCGGGCTACCTTTGCCCTTGCGTGATAACCACTGAGTTCTACTGTGTGCTATGGGGGGGAGGGGATGGGATGTTTGACCTAGTTGTTCTGGCTATGAGCCTTATTGCATTGGTGAGGGGTTGGGGAATGGGGCGGGACTTGGTGGGTGGAAGGGTGTGCGCGGCCTAGTTGGGGCAGGGCAGGCGTGGGTGGGTGTATGGGGGGGAATGTTTGGAGGGACGGGCATTTGCACTAAAACGAGACAGATTATGCTGAGTCAGCTTGATATGCTTTTCAGATTTCTGGGTACGGCACTGACAGTTCATATTAGTTTGAGCAGGCCCAGTCTGACTTTTGTGGGGAGTTGTTATGCTTTGTTTTCATGCTGTGTAATTTGTTTGTTGCGAATGGGCAACTTTGCTGGGTCACCTCATCTATTTTGGCCACAACACAGAGTTGAGATGTACATACAGGCACGCACTATGGAACAGGCACTCCTGGGGATAATCCTGACACACTGACGTTGCTAACCTGGAATGTTCGGGGTCTTAACGACCACAGAAAGGTCCGCAAGGTATTGCAATGTTTTGCGCGGTGGGGTGTAGATATCGCCCTATTGCAGGAGATGCACTTACACTCTGACAGCCCAATTCTCCGTTACAGAGGCTTGGTGGGGAACGCTCATGCTGCTGGGTTTACATCTCACGTCAGAGGGGTGCTCACGTGGGTCAACCCGAAGACGCACATCAAGATGACGCCTTTAGCGACTGACGGCATACCATCACGCGGTGTTGTGGGAAAGGCATGGATGTCTGTGTGGTGAATAGCTACGGCCCCAATTACGACGACCCTGACTTTTACACGGACCTAGGGACAAAAGTTGAGAAGTACTCAAAGGGGGATGTGCTCTGAGGAGGCGACTTTAATATGACCAGGCAACCGCACCTAGATAGATTGGACGGACCCGACCGTCGTCCTTCGGCCTCGGCTAGAGCACTAGAATCTCAAATGGCCCACTTGGACTTGCGTAACATATGGAGACATTTGCACCCTACGCAAGGTGGTTACACACACTACTCGGCCCCACACAACATACACACCAGGATAGATTACTGGTTGACTACGACAAGCCTTACTCGAATAGTGCGCGCATGCTCGGTCTTACCGCGTACCTATTCAGACCACTCCCCTATTCTGTTGACGCTGATGGCTTCAGCGAAGCGCATCCCACCGTTTGCTTGGCGCTTTCCTCCGTACTCGCTGCTGGACGCCTCCTTTAAGGAGGAACTGGCGGCGGCCATTGAGACCTTTTTTCAAACTAATGTGGGCTCTGTGGACTCGTTCCAGACTGTCTGGGAAGCGTTCAAGGTGTACATTAGAGGGGTCACCCTGTCGAAACATGCGGGAGTTCTAAAATCGATCAGGGGGAGGCTGCGTACTTTGGAGTCCAAACTGGAGGAGCTGGAGCGAAAGCAGGTCCACAAAGGCAGTGTGGCACTAGCTCAGGAGATAGCCAGCATGCTACGCGAATACGAGGAGGCTGACTCGGAGATAAAACATCTGGGAAAATACGCAACAGCTCGGGTGTATGGGGAGGGGGATCGCCCGGGCGCGGTTCTGGCGCAGTTGGCTAAGCGCCGATGGGACAGAACGTCGATCCCAGTAATGAGGTCCTCTACGTCTGAGGAGCCGCTCCCTGATGAGCAGGTGGCGGAGCGTTTTTGGGAGTATTATACAAAACTATACGCTTCGCGGGGCCCTATATCGGAGGAGTGTATACTAGATTACCTATCCCACATCAAGCTCCCTTGGCTGTCGGACGTGGAACGAGAATTCCTGGCGCGGCCAATAAAACGGGTAGAAATTGTTTGGGCGCTATCTGCAAAGAGGGCTGGTGGCGCACCGGGCAGCGATGGCCTAACTGCGGTCTTTTATAAGGCCCATTCGGAATTACTGATACCACATCTCCTCTCCCTCTGCGAGGACATGGCGGACACTGGCACAATGCTGCCTACTCTACAAGAAGCTATCAGAGTGGCAATCCTCAAACCCAACAAGGACCCGGGAGACTGTGCCTCCTACCTCCCTTTGTCGCTGCTCAACGTCGATGCGATGATATTTGCGAAGGTAGTCGGCAATCGCCTTGCCCCCATGATAACCTCGCTGGTGACCCGGAGCAGGCCGGCTTTGTACCGACCCAAAACCTTACGTACAATCTGCGGACGGCCTTTGCGGCGTTTCAACACACACGCCCTGATGTCCCCGCGGTGGCGGTCTTTCTTGACATGGAGAAGGCCTTCGACACCGTTGAGTGGCCTTTCCTTCGCCAGGTTCTGAGTCGCATGGGGGTGTGTGAGCTGTTTCTGCCGTTACTGGCTACGCTGTACACCCACCCGTCTGCCCGCATACGGATAGGTTCTTTCACCTCGGGTCCTATACGGATCAGCAGAGGCACGAGGCAGGGATGCCCTCTCTCCCCTATATTGTATGCACTGGTTGCGGAACCCTTGGCTTGCGCCTTGCGGGAATATCATAGCCACAAAGGGATACGCTTCCCCACCTATAATTTGATCGTATCTACGTACGCTGATGACACCCTCCTCTATGTTAGGGATCCGGAGATGCACCTGCCGGCTGTACTCCATGAGGTGGTCCTGTTTAGCTTGCTATCGGGGATACATGTTAACTGGAAAAAGTCCCTTATGTTTCCGCTTACTCCAGCCACGCGGCCCTTTGAGCTGGACTATCCTATTCAGTGGTCCACGGAAGCAGTTCGGTACTTGGGGATACGTCTCCACACGGACTCGGAAGTGGTACTCCGTGAGAATTATGGGGTGGCTGTCTCGAAGCTAGAGGACGATGTGGAGAGATGGATAGCGCTCCCACTATCACTGATGGGACGAATCTCCCTGATGAAAATGGTCGTTCTCCCGCACTTTTTGTTTTTATTCAGTAACATACCTATGGTTTTATCACAGCACTTTTTCCAGCGGATACAATCATTAATGTTGCGACTGGCCTGGGCCGGGAAACAGCCCTGAGTAGCATGGAAAATATTAGTGCGTCCATACGAGACGGGAGGGCTGGGAGCCCCGGATTTGGAGCTTTACTACCGTGTGGAGCAATGTGCCCCCGCTTACCACTGGAACCAGTGAACAGTCCCCATATACGTATAGAGTCCATAGTGGCAGACCCAACGCCCTTGCCGGCACTGTTATCCAGACCTCCAGATCGCAGAACAGGTCTCCTTGATTCTCTAAACATTGTCACGTACGCCTGGCATCACATGATGGATATCCAGGTGTGTAGCCTCCTGTACACCCCTAGCGCTCCTGTGGAGTGGTGCACGTGGTTGTCACCATGTAGGGACAAAGGAGTGGTGGAGGCTCTGAGGGGGCTGCGGATCCATACTATGGGTGACCTCTTTTCTGGGTTGTCAGCTCGGTGTTGGAGTGAGATAGAGACGGAGGATGGGTCTCATTCACTTTTAGCACGCTTCCAGTTCCACAGAGTGCGACTCGCTATTAGGGGCCTACTGGGGGAGGACATGGAGGAACCTGTGATAGTGACAGCTTTTGACTACATTGTCAATGCTAAGGCCCCTTCTAAACTAATCACCAATCTATATCGCATTGCCCTTTCTGAGAGGACAGCGGAATATGCCAAACCGAGATTGGCGTGGCAGGCTGACTTGAGAATTGAACTGGGGGAGGAGATGTGACAGTATTTCTGCACGAGTACAAGGAGAATATCTCTGAATGGCAGACATAGGCTGCAGCACTTTACATATCTCAACAGGGTGTACTACACCTCCGATAGACTACATAGATATGGCCTGCGCGACGATGCTAAGTGTGGGAGATGTGGGGTTTTACTAGCCGACTTTATACATGTTGCTTGGGCTTGCCCAGGTGTCCTCGCCTTTTGGAACTCAGTGTACCGTGAAGTCAACGAGATCACGCAACTCGGGCTGACTCCTGACCCCCTGTTAGCCATACTGGGATACTCCAAGCCCCTTCGCCCCAGATATAGAAGACTGGTAGATATGGCTTTCCTTATTGCCAAACGGTGTATTGCGCGTGCTTGGATGCGTGGCCCGGCCCCTAAATTAACACAGTGGACTAGGGAAATGACTTATTGCTGCACACAGACGGAACTGTATAGCGACCTGCTCCCACCGTGCAATAGGTCTAAGAACTACTGGTCCCTGTTCACTGATAGACGCCGCACAGGTGACGATGAGTCGGACGAGAACACCTCTCCCCCACTGACTGACACTGCTCTGACTGCAACGATGGAGACCGCTATGTAAACGATTCACTATTAACTGTTCTCGGTTGCGGAGGGGGGTTCTGGACCTTGGCGACGTGTCCCACGGGTGCCCCCGCTGAGCGCTAAGGCGAATGGTGCTATCTCCACAGAGTCAGGGTCTCTGGATATACGATGTCTCAACCTGCAGTTTGCTGTCTACCAATGTGTCATTCCATTACCTGTGTATTTTTGATATTGTTTATTATATGCTCCAGCTCTGCTCTTTATGTTAATTATGCTCTTTATGTCCACTGCCATGGACAGTGCTGATCGCCCATGTTTTTCTTTCTTTTTGTTTTTTCTGTAATGTTCTTTTCTATATGCTAATAAAATAAAATAAAAAAATAAAAATGCTGTCTCCATCTCCTGTCAGGAAGCAGGGCCGGATAGGACAGAGCGGGTTTGGGCTGGGCACAGACACTCTCTGCCCAAGAGAACAAAGAGAAACTGAGTATAAATACTTGGGCCCAAACCCCAGAACCTTAGAAATCGCTGAAATCAAGGAACTTGCCAAGAAGAAGAGCTGAAAGAACTGCTAGGGGGATTACTGCGCCTTTCATGTGTTGTTGTTTTGTTGGGTTGGCTTGCAGTTGATGCTTCTGCCTTGGGCAATGAAAGGACTGGACAGAACATTCCCAACTTCTTGCTGAGTATCTCCAAGGGCTTGAAGTAGAGCTTGCCTCCTGTTTTGAAGTCTCAGGGACTGCAAAGATGTCACAGACCTCTGGGTACTGCCTCTGGAACTGTGGTTTCAGTTGCCACAGAAGGGAGAAAGCAACCAACTCCGTCACCTACACCATCTCTGGCTCTATGTCCTGAAGGCACCGCAGACGGCACCACCACATCTCACACCACAACCCTGGTCTCACCGACGATAACGGCGGTGGTGGCCGCCACCGCGCCGCTGCTTTCACTGTGACCAGTGGGCACTGCACTCTGGACTGGCTCGCTTCACTTCGCGCCCTGGTCTCACCAATGCCGTTGCTGCCTGCTGACTTCAACATCGGTGACCGCATCGTGGCGTGGGGGCACTGTCTGTAAGTCTCACAACGCATTGCCCCACAGTACACCGCAGTCTGCTCAACCGATGACAGCTCCTTGAAACCAACTCTGTCACCTGCACGGTGATCTGTCAGCACCGCAATGAACACCGCCTTCACTCTGCACCGCAGCCCTGTTCTCACCGATGCAGCTGGACGACAGTCATCAAGCTGCTGCCTGCACCGCGACTTCAGGGCACCGCATGCCGCACCGCTACGTTTCGCATCACAACCGTGATGGTTGCCATGACCGGCCTGCACCAACATGTTTGGCCACAATGAAAAGGTACTGTTTACAAGTCTGCTGACGCGGGCAGACAGAACTGTTGGATTCTGTTGTTCTCAGCACCGGAGTAGCACTGACTACAAGGACCTGCATTTTAAAGGTTATTCTTGCTAAGTGCCTATTTTTAAGTACTGTATGTTGCAATTTTATCTTTGATGTCTTGTCTTAACTATATAAAAATGTTGGATATTTTTCTAAAATGGTGTGGTGTCCTTTTGTAGTGTTTTCACTGTATTACTGTTGGTTATGTGCAAATGCTTTACACACTGCCGCTGAGATAAGCTTGACTGCTCGTGCCAAGCTACCAAGGGGGTGAGCAAGGGTTATTTCAGGTGTGTACCCCCCTTATCCTGACTAGAAGGGAGGGTCCCTACTTGGACAAAGGTGCAAGCCATTGCCAACTAGAAAGCCCCATTTCTATTTATTTTTATTTTAAAGGTTTTGTATAGCGCGAACAAAACCCTTACGGGTATCAGAGCGCTTCACAAGTGGGGAAGTTAGACAAACAAAGAAGTTTGAGATAAAGACATATGTTACAGCTGGAATGTTCCAGGAATCCGAGATAAAGTTCAAGAGAATTTCGTCATGAGTAGGGATTTTACTTCTTTTTTGAAGGATGCAAATGATAGGTTGCGTCTGGTTTCTGGGGGTAATGCATTCCAAATCCTTGGAGCAATTCCAGAGAAGGCGCGATTATGCGTTTTCTTCTTAGCAAATCTTTGAGGCTTCAGAAGGAGGTTATTGGTGCTCCTAGAGGATCTGTTCCCACACGAGAGCTCAAGTTTCTGGGCCAGGTAACTCGGGGTGTTGTGGTGTAGAGCTTTGTAATTTGTAATTTTTGTAATTTGTAATTTATATTTATATAGCGCTTTATCACCAACGGTCTCTCTTTGTGTGTCATGCAGGCGATTTTTAGTTGGATCCTTGCTTCAAGCGGTAGCCAATTGAGCGTCTTGAAGTCTGGAGAGATGTGGCAATGTCTTTTAGAACCCGTGATGAGTCTGGCCGCTGAGTTAAGTGATGCTCTAAGCGGAGCAGTTGACGATCTAGGGAGTCCAGTAAGTGTTGCACTACCATAGTCTAGTCTAGGAAGAACAAGTGCTTGGACTGCCAGTTTGAAGTCAGCTGCTGGGAGGAAAGGTTTTAGTTTTCTTAGGGTGTGTATCTGAAAGTTTGCTCCTTTTACTGCAGCACTGATATGTTTTTGCATGTTTAGGTTGCTGTCCAGAGTTACTCCCAGAGATTTTGCTGAGTCGATTAAAAGAGGTTGGCAAATAAGCGCTGAAAGTTGTTTAAGCCATTCTGGAATGATGTCTGTTTGGTTAGGTGGGGCAATTAGTAGGAATTCGGTTTTGAGGGAGTTTAGTTTGAGGTGGTTGTCAGATAACCAAGATTGGGTGTTTTGTAGGGTTGAGTTGAGAGCCTTGATGTCGTCCGGTGAGTTTATCTTTAAATAAAGTTGTGTGTCGTCAGCGTACATGTGAAAGAGGATATTAGATGAGTTGAGGATTTCGGTGAGAGGTTCCATGAATAAGTTGAACAGAGTGGGTGATAGGGAGGAGCCCTGTGGGACTCCTAATGTGACTGGGATGGTCTTGGACAAGGATTGGTTGACCTTGAACCTTTGGGATCTATTGCTGAGGAAAGAGCTAAACCAGTTTAGAACTGATCCTGATAAGCCCATTCTGTGTTGGAGGAGGTCAAGTAGATTTTCATGTTTTACGGTGTCGAAAGCTGACGATAAGTCAAGCAGGATAAGTAAAATAGGCCTTGCGTTTCCACTTAACCTACAGCGACTGGTGTACACTACAACCATATCGCAGCACTTTCGCTTATTAAAGCTGCAAAACAAATGCAATGAAGCTACAGTCAGCTTGACATACAGGAACAGGGAGGTTTGTAGCGGCTCTCAAGCTGTCACTGGTGTGCATTCTGGTATCACATACACAGACTACCACCACACCTCTGTTGATAGACAATAGAGTGATGGCAAGACACGACGTGTGCATGCAGGCGGCCGCACCTCTTGCTGTGCTATTATAAATCCATACTTTCAGACTAAGCATATGTCGCTTTAAGATTTACATTTAAGGCCGATTTGCTTTTTTTAAACTAAATGTCATATTAGATATTTGTTCCTCTTCTTATGGTTGGCAGTCTGCTTATTTTTAATTTATACCTACAAAATACATTAGTGTCTCTAAGACATGTAAATAGATGAGCAATTAAAGTATTATACAAATTCCAATACAATGCAATACAAGAGTTGGACGCTGCTGGCTACCTCGTCATTGGTTCCTTCAAAGGCCCCATCTACCTAGAAAGAAAAACTAGCTACCACATTTATTTTCAGCTTGATGCCTCATGATCACGCCTCCAAGACACTGAGACGGCTTACTGACGCAATCTTACTCCCAAAGTCAACACCTCCTCCAGAAAGCAGTACACAGATAAGACAGTCACAGTTTAAATCCATATTCTCATACTTTTGGGAGTTTTAGGACTCTGCTCTTAAAATTTAAAGAGGAAAGAGCTTATGCCTTCATGCATCATTAGCCGAAAACTGGCTCACACACCACAAAGACATACACAATCAGGAGCAGATTCTGCGTGCAGGGGCCACTAATTCTACAGGGGGCCCCAACCCCTCTGTGGGCTCACATTGAGCCCAGGGCCAATGAATATAGATGTAAGATATAGGGGACACAGGGGCCTCTCATCACTTTCTGTAGAGGAGCTTAGAACTTTGCCTTTCCCCACGGATACACAATAGGCGACACAGTGGTTCTGTAGTAAAGAAAAATGA
This sequence comes from Lissotriton helveticus, assembly GCF_964261635.1. NCBI lineage: Eukaryota > Metazoa > Chordata > Amphibia > Caudata > Salamandridae > Lissotriton > Lissotriton helveticus. The sequence continues at coordinate 765,360,135 of NC_136057.1, read as the reverse complement.
GCCCTCACAAAGCATTACAACAACAAAAAACTTTGTTTTACAGACCCCCAAAAAGATTATATTCAGCAAAAATTCCGGAGAATTGTCTGAAAGCACTCAGTCAGATTGCAGAGAACGCTGCAAGTTTTCTCCCGTCACGTGGCACAATGTATGCTTTTCAAATATTAGTAAACTCTCTCAACATCTCAGCTTCTTTAATGTTGCGGAACATTGTGAACATCTCAGACTACTTAAAGGGAGCAAAAACTCCTTTTACATTCACACTCCTAAATTTAAGACATCTTGTTAAACCTGGCATCTTTTGCTGTGTTTCCCCTGTCTTTTTGCTTTCTGATCTCCTGGTTTTTACTCTGTTTTTGCTGGTTTAGTGTCTCTGTGTACTTTTTCACTGCTGTTAAGTGTTAAAGTGCAAGTGCTCCTATTGTAAATTATATTATGGATTGGTGTTTTCATGATTGGAATATTTGATTTAGTAGTAAGTCCCTAGTAAAGTGCACTGAGGGTGCTTGGGCCTCTAAATCAAACACTGCTAGTGGGCCTGCAGCACTGGTTGTGCCACCAACACAAGCAGCACTGTAAATGGTTCTCAGGCCTGCCACTGCTATGTCCGCGCACAGTTTATAACTGCCATGTCGACCTGTCAAGTAACCCCACTTGCCTGGCCCTAATGTTCCGCCTTTCTTACATTTAAGTCACCCCTGAGGTAGGCCCAAGGTAACCCTGTGGGCGGGGTGGCGAGCATATTAAAGGTAGGACATGTACTGATGTGTGTGACATGTCCTGGTAGTGAATTATAGTGTATTTCATATTTTACTATGGAAAGGCTATCTGTTCCATAGGATAGATTGGGAGTTTGCTTATAACATCTTATAAGCATATCTTCCGATTAGGACAACGCAGAGAAATTGGGTTTAGTATTCTTGAACTCAAAATATAAAAATGAATCTTTTAGTAAAGAAAAGATTTATGAACTGTGTTTGTAAATACCACTTTTAGAAAGTATTTTCTTGCTTAGCCATCCTGTGTGCCTTTGGTGGGTTTGTGGATTGACTGTCTGACTTTGGAGTGACGGGCTGGGGATATGCATTCTCTTTAAACAGTCGCTGGGGGGCGGTTTGAGCTGTGTCTTGCCTTTCCTGGATGAGTGAGGGTTGAGTTGAATATACCTGGGCTGCAATTAGAGTAGTGGGAGATGATGTCCTTGCACCTGAATGGGCTTGGTCTGCCTTGTACACTGCTATCTCCACTTCCTGCCAGGAATCTGGGCCAGAGAGGACAGAACTGGTTTGGGCTGGGCACAGACACTCTCTGCCCAAGAGAACAAAGAGAAACTGAGTATAACTACCGGGGCCCAAACCCCAGAACATTAGACCTCATTGAAATCAAGGGACCTGCCAGAAAGAAGAGCTGAAAGAACTGCCAGGAGGAGTACTGCCCCTTTTCTGTGTTGTTGCTTTGTTGGGTTGGCCTACAGTTGCTGCTTCTGCCTTGGGGAGTTAAAGGACTGGACTGAACTTTCTCAACTTGTTGCTGAGTATCTCCAAGGGCTTGAAGTAGAGCTTGCCTCCTGTTTTGAAGTCTAAGGGACTGCAAAGACTTCACAGCATTCAGAGTACCGCCTCTGAAACCGTGGTTTAAATAGCCACAGAGGGAGGAAAGCAACCAACTCGGTCAACAACTCTGTTGCAGGCTCTGTGTCCTGAAGGCACCCCAAAAGCACCGCTGCATCTCGCACCTGAACCCTGGTCTCATTGATGATGATGAATGACGCCCCTGCCACCGAGCTGCTGCTTGCACAGTGATCTGTGGGCACAGCACTCTGCACTGGCTTGCTTCTCTTCGCTGCCCTGGTCTCTCCAATGCCTGCTGCCCTCAACATCCGTGACAACATTGTGCAAGGGGGCACCATTCGTAAGTCTTACGACGCAATGGCCCGCACCACACTGCAGTCCAGACTCACCAACGCCAGCTCCCCGCAACCAGCTCTGTCACCTGCACTGTGATCTGTTCACTCCTCACCGCATCCCTGGTCTCACCGACACCACTGCATGACCGTCATCAAGCTGCTTTCTGCACCACAACTTCAGGGCACCGCATGCCACACTGCTACATTTCGCATTGCAACCATGACGGTTACTACGACTGGCCTGCACCAACATGATCGTTGAAACTAAAATGTACTGTTCACGAGTATGCCAACGCGGTCAGATGGAACTGTTGGATTTTGTTGTTCTCAGCACCACAGTACCACCGGACAGAGCTACTAACTACAAGGAACTGCATTTTAAAGCTTATTCTTGCAAAGTGCATATTTTTAAGTACTGTATGTTGGATTTTTATTATTGTGGTCTTGTTTTACCTATATATAAATAGTGTATATTTTTCTTAACTGCTGTTGTGTACTTTTGTAGTGTTTTCACTGTATTACTGTTGGTTATGTGCAAATGCTTTACACACTGCCTCTGAGATAAGCCTGACTGCCGTCTCAAGGTAACAAGGGGGTGAGCCTTATAGGTCATGTGGTATCTAGAGTTCAACAACACTTTACCATTACTGTTACTATGAATATTAACAATCAACATAGTAAAATTATCCCGATCTTGCTGGATTCCCGTGCCACTGGAAAGTTCTTAGATATCACCTTAGCCAAATCATTTGGGATATGTCTACTCAAGACAGGACACCTGGTACCTGTTAGAGCAGTTGATGGGTTTGAATTGTCGTAAATACATAGAAAGAGAAGACCAGGTCTAAGATGGTGTGCTGCCCTGAATGGTGAACGAGGATCACACAGGAGCCGGTGTGGAAGAGTGTGTAGAGTCACACTGGGCTGAAAAATTCCCATCAGACCACCCATGTGGCGGCATTTCATCATATGGGAATAGGCAATCGCTCCATGCACCGCCCATGTCTTCAAGCGATGGTGCGGAAATGGAGAGCGACGCGCTGAGCCACAGTCATGCTCAGAGAAAAAGAAAATTGTGAGATGAGTGCAGTGTTCTGGAGGAAGTGCTTACTAAAATTGACTACCTAGACTAAGGGGAGTGCCTGTAGAGATTAGTGTAGGTGTCAAGATTAAAAACACGCCTAGTAGTAGATGAGTGAGACTACATTATGGCGCATGTGCAGAGTGGTCAACTAGTTTCAGCTTGATGGAGTATTACTCCAGCCTTCGTCAGGACCTTATAAATGATAGGCTACTGCAACAGGGTGTGTTAGGTGTACAAATACAGAAATAATAAATAGAATACGTGCAATGTACTTAAGGAAGTCATATATCTCCCCAGAACTTGGAACCTCAATGTCCACTGGAGACAGAAAGGAGATCTTCTTCCTGTCAAAAAGACAAAAAATACCATGTACCCAATTAAACACATGAAACCACATAACCCCACAGTCACCATCAGAACAGAACACACCTGCGAGAACAATTTGCGTTCCGCATAACATATAAGCATACTAGCTTCATCAAATAGAGGCATTTCCTCCTAGTGATACTCACCCAGCTTTGTGTGGGTGAAAGCCTCACCTCGCCCGGCAACCGCTCGGGAAATAGAGGCCCCGCTCTAATGTGTAGAAAAAAGGACACAATTAGCGCACAACTCTTATGTGTCCTACCCAATTGTTATACACATGTAACCCAATAGACGTGTGGTAGACTGCCGACTGGCTTGCCAAAAGTTACCCCCGTCATTGGACCGACACTAATTATTTAAGGTAGGTAACTAATCCTGGGAGAGAGAGAGGACAAAATAGGATGGTGTCAATGCCACGGGCAGCCGTTAGTGTCCCCATATCTGAACCTGAGACTTGCAATACGAGTCCCATGGTATATAGCAGCAAAAAAAGTTTTTGCAGCTAACCAGAAAGGACCCAAGTCTAAAAGCATTGCCCTGGGTAAAGTGAAGATTGTTAATTAACAGTACTGTCTGTATCCGTACTGATTGCTACAGGGCAGTCATCCCATCATAAAATCACCAAACTTACCTATCCGTCGGTGCCCATTGCTCTAAGCCGAGCGGAAGGGGAGGCACCGACGTATCCGCCTACTTCCTTTAAGTACTGGGGCTTCTTGACTGTGCAGCCAATTATAATGTCCCAGTTGGCATGCAATTCCGAGTCATCAGATCTCGAGTGAATCAGAGGAAAAGAACGCTCACCTCCGTTAGCAGGAATCGAGTAACTGAAAACACGGGAGCGCCAGACCGCACAAACCTAGCACTAATCTTCACGCGCATGCGCAGAAGTCCTCGGGCTGAAAATCGAAAAACACTATACCTTTGCGCATGCGCCGAATTATTTCGGGGCGCCTCAAACAATAGCGATCATAAATGTTTAGAGCAGCTGGTCTATATAGCATAATGAAACTCATAATACCGAGCTACAACTGGACTGGGCTAAATAAGCCACCTCACAGTTGGCGAACAGCCGTGGAACTCTACTATTGAACCAAAAGCATTTACCAAAGGGTTTGTACAAAATGGGAATAAAATAATCCCTATATAAAAGTGCAGTATCAGGTCGATTTACTGCAGATATCAATACTTAGATAGTATGTATGGTTGAGGCCAAAAGTTGGGGGTAACAGTCCTTATGCCATATGTACAGTTGAGCAGAATGCTCAAAGGGTAGGCACTCGGAGCAAAAAGCACGTGAACTGCCCGGGAAAGGTGCATAAATGCAATGTGCTAGCGTAATAGGGAGCCGTGGCACAGAAAGATGTTCATGATATTAGGCCAGGGGAAAAGAAGGGATGACAGGGGGCAGGCAAGCAGAAGGAGTCACACACAATTCAATTGGGTGAGCTAATGATGTAAACAATCGACAAGTTTACATCTTGAATATACAGACCCGCAACAGGAAGTTGCTCTAAATACTGAAAAAACCAAGTGTGCAGAGGGTCAAAGGGGAAATAATTTATCGACCTGTCAACTCATGCCCCTAGAGTCAAAGTAAATACATAGAAAGAGAAGACCAGGTCTAAGATGGTGTGCTGCCCTGAATGGTGAACGAGGATCACACAGGAGCATGTGTGGAAGAGTGTGTAGAGTCACACTGGGCTGAAAAATTCCCATCAGACCACCCATGTGGCGGCATTTCATCATATGGGAATAGGCAATCGCTCCATGCACCGCCCATGTCTTCAAGCGACGGTGCGGAAATGGAGAGCGACACGCTGAGCCACAGTCATGTTCAAAGAAAAAGAAAATTGTGAGATGAGTGCAGTGCTCTGGAGGAAGTGCTTACTAAAATTGACTACCTAGACTAAGGGGAGTGCCTGTAGAGATTAGTGTAGGTGTCAAGATTAAAAACACGCCTAGTAGTAGATGAGTGAGACTACATTATGGCGCATGTGCAGAGTGGTCAACTAGTTTCAGCTTGATGGAGTATTACTCCAGCCTTTGTCAGGACCTTATAAATGATAGGCTACTGCAACTTTTGGCCCCAACCATACATACTATCTAAGTATTGATATCTACAGTAAATCGACCTGATACTGCACTTTTATATAGGGATTATTTTATTCCCATTTTGTACAAACCCTTTGGTAAATCCTTTTGGTTCAATAGTAGATTTCCACGGCTGTTCGCCAACTGTGAGGTGGCTTATTTAGCCCAGTCCAGTTGTAGCTCGGTATTATGAGTTTCATTATGCTATATAGACCAGCTGCTCTAAACATTTATGATCACTATTGTTTGAGGCGCCCCGAAATAATTCGGCGCATGCGCAAAGGTATAGTGTTTTTCGATTTTCAGCCCGAGGACTTCTGCGCATGCGCGTGAAGATTAGTGCTCGGTTTGTGGGGTCTGGCGCTCCCGTGTTTTCAGTTACTCGATTCCTGCTAACGCAGGAGAGCGTTCTTTTCCTCTGATTCACTCGAGATCTGATGACTCGGAATTGCATGCCAACTGGGACATTATAATTGGCTGCACAGTCAAGAAGCCCCAGTACTTAAAGGAAGTAGGCGGATCCGTCGGTGCCTCCCCTTCCGCTCGGCTTAGAGCAATGGGCACCGACGGATAGGTAAGTTTGGTGATTTTATGATGGGATTACTGCCCTGTAGCAATCAGTACGGATACAGACAGTACTGTTAATTAACAATCTTCACTTTACCCAGGGCAATGCTTTTAGACTTGGGTCCTTTTTGGTTAGCTGCAGAAACTTTTTTTGCTGCTATATACCATGGGACTCGTATTGCAAATCTCAGGTTCAGATATGGGGACACTAACGGCTGCCCGTGGCATTGACACCATCCCATTTTGTCCTCTCTCTCTCCCAGGGTTAGTTACCTACCTTAAATAATTAGTGTCGGTCCAATGACGGGGGTAACTTTTGGCAAGCCAGTCGGTAGTCTACCACACGTCTATTGGGTTACATGTGTATAACAATTGGGTAGGACACATAAGAGATGTGCGCTAATTGTGTCCTTTTTTCTACACATTAGAGTGGGGCCTCTATTTCCCGAGCGATTGCCGGGCGAGGTGAGGCTTTCACCCACACAAAGCTGGGTGAGTATCACTAGGAGGAAATGCCTCTATGTGATGAAGCTAGTATGCTTATATGTTATGCGGAACGCAAATTGTTCTCGCAGGTGTGTTCTGTTCTGATGGTGGCTGTGGGGTTATGTGGTTTCAAGTGTGTAATTGGGTACATGGTATTTTTGTCTTTTTGACAGGAAGAAGATCTCCTTTCTGTCTCCAGAGGACTTCATCTCACAATTTTCTTTTTCTTTGACCATGACTGTGGCTCAGCGCGTCGCTCTCCATTTCCGCACCGTCGCTTGAAGACATGGGCGGTGCATGGAGCGATTGCCTATTCCCATATGATGAAATGCCGCCACATGGGTGGTCTGATGGGAATTTTTCAGCCCAGTGTGACTCTACACACTCTTCCACACATGCTCCTGTGTGATCCTCGTTCACCATTCAGGGCAGCACACCATCTTAGACCTGGTCTTCTCTTTCTATGTATTTACTTTGACTCTAGGGGCATGAGTTGACAGGTCGATAAATTATTTCCCCTTTGACCCTCTGCACACTTGGTTTTTTCAGTATTTAGAGCAACTTCCTGTTGCGGGTCTGTATATTCAAGATGTAAACTTGTCGATTGTTTACATCATTAGCTCACCCAATTGAATTGTGTGTGACTCCTTCTGCTTGCCTGCCCCCTGTCATCCCTTCTTTTCCCCTGGCCTAATATCATGAACATCTTTCTGTGCCACGGCTCCCTATTACGCTAGCACATTGCATTTATGCACCTTTCCCGGGCAGTTCACGTGCTTTTTGCTCCGAGTGCCTACCCTTTGAGCATTCTGCTCAACTGTACATATGGCATAAGGACTGTTACCCCCAACTTTTGGCCTCAACCATACATACTATCTAAGTATTGATATCTGCAGTAAATCGACCTGATACTGCACTCTTATATAGGGATTATTTTATTCCCATTTTGTACAAACCCTTTGGTAAATCCTTTTGGTTCAATAGTAGAGTTCCACGGCTGTTCGCCAACTGTGAGGTGGCTTATTTAGCCCAGTCCAGTTGTAGCTCGGTATTATGAGTTTCATTATGCTATATAGACCAGCTGCTCTAAACATTTATGATCGCTATTGTTTGAGTCGCCCCGAAATAATTCGGCGCATGCGCAAAGGTATGGTGTTTTTCGATTTTCAGCCCGAGGACTTCTGCGCATGCGCATGAAGATTAGTGCTAGGTTTGTGGGGTCTGGCGCTCCCGTGTTTTCAGTTACTCGATTCCTGTTAATGCAGGTGAGCGTTCTTTTCCTCTGATTCACTCGAGATCTGATGACTCGGAATTGCATGGCAACCGGGACATTATAATTGGCTGTACAGTCAAGAAGCCCCAGTACTTAAAGGAAGTAGGCGGATCCGTCGGTGCCTCCCCTTCCGCTCGGCTTAGAGCAATGGGCACCGACGGATAGGTAAGTTTGGTGATTTTATGATGGGATGACTGCCCTGTAGCAATCAGTACGGATACAGACAGTACTGTTAATTAACAATCTTCACTTTACCCAGGGCAATGCTTTTAGACTTGGGTCCTTTCTGGTTAGCTGCAAAAACTTTTTTTGCTGCTATATACCATGGGACTCGTATTGCAAGTCTCAGGTTCAGATATAGGGACACTAACGGCTGCCCGTGGCATTGACACCATCCTATTTTGTCCTCTCTCTCTCCCAGGGTTAGTTACCTACCTTAAATAATTAGTGTCGGTCCAATGACGGGGGTAACTTTTGGCAAGCCAGTCGGTAGTCTACCACACGTCTATTGGGTTACATGTGTATAACAATTGGGTAGGACACATAAGAGTTGTGCGCTAATTGTGTCTTTTTTTCTACACATTAGAGCGGGGCCTCTATTTCCCGAGTGGTTGCGGGGCGAGGTGAGGCTTTCACCCAAACAAAGCTGGGTGAGTATCACTAGGAGGAAATGCCTCTATTTGATGAAGCTAGTATGCTTATATGTTATGTGGAACGCAAATTGTTCTCGCAGGTGTGTTCTGTTCTGATGGTGACTGTGGGGTTATGTGGTTTCATGTGTGTAATTGGGTACATGGTATTTTTTGTCTTTTTGACAGGAAGAAGATCTCCTTTCTGTCTCCAGTGGACATTGAGGTTCCAAGTTCTGGGGAGATATATGACTTCCTTAAGTACATTGCACGTATTCTATTTATTATTTCTGTATTTGTACACCTAACACACCCTGTTGCAGTAGCCTATCATTTATAAGGTCCTGACGAAGGCTGGAGTAATACTCCATCAAGCTGAAACTAGTTGACCACTCTGCACATGCGCCATAATGTAGTCTCACTCATCTACTACTAGGCGTGTTTTTAATCTTGACACCTACACTAATCTCTACAGGCACTCCCCTTAGTCTAGGTAGTCAATTTTAGTAAGCACTTCCTCCAGAGCACTGCACTCATCTCACAATTTTCTTTTTCTTTGAGCATGACTGTGGCTCAGCGCGTCGCTCTCCATTTCCGCACCGTCGCTTGAAGACATGGGCGGTGCATGGAGCGATTGCCTATTCCCATATGATGAAATGCCGCCACATGGGTGGTCTGATGGGAATTCTTCAGCCCAGTGTGACTCTACACACTCTTCCACACATGCTCCTGTGTGATCCTCATTCACCATTCAGGGCAGCACACCATCTTAGACCTGGTCTTCTCTTTCTATGTATTTACTTTGACTCTAGGGGCATGAGTTGACAGGTCGATAAATTATTTCCCCTTTGACCCTCTGCACACTTGGTTTTTTCAGTATTTAGAGCAACTTCCTGTTGCGGGTCTGTATATTCAAGATGTAAACTTATCGATTGTTTACATCATTAGCTCACCCAATTGAATTGTGTGTGACTCCTTCTGCTTGCCTGCCCCTTGTCATCCCTTCTTTTCCCCTGGCCTAGTATCATGAACATCTTTCTGTGCCACGGCTCCCTATTACGCTAGCACATTGCATTTATGCACCTTTCCCGGGCAGTTCATGTGCTTTTTGCTCCGAGTGCCTACCCTTTGAGCATTCTGCCTCAACTGTACATATGGCATAAGACTGTTACCCCCAACTTTTGGCCTCAACCATACATACTATCTAAGTATTGATATCTGCAGTAAATCGACCTGATACTGCACTTTTATATAGGGATTATTTTATTCCCATTTTGTACAAACCCTTTGGTAAATCCTTTTGGTTCAATAGTAGAGTTCCAGGGCTGTTCGCCAACTGTGAGGTGGCTTATTTAGCCCAGTCCAGTTGTAGCTCGGTATTATGAGTTTCATTATGCTATATAGACCAGCTGCTCTAAACATTTATGATCGCTATTGTTTGAGGCGCCCCAAAATAATTCGGCGCATGCGCAAAGGTATGGTGTTTTTCAATTTCAGCCGGAGGACTTCTGCGCATGCGCGTGAAGATTAGTGCAAGGTTTGCGGGGTCTGGCGCTCCCGTGTTTTCAGTTACTCGATTCCTGCTAACGCAGGTGAGCGTTCTTTTCCTCTGATTCACTCGAGATCTGATGACTCGGAATTGCATGCCAACTGTGACATTATAATTGGCTGCACAGTCAAGAAGCCCCAGTACTTAAAGGAAGTAGGCGGATCCGTCGGTGCCTCCCCTTCCGCTCGGCTTAGAGCAATGGGCACGGACGGATAGGTAAGTTTGGTGATTTTATGATGGGATGACTGCCCTGTAGCAATCAGTACAGATACAGACAGTACTGTTAATTAGCAATCTTCACTTTACCCAGGGCAATGCTTTCAGACTTGGGACCTTTCTGGTTAGCTGCAAAAACTTTTTTTGCTGCTATATACCATGGGACTCGTATTGCAAGTCTCAGGTTCAGATATAGGGACACTAACGGCTGCCCGTGGCATTGACACCATCCTATTTTGTCCTCTCTCTCTCCCAGGGTTAGTTACCTACCTTAAATAATTAGTGTCGGTCCAATGACGGGGGTAACTTTTGGCAAGCCAGTCGGTAGTCTACCACACGTCTATTGGGTTACATGTGTATAACAATTGGGTAGGACACATAAGAGTTGTGCGCTAATTGTGTCCTTTTTTCTACACATTAGAGCGGGGCCTCTATTTCCCGAGTGGTTGCCGGGCGAGGTGAGGCTTTCACCCAAACAAAGCTGGGTGAGTATCACTAGGAGGAAATGCCTCTATTTGATGAAGCTAGTATGCTCATATGTTATGCGGAACGCAAATTGTTCTCGCAGGTGTGTTCTGTTCTGATGGTGACTGTGGGGTTATGTGGTTTCATGTGTTTAATTGGGTACATGGTATTTTTTGTCTTTTTGACAGGAAGAAGATCTCCTTTCTGTCTCCAGTGGACATTGAGGTTCCAAGTTCTGGGGAGATATATGACTTCCTTAAGTACATTGCACGTATTCTATTTATTATTTCTGTATTTGTACACCTAACACACCCTGTTGCAGTAGCCTATCATTTATAAGGTCCTGACGAAGGCTGGAGTAATACTCCATCAAGCTGAAACTAGTTGACCACTCTGCACATGCGCCATAATGTAGTCTCACTCATCTGCTACTAGGCGTGTATTTAATCTTGACACCTACACTAATCTCTACAGGCACTCCCCTTAGTCTAGGTAGTCAATTTTAGTAAGCACTTCCTCCAGAGCACTGCACTCATCTCACAATTTTCTTTTTCTTTGAGCATGACTGTGGCTCAGAGCGTCGCTCTCCATTTCCGCACCGTCGCTTGAAGACATGGGCGGTGCATGGAGCGATTGCCTATTCCCATATGATGAAATGCCGCCACATGAGTGGTCTGATGGGAATTTTTCAGCCCAGTGTGACTCTACACACTCTTCCACACATGCTCCTGTGTGATCCTCGTTCACCATTCAGGGCAGCACACCATCTTAGACCTGGTCTTCTCTTTCTATGTATTTACTTTGACTCTAGGGGCATGAGTTGACAGGTCGATAAATTATTTCCCCTTTGACCCTCTGCACACATGGTTTTTTCAGTATTTAGAGCAACTTCCTGTTGCGGGTCTATATATTCAAGATGTAAACTTATCGATTGTTTACATCATTAGCTCACCCAATTGAATTGTGTGTGACTCCTTCTGCTTGCCTGCCCCCTGTCCTCCCTTCTTTTCCCCTGGCCTAGTATCATGAACATCTTTCTGTGCCACGGCTCCCTATTACACTAGCACATTGCATTTATGCACCTTTCCCGGGCAGTTCACGTGCTTTTTGCTCCGAGTGCCTACCCTTTAAGTATTCTGCCTCAACTGTACATATGGCATAAGGACTGTTACCCCCTACTTTTGGCCTCAACCATACATACTATCTAAGTATTGATATCTGCAGTAAATCGACCTGATACTGCACTTTTATATAGGGATTATTTTATTCCCATTTTGTACAAACCCTTTGGTAAATCCTTTTGGTTCAATAGTAGAGTTCCACGGCTGTTCGCCAACTGTGAGGTGGCTTATTTAGCCCAGTCCAGTTGTAGCTCGGTATTATGAGTTTCATTATGCTATATAGACCAGCTGCTCTAAACATTTATGATCGCTATTGTTTGAGGCGCCCCGAAATAATTCGGCGCATGCGCAAAGGTATGGTGTTTTTCGATTTTCAGCCCGAGGACTTCTGCGCATGCGCGTGAAGATTAGTGCTAGGTTTGTGGGGTCTGGCGCTCCCGTGTTTTCAGTTACTCGATTCCTGCTAACGCAGGTGAGCGTTCTTTTCCTCTGATTCACTCGAGATCTGATGACTCGGAATTGCATGCCAACTGGGACATTATAATTGGCTGCACAGTCAAGAAGCCCAGGTACTTAAAGGAAGTAGGCGGATCCATCGGTGCCTCCCCTTCCGCTCGGCTTAGAGCAATGGGCACCGACGGATAGGTAAGTTTGGTGATTTTATGATGGGATGACTGCCCTGTAGCAATCAGTACGGATACAGACAGTACTGTTAATTAACAATCTTCACTTTACCCAGGGCAATGCTTTTAGACTTGGGTCCTTTCTGGTTAGCTGCAAAAACTTTTTTTGCTGCTATATACCATGGGACTCGTATTGCAAGTCTCAGGTTCAGATATAGGGACACTAACGGCTGCCCGTGGCATTGACACCATCATATTTTGTCCTCTCTCTCTCCCAGGGTTAGTTACCTATCTTAAATAATTAGTGTCGGTCCAATGACGGGGGTAACTTTTGGCAAGCCAGTCGGTAGTCTACCACACGTCTATTGGGTTACATGTGTATAACAATTGGGTAGGACACATAAGAGTTGTGCGCTAATTGTGTCCTTTTTTCTACACATTAGAGCGGGGCCTCTATTTCCCGAGTGGTTGCCGGGCGAGGTGAGGCTTTCACCCACACAAAGCTGGGTGAGTATCACTAGGAGGAAATGCCTCTATTTGATGAAGCTAGTATGCTTATATGTTATGCGGAACGCAAATTGTTCTCGCAGGTGTGTTCTGTTCTGATGGTGACTGTGGGGTTATGTGGTTTCATGTGTTTAATTGGGTACATGGTATTTATTGTCTTTTTGACAGGAAGAAGATCTCCTTTCTGTCTCCAGTGGACATTGAGGTTCCAAGTTCTGGGGAGATATATGACTTCCTTAAGTACATTGCACGTATTCTATTTATTATTTCTGTATTTGTACACCTAACACACCCTGTTGCAGTAGCCTATCATTTATAAGGTCCTGACGAAGGCTGGAGTAATACTCCATCAAGCTGAAACTAGTTGACCACTCTGCACATGCGCCATAATGTAGTCTCACTCATCTACTACTAGGCGTGTTTTTAATCTTGACACCTACACTAATCTCTACAGGCACTCCCCTTAGTCTAGGTAGTCAATTTTAGTAAGCACTTCCTCCAGAGCACTGCACTCATCTCACAATTTTCTTTTTCTTTGACCATGACTGTGGCTCAGCGCGTCGCTCTCCATTTCCGCACCGTCGCTTGAAGACATGGGCGGTGCATGGAGCGATTGCCTATTCCCATATGATGAAATGCCGCCACATGGGTGGTCTGATGGGAATTTTTCAGCCCAGTGTGACTCTACACACTCTTCCACACATGCTCCTGTGTGATCCTCGTTCACCATTCAGGGCAGCACACCATCTTAGACCTGGTCTTCTCTTTCTATGTATTTACTTTGACTCTAGGGGCATGAGTTGACAGGTCGATAAATTATTTCCCCTTTGACCCTCTGCACACTTGGTTTTTTCAGTATTTAGAGCAACTTCCTGTTGCGGGTCTGTATATTCAAGATGTAAACTTATCGATTGTTTACATCATTAGCTCACCCAATTGAATTGTGTGTGACTCCTTCTGCTTGCCTGCCCCCTGTCATCCCTTCTTTTGCCCTGGCCTAGTATCATGAACATCTTTCTGTGCCACGGCTCCCTATTACGCTAGCACATTGCATTTATGCACCTTTCCCGGGCAGTTCACGTGCTTTTTGCTCCGAGTGCCTACCCTTTGAGCATTCTGCTCAACTGTACATATGGCATAAGGACTGTTATCCCCAACTTTTGGCCTCAACCATACATACTATCTAAGTATTGATATCTGCAGTACATCGACCTGATACTGCACTCTTATATAGGGATTATTTTATTCCCATTTTGTACAAACCCTTTGGTAAATCCTTTTGGTTCAATAGTAGAGTTCCACGGCTGTTCGCCAACTGTGAGGTGGCTTATTTAGCCCAGTCCAGTTGTAGCTCGGTATTATGAGTTTCATTATGCTATATAGACCAGCTGATCTAAACATTTATGATTGCTATTGTTTGAGGCGCCCCGAAATAATTCGACGCATGCGCAAAGGTATAGTGTTTTTCGATTTTCAGCCCGACGACTTCTGCGCATGCGCGTGAAGATTAGTGCTAGGTTTGTGGGGTCTGGCGCTCCCGTGTTTTCAGTTACTCAATTCCTACAGTCAAGAAGCCCCAGTACTTAAAGGAAGTAGGCGGATCCGTCGGTGCCTCCCCTTCCGCTCGGCTTAGAGCAATGGGCACCGACGGATAGGTAAGTTTGGTGATTTTATGATGGGATGACTGCCCTGTAGCAATCAGTACGGATACAGACAGTACTGTTAATTAACAATCTTCACTTTACCCAGGGCAATGCTTTTAGACTTGGGTCCTTTCTGGTTAGCTGCAAAAACTTTTTTTGCTGCTATATGCCATGGGACTCGTATTGCAAGTCTCAGGTTCAGATATGGGGACACTTACGGCTGCCCGTGGCAATGACACCATCCTATTTTTTCCTCTCTCTCTCCCAGGGTTAGTTACCTACCTTAAATAATTAGTGTTGGTCCAATGACGGGGGTAACTTTTGGCAAACCAGTCGGTAGTCTACCACACGTCTATTGGGTTACATGTGTATAACAATTGGGTAGGACACATAAGAGTTGTGCGCTAATTGTGTCCTTTTTTCTACACATTAGAGCGGGGCCTCTATTTCCTGAGCTGTTGCCGGGCGAGGTGAGGCTTTCACCCACACAAAGCTGGGTGAGTATCACTAGGAGGAAATGCCTCTATGTGATGAAGCTAGTATGCTTATATGTTATGCGGAACGCAAATTGTTCTCGCAGGTGTGTTCTGTTCTGATGGTGACTGTGGGGTTATGTGGTTTCATGTGTGTAATTGGGTACATGGTATTTTTGTCTTTTTGACAGGAAGAAGATCTCCTTTCTGTCTCCAGTGGACATTGAGGTTCCAAGTTCTGGGGAGATATATGACTTCCTTAAGTACATTGCACGTATTCTATTTATTATTTCTGTATTTGTACACCTAACACACCCTGTTGCAGTAGCCTATCATTTATAAGGTCCTGACGAAGGCTGGAGTAATACTCCATCAAGCTGAAACTAGTTGACCACTCTGCACATGCGCCATAAAGTAGTCTCACTCATTTACTACTAGGCGTGTTTTTAATCTTGACACCTACACTAATCTCTACAGGCACTCCCCTTAGTCTAGGTAGTCAATTTTAGTAAGCACTTCCTCCAGAGCACTGCACTCATCTCACAATTTTCTTTTTCTTTGAGCATGACTGTGGCTCAGCGCGTCGCTCTCCATTTCCGCACCGTCGCTTGAAGACATGGTCGGTGCATGGAGCGATTGCCTATTCCCATATGATGAAATGCCGCCACATGGGTGGTCTGATGGGAATTTTTCAGCCCAGTGTGACTCTACACACTCTTCCACACATGCTCCTGTGTGATCCTCGTTCACCATTCAGGGCAGCACACCATCTTAGACCTGGTCTTCTCTTTCTATGTATTTACTTTGACTCTAGGGGCATGAGTTGACAGGGCGATAAATTATTTCCCCTTTGACCCTCTGCACACTTGGTATTTTCAGGGTTTGAATTGTCTTCAGGGCAGATCACATACCATTCTCAACCGGTGACCCTTATTTATGATAATGGACAGAGAACCTTAGTTTTGATTTAATTAATACTCTCACTTTTGTGCCAAACTAGGTGTACTATGTTTACAGAAGCACAATCCCAAGATAGTTTGCACGTCTAGGCTGGTGACCTTGGATTGGCAGCATTCCTTGCAGTACTGTTATCTAGAGGCTTCCAATTGTATAACTCCACTGACTCAAGCAGCATCTTTCTTTCCTATAACCGGCCAACTCCATGAGCCTCAGCAAGAGCAGCCTCGACAAAGCTCAAGCAAAGACTTTACTTCCTCATAGTAGTTTCAACTGCAGGACTGATCTCATGCCTGAGGCCATGCTGCCCTGCAGTAGAATATATGTCCTCTCTGAGCATGAAACTCAACTTTTTAAGGAGTACCTGGATGAACCTCTTTCTCATGGATTTATCTGCCACTCCACCTCTCTGTGGACTACATGGCACGCAATAAGGTTACGGTTAAAAAACAAAGATCAGCCAAACTTAAGATTAATTAAACTTCATCCCCAGCTGCCTGGCTACAGCTGTTAATAAGTGCCAGTGATGGAGCAAGGACTTGTACAAAAGAGACTTTTCTCTGAGACAATCCTCTCACGTAACTTTTTAACCCCATACTAACCTTGCATTGTGTAAATTAACATGCACAACCGACTACACTTAAGAAGATTAAGCGTGCCTATGTGTTTTTCTAACAAGTAACTCAAGTGAGATTCTAAAATGGCAGCAAACTGAAAATCTTTAGTACTCGTGCCTCTACTGCATCTACGTACTGTGACGTACTTTCGCTTGGAGGGAATTTCTTGCGCTTGTGCAGTTGCTGACAAGATGGCTGCTTTGAAACTCACATGCTTGCCAGCTGCTTTGCTTGAAACTAAAACAAGTTATTTACTAATGCTAACACGGGGAAAGTAATAATAAGTATATTGGGTTAGAATAGAGATAGGTGGTATACATTGAAACCATTTATTCCTGAAAATAACATCTGTCTTTCTGACTTTATTATTAGTGGGCCTTTGGGCCTCTCGAGCATGACAGAAGTAAGCAGAATCACGTGAAAGAAATGTTCATCTGCGCATGCCTAATGAGAGTGAATCCTGAATGATGACTAAAAACTTGAATACAAGCCAAGGCCACTGAGTGTCCTGGCCCGGGAACCAAGTGGTGAAGAATTCACCAGGATGGAAGAAACTGTGGAAGCTATTATAAATGTTGCAAAAATAATGTGACTGCGGGTGGGAAAATAAAGTTTGAATAAAGAATTAAGGGGATGGGTTTATTAACAAAGGGCTAACTAAAAAGAGTGATATGTAAGCATGGTGTGATGATCACCTCCCTTTGCCTGTCCAATCAGAGTTAGGAGTTTCATGATATTGAATCATTTTTAGGAGGCAAGTGAATATTGTAGGGTATAATTGAGGTAGTTCTTAGCTAGTTAGAGAGCATGAGACCAGGATGCTGTCCGATGAGACGTCGATGCTGAATGCTGCAGAGACCGAGAAGCTGTCAGAGTGATGAGAGATGCTGAAGAAGAATCAAATTGCAGAACTATATATCTTAAGGTAATTAATTTAGAAGAAGATTGTGGAAGAATCTCGAGGAGGAAGAGAGTGTCAGAGAGGGGTGCTATGCAAGCGTTGGTGATAGAGAGGTCATCTGTCCTGTCCTGATTCCTGTCCTGAAGCCTTTGGTCGCCAGATCTTTCCTTGGGGAACCTTCTCAGCCCCTTGGCCAGGGTGTTAGTTTTTACACCATACTTGGTGATTATAATTATATAGTTTGTTTATGTGCCTGTGTCCTTTTCTCTCTATCCTCTCCTTTCCATGCATTGTCATTGCGTAGTGTAAATGAATGCACCTGATAATTGATTTATTGAATCTTCCTTCCTAAGAATAGACGGACACTGTTCTGCACTTTGTAAGTGGTTCACATGAAATAATTTCTTAGATAAAGATTTAAAACACTTCCCGATGCCGTGATCATTTATTATTTGTAAGTAAGTTGATTTATGTCATTTCACCATCAACTAGTTCAACTAATGTTCCATCGACCAGAGGAAAGAACTTTTTGATCAGTGAAAGATTAGTTAGGAACCTGAAATAACTAATCTTGGTATGGTAAGAAATTAATAAAAACATGACACCAGCGGGTATTGGCAGGTTGGTGTGAAATGTGTGTATGTTGCTGGTATGCTGCTGGATTAGATTTCTGGCAGCAGAGCTCTGGTTATTATTGACTAGTTTAGTGAATAGTATTGATTATTGATGTTGATTATTGATTTATGTTAAGAAAAGAGTTTTGTGTTTTGTTTTATGTTGTCCAGAATTCCCGGGAAATTGAATAGCAGGTGGTGACGGAAACCACACTGCAGTGAGGTTACTCATCTGTTGGAATAGCACTGAGAAGCCATGCAGGGCTGACAGTGTTAAATTAGGGACTATTTTGTGATAAAAGTGAGAGTGATTGATAGCAGAGAGTTCGCTGGTGAAACTTTGGTCTTATATCACCTAGTAAGGGTAACACTGAAGGAGTAGCAGGTTCTTCCGGGCTTGATTGAAGGGTAAATGGAAAGTTTTACTCTCAGTGTATGAAAAGTAAACAGAAGGTCTTACTCAGATAAGAGTGAGCAGAAGGTTTTACTTGCCGTTGAAAAAATTTATCTATACTTTGATTTAGTTGAACAGACAGAGTAGCAACTGTTTTATGTTGTTACTAAAGGATTTTATTTGAGAGAAAATAGAGAAAGAAGTTTCTCGTTTTACCTTGTAAAGGGAGGGTCAGTCACCAGAGTAGCACTGACCTCACAGTGAGCCGCGCTGGGATAGGTGGAAACAGTGGGTGTGTGTCTGAAGTGGATCTGTAAAAGGAGGGGTCAGTAGTAAGGAGCAGGACTGACGACATCCGAAAGGCCGCGCTAGCATTGGCTAGACAACAAGCATGACCTGAAGTTTGATTGGAAGCTTGAGTGAAAGCGGAATTTAGATTGGCTAGTAGAAATTTGTGTACCTGATTCTCATTTGTCTTTTGGTACGAGTTGCTTAAACAGGAAGCTTGACGTTTTTGCAGCTTATTGAACTACCTATTGAGTGCCCAAATGTACGGAGAAAGGAGAAACATGTCATTTATAAAAGTTTCTTTAGAAAAAATAAACCTGCTTTGACTAGAGAGGGAATTCCTATTCTGCCACCAAAAACGCCTGCTTCATGTATGATGATGGAGAGAGGTTATCATACATGTGTATGGATAAAGAATTGGATGGAGTATACAAAGGATGATGGTGTTTTAGGTTTTCCAGAGCATGGTACCTTTAATGGAAGAATTTTACAGAATTTGAGAATATGGAAGTATGAATTAGAACCAAGACCTAGATTAACTCAAAATGAGGCATTAAAAGAATGGGAAACCGTTCATTTGAGAGAGAGAAATGTAGGAGAGGAAAGATTACAGGATTCTATACAAGACGTATGAATGGGACTCGTGAAGAACAGATGAAACAGTGGAGAAGAGCAATGGTATCAGAAGGATTATATCCCGCAAATATGGCTGATAAACAAACAAGGAGTAATTGTAAAGAAAAATTGAAAAACTTAAATACGACAGGGTATGGAGTATCAGAAGATGAATTATTGGAGAATATTTTAACTAAAAACCCTCCACCGTATCAAGAAGGACCAAATAAAATTACCCTGAGTGCACCAGTATTAGGACCACCTTTAATTCCACAGGTATTACATGATCAGCCAGTTAATAGAGGATTATATGATAAAGAAAAAGAAGCACTGAATAAAAATAGAGAAGAACTAATACAGAAAATAACTCAACTAAATGTAAATCCTGAAGCATTGACAATACCCGTAACTATAGGTCCTGTTGTCCCTTTGTATGAAGACAATGTAAATTGTCCAAAGCCACAAGTTGCAGCGATTCATTTAAACAGTCCCAGAAAGAAATTATAATTGCTGACGACCAAGCCAGTGAGTGTGATTCCGTAATTTCATTAATGGATCTACCAATAAGAGACTCAGTGAGTTAAACCCCAAAGAGAGGTATGCCTAGTAGTACAGAAGAATAAAGGTCAGCAACATCCTCAGGAGTCAGAAGTGCAACAGCAGTAACTCCAGAAGATTTAGAAAGAGGGGCACAAGGGATAGAAACGCAGAGTTCACCCCCTAAAATATTAGATATTTACAAACTAAAAGTGGAATTGGAGGAAATTATAGCTGGATATGTGGGAATAGATAGATTAAACACCTACAATGAAAAATAATTGTTTATATGCAGGAGTATAACTAGAAATGCAAGATTGTTTCATGAGAAGTTAACTGAACTTTCATCTGAGATGGGAATAGACATAGGGAGATCAAAAGTATTACAAAAGCCCTATTGAGTGGATTTTTCAGACAGAGATTTAGAAAATATGAATGTGTCTGGAAGAAAGTTACAAGTGAAAGAGTGTTGAATATATTACAGAAATGGGGAAACATTGACTAATGGAGAGTAAGGTGATTGAAGAAAAAGGAGGAAGCCCAGGCAAAGGAAGCGTCTACAGCATATCTAGTGAAAGAGACAAGGAACGTAGAAATATTGTGTCCCAGGAGAGAGGTACCTGGTGGAGGATACATTCATGTTCCAAAGAGTCAACAAGATATTTTGTCATTTACAAATGATTTTCCAAAATCGAGAGAAAAGCTAGTTGAATGGTACAAACAAGTTGAAAGATTTGTAAAGGTTTCGAAGAATCTGTTGAAAGATTTAAATGGTTTATTTGATATGGTAGTACCTGCAGATTTATGGACAGAATGTAAAATCACAGTAGATTGGCCTAGTGAGGAATATCCAAGAGATTTGAGAACAGGAGAACCATCTGATGAGGTAATGAAGAAATATCACCAAGTAATCACTTTCTTGAAAGGGAAAATTCCTCCAAAAGAAACAGATTGGGTAAAGATACACAGAACAACACAAGAGACAAATGAATCTGTTCATGCTTATTATGAACAATTGTTATAGGTGTTTAAGCAGTACAGTGGGTTTGAAAATATTGGAGACAAGGATATGGGTCATTTTGTGTATTAGGGAAAATTCCTCCAAAAGAAACAGATTGGGTAAAGATAGATAGAACGACACAAGAGACAAATGAATCTGTTCATGCTTTTTATGAACGATTGTTACCGGTGTTTAAGCAGTACAGTGGGTTTGAAAATATTGGAGACAAGGATATGGGTCATTTTGTGTATTGATTTGTTTATGGTTTGAAACATGAGATTAGTCAAATGATTCAGCAACATATGCTTTGTAGGCAAAGCAAAACTATTGATGATATTTTGAAATTCGCCAAATATTGTAGCGATGACATTGAGGCTAGACATAAAAAGTCAAAAGAGAAAATGATGTGGGCACAAGTGAAACAGTAGCACATCAAATTAAATGGTCAAATGGAAGGTCAGGTAAAGGAACAGAATCAGAGTAATAGAGTGTCAAGTGGCGGTAACAAAAAGGATGAATGAATAGAGAGGATGCAAAAAAAAAGTTTCCTTGTCATGGATGCCAAAATTAAAATCCACAGACACAGAATTAGGTGCTTGTGAATCAACCGTAGCAGGTAGTTAATCAGCATTGTCAGTTGCCACCTGCCCCTATGCCAGATTTTGTGAATCAGACATAGTACAGTACGGACGCTGGATTTCAAGGAAGTGGTGAGAAAAATTCTGTGGTTTCACAAAATGTTTTGCACAACAATAACAAAGGAATAGTTTCATGCAGTGACGGTGCCTGAGGGGGGTGGAAGAGGAATGCGTACTTGGGGCATCTTTGCCGGTCAATTAGTCTGGTCCATTTTTCGATGGGAAAGTGGAAGGCAATGATATCACTTTTCATTTGGATACTGGTGCTACCCGTTCTACTGTGAGAACAGCAGACATACCAAACCTACCCCTCTCAGGAGAAGCGATCCAAGTAGTAGGAGTCTCAAACCAGCAGATTAGAACCCCACTCACCAAACCTATGGAGGTGCGAATTGGAACATTTAAAGATATGCATAAATTAATAGTTTGTGATCAAGTTCAGTGAATTTATTAGGCAGAGACCTTCTATGCAAAATGAATTGTACAATTTATTGCACACCGGATGGTGTTGCTATTCAGGCTCCAGATGAAGATAATATATACAAAATAATGTTAGCTAAACAAGGTACAGAAATTGTTGAGATGTATTCTTTAATGACAAAGAATGACTTACCTGAAGAATTAAAAACAACTATGAATCTAGAAGTGTGGGACTTTACTGGAATAGAAATAGGTCTAATGGCAGATGTAGACCGAGTGAAAGTCACAGTAAAAGAAGGTGTAGTGTACCCTAACAACCGACAATACAAAATGAGTCCAGAAGTTAAAGCAGGAGTGGCTACTGAAATTGACCGAATGGTTAAACAAGGCATTTTAAAAGAAATAATGAGCTGTCCTTGCAATTCGCCTATAATAAGACTTTAAAAGTATAATGGAAAATACCGGATAGTACAGGATCTAAGAAAAATGAATACGATTGTAGTACCATGTTGTCCTGTAGTACCAAATTCAGCAGTAATTTTATGTCAGATACCCTGGAACGCTGGATGCTTTAATGTAATTGATTTATGCCAGGCCATTTTCTCAATTCCTTTACACCCTGACAGCCGGAATCTCTTTTCTTTTAAATTTGAGGATCATATTTATGTATGGAATTGATTCCCTCAACGGGTATACAGAAAGTCCTTCAAATTTCAATCACATTTTGAAAAAGTGTCTAGAGAAGCTAGTTATGCCCCAAAATTCTGTCCTAGTGCAGTATATTGATTATTTACTTGTAGCTTCAAAATGTAGAGATGACTGTGTTACTGATTCAATTGCATTACTAAATCATTTGGCTGATAGGGTACACAAAGTATCTCCAGAAAAATTTCAATTTTGCCGAACAGGAGTAAAATATTTAGGTCACCAAATAGTAAGAGGTGTGAGAAAGGTGACAACTGAGAGAATCAGAATATTCAAGCAGATGCAATTACCCCAAACACAGAAAGAGATTAGAATGTTTCTTGGAATTGTGGGATACTGCAGACAGTGGATTGAGGGTTTTTCCTTACTGGCGAAGCCTTTAATTCAGTTGACACGAAAAAGAGTAAAAGATCCAATCAATTGGGACGATGAAAGTGTAGGCGCATTTGTAAAATTAGGAAATTGTTTATGTAAGGCTTTAGGCATGCCTGACTATACGATAGAATGTGCACTATTTTGCTGTGAGAGAGAAGGTTGTGCACTCTCAGTCTTAACACAAAGACATGGATTAAGCTGACGTCCAGTAGCATATTTTTCTGCTACTTTGGATTCTGTGGCTTTAGCATTACCTGGCTGCTTAAAAGCAGTAACTGCTACTTGAATGAGCATAGACCAAAGTGAGTCAATTGTGATGGGACACCCAGTGAAGGTGTATGTTCCACATTCAGTTGAGATTCTAATAACTAGAACTAGAATGAAGTATGAAAGAATAATACAGGGAGCAGAAAATGTGAATGTATTTCGGTGTACCATGGTAAACCCAGCTACACTATTGCCAGGCTCGAGATGTGAAGAAGTAAGAGATGAGGTAGAAAATGATTGCTTAGATGTGACCGAGATGTGCACTAAGCCCCGCCCTGACATACAGGAAAAGCCTTTGAAGGAACTTGACCATGAACTATTTGTTGATGGTTCCTGTTTAAGGCTTGAGGAAGGCGGATTGAGTGCAGCTTATGCTGTATGCAAATTAACTGGAGTTGTTGAAGCAACCTGTTCTCCTGGAGTCAAGTCTGCACAAATAGCCAAATTGATATCTTTAATAAAAGCATGCAAAATTGGGAAAAATAGGAAAGCGACAATATTTACTGATAGCCAGTATGGTTACGGGGTTGTGCATGTCTTTGGCCAACTTTGGATGCAGAGGAAATTTATGACTTCATCAGGATCCCCTATACGGAATGGGACATTTGTAAAAGAATTATTGGAAGCAATATAATTGCCAAAAGAACTAGCAGAGGTCAAGTGTGCTGCTCACCAGTCAGGAAATGACTATGTGGCAGCTGGTAATAAATATGCTGACAAGGCTGCTCAATATTGTGCAAAAAACTGCATGTCAATAAACAGAAAAATGAAAACAAGTGGAATCAGCTGCCAACTTATGTCACTTTCAGTAATGGAAACCTGGGAAGAGGTGAGAAAGTTGCAGGACAAAGTGGACGAGAGTGAAAAGGAGAACTGTATAAAGCAGGTTTGTGAAAAGAGGGCAGAAGATGAAATATGGGTATACCATGATGGCAGACCAGTCATGCCAGATTGTTTGCTCTCACAAATGGCGAGAATGTACAATGGAGACACTCATGTAGGCAGGGATGCAATGATACGACTATTCAGACAAAATTGGTACAATCCAAGGTTTAGGGTAGTCACAGTGAGCCTTTGCCAGAGATGTTTAATTTGTCAGCAAGTGAATCCACACAAAAAAACAGTGGTCAGTTGTTGAAGAATTGGAAAAGCAGAAATACCTTTCATAAGGTTACAGCTAGACTTCATATCATTACCACCCTGTAGGGGAATGAAATACGTCTTTGTGATAGTGTGCTTGTTCTTAAAGTGGGTGGAAGCATACCCTACCAGGAGAAATGACAGTATAACAGTTGCCAAATTATTGTTGAGGGAACTAATTCCACGTTTCAGTTTTCCAGTAACTTTGGGTTCAGATAGAGGACCTCATTTTAATAATGAAATAATGCGAATAATCTGTGAAGCATTCAACATTGAACGGAAACTGTACTGTGCACACCGCCCAGAGGCTTCTGGTGTGGTAGAACAACTGAATGGCACAATCAAATCGATACTGGAAAAGATGTGTGCATCCACCTCGATGAGTTGGCCAGATGCATTGCCTCTTATACTAATGGGGCTAAGAAGTATTCCTGACAGAACCACAGGACTGAGTCCCCATGAGATTATCATGGGAAGAGCAATGAGACAAGCATATATACCAGGAAATAAATTGCTGAATATATTTCATGATCTGGTATTGGATTATTGCAAAAGATTGGCTGACCGAGTGCGTCTGTCTCTCACCAGGTTGGAGAAGACGCAGGGACCAGGCAGCCGGATCAAGCACATGATTTGAATCCAGGAGATTGGGTGGTAGTAAAGAATCACACCCGAGAGTCGTGCCTAGAACCAAGGTGGGATGAACCGCAGTAAGTCATATCAGTCACCACCACAGCAGTGAAGTGTGCAGGTTTACCAAACTGGATTCATGCCAGTCATACCAAAAGGGTGCCAGCCTCTGATGAAGAAGGACCACAACTGACTCAAACAGTTGGGGCAGCTGAAGGTTGTGCAGTCGAAGAATCTATTGCACAGGATTCAAGGGAGACTGACGGAGAACAACCAAGCACAAGTCAGGAGGACTGCATACCAGTGGCTGACATACCAGAAGTGTTTATCAAAACAAGGAGAAGAACCAGATTAGAAGAGCAGGAGATTAGAGAGGACCAGATAGGTATTGAAGAACACACTGAGGATAAAGAGAACTAAGAAAATAGTGACCCTGAGCAGGACCAGATAGGGACAGAAGAACATACCCAGGTACACCAATCAGCCGAAGAACCTGAGCAGGGACAATTAGGCATAGAAGAACACGTACAGGCGGCAGGAGATAAAATTGTAATAAGACCTGAACAGGACCAGTTAGGAAAAGAAGAACAAGTTTGGGAAGAAGAAGAGCAGATTAAGAAAGTACCCAAATAAGAACAATTAGAAGAAGGAGAACGAGTTCAGGCAGTAAAAGCCACGCAGACAAGACCTAAATAAGGAAAGGTAGAGAGAAACTCAGAAAACGAAGAAAATCAGGTTGTGCCACAACATAACAAGAATAAAAGAGCTTGTGAAAGAGACGAAGAAGGTGAAAGTGCAGTGCAACTTAAACGGGTCAGAAAAGGTGATAATTGGCCAGGGGGAGTCAAAAGATTGAAATATCGCCTGAAAAAAACAAATGAAAATCCAGAACAAGTAAATGAGGTTACTAGCCAAGCTCAGACTGAGCAGTCAGTTACTAGAAATTTTCGAAGAAGTCCAAGATTAAAGATTTTGAATATCAAAACCTGAATGGATTTATGTGATTCTTGAAGAATTCGAGAATCTGGATTTAAATGAAGAATCTGTGAATAAATAAATGCTGGTCAGATTGATGAAAAGGAAGTAAGGCCTCCTTGAAGTACTGAAAGATTCTAATTCGTGACTAAAGAAAGAAGAGGAATTTTCTAGTGTCAAATGGTTGAGAACAGAGTTGCAGAAAGACCAAAACAAAGTTGTATATAGAAATGCTGCAGAGTTTGCATACGTAGTATAATATTAGTGATTTTAGTATGGCTATTCCTAACAATAGTGGTTCCTTATTTTATGATAACAGATAAGACGAATGACACAGACACTAATTAAAAGATTGCTAACCAGAAAGGAGATAGAGTAGAATTAGAAGCATCAGATGAGACAGATTTACATCACACCGTAACAGATAATTACACTTAAATAAATGTATTTACAAAGTTATTGTTTCAGTATGTAGACACAATGGAGATTAGTGATTGTTATTTTGTATGAAATTACCTACTTCAGTAGCTGAGGGAGTTACGTGCCACCATTTACCTTTAACATATGGTATTTCATGTAGTATATTGTCAAATTTCTTTTATAGAACAGGAAAACTGCAATATTATTATCCTAATATAGATGTAGTATTTACAGAAATTCCTATTCGTAAGAATATGAGTCCAGCACGCAGTAGTTTAGATGCACAGTTTATGGGTGAATCTTTCCTAACTATGAAGTCATTAGATATAGAAGAGGTACATAAAAACCATCTAACATGGTCATTACGTGAAGAAAAGAAAGTGTTTTTAAATTTAGCTGAAAAAAGGAGACAGGATTTCCAAAGAAAAGCTGCTGAATAGAAACACCATATTCCACCATGGGCTGAGAAAGAGGGAACTTATACAGCTGGCAAGGCTCATGCTGCGATGTCCCTAGATTTTGTGATGACAGGGAAAACATGTCTCCATAGTTTGAAGACAGATTATAATAACATATTTATTGGTTCCAGTGAATGTGAACATAACTTCCTAATTTTAGGAGGTTGGGGACTAAAAGGGGGAACTGATTCAGTATTTTCTGGAGTTTACCATGTGTGTGGGAATGTAGCTTATTATAAGCTGCCTGCACGGTGGTACGGGAGTTGATATTTTGGAATAATATTTCCGAAAATATATCATGTAAAGAGAATCACTGGAAGCAATGAAAATACTAATGAACTAACACGAAGAAAGAGAGCTCAATTTTCAGAAATAATAGGTGATATATTTAGTACATTGATACCTTAAGTGGGAGTTGTTCTGAATTCACATAGAATCTGCCAGTCGTCAACAGTAGTTGATCGTCTTTCAACTGATACTGCTGGAGGTTTCTTGATGATTAATACAGAAATTGTTGCAATTAGATCTATGGTTTTGTAGAATCTACTTGCGCTTGACATATTAGCTAAAGAGGGCAGAGTCTGTAAAATGTTAAAAGTGAAACATTCTTGCAATTATATACCGTATAAAAGTACAGAAATTAAAGGATATATAAAGAATATTACAAAAATGCATGAAGAATTAAAACTACTGGAGGTTGACAGTGTATGCGAAAGACTAACAAAAACAATTTCCTGAGTAGAGACTTGGTTTACTCAAATAGGGAAAAGTTTCCTTAGACAAGTATTATGTCCCTTAATAGGTATAGCAATAATAGTTTGGCGATAATAATATGGTGTACGTGTTGCACTAATAAATTTAGAAGAAGGAGATATGAAATAAATGGAAAGGGAACCAAAAGAAAGTATGAAGAGATTCAATTAGAGGAAATGAAGGAAAAGCTATATGATTGGATGAGAGAAATAAAGAATAAAAGCAAAAATGAAGAAGGAAAAGATAGTACAAAATGCTAAAGTTGGCATCTGATTGAGGGATGGGTAATTTTGTGATGGCTTCAAAATGCCATCAGAGAGGGGATTGATGGAGTAAGGGCTCGTACAAGAAAGAGACTTGCTCGGACGCAATCCTCTCACGTAACTTTTTAACCCCATACTAACCTTGCATTGTGTAAATTAATATGCACAACCAACTATATTTAAGAAGAAGCTTGCCTATGTGTTTTACTAACAAGTAACTCGAGTAAGAGTCTAAAATGGCCGCTAACTGAAAATCTTTAGTACGCATGCGTCTACTGCATCTATGTAGTATGACGTACTTTTGCTTGGAGGGAATTTCATGTACTTGCGCAGTTGCTGACAAGATGGCTGCTTTGAAACTCACATGCTTTGCAGCTGATTTGCTGGAAACTAAAACAAGTCATTTACTAATGCTAACACGGGGAACATATTAATAAGTAAATGGGGTTAGAATAGATATAGGTGGTACGCAGTGAAACCATTTATCCCTGAAAATAAAATCTGTCTTTCTGACTTTAGTATTAGTGTGCCTTTGGGCCTCTCGAGTATGACACAAGTAAGCAGAATCACGAGACTGAAATGTTCACCTGCGCATGCCTATTGAGAGGGAATCTGGAACGATGACTACAAACTTGAATACAAGCCAAGGCCACTGAGTGTCCTGTCCTGGGAACCAAGTGGTGAAGAGTTCACCAGGATGGCAGAAACTGTGGAAGCCATTATAAATGTTGCAAAAATTATGTGAATGCGGGTGGGAAAATAAAGTTTGAATAAAGAATTAAGGGGATGGATTTATTAACAAAAGGCTAACTGAAAAGAGTGATATGTAAGCATGGTGTGATGATCATCTCCCCTTGCCTGTCCAATCAGAGTTAGGGGTTTTATGATAATGAAACATTTTTTGGAGGTACGTGAATATTGTAGGGTATAATTGGGGTAGTTCTTAGCTAGTTAGAGAGCATGAGACCGGGATGCTGTCCGACGAGATGTCAATGCTGAATGCTGCAGAGACCAAGATGCTGTTGGAGTGACAAGAGATGCTGAAGAAGAATCAAATTGCAGAACTATATATCTTAAGGTAATTAATTTAGAAGAAGATTGTGGAAGAATCTCGAGGAGGAAGAGAGTGTCAGAGAGGGGTGCTATGCAAGCGTTGGTGATAGAGAGGTCATCTATCCTGTCCTTATTCCTGTCCTGGAGCCTTTGGTCGCCAGATCTTTCCTTGGGGATCCTTCCCAGGCCTTTGGCCAGGGGGTTGGTTTTCGCACCATACTTAATAAATTATAATTATATAGTCTGTTTATGTGCCTATGTCCTTTTCTCTCTATCCTCTCCTTTCCATGCATTGTCATTGCATAGTATACATTAATGCACTTGATAATCGATTTATTGAATCTTCCTTCCTAAGAATAGACTGAGACTGTTCTGTACTTTGCAAGTGGTTCACATGAAATAATTTCTTAGATAAAGATTTAAAACACTTCCCAAATCTGTGGTCATTTAATATGTGTAAGTAAGTTGATTTATGTCATTTAACCATCAACTAGTTCAACTAATGGTCCATCGACCAGAGGAAAGAATTTTTCAATCAGTGAAATATTAGTTTGGAACCAGAAATAACTAATCTTGGTATGGTAAGAAAATAATAAAAACATGACACCAGCGGTTATTGTCAGGTTGTTGTGAAATGTGTGTATGGGCCCAGGTGAGTATAAAGTGTTGGATTATCTGTTGCTGGTAAGCCGCTGGATCACCAGGTATAATACAAAAAATTGGGATCGGCCACTCTGGCCCTTTGTAGTTGTCAGCTCTTAGGCTCTGGGTCTGACATCAAGATTAGCACAAGTCTTTGGGGCACTGCACAGGGCAATCCCTGTCCCAAAAATCCTAATAGTCCCAATAAAAGAAGTCCTCAGGGCACCAACTCTCACATATCCAGGCAAATGGCCCAATATTTGAGACTTGCAAAGGAAAGAGCTGCATCACCATGGTTATAGCTGTGTGGCACCAAAGTTCCACATCCTTGCACCAAATACTTTTCAGACACAGCTCCAGGGTAAAGCAATGCCAGCATTATACCGACTCTAGAGGAAGCTGAAGAATCCAGGAATCCTGCAACATCTTTCAGGAGAAAAATATCCATGAAGGCATATTTCCCACTGCCATTGGGATGTGCGGCATCCTATACCAGCATGTCCCCTATCACAGGGCCAGAAGGAAAGATGGAAAAATCACAAAACCTGCTCCCTCTCACACAGTGAGAAGGGCATGAAAGTTTACATGCAGAGTTTGCTCCTGTGATGTCCCTGGACACCATTATAAAAATATAAACACAGATTGACCAGCACTACCCTGTTCACTATCGGTCAGCTCATGTCATAGTGTCCTGATGCAGTCACCAGGGGTCATTTTCAATTACATGAACTCCAGCAGCATGAGAAGACAGTTTAGCCCTGGGCAAAGGCCAGTGCGAGTTAGACAGTACAGACTAACAGTAGTGACCTTCACTGACCTTTAAGCTGTCTCCCATTGGGAAGCCAAAATGAGTGTAGTATCAGATCAAAAAAGAAGAACATTATGTAGCTGCGAAAGGGACTGAAGATTTCTTAGTTAATTTTTACTGCAATGTTGATGGTTGCAGTCCCCTCAGTGGAAAAGCGCAACCCATCCTTGACTATTATTTTAAGTTTTGCACAGTGAATCTTACTGTAATTTACACCTTTAGGACTCAGCAGCACCTTCACAGGTTCAAAATGTGTCAGTGTGTGCTGCACTGCAATTATAAAGACAGAACCGGTACTTTATTTGCGATTTCAGTAAAATAAATCGCTAGCCTACCTGGCAGCCCTTAAATTGAAGTCTCAATCCCTGTCGTTGACCACCTTTGCAATGATGGGCCTGGGTTATTGACATGTTTCGATTTTAGACCAAGAGAGCTATGAGCTCTCCCCACGAGGAACACATCAGAGAAGGTGGGTTTGAGTTGAAGATCCTGAATTTGTTTTCACTAATGGATATTTTGGCCTAGATTTCGTATTCTGAGGCATTTCATGCAGACAAACTGCATTCCTTCACGCTCTACCCTCTTGATCCTAGAGTCTGGAATGTGCAGCTTTTATACCCTTTATATTTTTGGCTGCATCAATAGTGCATATTTGTCATGCTGATTATGTGTTTTCAAAATAAATCCATTTATTATTTCGCGGAATTTCATGTATATATTTAATTTGAACTGGTAATCATTGCCTATCAGCAATCTTATTGCAAATTATTTTTACATTTGTATTATATAATGTGCTGTCAACTTATGAATGAATTGTAATATGAAATGGATTCTTTATTTTTATCGTATTATTCATGGCTATTTTCTCTAACTGAGGGCCTCATTACGATTTCTGCCCAACACCGTCACGGATTCTGAACTGACCGACTCACAGTTTCACCCAACCGATTACATGGAGTCCCATTATTTTCTACGGTAGCCTGTGTTCTGACAGACAACGGGCCGTAACACAGGCTCCTATGGGGAAATGGGTTGTGTGCGGAAAACCCTGCACCCTGTCGCAGGCACCCCATTGTGCCTGCCACACAGTGCAGGGTTGGACAGGAGGGTCCATTAGGTACCCCATCTAACCCCAAATGGAGGCTCCAGGATGAGGGAGCCCTGCTAGAGGCCTTCAAAGTCACTTTCCTACAGCCTTTTCATGTTGGACAGTTCGACTCAAAAAGCCTGTTGGAAACCGGCATCATAACTGGATGGTTGGAAACGTTGTTCATAGAGGTGCACAATGTGGTTCAGATCGACACGGATACGCTGAGAGCCAGTCAGAACTGATTCAGAATGACTGCACTGTTTACTTTCCGACCGCGAACATCGTAATTTGTTGGGCGGATTGTAAACCCACCGAGTCGTTCGGTAGAGTTCCGACGCAGCCTAGGAAATTCTGACTGACGGGCGGAGGCTTTCTGCCTGACATCGTAATGAGGTCCATAATAATGATTTTTTAATGGGTTAGTGCCTGGACCTATCCTTCCAGTGTATGCAAACTAGCATCTGTCCTCTCACTTTGACTTTCATGTCAAGGAGTTTTTTCTGTCACTGGGTCCAAATGCTTGTGCATTAGGTCCAGTTCTATGCCCACTAAATCTAATGCCAGACAGAGTGCTTTACATGGTCCCCATTTCAGCCAGCAGTGCAGTGCACTTAACAGTGGCTTGGCCCCTGAACAGGTGTAGGTCCATTTACCACTTCTGCCATTTAGTCAGGAGATGACTACCCGGGGACTGTTTTGCTTGGCAGAAAATATGTTTATTTTATTTTGCTTGTTATTGGTTTTGCCCAAATTATTACTAGAATTGCTTTCGCTGTGCAGTACTCAACTTTGGTAGCAAGTAACACCAGATTGTATGCTTACAATTTAAAGTATATGGTGAAAGGAGCGGGAAGTCACGGCAACACATCGTCCTAGCCAGGCAACATCACTTGGCACCATCTTGGGATCCCCTGATGTCAGACTAGCCACTCCTTGATTCTTCTTCTGCGGTGCTCCAACCCTAACTCTCCTCAGTTACCCCTCAAACGGCAGAGTTGTTAAACTACTCTTAAGTTTGAAGGACCCCCGGGGGGGAGGGGGGGAAAGGGGAATGGGAATCAAAAGACAAGAGAAACACGCTGTTTTGTCTGGCGCAGAATCAGACCAAGGTTCACTGCTACGTTTGATCATCAGTCAAGTATTTGCAGTTTTCAGTTCTGACAACACCAAACGTTTATCTAGAAATAAATAGCACAATATAAATAACATACTATGGAACTATTTAAAATATTCATTAAATCACTATTGTCATAAATATCATTACCTAAAATTATTACATTTATGGTTGATTACTTGAAATACTCTCTTGGTGTTTCCTTTTTGCTCTTGTCCTGTAAAGAAGAGGAAAGATCATACCATTGTACATTTAGAAATAATATGTCAATTAACCTCTTGCTGTTGTAACCCTTTTTTACCTTTGATCTGTGGAATTATTCTTACCACGTTATTAACACAAATAAGCAGTCTGTTAGTCTTATATAAAGTCTATAGAAAGTCTTATTATTATCACAAATAACTTTTGATGTCTCATAGCAGAAGGTCTTTACAAGGTCCTACAGTTCACCAGCTTCGTAACTGGAGTTGTTTAAAAAGCACTCCCATGTGTTTATTGTTCAGGAATTAACTGTCGTTTAACTCAAAAGAAATTAGACATTCACTGATTTTTTCCTTTGTTCACAATACGCATGAATTGAAGCTTTTCTTGCTTTACTTAACTCGTTTGTTGTTCTTTTCTTTCACAGACGCCCTAGAAGCGGAAGAGCCTCTGTTTGAGGTCCAGATGTGAAGGAAGAAGGAGCAGTTCCGAAGCCGAAGCGACGTCCCTGGAGTCAGCTTGAGAATCAAAGAGGAGGTGGGGAATCAAAAATTAGCTAGCATTCGCGCCAAGAATTTTCAATTCTATTAAGGACACGGAGGCGAGGATTATGCTTCTCTTTCATTTACTGTAAACTCACAGCAGCCAATAAACATACAGTTTATCAAGTTAAACTACATTAACCATCATGCTTGGCCCAAGCCACGCCTCCTTAGCCCTACAAGAGCCCTGGTAACAGTCCCAGCTTCCTCTTTCTTTGCACGAACATGCAGCATAAGTTCAGTATAAAAGTCTTATAGAAACTCCAACATGGAATAACACGGAATCACTTCCAACTTCAGAAAATCTCCAACGTGAGATAGGGGGGAACAGCGTTCCAACTGCAATCTTCAATAGTAGAGACGTCACTCTTTTTTCTTGTCAGAACCTAGAACAAAGATAAAGAACCCGTAATGCCTGTATAAACAGAATTAATCATAACAACGGGTGGGTAAGCATGATCATAACATGACATAGCCGGGTGGGATAATCCTCGCCTCCGTGTCCTTAATAGAATTGAAAATTCTTGGCGCGAATGCTAGCTAATTTTTGATTCTATTACAGGACCGAAGGCTTCAGATTATGCTAGTTTAACGCTGAATCAAAAACAACAGAAGTAATATCTCCCACCGGCTTATAGTAGAATTGTTTGAATGTCGACTCAGACGACCAATCAGCACAATGCATAATATCCTGAATATTTGCTCCCAACAAATATGACTTAGAAGCCATGGCACCGCTCACAGAGTGCGCCCCAAACCGTTGAACATCAACTCCCGACTCTTTCATGATAAACTTAAGCCATCTGGCAATGGTGGCAGAGGACACCGGCTTAAATGGTTTCTGCACTGCAATTAAAAGCTGCGTAACCCCAGTCGGTCTCAAGGAACAAGTACACTCCTCGTAAGCTTTCAAGCATTGGACAACACAGAGTTTAGCATTACTATGAAAGGCATTATATTCAATCATTCTAGACATAGTTTTTGTGTGGCCTGTAATAGTAAAGGAAACTCCTTCCGGAGTGAATACTCTACCTGCAATATCCAGTGCCCGCACATCCGAAGATCTCCTGCATGACGATAAACATAAAAGCATAGCGAGTTTGGCCGACAACTGCTTCCTAGAAAGCGAGTCATTAGAAGGCCAACTATCAAGTAGTTTGATGACCATAGAAACATCCCACAGCCCCGAATACTTGGGTTTGGGAGGGTTCGCAACACGAATCCCTTTGAGGAGTTTGCACACATGGGGGTGAGCTCCCACAGGTTTCCCATCAATGTGGGAATGACCCGCGGAAATAGCAGACCGGAAGTTGTTCACCGATCTATAGGCTAAACCGCTGGTCGCCTTTTCAGACAAAAAATTCACGACATGTGAAAGGCCTGCCCCCACGGGATCCAGGTCCCGTTCCACGCACCAACATAACCATCCCTTCCAGGCTGAAGAATACCTTTTTCTCGTGGAAGGGGCCCAAGCCTGCCTGATGAATTCATTAGCCGTTCCTGAAACTCCAGGCAAACCCCACTGTTGCCTGAAAGCCTCCATGCCATCAACATGAGACGCTGTGACAGGATCAATGGATGTTGTTCCCGTAGAGGTCCCAGGAGAAGGGACTCTGACCAGGGCAACATCCTGGGAAGGTCGCAGCACATCCCCAACAAGGTCGGGAACCACGGTTGCGACTTCCAGAGAGGTGTTATCAGGATCACCTCTGCTTTCTGTTTGAGAATGTAAGACGCCACTCGTGGGATGAGAAGAAAGGGGGGAAACGCATAGTTCACTGCCCCCGTCCAGTCCTGTAGAAAGGCATCCGTTGCTGCCACCGCTGGGTCCGGCCTCCAGCTGAAGAATCTGGGCAGCTGGCTGTTGAGCCTGGATGCAAACAAGTCGATCTGGCAAGGACCCCAGAGGTCCTGCAGCCAGTGAAACATCCGGGGAAGTAGCTGCCAATCGCTGTAATCCCTCAGGTGTCTCGAATTCCAGTCCGCTACCACATTGGACTGACCCGGTATATATTCTGCAATAACCGTGATCTGACGGTTGAGGCAGTATTGCCAAAATTCCTTGGCTACCTGCACAAGCATGGACGATCTCGTCCCTCCCAACTTGTTTATATAGCGAACCGCCGAGACGTTGTCCATTCTGAGAAGAATGCAACACGAAGTCTGGTGCGGTGAGAGGGTTTTTATAGCGAAGGATCCTGCTAGTAGTTCCAAACAATTTATGTGTAACTCTAGCTCTTGATGGGACCATCGTCCTCCTGTTGAAACAGTGCCACAGCGCGCTCCCCAGCCCCAACGGCTGGCGTCGGATTCTATGACTACTTCGGGAAGAGAACCGAAAATGGCTCTGCCGTTCCAAGCTTCTACCTGGTGCAACCACCATTGCATTTCGTCCCTGACCTCTTGTGACAACGGCACTAGGTCCGAATAGGCCAGCCCTCTCTGAAGGTGCTGTATCTTGAGTCTCTGCAGGGCCCTGTAGTGAAGAGGCCCCGGGAATATCGCCTGTACTGACGACGCCAATAGACCTACTATCCTGGCGACCGTCCTGAGAGATACCATCTGATTGTTGAGGAGAGAACTGATCTCCTTCCTTATATCTTTCAGTTTCGACTTCGGAAGGCTCAACTGAGCCGTCTGTGAGTTGATCACAAACCCTAGAAAGTCCGTCACTTGCGACGGAATTAGAGCAGATTTCGTCTGATTTATAACAAATCCCAGATTCTGGAGCAACGAAACCGTTGTCCGCAGATGCTGCGACACTAGATCCGGGCTTTGAGCCATGATCAGGATGTCGTCCAGGTATATTATCAACCGTATGCCCTGTTCTCGGAGGTGCGAGACTACCGGCTTCATCACCTTGGTGAAACACCAAGGAGCCGAGGAAAGCCCGAAAGGAAGGGCCGAGTATTCGAACCATCGTCCGTTCCACTGAAATCGTATGAATCGGCGATGGGGAGGGTAGATGGGAATAGATAGGTAGGCGTCCTTGAGATCCAAGCGGACCATCCAGTCGCCCTGCCGGAGCAGATCTGCCAACAGATGGATGCCCTCCATCTTGAAATGATTGTACACTAGGAAGTAGTTGAATTCCCTTAAATTCAACACAAGTCTGTGACCTCCTCCCTTCTTCTGAACTAGGAAGATATTGCTGCAAAACCCGTGTGGAGCGTGATCGCACACCGCTATAGCATGTTTGTGAAGCAATTCTCCTATCTCGATGTGTCTATAAAGGCTCTCTCTTGTTGGGAAAAATTGAGAGTTCTCAGACCTGTCGTCTGTGTAGGAGTCTGGTAGAATTCTAGGTGAAAACCCCGTACTGTTTGTAAGACCCATGCATCCTGGGTCAGAAGAGCCCAATTGTGAACGAAGTGTCTTGTGCGACCCCCCAGTGGAAAGGGAAAACAATCGACTGTGCTCACCTGAAGAGTTCTGGGCGTGGAAGCCTGCTCTGTTGCCACCTCCTTGGAATCTGCCTCTGTTGAATCTGCCTCTGGTGGGATAGAAAAACTGATAGAGCGCGCGAGGTCACCCAGCCAATGATTCCGCCGTTTCCGGCTTCAGGGCCCATATACTTTCAATTCACACTACTCATTGACAGGGCGACTTCATGAGCTGCTACCAATTGTGTGTGTGTTCCCTACTGTTATTACTCAGTGTACCCGACTTACAATCCACCGACACGGTTACCTATGACTTCAATGGATCAGGGGCCTAGCTGTAAAAGGAAAGGCAGCAAATGCAATTTCAAATGACATTCAATACTGTTGTAAATGACCACGGACAACTGGAAGTTTTAAAATGTTTATCTAAAGTTCGTTATCATCAAGCATTAAACTTACAAGAATAAGGCAATCAATAACCAAGATAATGAAAAGTACATAACTATAGAGAAATAAAGTCAGGGTAATCATTTAAATGCATTTATGAGATAAAGAGATAATACTATGCATTCAAGGCAAGGAGTTTTCAGACAGTTTAAGTAAGGCCGTTCTAGACCATATCAGAAAATGACAAACTGCAATGCAAAATATGATTTCCAAAAGGTAGGATAGCATAGGAACAATTTAAGAATATATGCACTTGACTTTATGATTCAATAGTTTGCGGCAAAAGCATGGAAAAATCAACATGTGCAAAGGTGTGTCTTTATTTAAGCAAAAGACTGAAATATAGAAAGGTGCAAGTTTTAAAGAACTTAGAGCAGTATTTACCTAGACTGGTGTGGAAACCAAACCCTGGCCACGGGTCAGTTAAGGGCAGGAAACCCTCAAGGAAGGATACCCCTCAAAGGACAGCAGGTGCAGAATGGACACCCAGGACAGGACAGGATACCCTCAGATTAGGAATCAGGACAGGACCTCAGGACAGGACAGCAAACCCTCAGGACAGGACCGCTCAGGACAGGACAGCACCCGCAGTTTGGAAGCAACGCCTGCGCTCCACCCTCTCTGCAGCTATCGATCAAGACCCCGATTGGGTCAGCGAACTCCCAGCAAAGTGCTTTCGCCAGCACTTTAAGGTTCAGTAGAACCTTAGTCTATGGTCAATTTCGGACAGAGTGCTCCGCAGCGCTCTGTATCTTCAGTCACCTATTGAGTACGATGGGTCAGTGACAGGTCAGCTAAACCAGACAAGTCGGACAAATTCCCTAGGTGAACCCAGGGTAGATATACAGTTTTGGGACGGTGTACCACCCCCCCAATGTTGCAAAGTGTCAGAATCCCCAATTTCGATTGGTCCTAAGGTAGGATTTGGGTAATACACCAATCATAACACACTATTTGGATGCTTCATTTACATATCTGGGTACCGCCTAGCGAGATCGGGGTTCCCATGAGAAACTGCATAGAAAGACAATAGATATATTACATTGTTTCGGAAAAAGAACATGTGATTCCGTCCTGCTAGGGTTGCAGGTCGGTTCTCAGGAGCATCTTGCCCATCACTGCCAACTGGCGGTGTTCCATCAGCCAAGGTTGTCGGTGCCCCAGAAAGTCGCACATGCGTAGAAGGGACCTCCAAGATGGCTTTTGGTGCAGTTAGACCCCCATTCCCCGCGGTACATGAAAAGTAAGCGAAAACAAATTAATACATAAAAATAACATTATGAAAACACATTATTTGGTTTTGAACTTTCAACTTATCACTACAAAATATACTTATGCAGTCTAAATATTAGCTACATATAACAGGCACAAGAGCAGTGGCACGAGCAGTACCACGTTACTGGCAAGGCTATGTATTACGCATGCGCATAAATTTCCCTCCAACTCTGCAGACACGTCAGGACACGTGAGTGTGACTGACGCATGCGCAGTAACTAAATACAAGCGGCGGCCATATTTTACGGACAAGGATTAAATGCATTAGGAATACACATAGGCAAGCTTCATAAACTAAATATAACGTTAGTAAGACGTACACTTATTACCTTGTTACACATAAACGAGGTTCATGAATACAGCAAGTCGCAAAATATGCGAAGCTTTGCTTCATCAATCCCCTCTTTGATGATATTTATTATCATCACAAAATTTAATGGAACCAGATGCCAACTTTCTTTCACACTTTGTACAACTCTATCTCTTCCAGCAATTTCTCCAGTTTCTCCCTTTCAGTTTTGGTAGGGTGAGAATTTTTCACCTTTTTATAGATCTGATTATTCACTTCCTCCAATTCGAGCTCATCCACACTTCGTTTCACCCCTCTTGCATTCACTTCATGCTTTCTGGTGTGTTTACGGCATTTGCAACAGACAAATATGAAAAATAGGATGAGACCTATAATTCCAATTGGCATCAGTACTTTAAACAATAAGCCTTTACCTATACTAGCGAACCAATGACCTACATTTGAGAGACCATCTACCAGTCTCTTCCAGGCACTATCAACCTCGAGTGGTCTGAGTTCCTTTGCCAAATTAGTAATGTTTCTCACATATCTTTTGAGCTGCACACTTTTGTCCGGAATATAAGTGCAACAATGTTGCGCCTTCAACATCCGGCAGACTCCGCCCTCTTTCGCCAATAAGGTATCAAGAGCAAGTCGATTCTGCAAAACCATTGATCTGATCGCAACCATTTCGGTATTGACCAGCAGAAATCCATGAGCTGTCTCAGTCGACAACACATCCACTATAGTGGACAATTTGCAAATTCTGTGAGTGTTCAGAACCACTCCCACTCCAGGTATCAGTGCACTGAAAATACTACCCATTATTTCACCTATGCTTTCTCTGTTACTACGCACTAAGCCATTAGTATTTTCACTGCTTCCAGCAACTCCATTCACATGGTATATTTTCGGGAAGACAATGCCAAAATAGCAACTTCCATACCAGTGATCCGGCAATTTGAAATAAGCCTTGTCCCCACACATATAATAAATTCCAGGAAACACAGGCTCTGACCCATTTTTGAAACCCCAACCTCCAATTACCTTGTAATTATGTTCGCATTCACTGGAACCAATGAAAATGTTATTATAATAGCTAGTCTTCTCGCGGTGAAGACATAGCTTGCCTTTCTTTTCAAAATCCAGCAACAGAGCAGGACCCACCCCACCAGTTGAGGTGCCTTCCATGTTCTCTGCCCACTTTGGCTTTTTCTGACTTTCATCATTAGCCTTCTTTTGTATTTTAATTCTCCTTTTCTCTGCCATGTTTAGGAACATCTTTTCCTGCTCATGCAAAGAACAAGTCAAGTTATCTCTGTGTGCGTCAGCTATGTCGATATTACCTATGGTTAGGAAGTAATCTCCCATGTATCGTATTGCGTCACTTTTGGTATGTACAGGATTCAAGTTCCCACGTATAGGAAGCTCAGAAAAGATCACGTCATTATTAGAGTAATAGTACTGTAACGGTCCTCTTTTGTAAAATAAACTAGCTAAAATGCTACAGGATATTCCGTATGTCAGCGGTAAGTGATGGTATGTCACGCCTTCAGCTACAGAAGTAGGTAGCTTCATGCAGACATAGCAATCTTCAATTTCCATAGTCTCTACATAGTGTATTAATAAGTTTGCGAAAACATTTAAGCGTGTCCTGTTTTTAATTCTATGATAATGTAGTTCTCCCTCATCTGATGCTTCTAAGTTTTGTTTTGTTTGTCTCAGTGCTCTCTCATGTCTAGCTACACTCTGTGTTGTCAGCTCTTCACTGTCAGTATTTACAATTTCAGTAGGGACAATATTAGTATCTTTGCTTACAGCAAAGGGAATGAAAATTGTTAGTCCTATCCAGAGTAATATCAGGACAACTATACTACAGACACATACCTTGCAGCAAGTTTTGCAACCGCTGCGACTAGGTCTACCATTCACGTTTGAATCAGACATTTTGGCTTAGAAGAAGTTTCTCAACCCCTCTTTGTGTCTCTACACAAGTATCTTACTTTGTGCAAATTCACGGTGGCTCTTCTTCCTCTTCGTCAGAGTACTCAGGGACGGGCTCTCCGTCGCTTACGTCAGTGATATCAAGATCTTCAAGTTCTTCCAACACAAGTGTCCATTCAGGTGACTTGTACTTTTTGTTTTGTCTCTTTATCCGATCACTCCTTCTTTTGGAAGTGTCTTCTGGTTGTTCTGCTATGCGAGCACTTCTCCTTTCTTCTGCACGTTTTTCTTCTACTGTTTTTATTCTCAGTCTTAATTTCTTTATGTATCTAGGCTCAAGATGCTTTCTTTTCTTAAGTCTTTTTGTTGGTACTTGAACTTCGTTCCCTTCTCTTGCCCTTTTGTTCTCATTAACTGTTGGCAATTCTGTCTCAGTTTCTTCTTCTTCTATCTGACTAATTCCAGGGCTAGCATCTGTTTCTTCTGCCTGGGTACTAATCTGGCCTTGTTCAGGTAAATTGTGTGTTTGCTCTTCAAGTGTCTCTGACTCTGTTTCCTGAACACGTTCTTCTAATTCTATCTGCTCCTGTTCAAGCACTTCGATCTCTGGACTTTCTTCTGCTCGAACTATTACACTATGTCTAGTCTGTCCCTTCCCGATATCAGGAGTCAGTGGAGGAGTATCAAACACTTGCTCTGTATCCTGCACTTGTTCAGTATCAAGGCACTTGTTCAGTCTTATTCACTTGTTCTGTATCAATCATGTGCTCTGTCCCTGTCTGACCTTCTCCTTCCTCAGTTTTGATGTGAATCTCAAGACTCTGAGGTTCTTCGCCTGTGCCTTGCTTTTCCTCACTAGTCCACTCTCTACCTTCCTGTAGTCGTTCACTTGTTCGAATGGGGTCTTCGGTGAGATCAATCAAGGGAATCCACTCCTCTGGCCATATGCTCGGCAGCTCGTCTTCAGCTACTTCTGGCTCAGCTTCTTTTACCCCTTCAGCAGGCTGGGCTCCTGGTAGTTCGTTGTCAACTATTCTTGGGCCAACGTCTGCTGAGTCTGTAGCTCGACTGGTACTGGGCTGTACGTCGTCAGCTACTTCTGGTCTGGCTCCTGCAGCGTCCTCTGCGGGACGTCCTTCTGCTTCAGGCACTTCGTCTGGTGGTACCTTCTGGGTGTGGCTGGCGTGTATCCAACGCGGAACCCCTGCACACTTGACTGCTGTGGTGGTAACCAGAATCACCTGACGTTTTTCTCCCCACCTTGGCTCCAGGCAGCTCTTCCGAGTATGCTTCTTTATCTTCACCCAGTCCCCTGGGACCAGTTTGTGGAGAGGAGTCGTTGGATTGAGGATGGCGTCTTCTCCGATCTGGCGAGAGATAGAACGCACTTGGTCACCCAATCTCTTGCAGTATTCAAGCACCAAATCATCAGTAATACTCAACAGTTTGCTTCCTGGTACCCATGCTTGCCTCATCACTCTTCCCATAATGATTTCATGGGGACTTAGGCCTGTCTTGCGATCAGGAATACTTCTGAGTCCCATCAGGACCAGGGGCAGGGCCTTCACCCAGGTCAATTTAGTTGCATCACACAGTTTTGCTAGTCTGTTCTTGATAGTTCCATTTATTTGTTCCACTACTCCAGAAGCCCCTGGACGGTAGGCACAGTGAAGCTTTTGTGAAATTCCAAAGGCCTTACAGAGTTCGTCGATCACTTCATTATGAAAATGTGAGCCTTGATCTGATTCAATAGTGACTGGAACCCCGAACCTAGGTATCAGTTCTTTTAATAAACACTTAGCTACTGTTTTTGCGTCGTTTTGGGGAGTAGGGAAAGCTTCCACCCACTTTGAAAATAAACAGACCATGACAAGGACATATCGTTTCCCTTCACAACGGGGCATGGTGATGAAATCAACCTGTATTCTCACAAAGGGACCCCCGGACCTCCCAATTTTTCCCAGTTCCACTACAGTCTTCTTCCCTGGGTTCATCTTTTGACATGTCAGGCACCTCTGGCAGAGGGATTCTGCTACTTTCCTGAACTTTTTACTGTACCAAGTCTGTTGGAACACTAGAATCATGGCATCCCTACCAATGTGTGATCCTTCATGTATCAACCTCGCCATTGTGCTAAGTAGGTGTCTAGGTAACACAGGCATACCAGTTGGACCTATAATGACACCATCCACACGTCTTGGTCGACACCCATCTTCCTTCCACTTCTCTCTTTCTTGCCAAGGTGCCGCCTGCTGCCACTCTTTCACTTCATCCCATGTAGGCACTTCTTCAAACACCTGAAGTTGGCAGCTGGTTCCTGGCCCCCCTCGTTTTGGATTTACGATATACCGATCTCTTGCGCACCATTGGGCCACTCGATCAGCATAATCGTTTCCCAGTGATACCTTGTCCATGCTCTTCTTATGAGCAGCACATTTTACCACTGCCAGTTCCTTTGGTAACTGGATTGCCTCTAAAAGGTCTTGAACGACTTTTCCATTTCGAATTGGGGTACCTGATGAAGTCAGGAACTCCCTCTGTAGCCACAACTGGCCAAAGTCATGCACAACCCCATAACAGTACTGACTGTCAGTATACACTGTTATGCGTAGGTTTTTCCCAATTTGGCAAGCTTTTATCATAGCAATCAATTCGGCTACTTGGGCAGACTTTATGTGATATAGATAACCTGCTTCCTCAATTTTCTCTAAGGACACTACTGCATAGGCAGCACTCAGGCCTCCTTGTTCATGCCTTAGACATGAACCATCCACAAAAAGTCCTTTATCATGCACAGGCAATGGCGTTTCTTTTATGTCTGGGCGTGGCTTGGTGTTGAATTCTGTTAGATCTATACAATCATGTTCATCATCCACCCCCCCTTCCATA
This sequence comes from Lissotriton helveticus, assembly GCF_964261635.1. Taxonomy (NCBI): domain Eukaryota; kingdom Metazoa; phylum Chordata; class Amphibia; order Caudata; family Salamandridae; genus Lissotriton; species Lissotriton helveticus. The sequence continues at coordinate 765,316,489 of NC_136057.1, read as the reverse complement.
TCCTTTGGGTCAGGGAGTAAGGTGGCTGGGTTCAGAATACTGCACCTAACAATGTTTACATTTGCAGCACCCACAAGAATCCTCTCATATTTAGTCAGCCGACTAGGGGTGAGATACTGAGTTTTTGTTCTGGTCAACAAAATTACCACTCCATGTGGGACATACACAGTTACCGGATGTCCCATGACAATTGATTCACTCTGTTCTAAACTGGCACAGGTAGCAGCTACTGCTTTCAGACAACCTGGTAATCCAGCAGCCACTGGATCTAAGGTGGCAGAGAAATATGCCACAGGCCTTCTTGTTGTGCCATGATCTTGTGTCAGGACCGACAATGCACAATTATCACGAGTGTCACAGAACAGGGCAAATTCCTTGGAATAGTCTGGCATTCCCAACGCAGGGGCTGTACACAGACAATCTCGCAGTTTCGTGAAGGCTGTTAAGCTTTCATCATCCCATTCTACAACATCTGGAGTTCCTCTCTTGGTCATCTTTATCAAGGGCCTAGCTAGGACTGCAAATCCCAGAATCCACTGCCTGCAGTATCCTATCACACCCAGGAACATTCTGATCTCTTTTTGAGTACGGGGTAACTGCATCCTTTGAATTATCCTCACTCTTTCCGATGTCACTTTTCTGACACCTTTTTCTATCTGGTGCCCCAGATATTTCACCGATTTTGCACAAAACTGTAACTTGTCAGGGGACACTTTATGTCCCTTTTCACACAGGTGATTAAGTAGGGCAATGGTGTCAATCACACAATCCTTATGACTTTTAGACGCCACCAAGAGGTCGTCTATATATTGCACTAAGACAGAGTTCCCAGGAAGGACTAAAGTTTCCAAACATTTTTTCAAGATCTGATTAAAGATAGAGGGGCTCTCTGTATACCCTTGAGGGACCCGGTTCCAGCAATACACGTGACCGTCGAAGGCAAATGAGAAAAGAAATTTGCTATCTGGATGCAAAGGAATGGAAAAGAATGCATGACACAGGTCTATCACAGTGAACCATTCAGCATCCCAGGGAATCTGATACAGAATCACTGCTGGATTCGGGACAATAGGGCAGGAGGGGACCACTATCTTGTTGATTTTTCGTAAATCCTGTACTACTCTGTACTTGCCACTAGGCTTCTTGATGCCCATAATCGGAGAGTTACATGGGCTACTCATTACCTCCTGTATGATGTTTCCTTCTAGCAATTTCTGTATTTCCACAGCAACACCAGCTTTCACTTCTGCATTCATCCTGTAGGGTTTAGTATTGGGGTATACTGCATTGTCCTTTATTGCTATCTGTATGGGGTCCACATTTTTCATTAACCCTACATCTTTCCCAGTAAAGTCCCACACCTCTGGCTTCACTGCTTCTTGGAGTTCTTTGGGTAAATCCTGCATGGTCATTCGTTTAATTTCCGAGTCAGGGCGGACTAACATTAATTTATAAATGCCGTCTTCATCTGGGGTCTGAATTTCAACACCCTTTGGTGTGCAAAAGATGGTACAGTTCACGTCCCAGTAAGTTCACTGGACTGGTGTCGCAAACGACAAATCTATGCATTTCCTTAAAGTTTCCAATTGATATTTCCATGGGCTTGGTAACAGGAGTACTAATCAATTGATTAGATACACCCACTACTTGGATGGCTTCTCCCGAGAGGGGTAGGTTTGGAACGTCCACTGTTCTCACAGTAGAAGGGGTAGCACCAGTGTCCAACAGAAAGGTGACATCATTTCCGTCAACCTTTCCTTCAATGTATGGTCCGGACTGGTCTACCGGCAAGGAGGCGCCAAGTACGCACTCCTCGTCCTCCCCTCTCAGGCCTCGTCAGTACTGGTCATCACAAAGGAAGGTATCATTTAGAAGATACTGCGAAGTTGCTGCATTTCTGTTCTCATTACTTTCCCAGACTTCTATCTCATCTCCCTCTGCCTGTTTTCCCCTGTATACTTGCTTTGGTGCTCGGGGCACCTGAACTGTTTTTACCTGTGGTTGAGTCTTTCTTGGTCTCTCTTTCTGCGTCTGTGGAGTTAAATCAGGAGTTTTGGGGTTATCTTCGGGCAAGTAAGGACACTCGTTACGCCAGTGTCCAATTTCGCCGCACTGATGGCAGGGAAATTTCTTCATAGCCTCTTCCCTGCTCATTTTGGGCCGGGGCTTGCCTCCTCCCCCTCCCCCAGGGCCTTCGTTCTTAGCATTTTTGACCATGTTACTCAACTGCTTTTCCTGCTGTTCTGCGAGCTTCACCTGAGCCCACATCACTTTTTCCTTGAGAGCCTTTTTCTTTTCTGCCATCTCGTCCTCGCAGTACTTTGCGTACCGCAGGACCTCGTCTACCTTTTTGGAGTGCCAACATATTTTGTTATCTTTTATCCACTGACAAATTTCAGGTCTTAAACCATTTACAAACCTGTAAATGAAGTGCGTCATATCCTTCATCTCGATGTTATCTATACCACTGTACGTTTTAAACACATGCAACAGCCTTTCATAATAGGAGTGCACTGTCTCCTCTCTTTCCTGCGTTGTTCTATCTATCCTGGTCCAATCAGTTTCCTTAGCTGGCACCTTTAGTTTCAGATGCTGAATTACTTGTTCATATTTTCTCATCACTTCTTTCGATGGTTCCCCTGTTTCTTTATCTCTTGTGTACTCCTCACTAGGCCAGGCTATGGCTATTTTACACTCGGTCCATAGATCGACCGGGACCACAATATCGAAAAACCCATCCAGGTCTTTCCACAGGCATTTTTGCACCTTTACGAACCTTTCCACTTGCCGGTACCATTCAACTGGCTTCTCGCGCAGTTTCGGAAAATCGTTAGTAAAGGACACAATATCCTGTCTGGACCATGGAACATGCACATACCTCCCACCTGGTACTTCACGCATGGGGCATAAGGTTTCGGGCTTGTCTACTTCTCTCAGAGGGAACTCAGGGGTAGCTTGTCTGGATCGAGCCTCATCTTTCTTTCTTGCCCACCTGCTTCTCCACCTTTCCACGTCTCCCCATTTTTGCAAAACTGCAAGCAATTCTTTAATCTGCAACTTCCTCCCTGACACATTCAGGTTCTCTAAATCCTTGTCTGAGAATTCAGCTCTGTAAGGCTTTTGTAAGGGCTTGGATCTTGAAATATCTACCCCCATACTAGCTGCGGTGTCTGTCAGCTTTTCGTGGAGCACCCTGGTACTTCTGGTAAGGCTTTTACACATGAACAGCAATTCTTCTTCAGAATAGGTGTTTAATCTGTCTAACCCCACATTTCCTGCCATCCATTCCTCTATTTCTACCCTCAGCTTGTAGAGGTCTAAACGTTTCGTTTGCGGAGCCTGTTTTTCTAAATCACGACTCCAACTTTCAATCTCTTCCGGAGTTACCAAGGAAACACTCCTAGTCCCTGTTGCTGATTCTAATTTAATTTCTTTCGCATCAAAAGGATTATGCCTCTTCTGCACTCCCTTTCCGGTCTGTTTGTTTGGTAGATCCAAGAACACCACTTCGGACTCGCACTCACTGGACTGATCGTCTATCAGTAGGTGCTCTTGCCTCGGCGGGGCCATTATCGGGTTCATAACTGGAGGGTTCGAACTTCCTTGACTATTCCCATACAACGGGACTACTGGTCCGATCGTTACCGGAATAGTCAAAGCTTCAGGACTGGTATTTAACTGGGAGATTTTCTGAATTATTTCTGTTCTCTGTCTAGCTAGGGCCTCTTGCTCCCTTTCATCTAGTACTCTTCCTAATGTCCGGTCAGGTATCATCTGTGGGGTCAGGTGAGGGGTAAGACTCGGGGCAGTAGGATGCGTTTCACTTGGTCCTCCACCATAATTTGGTTTTGGGAACAAAGTTCCTGTGCCAAATGACCTACGCTCTTCCCCATATGGAGGCTGCAAAAAGGGTACTCCTGAACTTACTGGCTTTTCTTCGTTTTCATACAGAGGTCTGGGAAAAAATGTTCTTTCACGGGAATATTTTTCCTCTGAGCTCTCGGGCATTCTAGGATATATATTGCGTACCTCTGCGGGTCCGGGGTTCTCAAAATAGGGCAACACCTGGCCACCTCCCCCCCTACATAGGGATCTGTCTTCCTCCTTAATAGATGGACACTGGGGATTCTCTCCTGCACTGGACGGTCGGGCTCCCTCATTATAAGGGGGCGGACTTCTCGTGAAGATGTCATCTAACAATTCATCGTCTGACTCTCCAAGGGCTCCCCAATGCTTACATTTTTCTGTCTTTTTCCCTTCCCCCGAAGGGGTACATGCTGGCATCATGGGAAACAGACCCTCAACAATCATGCTCTGTCTCCACTGTTTCATCCTCTTGTCCCTAGTCTCCTGTTTCAGCCTTGGGTACCACTTGGTCAGACCTTTGTCCATCCGGGGTTTCTCTCTTTCAAAAGCCTCAATCTCCCATTCCTCTAATGCCTCATACTGCGTTAGTCTTGGTCTGGGATGTAATTAATTCATACGGGTTCTCAAATTGAATAAAATTCTGCCATTGAAAGTACCGTCTAACGGAAAAGCCAATACTCCGTCATCTTTTGTGTACCTTACCCAATTCTCCAACCACACACAGGTATTGTACCCTCGGTCAAACATCATGAATGAGGCAGGAGTATTCGGTGGCGGGATAGTAACGCCCTCTCTAGATTTAATCGGTTTGTCCGTTTTGAAATAATTCTTTACCCTATTTACAAGGGACATCTTTCTCTTAGCTCCGTACATAATATCGTATCTATTAGCTTTCCACTGATCCCTTTCAAACCCTTGGTTTCTTGGATCGGGTCTAGTCTCTGGACAATACGAGTGCCACATACGATTTTTACGCTTAACTCTGTTTACAAATTCACCTCCAATCAGAACGCGTCTTGTAATTCCGTGCGACCAATGAGGTGCACGCGTTCAAGTATTTTCGGCCAATGGGTGCGCGGCCCCTTCGTGAGACTGTTCTCACGCTCCGGCGCTTCACCCCTCCTTTACAATTCCAGCCCCGCTACCCGCCCGCTGCTTCTACCAATCCCAGCGCGGCACGGAGTGACGTCAGAGGCGCTTCGCGACTGACTCCCTCCCTTCCCAAGGTAACGGAAACTTTCTTTCCTTTTAAAGTGCTCAGTGCTTGGTTATTTTACAACAAATACACATTCGCCACAGTGCTCAAGTGTCTAGACAGGATAGCTTTGTTTTACTGCAAGTAAACTACTTCCATTTACTTTTCACGCGCTGCGGGTAGATCTCTTCCGCCTACCCTTCACTCTAGCATCGGTGAACCTGTTATTCCCCTAAACTCATCCACTTCTTTCCGGGATATATCCGAGTCTAAGGTTTCCCAGCGGACCCCTCTGCTTTCACCCTAGCTCCGAGGAACCTGCTAGTCTTCCGATGTGACCCTTACTAGGTTACGCCACTATGGGAATTTTGCCAATGAACCTCGTTACTGACATTTATTCACACATGTATTCAGAAAACCCTAGTTAGTGCTTCCCGGTTATCCTAACCTGCACCTAACTTTCCTTAAGCCTGTGACCTCAGGACAATGGATTCTATTCACCACTTGCCCTTTCAATTCCCCGGGGAGTTCGGACAACAAGAAACAATACGGTTTACAAACGCATGGATTAATACATATAACAATATAAGAACAAGAATAATAACAATACAACAATTCATGAATTTCAGCAGCGTATTCACAAGAGAGTGATCAATCCCCTCGGAACAGCCGTTCTTATAGCAGCATTAAAGTACTAGCAGCTTCCGACTTAACTAGTCTAACTAGTCCTACCTAACCTTTAGCTAGTCCCTAACCATCCTCTGATCTACCAGAAAAACTGATAGAGCGCGCGAGGTCACCCAGCCAATGATTCCGCCGTTTCCGGCTTCAGGGCCCATATACTTTCAATTCACACTACTCATTGACAGGGCGACTTCACGAGCTGCTACCAATTGTGTGTGTGTTCCCTACTGTTATTACTCAGTGTACCCGACTTACAATCCACCGACACGGTTACCTATGACTTCAATGGATCAGGGGCCTAGCTGTAAAAGGAAAGGCAGCAAATGCAATTTCAAATGACATTCAATACTGTTGTAAATGACCACGGACAACTGGAAGTTTTAAAATGTTTATCTAAAGTTCGTTATCATCAAGCATTAAACTTACAAGAATAAGGCAATCAATAACCAAGATAATGAAAAGTACATAACTATAGAGAAATAAAGTCAGGGTAATCATTTAAATGCATTTATGAGATAAAGAGATAATACTATGCATTCAAGGCAAGGAGTTTTCAGACAGTTTAAGTAAGGCCGTTCTAGACCATATCAGAAAATGACAAACTGCAATGCAAAATATGATTTCCAAAAGGTAGGATAGCATAGGAACAATTTAAGAATATATGCACTTGACTTTATGATTCAATAGTTTGCGGCAAAAGCATGGAAAAATCAACATGTGCAAAGGTGTGTCTTTATTTAAGCAAAAGACTGAAATATAGAAAGGTGCAAGTTTTAAAGAACTTAGAGCAGTATTTACCTAGACTGGTGTGGAAACCAAACCCTGGCCACGGGTCAGTTAAGGGCAGGAAACCCTCAAGGAAGGATACCCCTCAAAGGACAGCAGGTGCAGAATGGACACCCAGGACAGGACAGGATACCCTCAGATTAGGAATCAGGACAGGACCTCAGGACAGGACAGCAAACCCTCAGGACAGGACCGCTCAGGACAGGACAGCACCCGCAGTTTGGAAGCAACGCCTGCGCTCCACCCTCTCTGCAGCTATCGATCAAGACCCCGATTGGGTCAGCGAACTCCCAGCAAAGTGCTTTCGCCAGCACTTTAAGGTTCAGTAGAACCTTAGTCTATGGTCAATTTCGGACAGAGTGCTCCGCAGCGCTCTGTATCTTCAGTCACCTATTGAGTACGATGGGTCAGTGACAGGTCAGCTAAACCAGACAAGTCGGACAAATTCCCTAGGTGAACCCAGGGTAGATATACAGTTTTGGGACGGTGTACCACCCCCCCAATGTTGCAAAGTGTCAGAATCCCCAATTTCGATTGGTCCTAAGGTAGGATTTGGGTAATACACCAATCATAACACACTATTTGGATGCTTCATTTACATATCTGGGTACCGCCTAGCGAGATCGGGGTTCCCATGAGAAACTGCATAGAAAGACAATAGATATATTACATTGTTTCGGAAAAAGAACATGTGATTCCGTCCTGCTAGGGTTGCAGGTCGGTTCTCAGGAGCATCTTGCCCATCACTGCCAACTGGCGGTGTTCCATCAGCCAAGGTTGTCGGTGCCCCAGAAAGTCGCACATGCGTAGAAGGGACCTCCAAGATGGCTTTTGGTGCAGTTAGACCCCCATTCCCCGCGGTACATGAAAAGTAAGCGAAAACAAATTAATACATAAAAATAACATTATGAAAACACATTATTTGGTTTTGAACTTTCAACTTATCACTACAAAATATACTTATGCAGTCTAAATATTAGCTACATATAACAGGCACAAGAGCAGTGGCACGAGCAGTACCACGTTACTGGCAAGGCTATGTATTACGCATGCGCATAAATTTCCCTCCAACTCTGCAGACACGTCAGGACACGTGAGTGTGACTGACGCATGCGCAGTAACTAAATACAAGCGGCGGCCATATTTTACGGACAAGGGTTAAATGCATTAGGAATACACATAGGCAAGCTTCATAAACTAAATATAACGTTAGTAAGACGTACACTTATTACCTTGTTACACATAAACGAGGTTCATGAATACAGCAAGTCGCAAAATATGCGAAGCTTTGCTTCATCAGAAAGTACCACCTCTGGTCGAGTCCCAGTCTCCTCGACCTCTACCGAAATCGCCTCTGGGGGGACCTTGGTTGGCGAAGCGGCCTGGCGAGCGTCCCCGACCTCGTCCGGCCCTGTTGAAAACCTGTTGGTGGAACACCCGTTTGATTCCGGTCTGAGCTTTGTCTAGCGATGTGAAGGTCCCCACATATTTGGAGACGTCCTTCACAAAGCGATCTCCAAACAAATTACCCTCAGCTAAGGGACCCGGTTCCGCCGATGCCAATTCCGTCAAGTTTGAATCCATTCGCATAAGTAACGATTTGCGCCGCTCTGTGGATAGCGCGCAATTGGCATTTCCTAATAAACAGATGGCCCGCTGGGTCCATCCAGCCAGGATATCGCGGTCCACGGGAACATTTGATTCGTTGGCCTGGAGGGCCATTTCGAGGATCTTTGCCAGAGGGCCCACCACGTCCAACATTTTATCCTGGCAGCCGCGCCAGGCGCGGTCGATGCCTTTCTTGGGGTCCTTGGCGAACTTTTTCAAAAAGGTTAGAAGGCTAACGTCAATTTCCGGAGTCTCTGCCACCTTGTGTGCAAGGTCGGGACGAGGGCACTCCGAGCGTAGACGATTACGCACCTCTTTGTCAAACCCTTTCCTGAGGTTTTCCTGCAGGTAATCTGCCATGGCTGTGGCCGGGACCCAATCCGATGATCTGGGGTGGACTATTTCCGTAGGATTGAATGTAAATGGGGTAGTAACAACGGGGGCTGATGCCGAAGGGGCGTTTTTTTTTTGCCTTTTTCTTCGGTGGAGCCTCTTCGTCCGTATCTGTGGTATCTGTACCAGTCGTGGTAGTAGTGTCAGTGTCTGTATAGTTTTGTTTGCTCTTGGCCTTGGCCCCAGTAGAATAGCCATGGTCCTGCCCCGATGTTGTGGGTTGCAAAGCATGAACCTGCCCTGGTGCTGGTAGGGTTTGTAAAGCATCCGAATGTGGCCATTGGTCACTGCTGCCTAGCTGGTGGAGCTTTCTTAGTGGACTTATCTTTAGTGAAGCCATGTCGCTTTGCAAAATTTTCTAACTGTTTGATAATAGGCTTTAGAGCCTTCGCCAATGCTTGATGCACAGTAGTAGGCACTGTGCTCTCGACAGCCTTGTTGACTGAGGCCTGCACCGAAGCGTCCAAGGCCTCCACAATTTTATCCTCCACTGCAGCAGCCGGCTGCTCCTCGTAGGTTTCTTCCCCTGCCTCCACATCAAAATACACCCATTTCTCCATCTTAGCACACAGTGGGTAGATACACCAAAGAAGTGAGGTAGACACTAGGGGAGTAAGGTGGGGGGTCAGCCCCACTGCACACAAAAATACACACCAATGTTCTGTACCAGACCCCCTCAGCAAAGCTGTATAAAGATTATTGCAGCCCAAGGGGCGTCAGAGCCGAGTAATACCTATATATGGAGCGTGTGCACACTCCTAGTCAAGGCAACTGTTAATTACAGCCAGTTAGGCGTCTTTTCCACCAGCTCTAGCTAAAACGCGGTGAAATGCGGTGGAAAACGAGTTCAAAACGTGTGCAGCCCAACCGAGTCTAAATCCTACTAGGAATAGCCCAATGGACGTGGCTTGGGCTGCACGCGCTTGCCGTGTGGTTCGCGGCTCTATTCGGGCGTTCGGGCGATTAGGGAGAGCCCTGCGCCTTCCTGCAGTCACCGGAGGCGCCCGGCCGAGGAACAAGCAACCCGCAGGGCGGGCCGGTACAGATGCGCGAAGCGCGAGAGACACGGAGCATCGGCTCCAAGCACGAGCGCAGCAGCGCTCCTAACGCGGCTGCCACCGCCGACCCTGAGGCGGGTCCCAGAGCGCGAAACGCGCACCGCCCTGACAAAAGGGGCAATTACACAGTAATATCGGCAAATAAACGGCCAAGCCGTATACAGATCACCAGAAAAAGGTAAACAAAGCAATCATGCACTAATGTTCAAAGAAACTCTTGCCAAGCAATAGTAGCAACATAAGAGTAATGGGAGCATAGCACTTATCTCTTGCTGTGAGCAGCAAAGAAAGAGGAAGCTGGGACTGTTACCAGGGCTCTTGTAGGGCTAAGGAGGCATGGCTTGGGCCAAGCATGATGGTTAATGTAGTTTGACTTGATAAACTGTATGTTTATTGGCTGCTGTGAGTTTACAGTAAATGAAAGAGAAGCATAATCTGAAGCCTCAGGTCCTGTAATAGAATCCAATGACGGCTGCCGAGGAGAAATCAGGTAAGCGCATTGAAAGACAAGACCAAGCGAGGGGGCGGTATGTGCGAGCAGTTTAAATACCTTCCTACCGCTCGAATATGCCGCGTGAATGCTCAATTGCTGTTTCTCTGCCGTTTGCACGTGCACACGTGTTTTGATGATATTCAAGTGGCCAAGAACGCTGCAGTGCTCCACATGTAAAACATGATGATAACCAATTTGCAGAGCGTTACACTACCCGGTACACAAAAATAAATAGGAAACATAATCTGATAATGAAAGTGTGCAATAAAAAACAAACATTATGGCAAAGGATACATGACTAGCAGAGGTAGAGCAAGGAATTAACAGTAGCAAGGGAGGGAAAGCACCCGGTCCGGATGGTGTACCAGTAGATGTGTACAAAGCCACACCAGCACTCTGAGGCCCCATATTAAACAGAGCTTTCAATGCTGCTGTAATGGAAGGTATAATAAAGTACAATATCCCAACAGGTAATATTCGTAAGGCAAATACTTTTGTATTCACGAAGCATTACACGAACATGAATAAAGGAGACAGTTGTTCAAATGATATAATTGTTGAAATTATTCTTATATTTCAAAAGAGATAAAGGGCAGGGTCATATTCATACCATTGGGGCAGCACAGTATGGGAAAATTCATATGACAACCAGATATAAACTTGGTGCTCAAATATGTACAAGTGGTCAGTGGTGACACAAGTGATATAGTGAACAGCGTGAACGGCGCAAAGTGAACAAGGTGAAAGTTTTATACAGTGAGTGACTCAGTGAGTGACAAAGTTGGAGTGACTTTACACTTATAATCACACTTTAAACAGAGCCACAATGGAAGATGCGCCTGTAGTTGCGCTGCAGGGTCGACGAATGCGAAAGACATTCCTTGCCTGATCTTTGACTGGCGAAACACTACGGATTCATTCCGGACCTCGACCTTGATTAACCCAGGTCCGGCTCCCTTGGACAATTTGACTCGACCTGACAACTGAGACGCCTTCTATCCGGCGCTTCCATTTTCAAACTCGCTTCAGACCCTCTGAGGAAAACTCTCTATCTGCAGAACATCGGATCCATCGGACCGATCCACATTTCCCTATCAGCACCATAATTGAGGCAAGTGGAGTGGTGTGGCTCACTGGTTACAGGCGGCAGACCTGTAAGCAGAGAACAGCCCGGGACCAGGGTTCAATTCCTGACGCGGCAGGGTCTTGGACCAGTGTCAACGGACTTGATAATTCTCGCCTCAGAGCCTACTCTAACCAGGGAACACACTCGGTAACTCTGGGCATTAAGCTTGCCTCATCTCTACAACAGCCCCCCGCAGACGCCGGGGATGCCTGGTTTCACCCTGGAGATACCCAGAAAGGGACCATCTCACAGGGAAAACCAGGACGGGTTCCCCAGCGGTCTACAGCGCCAGGACACTCGGGTAGAGTAACTGTGCGCTTTACAAGAATCCCACATTTACATGTCCTGAGGATGGTCCCGAATGATAGAGGACCAAAACGTCGTCGAACCCGCAGCGCAACTACAGGCGCATCTTCCATTGTGGCTCTGTTTAAATTGTGATTATAAGTGTAAATTCACTCCAACTTTGTCACTCACTGTATAAAACTTTCACCTCATTCACTTTGCGCCGTTCACGCTGTTCACTATATCACTTGTGTCGCCACTGACCACTTGTACATATTTGAGCACCAAGTTTATATCTGGTTGTTATATGAATTTTCCCATACTGTGCTGCCCCAATTGTATGAATGTGACCCTGCCCTTTATCTCTTTTGAAATATAAGAATAATTTCAACAATTATATCATTTGAACAACTGTCTCCTTTATTCATGTTCGTGTAATTCTTCGTGCATACAAAAGTATTTGTCTTACGAATATTATCTGTTGGGATATTGTACTTTATTATACCTTTGAACCCTAATCCCGACCAGGTTTATGGGTCACACTCCTGTTACTCCCTACAAGCTGTAATGGAAGGAGCACCTCCAACATGGGGCAAATCCATCATAATCCCTATATTTAAGAAAGGGAATAGATCTGAAGCTAAAAACTACCGATCGATCTCTCTTTTGGACTCGTCAATTAAAATTATGAGCAGGGTCCTACTTGTTAGACTAGAGTAGTGGGTTGAGGAAAATGGGATCTTAACGCAGTAACAATATGGATTCAGGAAAGGGCAGGGAACCCTGGAACAATGCATTAACTTGGATCTAATAATTGGTAAATATACCCGTGCAAAATAAGGGTCCCTTTTTCTTTGATTCGCAGATCTAAGCAGTGCATTTGATTTAGTGGACCATGCTCGGCTATGGCAGATTTTATTGGGTCTCGGCGCTCCGGAGTCTATTATATTATTTTTGGCAAGGCTCTATGAAAAATTATCAACATCTGTGCGGTATGGTCAAAGGGGAGAGGGTACCCCTAAATTTGGGGTTAAATTAGGCATCCGGCAAGGCTGCGTCCTTGCTCCACTTCTCTTTACCCTCTTTATAAATGAAGTAGATGCAGCACTTAAAACTGTAAAGTCGGATGCGCCCCAGGTGGAGGGTCAAGATGTGCCGGTTCTGCTTTACGCAGATGATGCAGTACTTCTATCAAGGACACCTATGGGCCTACAGAGGCTAATAGATAAGTTTACCAATTGTATTAAGGGTAGAAAGCTGCTGATTAATAAAACCAGAACGTACACTATGACTTGTGGCTCGAGCACTGGGAGAACGAAATCTTTTTTTATAGATCGCCAACATTTTTTAACAGTAGATAAGTTCTGTTACCTAGGGATAATTTTTACTGGTAACGGAATATGGTCACAGGAAGTGATGAATGTTAGGTCCAAATTGGCTAAAAGTGCATACGGGGTCCTCAAGTTTGCTGTTAAGATAGGGACCGCCGAATTCACGATATGTTGCACATTTACCAATCTAGATGTACCTCAATAGCACTTTACGGTGCGGGGGTATGGGAACATTATCATCATGAAGATTTACAAATCGAGGAAAACAGGTTCCTTAAAAAGTTACTCTGTCTACCCTCGTCTGATTCCTCTGATTTAATACATAGCGAAGTGGGGCTCAACTATTTGACGGATTTAATCGGGTTGAGACCACTGCTCGTATGGAGATCTATATGGTTGAAGGAAGAAACTATGTTTAACAGAAGTATTAATAATGATTGCCTTCAACTAGATAATTGTTTAAAGATCCCCTGGCTTAAATATATTGTAACAATATTTAAAGGCCTATTTAATATAAACATTATGGAAAACCCCAATGGAGCAATTGATATTACGAAACCAGAAATGAACAATAAATTTTTGAGGAAGAAAAACTTTGAACGCCAGAAAAATAATGGGCATTTAACAACTAGTAAGTTCTAAAATTCATGTCTGGAAACTGAGGGATTCCAACAATATTTAGGCCTGGTAACTAGAACATCACACCGATTTGTTCTCACTAGAATGAGATTAGGCATTGTCCATCATCTGGTTGCATTTCCCTGTGTAAAAAAGTACCCTGTCTCCCCATGCCCATGTGATGGATTTACTAAACAGAGCACCTTGCACTTTCTCCTTATATGTGACTTGTATTTGCACCTCCGCATTGCTTTCCTTAAACCCTTGTTTAAAAAATACTGCACTTTAACCAAGAATGCTGCTATGAGTCTGTTGTTTACATTACGAGAGCCAGCTATCTGGTTTTTTTACCGCGACCTATATTTTGCGATCAATTGATGACAGGAAAAGTATGTTGTTTTAAATTGATTTTATAGTCATGATTGTTTACTTTTGATCAAATCAAATATATAGACTTGTTAACACTGTTTTATATGTGCTTTTATGGTTGTTTTACTATAATCGAATAAAGCTTATTTGACTTGACTTGACTTGCATACATGACTTTTTGGCCTTACACTTCAAGAATGTCTTTCTTTAAGCACAGACATATTGGAGAAATAAAAGGGCTGAGTGGTTAACTAGACTGTGCAACATCAGTATGAAGAGGGATTCCAGTTACCATGACACCTGAGGGGTCAGAAGAATTTAGCCTAATTCCAATACACTCATCATCTTCCATCTCAAACTCACCTTTCTTAGATTTGCAAGACAGATTATGTTGCTGAACTCTAGGTAACACCAAACACACATATTGAGCCTCAATAGTCTTTGAGAAAACTAGAATATCATTCAAGTAGAACAATATGAACTGATTCAAGACATCCAATGATATTGAATCTTTAAAGTGCAGAAAAATGGTAAGCGCATTGTGCAATCCAAAAATGCATGATGCAGTATTCAAAATGCCCAAACGGTGTGCCTTCCTTTATTCTCAGAGGAAAAGAAGCATCTCAGAAATCAAGTTTAGTAGAGGCGTGTGATACAAGGGGTTCACTGATAGACTAGTGACCACAAACATTTAGATGTAAAAATGATTGAGAGACAAATATAGAATAAAAAAATATCGACTCCCTATACTTGAAAAGGTAAGTACAAAAATATTGTTGTATTAAATATTGACTTTAAAATATATATATTTTAAAATATTAAAATAAATATAAATCAAATACTAACTTTAATTTGTAAAAAAATATAAAATGAAACGTATATTTTAACAAACAGAACAAATAAACCTCATTTTATAAATGTAAACACACACATATATATATAAATAAACACACACACACACACACACATATATATATATATATATATATATATGTATATATATATAATTATACATATAAAAACTAAACTAATATTTTAATAATAATATTATTTATAAAATCTTAAGTAGGATAATATTATCAAAAATATCTGTAAACATATTTAGATATACCAAAAACATCAAAAAATACAGAAGAGAATCAATTTAATTCAAATAAAAATTAAACACACACATATTTTACAATTTAATAAAAAAGTTAAAAACAAAAATATTGCTAATTATATTATTATTATTATAATGAATCAAAAACATAATTATATAAATTACAACATAAAATAAACATTGCAAATGTTTAACCTTAGTGGGTGGTGTAAGAGCTTAACCCCTGAGAAGCTACAAGGGAAATGCTTATGCATCCACTGTAAAATGGAAATCCCCAGTACAGGCATTATTCCCAAGTCAAGCAGATTCACTAGCACGGCCCAATTTAAAGGGGGGCTAATCAATGCGCGTTCATTATGCAAGCACAGCCAAGACATTAGAAAACTTATAATTGAGCAACAACTTGATTTCCTATTTATCACGGAGACATGGTTGAAAGAATGGTGTAATCCAGATATTACCATAGCTCTACCTCCTCTTTATTCGATCCATAGGAAAGATCGAGAGGACATTAGAGGTGGAGGGTTGGCCATTATCATTCGGGATTCCATACATTGCTCGACCTTCGATTCAGATCCAATTAAGGGAGCAGAAAGTTTAGGCTTCTGTATCTCACTTAACCCCTCATTGGCTTTTGCAGGAGCCCTAATTTATCGCCCACCGGGCTACAGTTCCTTTTTTAATGAATCATTGGGAGATACCCTTAGTCATCTTCTTCTGAGATATGCCAATTTTACCCTACTGGGAGATTTTAATTTGCACCTAGAGGACAAAAAAGAGCCAGGAGCAGATAACTTCCTCCAAATTATAGAACTACTAGGGTTGACTCAAATGGTGGTCTCTCCCACACACCAAGCTGGTCACACACTAGACGGTGGTTTGTTCGAATTTTAATCTTCTCGCAGTAGACCTACCCACTCCACAAATTTGGACGGAACACAACTTAGTCCCTTTAAAGCTTAGTATTCCTAGAACAAACCACTGTGACAAACAAGCCAAGGTGCACCACACTAGAAGGAATTGGGCAAAACTAGCCTGCCATCCTAAGCTGGCCAGAACGCTCAAGCGCAGATACCTATTCTCACGAGCAATACTGCTGCAGAGTTATGCCTTTTTCACAATTGGATAGCTGCAATCTATACTACTATTATAAAGAGAGAACAGAAACCTTTTGGCAAGGTAAACTCGGGAACCACAGCGCCAATCCACACACCCAATACATTGTTGTAATCCTCAGGGTGTGTAGATGGACATAGGCTGCATAAAATAAAAAATAAACGTTAAATTAAAAAATTAAAGTTTAAAAACAAAGTAGTCCCCTAAAACAAGCGCCGGCCGCAGCGCTGACCGCGACCTACACCTGCGTGATGACGACAGGCGGGGAGGAGCGGTCACGAGCGGCGACGTGCTGCGAGGAGTGACGTGTGGCGAGGAGTGGCGCGGCAGCTCAGGTAAGGCGAGGCGGGAGGCGGGAGGCGGTCCGGGCAATGTCGGGGCGGGCGGGCGGGGGCCCGGGAGTGGGGGCTAAGTCCGAGCGCGGCTGAGGTAAGGCAGAGGCGGGAGGCGGGAGGCGGGCGGGAGGCAGGCGGGCGGGCAATGTCGGGTCGGGCGGTCGACTAAACACATGCTCAAAATGCAGCCCCCAACCCCCTTCTGCCCCCGGGCAACGCCGGGGCGGGCTGCTAGTAAGTAATAAACTCATTCCACAAGATAAAGCTAACATGAAAGTAAAGACAGAATCCAAGAGAGCTCCCTGGTTCACGCCCACACTTAGAACAATGCACACCCAATGTAAACAACAGGAGCATAAATGGAGGAAACAGTGGGAGCGCATCCTGTATTTTTAACATTGCGGAGGGCGGTGCTGAATGCACCGCCTGCCACAGTGCTAAAAAAACATGTTGTGCTTTTCAAAGCACAACGTGACAGGCACCGCGCGGTGCCTGCTACGTTGTCCTTTGAAATGCAGGGGGGTACCCCCCTTGTGCACCCCCCCTGGAGTCCTTTGGGGCCCGCAACGGGCCCCCAAAGTAGACTCTGCATGCCTTTCCGTGGCAGCATTGCCGCCAAGGAAAGGCATTGGTAAATACCCATCCAAATATGGCTGGCGGTGTCTGATAGACACTGCCACCATATAAACTTTTTTCCGCCCCGGTCGCAAGGCGACCAGGGCGGAAAAGTGCAGGACGGTCTTTCTGTCTGCCACGGACCCCCAAGCCATGCTAATATGGTGGGGGGTCTTTTCGGTACGGATGGCGGGCAGATGGCCCCCGCCAGGCCGGTGGTGGCTACCGCCGGCCTGGCGGGGGTGATCCCCCCGCCGTCCAAATGGGGGCCATAGTCTCTATGTGGAAGCAGAAGTCTACCCCTGCTCAAACGCAGGCCATAAATGGTTTTCTAGCACCTGCTGCAGGTTTCATCATGAAAGAGATGGGATTGACTGAGCGACACATTTTGCTCCCTGCAGCTGGTACTGGACCCTTTCTGGGTTTTCAATCACAGTGCAGATCCTCACTTAATGGGCCTATCCCTCTACCCCTGTCAATACACTAGAGAACGCGAAGAATGCCTTGCACAGGGTTCCATTAATACATAGGCTAGCCAGCAGTCTCCCAGAATTGGCTCTGCTGCGAAGCACAGAAAAGGGGTTCAGAAGTCCAGATTATGCGAGTTTGTTAATGTAATCCCTATAGATAAGGTCAGCAAGAGTGGTTCCAGGGCCATCTTACACACTGCTCTATTGGACTCTTTAAGTGATAGGCTCAGCATTCTCTTAGAGGAAAAGCTGCATCCTTTTATTGATCGCCTAGCCTCCATTGAAAAACCTTTGAGTAATTTGGGGAGGCATACTCTTGGTAAAGGTTATACCCTCCCCTGTACCCTTACATGACCCCCCAGCCCCCACTCCTTATAATTACCCCTGCCCTTAACCCTTAATCTTTTTTTTTTTAAACTAAAATTCTCCGTACCTTTTCATGTCGTCTCCTCTCCATCTCCCTTGGTGACGTCGTAAAGAGGAAGTGGAAGTTTCCTTCCATTTCCTCTCAAACTACGCCAATTGCCTTCGCTTCATCACATCAGGTGCGTTTTTTTGGGGGGAAACTCCCCCAACCCCCCTTTTTAGTCCCATGTTTTTTTTTTGGGGGGGGGGGAGACCCCCCAAGTCCCCTTTTTCTTTTTTTAGCCTTTACCACACATGCCTTTACTATGTATCTCGTAGTAAAGGTATGCGTGGTAAAGGCTGTCGTGGTAACCATGCATGCGTTGTAATGCATGCGTGGTAAAGGTTTGCGTGGAAACGGCCGCGTTGTGGTGGCCGTTTCCCAATACACGATGGCCCTAAAATAGAAAACGCTGATATGAAGACTGGACATTGAGAAAAACTGATGTATGCTTGTAAAGCCAAAGACTCCCAGGCTTTTTGGAAATTGGTGCATGGCGGCTTTTCCTCTTGCAGGTCTGCAAATAGGGTGTGCGTGCACATTAGCCCCGAGGACTGGACCTATTGCTTCGGAAAAATATATTGCCCTAATGACTTGCGTCCAGGCCTTTGAAAAAATGTTTCTCTTGAAAATGTCACTCTCCTCAGAGAAAGTGTTCAAAGCTATACCTAGTAGCCTACAAAAATGCCTATGAACCTATATAAGGAAACTCCTGAGTGTTGGGCACCTCTACTTGTTAATTTTATAAATTCTGCGTGGAAGACTGGTATTTTAAACCTCCTGGTGTACATCTATAATTGTACCTGTATTCAAAAAGGGGGATGTGCATGAGCCAAGATGTTACAATTCTATTTCCCTACTTGATCCCACCTTAAAGATCATTGGTAGAATAGTTTTGGAAAGGCTGTTGCTTTGGACCTTGGAGAATAATGCCCTGTCCTTGGTACAATATGGGTTTAGGAAAGGGCTTGGAACAACAGAACAATGTTTAAATCTGCATCTCTTAGTGAGTACATATAAGTTTCTAAAACATAACTCTCTCCATTTAGCATTTACGGACCTATCCAGTGCTTTTGACTGTGTCAAAAAGTCAAAATTGAGGGCTATTATAACAGCTAAGGATATTGAAGTTGGCTTGGTGGCCTTTGTGAGATCATCAATCGCGAAACAGGAGTAAACCCGTTAGCCCAGTTGAGACCCAAGTAGAGTATATGAACAAGGAACAACGTCTCACCCGGTGGTCAGTTAGAGGGAAAATACATAAAAAGGATTCAATCAACAGGAGAGGAAAGAAGGGAGACCACAAGAATTGAATAAGGAGAAGGTACATTTTTATTTGCAAGTAGTTATATCAGCACTACAATACAGTGTTGGCATAGGTAACCCAAAGGTTGGTGTGCACATATCGTTCTTGTGACATTGAACGACGCAGTGACCCAATAAGGTGAAAACTAGCATGGGCGGCACAACAAAAGTAATAATACAGGAGACTTTGAGGTCAACAACACAATGGTGATAATGCACAAGGCAGGTTTTGCTTGAGTTGATCACAGTGATGCCGAAGGTTACACTGAATGGTCAACCGCGTTTCGACTTGTTTGATTCCAGGTCATCGTCAGGACTGGGTTACTTTAATCTGTTGGGTGCTGTTTAAACTTAAGGAGAACAAGAATGAGGCCCAAAAGTAACCAAGTGGAGGTAATTTCAAAGCGGACACCGGAAGAAAAAAGCTACCTTTAGTGATAGTTGAGTGTCCAGTCGGACTAAAAACAAGATATAGAGGATCCTGGCTGGTTCTGCATGGAAGGAAAGGGAGAGCGCTCTAATGCCAGATCAAGAAGTATTAGAAAAGAAGGTGACAGGGAGAGTGATTTACCTGTGGGATAGGGAACCAGATTAACGCTGATATAGTCGTTATACTTGTGGATTGGTCGAGTGAATCACGTAGAAGTAATCAGAGTAGAAGGTCCAGAGGGCAGAAGTCAAGGGACCATGACTGGGGGGAAACAACCAAGTATAAGTATAGGTTAGGGGAGCAATAGACCAAAGGAGGGCGGAGATTGGCGGTAAGGTGTGGCTAGATGTCAGGCTAATCGTTGGTGTAATCGGGAACCTGGTCGGGAGACGTGCGATGAGGGGATGAAGATCTGGGTGGCAGTTATCAGTGGAACTTCCCTGGGGAGAAAGCAACAAGAGGGGAGTGTGGGTAAGGCACAGTGCGGGCGGTGAAGGCAGGGAGGGAGGAGGTAGGTGGTGGGACGACCTGCCGTACCTGGAAATGAAGACCGGAGGCTGCGGGTAAAGATACAGTCCTCGCAGGTCCAGGAGTAAAATCAACATTGGAGAGTATTGGCACGGGCGAGTGAAACACCCTGTGTCAGAGCACACTTCTAAGGTCCATCTGAACGTATCGGCGAAAGGCTGCCGCAAAGACTCTGCGTGTGGGGGGTCACGTGATGTAAGGAATGGGCCAGGTACGAGGCTGTACCATAGGGTGTCCCCGGGGGACAGACGGAGGAAAGGTGCCATACGAAAGATGGAGGAATACTTGAGAGAAAATTGCTGAACACCGAAGTTGGTGACAGTGTCTATACACGTAGTGCACTGTTCGTGCATGTTTGAAAAGAGGCGCGCATTAGCAATTACAACACCAAAGTTGGTGACAATGATGGTACACGTTATGCAATATTTATACCTGCTTGAGAAGAGGCATAATATGATTGTGCAATTTTCCAAATTCAATAACACATGAATGTACCAGGCATAGGCGTAGCAGTAACAATAAATTGAATACATTAATTAAATAAAGATAAACCAGCGCCCAATACAATATTAATTGGTGACGGACATTGCTACACCTTGGTGCATTAGTTGAGTTACATAGTGAAGGTTAACAGGGGTTGGGTAGGGTGGGGGGCAGGGCACAGCGAAAAAAGGGGGGAAGGAGGAGAGAAGGGAGGGGTAGGGGGAAGAAGGAGGACAAAATAAGGGGAGGGGGAATGGTATCTGCTCCAGAATTACAGCCAAAAAGCTGAGAAATGTAGAGCTGGCCATACAATGGTATATATATAGGAAAAATAAATAAATAAAACATTTTGCAATTCGGATACACTTGGGGAGTTAAGTTGCAACATTAAAGGAGTAAATACAAGTTGCCAGATCTATATACAAATGATAAAATAATTACAGAAAATTATACATGTTACACATATTTACACTGTTGGGCAACCATATCAGAGAGGGGCAGCATATTACTCAGAGAGGTCGGGATCCAGGTGAGGGGATCTGTCAGTGTATATTGATGGTCGTATTCCATTCATCAAGGGTGTTGAGACCATTGTTGATGAAGTCGCAACGTGCGATTCACCGGCATTCACATTTGTTCAAGAGCCATTGTAGGTTACCGCCACGGAGGGGCAGTACTGGTTGATCAATCACTTGCCAGACCATGTCAGTCTCAGAATGGTTGTTGTCTCTTTAGTGTGAGACTAGAGGGGTTGTGTGTCGATTTTACATCTAATGCAACTCTTGTGTTGTGTGATACATTGTTTGATCATTTGGGTTGTGTGGCCGATATTCAATAGATTGCAGGGACACAGGATGGTGTAGATCACGTTGGAGGTGTGGCGATTGGAGAATTCTTTCAATTGATAGGTGCGATCTCTGGTGACAAATTCTTTTGTGTTATTAGTGAGGTCACAGACGGAACAGGTTTGGCATTTGTAATAGCCTAGTATACGTGTCAGACCCCAAGTAAGAGAAGTAATGGATTGGGTGTGTCCCTTTATGTCTGGCCAGGTAATGGCATGTACAAGATTGTCAGAGAGGTTGTTGCCCCTTTTGTATGAGAAGAGTGGGGGTTCCTAGAAGGGGGCCTGAGTACGGAGAATGTTCCAATTCTTTCAAAATATCTTGCTGAATTTGTTGCTTGAAGGGCTGTAGGTAGAGACGAAGGGGATGCAGGAATTGGTGCACTTGGGGGTGGGTGAGAGAAGGAATTCTCTGTGGCAGTACCATGCACGTTTGCTGGCATGTGAAATTAGACGTTTGGGGTAGCCACGATTAGTCCGTCTTTCAGAGAGAACAGCGGCCTCGCGGAAATAATCTTTTCGCCATTTACAGTTCCTCCGGATATGAAAGAACTGTTCATATGGTAAGCCTTCTCCTAGGCCCCGTGGGATCGAAACGTCGTCGACCAACTTAATAGTGCCACACTTAACCAATGTGTAAAAGTGGTGTATTCACTATTCTGACTAGCTTGTTAATTCTTTGATTCAATTAAGCTTCCACTCTCTAGTTTTGTCTGGAATTTTTTATGTTCAATGTTTTTTTGTATCTTGACCTATGTACTGGATGCAGGATTGCGTCCCGCTCTATTGTTGTTTTCTCATTTATGGGTAACTAATTCTATCCAATTTATTAAAATTTGTTGTCCGGCTGGACACTGCATAAATATAGTGCCAATCTGGGTCTATATTTTATTAATTACTGTGTATATTGTTTTGTCTAAGGACCATTGTTTCTTGATATAATTGACACCCGGGGTCCTTAGCTACTCATTGGGTTCCCTTGTATGTTTAAAACAGTCACTGATAAAGGTGTCAGTGAGGGGAACACATTCTTTAACACCTTGGCTGCTAGGGAGATTTTCCATCTGTGCTGCAGATCCTTGTTTCCCATTGTTCATGACGAGCTTAGCTCGTCATGAAAATGGAAGGGGTTAAGAATGGCATCAATATATTTGCCAAGGGGCTCCAGGATGGAGCCCCAGCACAAAACAATAGGACAACCAGGTGGTTTGTTGGAGTTTTCGTGGATTTTGGGGAGGATATAGATAACAGGTGTTCTGGGGTGTGGGTTGTTGAGGAAAGTGTGTTCTTTTTTCGTAATGATGTCTGATATTAAGGCTTGGTTGGTAACGTCCTGTATTTGTCTGTGGATGTTGGGCAGGGGATCTGATGTGAGGGGGCGGTTGTGTTTGGCATTGGCAAGTTGTCTCATGATTTCATCGTCATATTTCTCAGTGTCCATTGAAACTATTCCGCAGCTTTATCGGCTGGTTTTATGATTATGTGTTGGTTGTCCCATAAAATGTTGAGGGCTATTTTCTCGCTAAGTGGGAGGTTGTAAGGTACAAATTCAGAATTTTGTTGTATGTCTTTGATTTCATGAAGTACCATTTGTTCAAAGGTCAATATCACAGGGGGCATAGAAACTGCCGGGGGTAGAAAGGTTGAGGCGGGATGGAATTGCGTGAGTCTGATATGCTGGAAGAACAAAAGAAGGTCCTCCTGGAGTTTGAAAAAATTGCTTTGGTCTGTGGGAACAAAGAACAGACCTTTACTGAGGAGTCATACTTCATCTGAAGTGAGGGTATGTTTGGATAGATTGAATATAAGAATGGAAGAGTTATTCGGGGGGTTGACAGGACAGAAACCAAGTTGGGGGTAGCAACCTCGCTAATTTTTGTGTTGACTGCTGGGGCCCTCATGGGTAAAATTTGTGGTGGGTCTGGCATTCGCCTGCGTACTGGTACCAATAGTTGGGTCTCGTTTTGCCTGTGCTGTGTCCGCGGTTTACCCCTAAAAAAAGAACAGGTAGGAGTGGGGATGGGTGAGGTCTGTTCTGGTTGTGTTCTGTGCTGGGACCTTCACCAGGGTCCGAGTCTTCAATAGAGGTATTGGACTAGTCCGAGAAAGTGATAGCGTGATCGTTCCCATACCTGCCCTAGCTATTTTTCTAGGGGGCTGGTAAGTAGTGTTATAGAAGGTATCAAGTAGGTAAGAATATGTTGTTTCTTTCTCGTAGTTTTTTATGTCTTTTTGTATTTTGTTTCTTTTTTCATTCTGCTCGAAAGTGTTAAAGGTAGTAATGGTACTGTTAATTTTATGAAGTAGATATTTGGCGTCAGTAATGGTTCAGTCAGCCAAGATGAGCTTTTCAATTTTTGCTATTTCTTCAAGTTCTCTACGGCTGCGTTCGATGGCTGTATCAATGCCCAGAACCATCCAATGTCTCGAACAGGTGGTAGCCAGATGGCTAAAACCGGTTTGAAACTTGGGGTCTTGTGTAAATATTGCTGGGAAGTTACGGATCTGTAGTCCTAAAGGTATTATGTCGGACTTTAGATATTCCGTTAGCATGCGGGCATGGAGGTTAGTGTGGATCTATTTTTTCTTCAGTTTCTCAAGTTTATCCTGTAGTACCCTTGAGGTATTGGGAGCTGATGGTAGGGAGGTGGAGGAGTGAGAAAGGAGTAAAGGGCCACTGAGAATACGTTCAATATAGTCATCCGAATAAGTAAGGGTCTCCCTAGAGGACATAATGTGTACATAGTTACACATAATGTGTCATAAAGATGACGAAAGTATACAAGAATGCACTGGCAACCCAGCGGTTGCTCAATAACATAGAATCGCAAAACAGGAGTAAACCTGTTAACTCAGTTGAGACCCGGGTAGAGTATATGAACAAGGAACAACGTTTCAAATAGGCCGGGCGGCAAATTCCGTTCTGCTCGTGGAATTTGCAGAATTTGGGTAATTTCGCGTTCCGCAGACAACGCAAAATTGCCCAAACTTCTGAGAACTTTTTTGCTTGTTCTCGTTCTCAAATGCGTGTTTGTGAGATATTTCCCCGCGAGCACGCAAACACCGATTGCAAACAGTAAAAAAGCATCGCGAGCAAGCAATTCCACGTGTTTGCAGAATGTCTGTGTGTTCGCAGAGATTTTTTTAAAGTTTTGCGGAGATTTGCGTAACGCGATTACGCAAATTCCGCCCACCCCTAGTCTCAACTAGTGTTCATTTAGAGAGCAAATACATGAAAATGATTCAGTCAACAGGAGAGGAAAGATGGGAGACCACAAGAATTGAGTAAGGAGAAGGTGAATTCTTATTTGTAAGTAGTTATATCAGCACTACAATAGTGTAGGCATAGGTAACCCAAAGGTTGGTGTGCACATATTATGTGCAAGGCATTATGTACAATGCAGGTTTTGCTCGAGTTGACCTCAATGATGCCTGAGGTTACGCTGAGTCATTGATTTATTGAGTGGTCGATGGCGTTTCTTCTTCTCGTGTGCGTGTCCCCTTTGAAATGACTTCCTCTTGGTTATCTTTGGGCCTCAATCTTGTTCTCCTTAACTTTATACAGCACCCAACCGATCAATGTCATGAGCGCGATATGTGCACACCAACCTTTGGGTTACCTATGCATACACTGTAGTGTAGTGCTGACCGTTGTTGAGACGTTCTTCCTTGTTCATATACTTTGTGAGATCATTGCAGCAGGACTTAGTTACTTCGGTGAGATACGGGGAGGTGGGGGAATGCACCACTACTTTTCCTCTTAGGCAGGGGTCCATCAGGGATGCGTGCTGGCTCCCATTTTGTTTCTGCCCTACATAAAAGGGTTAGAATCCGTTCTTGTGAATCTTGTTTTGGATGGTCGGGTTGTTAATAAATAACCCATTCCTGCACTTTTGTATGCCGATAACTCCAGAATGGCAAACACCAGAATGGCAAACAGCTTTAGTTCATTGCTTGCCTTTTTTGTCTCCTACATAAAACATCTCGATTTGGAGACTAACCTCTTAAAAACCTTTATCATGGATTGTAGTCCTAAAAATTAGAAAACCCGCTGTTTGAACATTAACGAGAAGAATATTGAGAAATTGACTCGGTGTCTGTATCTTGGCCTACTCTTTGATAGCTCTTATACTTGGGCCCCCTGTGCTGTTGATAGGAAAAATAATATTTTCCCTCATCTCTTCCCTTGGGAATAAGCCCATACTCCCTTCACTCAAGAGTTATAAGAGGAAATTTCTTCCCATCCAAACTTATGGACCGTGTGTACGAGGTTATTTGGATGTGGGGTACATCCAGGTTGAAGAAAATAGAGAATGCCGACATATGTTTCGGGTTCCCTTGACAACATTGCACCATGTTTCTCTCCAGGAACTAGGTTTGGATTACGTTGAGGATATGATAAACTTGACCCCTTGCTTTTGTGGTGCTCAATCTAGTGTAATGAGCAGGCTAGCTTATTTTAAAAAGTGTTTCTGTAGAATGTGTCTCCTCTGCCTTTAGCAATAGAATACCTTGGCTCGACTACAGCCTTTGTCATTGCCTCTCCTTCTGTCTTTGAAAGTCCTTCTTATCTTTGCAAGAAGGATAAAGGGTGGTTAAGGGAACAATTACTCTACGTCAGGAGGGCCAGTAGGGAGGGCAGTGAATTAACGAAGCCCTCCAGAAGAGATTATTGCTTTGTACAAACTTTGTTAGGGGGTAGCATCCTATTTGGACCTGGGTCCGGGTTCTTGGGAGGGTATGCTTTTGACCCAGTTGAGGCTGGGATCCTTTAGATGCATATGATGTTTTTCTCAAGGTCAGTTTGAGACCTCCAACACATGTCGATGTTATGAGGTAAGTACTTAGACTTTGCTGCATTTTGTCTTCTTTTCCACGTTTTACCTTCTTTTACAAAACATTTTCTATTGCCCATTTTAGGGAAGCATAAACTTATCAAGTGTAGAGTGGTGTTGCTTTCTCTGCAGCAACTTGATTGTCTTGAAACTTACTCAGCTGTGGGTTCATTTTTAAAGTTTTCATTATGCTCCTGGAATATAATGGTTTTTAATTTGATCTTCTTTGACTGACACTGTGTGTATGAGTTGCTGATATTTAAATTTCATATAATTGTTAGTGTCGTTTTTTTCATTTCCGGTTTTTAAGGATATTTATGGTATTTTATACATGTATTTGTATGTTTTATGATTGCTTTTAAGTGATCGAATAAAGAGTATTGACAATGAAAAAACAAAGAATTCCAAAAATGACAGAGTAACGAGGAGAGGAAATATTATCAAAATAGCACTTTCTAAATGATCCTTTCTAAGGGGAAGTGGGCCCGCATATTGAACAAAAAGGCAATGGCGAGCCATCAACAATTGGAATCACTTCTGCAGACTTTGTAACTCTCTTTGGAGTGTTAAATTTACCTTCCCACTGCTGATCAATCAACATTCCACATGCACCTCTATTCATCAATATAGAAGTATCAATAACGTTTCCCTCTTCTTTTCTCATGTCACTTGGTAAAAGGAGCATTATTCAGCATTATTCATGGACGATCCAACATAAGAAAGCAAATGCACTCCTGTGTTCTTCACAGATGATTGAGTTCTTATACCATTCATCTGAATTCGTTTAACGCAAGCCTGAATCTTATATCAAGCTTTGTCACAATATGGACAGAGTCTGCCCTTACCCTAGCGGTCCTTTTCACATTCATTCAAAGGACCCCGCACAGGCTCTACTTGCGTAGGCTCTACCTGAGGCAATTGGTTCATTGAAAACTCTGAACAACTTGAGGAAGAAACTCTAGAGAAATTAGAATAATAAGCCTGGATCTTCCCTGTCTCCTTTATTTTATTGTATAATCCATGTTCAATCAGCAGCACTATATCAGTAAGTTCTGAAAAATTAAGTAGGACTTTATGTATGAATCAATTTCTTCTTTTTTTTCTTCTTTCAAACCAGTCGAAAAAAGGCCCTCTTAGTCCTTTCAAGCCAGAAAGTTGCAGCTGCCAATTGATGAAATGAGTTACATAAGTTAATACATCCATTCCAAATTGTTGAATATCGCAAAATGATGCTCAACAGAATATTCCATGTCAGGATGTTCAGAGATTTTCTTTAATGCTAATAAGAAGGTGTCATAATAATTTTTGGATTTTCCTATTTGCCATCCACTGTTTAGGAAACAAATGGCCTGTATTTTTATTGCATCTTTAAAAAAAAAGCCTATGTGTGAACAAAAAAACCAAACTGTTAAGACAGAGTGATTAGAGGATAGCAGTGTGTCATTATCACAGGCTATGGCATCCAAACAGCAAATACTTCCTAAACTAAAATATCTAAAACCCAGCAATGAAAATATGGTGTTTGCAAAATAAATTCATCAACGAGCACACATTGATTCTAGTCTAGCAAAAGGACTACTTGGTGCATCATCCCTATAACTTGATGGGGACAGAAATGGGACAATTAACCCTCCACAAAATGCGTGGCCTTGTTGGACAGCCCATCCTAATAATGCTAAACCATGAAAACCAAATGAAAACCATTGGCTGAATGAAGCTTACTCAAGGCACATCCACTGTTTGTACTTCTTATTGTACTTTTTTTGGAGGAATTGTTAACATGAGGTTTTCTAGATACCAAGGGCCTCATTTGTGAGAAATGATGCATTGCTGCGTGAAAGCAGTGATGCGTCACTTATCAGTGCGCACTCCTTGCGACATACCTGATGCATCATATTTAATGTATGACGCATCATGTTGCAAGGAGTTACAGTTACGTCAGTATTTCTGATGTATCTGTAAGTGCAAATGTGACGCATTGCTGGAGTGTGTCACAAAAGTGACGCAACTCCAGCAATGCGTCCTTTCACTTGGGGCAAGCCCCATGTGAAAGGGCCTGCATCAGTCTTACGCCTGCCGTGAGGCAGGTGCAAGATTTTGATGCAACAGCGTCCTAGAAGTGACGCAGTGAAATCTCATAGATTGCGAACTTCTATGAGGCTTTTTGCGGGGGAACGCCCCCCTGCATACATTCTACCTGATGCAGGTATAATGTAGCGCAGGGGTTTCCAAAGTGACGCATCTGCTTAGCTGCGTCACTTTGTAAATAGTGCACAACAGGAGGCATGTTTTACGCCGCAGATGCGTTACAAAAAGTGATGCATCGGAAGTGCATAAATGAGGCCCCAAAACCTCACTGAAATTAAAACTAAGAAGAATTTTGCAAGAAAAGTGAAATCCAGATATTCAAAATAAGACCATTTCCTGCTATTCAAGAATGGATGTGAGGGAGGTTGGCCATGTTGTTCATATTGGTGATCTTCCTATATCCCTGCCATGATTTGATTGAGTTTTACACAACTTTGGTTGTTCTTTGCATGCACCCATAGAATGACTGCAACATAATCAATAAAAGGCATAATAGATGAAATATAGACAATGCTAAGATAATAGGATTTAACAATTACTGAATAAACGTTTTCTTTAAAATAAATTATTTTTATTTTCTCTGTTCGAGTTTCAGCGGAAATTCAGGTGACTAGTGTGGCCCACATCATTTCTTCTACACAAACGCCCACATTTTTTGTAAGAAAGGGTAGCAAGGACAAAGATTTGCTTATAGTGATTATGGCATGTTCTCTGACTGGGTGCAACACTTAAGTGATTCGAGGGTTTTCTGGGGGAAATAAAAATTCCTTAGTAGCTATTGCTATATTGAAGATATTAAGGAACTTGACTTTGGATTTCAACTTCAATATAAAATCATGTACTTTCCTGATTTATGTGTGTTATGTTATGTTATGCACTTTTATTAGGCGCACAGCTGCTCCAGCGAAAGAGCGTCCTGGCGCCGCGACAAGGTAGCAGCACAACACAACAAATAAAAACAGTAGTGGAAGTGGACTAAGGGAACAGGAAAGTTTTCACAGCTCGGCGGAAGGAGAGCAAGTCCCTAGAGGCACGAATCGCCGGGGGGAGAGAGTTCCACAACATAGCAGCGCGGACTTGAAAAGAACGTCCGCCGGCTCTGCTGCGCTTAACACGGGGGACAACCGCGAGTTCCAAATCAGCGGATCTTAAAGATCGAGCAGGGGTGTAATGAACCAGAAGCTTGGATAGGATCCTGGCCGGGGATCCCTTAAGTATTTTGTAGGCAACACAGAGGACCTTAAATTGGATCCGCTGAGCCACCGGTAGCCAATGCAACGATCGCGGGGTGCTAGAGGTAGGACAAGATCTAGGTAGTCCTACTACCGCTCTCGCAGCGGCATTCTGAATCCGCTGCAAACTACCAATTTCTGCTTGGTTTAAGCCAGCGAATAAAGAACTCGCGTAATCCAGCCTAGAGATGACAGTGGCTTGGATCACGAGTTGCCGGGTGGCGGCATCAAAAAACTTAAGCACTGGGCGAAGGCCTCGTAGGATGCCGAAGCAACAGGCCGCCGTACGTTTAGTGTGACATACAAACGTAAGGGAGGGATCCAACCATACTCCGAGGTTTTTAAGCTCGGAGACTGGGATAGGTGTAGGACCCAAGTCCCCTGGCCACCATCTGCTACCCCAAAGTTCCGGTTGCTTCCCAAAAATCATGACCTCGGTCTTACTGGCGTTCAGCTGGAGACAGTTGGACGTCATCCAGCCAGCGACCGCCCTCAGTCCTTGTTGGAATCTAGGTGCATCCACATCGGCATCCCCGCTGATCGTGACTGCTAGCTGGGTGTCATCGGCGTATGACACCATTGTCATACCCCATTGACGAACAACCTCAGCCAGCGGCCTTACGCATAGATTGAACAACGTAGGACTCAGCGAGGAGCCTTGGGGGACCCCCAGATCCAGCAGATGGGGTTTGGACTGATGTGGAGGGACGGTCACGCTAAAGGTCCGATTAGCTAGGAAAGACCGGAACCATTGGGGAGCGGTACCCGTGACACCAGCCTCCTCTAATCGACGCAGAAGGATGGGGTGTGATACGGTGTCGAAGGCGGTGCTCAGATCTAATAGCACCAGCGCCGCCGTTTGACCCGCATCAAGCACGGAGCGCAAATGCTCTACCATATACAGCAGAGCCGTCTCCGTGCTATGGCCTGCTCGAAATCCATTCTGCGTCGTATCGAAGATATCGGCTTGGAGAAGATGTTCCGAGAGGACCGCGTTGACATGCGCCTCAGTCACCTTGGCAGGCCACGGCAGAAGAGAAATTGGCCGATAGTTTTCGGGCTTACTCCCGTCCAGGCTTGGTTTCTTGAGAATGGGCCGCACCATGGCCTGTTTCCACTTGAGTGGAACTACACCAGATGTTAGCGATGCATTTATCAAGGAACATAACGGTGAGATGTCATGCACCGCCAGATCCTTGAACACATCCGGGCGGAGCGGATCTGCTGGGGACCCTGACCTCACTTGGCAAGCCAGTTTACCCAGGCTTTCAGTTGTTAAAGTCGGAAAAGAGTGCAATTCCTCTACAGTCAAGGGTTTAAGAGGTGAATCTGCCGGTGAACTGGCCGGCGGAAAAGCCCGATAGATAGCGTTCACCTTCTCCACGAAAAAATCCGCCAGAATTTCACAGTGCTCCACAGAGCTCTGGAAAATAGCAGTCACCTTTTTAGTGGTAAGATCTTTCAACACCTTGAAGATAGTTTTTGAGGGATTGGTGCTAGTCCGAAATTGTGAGGCGTAAAAAGCAGCGCGGGTTCTACACACTGCTCGATGGTAGAGTTTAACAGTGGCTTGGTACATGGCCTTCTCCTGGTTGTTATAGGTTTTACGCCATGCCCGCTCTGCACGCCTACAGGAGGCCTTAAGTACCCGCAGCGCATCGTCGTACCACGGGCTAGTATTCCTGGCCCCAAATTTACACCAAACTGTGGGGATAAGGGAATCCAATGCCCTATTCACCCAATTACAGAAGCCGTCATATCCTTGATCTATCGTACCAGTTATGTCTAATGGGTTGGACGATAAAAGATGGTAAAACTCGTCCAACTTTAGTTTATTCCACCGCCGTCTAGGGGTTGGACAGGCCACTGGTTTGGGCTGCATAACGGGTACGGGGCACTGGATCTGTATCAAGTAATGATCAGTCCATGCCAGCGGTGTAAGGCTAGAGATGCAGGCTTCTGTCAAGTTGGTGAAAAATGGGTCAAGAGTGTGCCCCCCTGTATGAGTGGGTTGTGCGACCATCTGAGTCAGCTTAAACGACTCTAAATCTGCAATAAAACTAGCCACCGAAGGGCTAGAGAGATTATCAAAGTGCAGATTCATGTCTCCAATGATGGAGAAATTGGAGCATCCAACAGCCAGCTTACAGATAGCATCTGGTAATGCAGCTCTAAAGGCTACCTCACTCCCGGGGGGTCGGTAGATCAATAACCCCGACCAGGTGAAATTGGGCGTGATAGCAACTTTAAAGATAGCGCTTTCGCAGCCAGCGATCTTCAATCCCTGCCACGTGCAGGGGTAACAGGACTTGACCGCGAGAGCTATCCCTCCGCCTCTGGAACCTCGGTTGAGTGTAAATACCGAGTATTCCGGCGGGAAAGCCAAGTTGACAATGGCTGTATCGGCATCCTGCAGCCAAGTCTCTGTCAGGCAGAATATGTCTGGCGAATCATGGCATAGCAGGTCAGAAATATCAAGATGGTGCTTTACCAGTGACCTGGCGTTCAGGTTCCAGATGCTGATTGTGGGAGATGACCCAGCTGACACCGTGACACACTCCTTGGTTCCCCTTCCAAGGGGGGCGGGAAGACTAAACCGGCCACAACCACATGAAAGGGGGCCACCTAGGGGATCCACCCGCGTAGTCTCACAGGACCCAGATGACAGACCGATGGCAACAAGGCTGTCTCTGTCATAGCACAGCATTATGGATCGAAGGATAAATCATAAAGGGCCACAGTCCTGCCCCGACCTGCACGTCCTGTCGCGGACGGGCGCAGACGGGCAGGACTCTGGCACGACTCCGGCCACGCGAGGACACGCCCGCTGCGCGATCCCGCTGCGCTAGGGGAGGAGCGTTAAATAGGTGTTCCCAGGCGGCGCCTGCGCACTGAAGCGCTGGTAGGTGGGAACGCCTTACTCCACTCACCCCACTCCAAGATGTCCGCCAAAACGAGCAGGGCACCCACCCCAGGACCAGACCCGCCCAAACGGCGGTGAGGGGCTCAGAATTATAGTGCAGGTAAGGGGGGAATTTAAAATACAGGGCCAAAATGCCCAGAGCCAGCAAAAACAAAATAACAGTTAAAATAGCGTTTTTACTGCTAAAACGCGCGAAGCGCTCTCGCAGCAGCGGCTACCTTGTCAGGGGCTGAGAGCATGAGGGACTCGCCTAAATAGGTGTTCCCAGGCGGCGCCTCTGCACTGAAGCGCTGGTAGGTGGGAACGCCTTACTCCACTCACCCCACTCCAAGATGTCCGCCAAAATGAGCAGGGCACCCACCCCAGGACCAGACCCGCCCAAACGGCGGTGAGGGGCTCAGAATTATAGTGCAGGTAAGGGGGGAATTTAAAATACAGGGCCAAAATGCCCAGAGCCAGCAAAAACAAAATAACAGTTAAAATAGCGTTTTTACTGCTAAAACGCGCGAAGCGCTCTCGCAGCAGCGGCTACCTTGTCAGGGGCTGAGAGCATGAGGGACTCGCCTAAATAGGTGTTCCCAGGCGGCGCCTGCGCACTGAAGCGCTGGTAGGTGGGAACGCCTTACTCCACTCACCCCACTCCAAGATGTCCGCCAAAACGAGCAGGGCACCCACCCCAGGACCAGACCCGCCCAAACGGCAGTGAGGGGCTCAGAATTATAGTGCAGGTAAGGGGGGAATTTAAAATACAGGGCCAAAATGCCCAGAGCCAGCAAAAACAAAATAACAGTTAAAATAGCGTTTTTACTGCTAAAACGCGCGAAGCGCTCTCGCAGCAGCGGCTACCTTGTGTGGGCAGTTAGGCTGCAGAAGGGAATCTTATGGCTAATCCATATTAGAACAGAAGAGCACTAGAGAAAGAAAACGTTTAAGGCGGATATATAATGAGAAAGCAATCAAAGAACATTTTATGTTGCTAGAGAAACTTTTGTTTGGAATTGTGGCCTATATTTATCAAGCCTTTTCTTTGTTTCTGCATCACGCAAGGTGATGCATTTACAATGCAAAGGTTTCAGTAATATTTAAAAAGCCACGCAAAGGGTGGTTTGCGCCACCAGGCCTGGCTTTCAAAGAAATGTAACATGACATTCCTGCTTGCTCTGATTACATCAGATTTCAAGCTTACAGGCATTCCAATGGTGGGGCATGTTCTTTCCAATGGGTTTTGCTAAATTCCCTGATTTGCCAAAAGTAGTAAACCTGGGAATGCATCAAAATGCTATGACTTCTCCGTTGAGGTGTAACAGGCAAAAATATTTTTATTTCTCATTGTTATTTCCTCTTTCCACATGTACTTCTTTCTGCAGGGCACATAGAAAGAGGAAAATACCTCTAAGGACTGTTTTTGTGCAAGGAGGATGTCCCATCCCTTCATAACTACACAACGCTACCTGCAACACAGGCACCCTTGCACCATGGTTCAAGAATTCCTGCGTTGGTGCTAGGCTGCACACAGTGCGTGGAGAGAGCATAAATGCTCACATCTTTGTAAATTTAGGAGCATTTTTTCTCTTTCCCTTTTCATGCAGCGCAGCACAGTAACTTTGCTTGCTGCCCTGTATTGTATCAAAGATTAGTAACTATGCCCCTCTGTGTTTTAGTTTCTGTGAGGGTATCAATATTTGGGAAAAGGTGAATAACGGTTTGTAAACGTTGTAAAAATCCCTGCCTGTTTATTCTCCTACCCAATAAAAAGCATCACCATTTGAGACACAATGTTGTAGATCTGAGAGCCCTATGGAGTCCCAGTCTAATATTGTAATCAAACTAAATTAACAAAATGTCACTAGTAGCAATTGTACATCAACTCAAAGTAGTCTGGGCTTCTTAGCAATGTGACACAATTTCAAGTTGACATTTCTAGTGTGAAAGTAAATGAAATTACAAAATCCCTGCGTGAGGTCTGGAGCTGGCTAGCACAAGTCCTTTACAGTCAATAGGAACACTTTAATAAATATGCTAAATAAAAGATCACCTTATCACATCTACTGCTCCACAAAAATGGATATATTTAACCTGAGTGGCTCAGGGCATATTGCTCAAGCGTTTATGTTGTGAATTTATGGGGGAAATTTAACTCAATAGTTATGTATGACAACCGGCGCGAACACGAATTTCCAATAGAAGGGTTCATAGAATATCACACTTAGGAGCACAGGACAGCTTAAATTGGGCAATCTAGAGGTGGACTAGCGCTCCATGGATCATCTCAATTTGACCTAGAAACAGAAAGTGTGCAGAAGGAAGTGTCCTCGGTTGTAGTTTTATTAATAAAAAAAAGAGTATTTGGAAAATATAAAAATTCTTCTTAATACTCAACATGTACATTCATTCAGCACAAAAGGGAAATATAAAAATAGTAGATTGTCTGCAACAGGTCACCACCAACCCAAATTAGATTACCTTAGTGTCATATGGTGGTGGAGATTTTAGTTTATATCTTATATATAAAGCATTTGAAGAAGAAATGATTGACTGGCAGGACAATCAATTGAACATTTCGGCTAAAATAACCTTTCCACTGAGAATGGAAAATCTGGGTAAATCATTGTTATCTGCTTTTTGTACTATTGGGCTGCGAGTTCGCCACTGTATGTTTCTTAAAGATCAACCAATGGTCTCAGCCCATATCTCCTTCAGCAGAAGTGCAGCTTCGGATGATTCCTTGGCCTCTCGCCAATCATGAAAAGATTCAAAAGCGACCATTTCTCTCTTTTGCATTGATAATTCAAATGCCATCTTTAGATTTTTGTAATTGCCAAGGCGGAAGTTGTGAAGTAGAAAAATAAGACAATTAAATGGGGGAGGGGTAATGTCAGTGCTTAGTATGCCACCAGCAAAGCCACCTTATAGGTAACAAGGTCTACATCATCCATTGCAAATCCGGCGCCCCCTCCGATCCTGTCCCTGCGAAACTCATGGGAGAACTGGCACCTTCGCTAGCCTGCTCCTTCCTTTCCATCTGGAATGCCTCCCTCCATCATGGCTTCTTCCCGACCACCTGGAAGGAGGCCTTGGTGATTCCCATCCTAAAAAAAGCGGATGCAGATCCCACTGTTTTTGCTAACTATCGCCCCATCTCACTTCTCCCTAAACCCGCAAAAGTCTTGGAAAAAGCCGTGCAGTTGCAACTCACGGAATATCTGGAAAACCACTCTCTACTGCACGAATCACAATCCGGATTCAGAGCTGGATTCAGCACTGAGACGGCATTGTTGGAAGTCTCCGAAACAATTCGGGAATGCGTGGACAGGGGCGAGGAGGCCATGCTGGTCCTCCTCGACCTGTCCGCAGCTTTCGATACGGTCTCCCACCCTATCCTCCTTGACCGACTTAAACAGATAGGCATTGGTGGCACCGCTTTCAGCTGGATCGAGTCCTTCCTCTCGACAAGAAGTCAGAGGGTATTGTTGCGACCCTTCAAGTCAGAGAAAAGACCCCTGTCTTGCGGGGTGCCACAGGGTTCTGCCCTTAGCCCCCTGTTCTTCAACGTCTACCTTGCCCCACTGGCCGACATTGTGGAGTCCTACGGAGTCAGGGTGGTCTCTTATGCTGACGACACTCAGCTGGTGTTTTCCTTCAGGGACCACTCGGACTCCGCATTCGCCAACTTCCGCCAGTGCCTCAACAACATCAGTGTCTGGATGACCGCTAATCACCTCAGACTGAATGCAGATAAAACGGAGGTACTGTTTTTTAATCAAAAAGCCTCCATCCCCCCTACTTGGTGGTGGCCCACGGCAC
Organism: Lissotriton helveticus; assembly: GCF_964261635.1. NCBI lineage: Eukaryota > Metazoa > Chordata > Amphibia > Caudata > Salamandridae > Lissotriton > Lissotriton helveticus. Next base: position 765,280,160 of record NC_136057.1, on the reverse strand, counting down.
TTGATCCCGCCCCATCTCCCGTTCACTCGGCCCGGAATCTGGGTTTCCAGTTTGATGACTCCCTATCATGCAAAACTCAGATTAATAAAGTGACTTCTGCTTGCTTCCTGAAGTTACGCATGATCAGAAAAATTCTTCCTTATCTCCCCCTGGATTCCCGCCGTACAGTTACCCAAGCCCTCATCACGTCCCACTTGGACTATGCTAACAGCCTCTATGCTGGTGCCCCCCAGTATCTGGTAGGCCGGCTGCAGATTGTCCAGAATGCTGCAGCCAGACTGATTGGCAACATCCCCTACCGCCAATCTGTTTCTGCGTATCGTAAGGAACTCCACTGGCTCCCAGTGGCCAGCCGCATCCAGTTGAAGGTCCTTACCCTCACCTATCAAGCCGTCAACGACCGCGGGCCCAACTACCTGAAAAAACGTGTCTCGATATCCCGCTCCACCAGATCCCTGAGATCCAATGACCTCCGCCTCCTGATCTCTCCCCGTTTTAGATTATCTAGAATGGGTGGCAGAGGGTTCAGTGTCATTGCCGCTAAATTGTGGAACTCCCTACCAATCGAGTTGAGATTCTGTCCCTCCGAATCCATCTTCCGAGCCAAACTCAAAACTTGGCTCTTTTCCGCACTTTGAGTCACCCTACTGCTTCTCCTTGCTCTTTGCTCCCTTTCCCCTTTAGAGGCTCAGGTTTTTAGCGCCGGGACACCCCTTCGGGGGTAGCTGTGCGCTCTATAAACTACATAAAATAAATAAATAAAAAAAATACATGGCTGAATTTCCTAGAATCTGAACGGGATACAATCATTAAGACAATTGCTGGCTTATTATCCCATTCACTCAATGATAATGACAAATAAGTATAGTCACATCAGCAAATAAATGGAATACCAAAACCGTGATGGGTGACAAGAGAAAATTACATAGAGAAACCTACCAGAATTCTGAATAGAGCTCGGAACATGTGTTATGCCCAAACATAGGTTCCGTGCTCACTTAGCCATATGACTAAAACTATACCACACTGATGAGATCCAATGAGGTCAAAACCGGTCTGGGAATGCTTGTGTTCCCATCTGGAGGGGACCTGTTCGGGCTGGACTGGTACAATTGATGAAGCTCCAAGAGTGATTTGCTTACAGCAGACCTTTGTCTAGAATGGAACAAAGGGTGAAAAAATGATGGTCAGGAATGCAGCCCGAGGGCTTGCCAGTGGCTGAGATTAATTCAAAAATCTCTTCCATCACCTTGTTGTTTTTACAGTGGACATGCTATGTGCGATGGGCATGGCCAGATGTGGGTCCCGTAATCACTGTGCCATAGGACTCAATCCATACGTCACTGATGAGACTTAAGTAGGTTGAAAATAGTTTGGGATTTTTTTGTGTTCCCATCTGGAGGGACCCGATCTGGCAGATCTGGCTGGATTGTTACTAGTGAAACAGGACCAAGATTGATTTGAATAAGGTGGCTCCTTGTTAGGGCACAATGTTTGAGAAATGATGGGATGGAATGTGGCCTGAATGATTACCAGTGGCTGAAATGTGTTCAAGCATTCCCTCCATCAGCTTGTTGTTTTTGTAGAGGGCTATTTAATAAGCACTTAGTCAAGATTTAGTTATGTTTTGCTTCAAATGTGACTCTGTAGTTACCTTATCCTCATGGTGGTGGGAAAAGACAAGTTATAATGTGCACCAGTACTTAGGCCCTATGTATCAAAGGGTTTTAGCTATTCTGTGTGTATGGGGCAATATGTTGATACATAAAGGCCTACATTTTGCATTGTGTACAGATAAAGGAACTATCCGAAGTGGAATACGCAGTATTTAGGGGCATCAATTGGAAGCATTGTTTTTAATCTGCGGCTCCATCTAAACTGATCACACAAAATACCAGGCCACGAGTCGGGGTACACGCTGGTGGATGGCGTACACCCACTATTTTCACAGGGTGGATGCCATCCACCCTGCCATGAAGTTTGGCCCCACTGAAAATGATGCTGAAATCATCCTGGAGTAATTTGCAAACACCGGGACACATTCAGCAGCGCCTGCAAGTTGTTTGTTGGGATCTCCTGGCTGGGAGCTGTCAGGAACCTCATACCTAGATGCAATGCAGCAGAGGGGAACAAAGGTTAGCACTTCACACAGACTGAAGAGAGGCAGCTTTTCACTTTTTTCAGCCCGTTTACAAGATATGCATTCACTGTAAGAATGTCAGATGTGTTGGTCTTTCCCTGTATTTACACAAAATAAATGTATTTTATATAGTGCTTACCCCTGAGGAGGCGTTGAAATAATATAAGTACCGCTATTTTTTTCTTGTGAAGCACTATGGGTAGAGGAAGTTTATGCTGACAAAAGGCAACATTTTTTTTTCTGTAGCTTACAAAAGTGTGAATCGTCTGCCCAAATCAGGAGGGTTTTCATGTATCCTCGAAATGTGGCCAATGTACTCATGATAGTCCTGCTAAACATATATGTGAGGGCTTAAGATCTGATTTCACTAGTTATGAGGCCACTTCCTGTGATGTCACGCGCCGTGATGTCACGTGCCGTGATGTCACGTGGCGCGATGCCACGCGCTGTGATGCAATTTGCATTCTGATTAACTAGGTTAGTCCCCCTACTTCTTTTTTTAGGACTTGTGCCCTGCAAAATACATTCTGTGCTGATGTCATTGTTGTGCTTCGGTATTAAAGTTCTTCGATCCCCCCACCAGACAGCTCGTGGTCCAGGCATCGATTTTATCTCGGCTGGACTATGGGAGTGCGCTGATGTTAGGGATGAATCAGGCGGAGGCCTCTAGGCTCCAAAGGGTGCAAAATGCTGCGGCACGGGCCATTGTGGGCCTCCCCAGGCACTGCTCTGTGTCTGGGCCCTACACTGGCTTTCGGTCAGGCAGCGGATCAAGTTTAAAGCGCTGTGCTTGGCCTTTAAAATTCTGACATTTTCTTTGCCGCCGGCACTTGCCAATCTACTTATTCCTTACATCCCTCTGAGATCATTGAGATCAGAGGCTCTCCATCTGGCAGTTTGCCCTCGTTTTAAACTGAGTAGAATGGGTGGCCGTTCTTTCCGGGTGCTCGCAGCAGGGTTATGGAACTCGCTCCCGGTGTGCACTCGAGCTCTTAATGACTTACTCGCCTTTAGGCAGGCGATTAAAACCTTCCTGTTTCCCGCCCTAGAATAGTCATCCCTTTCTTTTACTGTGTGTTATGTTATAGTGCCTGTCAAAGCGCCAGGACGCCCCTTTGCTGGGGCAGCTGTGCGCTATAGAAAAATAAATAACATAACATAACATAACATAACATAACATTAGACAGTGAGATTTGCATGAGATTTGCCTTGCAACCTCAATTACATGGCAGTTGTGAGCAAACAACCATCTTGTAAATCCGAAGTCTTGTGATCACAGGGTTTTGATGCATTACTAGTGTTGTGGCAGAGTTAGTCTGAAGGTGTTAAATTTATTTGTACTATCATCAATTGCAGAATTAATCTCTGGTCGTTTATTAGCAACACATCTTTAGAGGCAGCATGTATTTTTTTCAGTCATCAAGTTACGATTTCACTTTGAGGCAACCGTTGCTTCATTTTTTTCTCCATTAGGTAACATAAGCGGGACGGGTTTGCCCTGAGATAGGTCATGTAGGTTGCTGTGATACAGGGCTCATGTTGCAAATCACTGAGGAGGCCCAGCAAGGATGGAATATGTCTTGGGTTTCATATGTTTCTGCACGGAGTGGGAGTGACCCAAATATTTAGGCTCGGATGTTCCTTTCGGTGCAGATCCAACACTGATTTCCATAGAGTTGCTCGCTATATGCATGAGTGTGTGTGGCCCGTAGTAAGTACACGTGGCTCTTAGTTCAAGTATTCCATCACTCACTTTTTCTGCTTCTCAGTTTCTAATCACGATGTCAAAACAAACGGTCAAAAAAGACGTCTGAAGAGTCACATGACGTGGAGGCTGTTGTTGGTGTTATTTTCGTATTCAGGATGGAAACAATGTATTTTGTTTTCTCTGCGAGCTGATTTATGTGAACCAGAATTCTTATTTACCAGTAAAAATACCCTTGCAGAAATATTTCAGAAAGTCTTCAGCGCCCACTAATTATTCGCTAAATATTTCTCTCGCTTCTTCTCTTCCAGTTGTCTACTTTTCTCTTTTCGGGCCTTGAGTTGAGGCGTAAACCATTCATCAGAAAGTGATTGCATGTCAGACTAAACAGCAGCTCAATACAAAGCCACACCTATGTAAATTAGTAAAAACGACAGCTGCCTCTTGCTCTTCCAATTTCAGGTTCCCTAAATCTCTAATCTGCTCCCAAGTGGAACCACGCTCGCTCCGCAGGGTTCTCTGCACGGCACGTCTTGGTCGAGAGGGTCCTGTTACAGTCAAAGTGATCTTACACACTGCCCTGCTGCTCGCCTGGGCTATACCTGCCCGTTTTTAAATACATAACATATTTGTGTTGCATTATAACATTTTTATAGGGCTATGTATGCAGCACCAAGCACATCCTCACACTCTTTGTATGCTTAGCACGCTGCACCACAGGGGTGTGTGTTGCTGGATGAATGTTGGGTGGTGTGAGCCTATGTGTGAGTGTTTTGGTGTTGTGAGTGAGTGACCAGAGGGATGCTCTTATCCTGTCTTGAGAGCTGCACACAGTGGTGTGTAGTTATCAGGCAGCCCCATAGTATGCTCATGGTTTTTGATATACTTTCCATTCCACTTTTGATTGCAGCAGTTAGGCTCACCACTCTCTACGTTTGGGAAAGGACGTGGCTTAACGGCTAGAGCGCCCGACTTTGAAGCTGGGGAGCCAAGTTCGAGCCTGTCAGGAGGCTCAAACATCCTGTGATACTGGTCAAATTAGGTAATCTCCTCGCGCCTAAAAATGAACGTGTTCGTTTGTAATGCAACCGGTGCTCATGTAAAGCGTTGCGATACTTTCGGGTAGAGTTCGCGCTATATAAAGCTGCAAAAGATAACAAATGTCTGTTAAAGTCTGGGTAGGAGATGCCGACAGAAAGATCGAAGAGGAAAACGAGAGTCAGATATCTTCCTAGATGGTCTGCATTAAAGCCAGGCTCTATGAGATTAAGAATTTGAGATAGTACATAAAAACGTATTCATTGTCATAAAAGATTGCTTTGTCATTATGTGGTACTGGCGCTCTCACCTGGTCCTGTGTGTACATGGAGACATCGCTGACCAACCTGCACTAATTTTGGAGTCTCATTCATCACTGCAAAACCAGGGGACTATTCATGTTTTTAACAGTAGGGGGTGCAATATGATAATAATCTAGACAGAACTCTCGAACGCTCAGCTAATTATCTATCAACCGCTTTAAAAGGCTGTCTTTGGCTGTTCGTAGCTTCACCAAAATATATCTGAACTTTTAGAACTAAATAGGCACAGACCGCGATCTCTATTATCTTTCCGGCGCACTTACTTAGAATACTTTTTTTGTTATACACGCTATACTCAAGCAACATGTGCATGTTTGTTTGACCGTTTTTACAGTAATTTATGTTGCGCTGTAATTTTGCTTGCAGTTGGCAATCAACTATACACATTACACTTGCGTGATACCTCATATAATACTACTAAAGGCTTACTACATTTTAAATAACACCCACGGAGAAGCAGCATTTGCGTCCTACACTGTGGAAAAGAGAAACCAGAAAGATGCAGGTGCTGGGGGCATGGGGAAACAGCGTTTACATCGCATGTGCTACAACGCATGCGATTACAACGCGGTCGTTACAAGGACCACCTTGTTACAAAGCAAGCCATTACATCCAAGTCGTTTCTACGACTTGCTGTAGGGGGCGCGCTAAACTAAGGAATAGTATAGTTTACTATTCCCACACATTCCCTACTGTTGCACACGCTGGAGTTTTAATAGTAAATTATACTATTCCTAAATCCAGTGCACCCCCTACAGCAAGTCGAAGAAACGACTTGCGATGTAATGGTTTGCGCTGTAACAATGCGGTCGTTGTAACAACCGTGTGGTAATCGCATGTGTTGTAGCACATGTTTAACATCGCATATTCGGGGGTAGGTTTCTTGGGGTTTATCTGTCAAATTAGCTGATGACAGGTTTATAAGCACTGTACAAAAGGTGATCGGTGACACTGGTGTAGCAAGGGAACCCGGGGCAGTTACGAGTATCAAAAATACCCCCAGGTTTATTGCTTATTGAAGGCGGGGTCTGTTTGGGGTGTGACACCACCCAGTAAATGCATTCTTGTCTTCGTAGTTTAGTCTGATGGCATAGAGTTTGGCCTGCTATCTCTGTATGGTTTTTTCTCTCATGAGCCAAGAATGAAAGACAAAACTGTGGCTTTTGATTTAAATGAGAGTGCCAGAGATACCCATCTCGTGGCTAAATTTGTAAATGTGGAACCAGATAACCGGGAACCTGCTTCTCCAAGTTGTCTGATCCTCGTAAAATGTTTTATTTCACAGCCCCTCCTCTTTAGGTTTTGCCTGCATTGCTTGTGAAATCTATTGTTTTAGTATACATCTTAACACTGGCTGACATCCTGTATCTTAGTTTTCCTGGCTTTTCATTGACTTCTGTGCTTCCACTTACTTGTCCTCCATTTCTATTTGCTATAACATATTTTCCTGCCTTTACCAATGCCTGTACCTCCTCTGCTTTTCTTATCCGTTTCCCTTAGCCGAAATACTATTAACATTCACTTTGCTGGATGGGGCGTGGCTTGGACGGCAGGAGGAATGGCCGCCTGAACCGAGTGCTCCGCGGGAAGGGAGAGCGAGTCCTGAACCACCACTGCTTCCAGAGCCGCAACTCGCCCCAGAACTAAGGTACCGGCACTGGGACCCTTGCTGCATCCTCCGATGAGCTGAAATCGGCCTGGGAACCGGCTTTTACCGTCCTTTCTGGACTTTGCCGGCAGTGCACACTCCGACCCGGACTGCGCCTAAAATGGCGGCGCCCGGTCGCGGCTGCATCGCCTGACCCCACGAGCGCACACAGCGCTCCTACTACCAGCAGACGCCCACCAGGGTCAGAGGAAGCGCCACAATAACGAGATCCACCCCTCAAGTACTGCTGATGTTGGAGGTTGACAGCTAGGCATCCCGGCAGACATCGACCGGCTCGACGTGCCAGACCCCAAAATGGCGGCGGCGCCGACCACCGCGAAAAACCAGCGCCTCGACTCACGGTGAGCTCCTATGCCCTATGCCCTTCTTAAGCCCATCTTAAGCCCATCCATTGCCGAGTCCACCATCCAAGTGAAATTCATGTGGATCTGTGCAGCCCCATCTGCCACACCATAATTGGAAGTGACTACACGTGCCAGTGCTGCCTATCAAGTGAGCATCAAGGCCTGCCTCATTGCTTCATTGCCGAACGTCTCACCTAATGTGAGGAAAACTCACCCCTAACCTAATTGAGCAGCATAACCCTTTTGCTAAATAGCGCTCAGTCTCAGCGCCTACGCACTTCTCTGTGCGCTCTCTACTCTACCATAAGTCTGTAGCCAGTGTTCCACATAAACACAGGTAGCACTAACAACCCAGGAGGAGTTCTACTTCCACGATCTACAAGAGCGACAAGAGCAGCACACCTCAGCTAACACCTAACAGGCTATCAGGCTAACAGTCACTGTTCGGTACTGCACCTTGCTCATCCACATTCCAGTAGCCATTACCCAGGGTCATACATCCTTTGTTCCTTTGGATTCTGATCCTGTCCCCTCAGGTGGCCAAGGGGTGTATGTAATCGTGCAAACGTCCTCCTTTTGCGTGGGTGCCAGTCACGACTGCCAGCAGCGTCTTCTTACAGTATCTTCCTACAGTATCTAAGTCCTGGCCGGCTCCTCACAAACACGATCAGTGATCAGCATCAGTGATTCCACTGCCATCTCATAGCACGTAGGTGCCCGGCCTCGTCAACAAGCGGTGCCCTTCAACAGCGACTAAGTCCGAGCAGGCTCCCAACGAGGGCGAACTCAAACCAGACAACAATGGCAAATACAGAGGACAGGAATAACCCTAAAAAAGTAAAGCCTGGAAGTCTGTTGGACTCACCCATCAAAAGTAAGACCGACATGGCAGCCAATATAGAAATGATCCTAAAGAAGATGGCAGATCTACATGAACTTTCCAAATCTACCAAAGCCAACACCGACTCGATGCAACTGGAGCTCACTGCAATCAGAGCAGATATAAATGTGATTAACATTGGCTTGGGCGCAGCTGAGCAACGAATAAGCGACGTGGAGGACATATCGAAACAATCAGTCGCCAAAATCAAAAGTCTAGAAAAGATCACGGAGGAGATGAAGCGTCACAATGCAGAGTTGGAGGACAGGAATAGAAGAGGCAACATCAGGATCTTTGGTGTGCCGGAGAATTCCGAAAAAGATGCGGATTCCTGCGTGGCTTTCCTCGAGTCATGGATTCCCATGTTAACCAAATTGTCCTTCCCACACGGCCTTGAGCTAGATAGGGCACACAGGATCCCCACCTTCACTGCCAAGAACTCCAATGGCCCTAGACCGCTGATCTGCAAACCACTTAGATTTCAACACGTAGAGATGATCCTCCAATTCGCGAGAAGAAACCACGCCATCACATGGGAAGGCCATAGAATCATCTTCACACAAGACTACTCTAGAGACACGGTATCAATCCGCAAAGGGTTCCTGGAGCTCAGAGACAGGCTAAGATCCAAAATCATTCCTTTTTCTTTTGCCGGACCAGCGAAATTCAGGATCGTCGTCAACGGCCATCCGAGATACTTCACGGACCCCAAAGCCCTTGCAGCTCTTCTGGAAGATCGTCAGGAACAAGAAATGGACCTAGCGTTAGGCCTCTCGAACAAGAGGAAAACTTGATATCATATGTTTCACACGCAATCAGGCTCATTCTCAGTCTCGAGCTCAAGTGTAAAATGTCATTGTCGTGCTTTATTGGTGCTAGTCATTAACTCGCGGTTTCAGGTCTCCACATGTCTCCACAGGTATCCTCATCTGTAATGTGAGTAGGCCTTGTGCCCCATGCTTTATTATTATTACGAGTTCTACTCACGTACGTTGCATCCACATGTTTTAGGCTACGTTGATTCCTCTACAATCTAGTTTTTGCAATTTGGTTTGTGCCCAGATAGAAGGAGGAAACTTTGATGTAAGAATATTGTCCTTTATTGCTCTTAAAATGCTCCTAGTAGGCCTTGTGCCCCATGCATTATTATTAATACGGGTTCTCCTCACGTACGTTATTTCTTCATGTTATAGGCTACTTTGATGTAACAATATTGTTCCTTATAGATCAGAAAATGCTCCTATGTGCTGACCAACACAGGACAGTTACAATGTTTTGAATTTCTAGAGTATAGATTATTGGATTTATGGAGTTATTCATTCCGCCCATGCTCAAGGGTAAGTTCGAGGACATCTCAACTCACCGTCAGGGATGGTTGTACTAGTTGACTGTTGTACATTTCTCATGCTTTATACCAACAGTGTTTTATTTTAAGACTGGAAGCTTCTAGATATCTTCTATGTATCCCTTAACTCCGCCTTGCACGGGTCTGCCGTCGCACTCCCGATGTACGTTTTGGGGGGGAGGGGGGGAGGGACAGAGGGTGGGGGTGGGGAGTAGGGGGGGGTAGGAAGGGGAGAAAATGGAGCTGTAAGGGTCCAAAGAGCCCTAATGTCCTTTCTGTACGTTCTATGCTGTTTTGTTCTTAAGGTTACCTATGTCACAAATGTCAATTGTATTTTTTTACAGTCCACTATGAGTCCACACATTGTCCCACATGTTGTGCAGCCGGGGGTTTTATCCACTGCCTGCCTTAGATCACAGCGCACTATCTCAACGACGTTCCTCATCCCCAATGGCTAAGATAAACTCGTTGGCCGACGACCTCACAATAGTCTCTCTCAATGTTAAGGGCCTAAACCATCCAGTAAAAAGGAGGAAAATTCTTGATTATATCACCAAGTCAAAGGGTGACATTATTTTGTTGCAAGAATCCAAATTGTCCGAGGAAGACCTACGTTTCCTTAATATTCATTGGGCATCACACATCCTGTCCTCACCAGCTTCCCACAAAAAAGGAGGGGTTATTACCATCTTAGCGAAAAAAGCAAACCTTACTCTAATCTCACACTCCCACGACGAAGTAGGCCGGCTGTCCTTTACTAATCTTCTCAGGGAAGATGACCCTATTCATGTTCTAAATATATACGGCCCAAACGCAGACGACCCAGATTTCTGGGAATCGGTCTCACAGTCCCTAGAACCTATCCCTACTGATGATCTGTTGATAGTGGGAGGTGACTTTAATCTCCCCCTGGACCCGATCCTCGATAGGCAATCCAAATGTGCCTTCCACCCTTCCCGATCACATGACGCCCTCCTTCGCATATGTGACAGATACCACCTGAAAGACTCGTGGCGCCTACAAAATCCAGACGGTAGGGACTACACGTTTTACTCTGCACCTCACAATTCCTATTCACGTATCGACTTCATATTAGTTTCAAGCCCCTTCACACACCTTATAGAGGAGACAGAGATAGCCCCCAAATTAGTCTCTGATCACGCATGCATCAGAACCAAACTAGCTGGTTCCAGATCGATTTTACCACCTAGGAGATGGCGATTCAATGACGAGACACTTACAGATCCCACAAACAAATTATTAATATCGGAGGCCATTGAGGTTTATCTCTCTTTAAATGACACCCCCAACACTACACCTACCACCCTGTGGGATGCTCTGAAGGCCACAATCCGCGGGACCATCATCACAATCAGGGCAAGGGTAAACAAGACTCTCAATAAAGAGCTAGTAGATCTAGAGCAGCAGATTACCACACTCGAAACCCAACACAAATCCAACCCGCTTGACTCTTCCGTCTTTGATACTTTGACCAAGAAAAAATATGAATATAACACCATCACCAGCAAACGGGCGGGGGTATGGGTTAACCGATTCAAGGCCCTGAAACTGTGCGAGGGCAACAAAGCAGGGAAACTGTTGGCCTCCTATCTCAAACACAAACAGAAACTGACTACCATATCGTCCATTAAAGACTCAGGCAACGTCACACACACCAAACAATCTAACATCCTTGACACTTTTAAAAAATTCTATGAAGACCTTTACAAAAATGACAAGATACTAGATGAAAATGCCTGCGCAAATTACCTCTCTTCACTCCACCTCCCGAAAATTTCGGAATCTGACAAATCCCATCTGGACTCCCCAATCTCTGGTTCGGAAATCAAAACAGCGATTAACACCCTGAAGAACAATAAAGCCCCCGGCCCAGACGGCTTCACTGCACCTTTTTTTAAGGCCTTTGCGGACCAAATTAGCCCCCCACTCCTAAAACTCTTTAACTCCACTGCAAACAATGGCGGTGTTTCTCCATCAATGAGCGAAGCCACAATAATAGTACTGCCAAAAGAGGGGAAGGATCCACTACTCACTAAAAATTACCGTCCCATATCCTTGATAAATCTGGACTGCAAGATTTATGCTAAAATCTTGGCGAGCAGACTAAACTCCATTCTCCACAAAGTAATTAGCCCCTCGCAGGTTGGCTTTCTAAAGAACAGGACGTCCAACGACAACACTAGACTACTATGCCACATCCTGGAAAAGGCAAAATCCTCTTCCGCGCCAATGGTAGCAATAACCTTGGACGCGGAAAAGGCATTTGACAAGGTTTCATGGTCCTTTCTGCGCCAGTGTATGTACGCCTTCAACCTGGGCGATACCTACACCAGGATGGTGATGGCCCTCTATCTGCACCTTCGGCCAGGATAGCTATAAACGGCACCCTCTCGGAACCGTTCCGTCTCTACCAAGGTACAAGACAGGGCTGCCCTCTCTCACCAGCACTCTTTCTCTTAGCCCTTGAGCCCCTCATTACAGACATCAAATTTAACAGAGACATCGCGGGTATCTCCTTTGGGGACACGCGAGTCAAGTTAGCTGCATATGCAGACGATATCTTGATTGCGACCGAAAACCCTACTACCTCCATTGCTGCCCTAATGACCTCGATAGACAGATACTCCTCCCTCTCCGGATACAAATTAAATAGGGATAAATCCGAAGTAAAACCTCTAAATGTCCACACTTCGAAAGAGGTGTTGGGCGACTCCGGCCTTCTCTGGCAAACAGGAGTGATTAAATATTTGGGAATCAAATTCACGGATGAGTTATTGAGTACCCTTAAACATAACGAAAACAAAATCCTGAACAAAATCAAAAATTTGCTGGACGGCTGGTCACCCCGTTTCATCACCTGGTGGGGCCGTATCGAAACTATAAAAATGATGATATCACCCATGGTTAACTACCTCGTCACGATGCTCCCACTCGTCCTCTCCAAAGAATTCCATGCTAAAGTAGATAAACACATCTCGGCTCTTCTATGGCAGGGCAAAAAAGTGAGAATTAGCTTAAATAAACTTCGATTGGATAAGAAACTGGGAGGAGTTAATCTGGCGGATTTTAAAATATACCAAATAGCCTTCTTAGCAAAACAGGGGTCCTACTGGATATCCTCCCAACCGGACTATAGCCCAGTTTGGCTATCTGTAGAAAAAGCGATACTGAAGGGGCTCAGCCCCAGCGCCCTACTCACTGTCAAACCCAGCCCCAACCTAGGTCCAGGTCTAATCTTCAAAAACACGAAAATGGCTCTCTTAAAAGTCAGTAAATATTTACCACATCAATTCCGAAACTCACAGTGGGAGTCTTTATGGCACAACTCAACCATCACATACAAAGGGAAACCTCTCAATTACCACGCCTGGATAGACAAGGGCGTCATATTCCCCCACCAACTCGTCGGAAACGCGCTACCCCTAACCTTTAAAGAAATTCAGGTTAAGTTCCACCTCAATAATATTGAATTTTATAACTTCCTACACATTAAAGTAGCTCTAACAAAGGCTAATCTGAATGATGCCACTCCTTCCCTCCTAGATTTATTCCCCTCCCTTAACAAACAAGGACACCAAGTTTCTAGCTTGTACAAATTAATGCGTCCGCAAGCGTCCTCCCTAAATGCACCCATCCATCGATACTGGGACTCATTCTCCTCCGTACCGCACTCGGACACAATTTGGGCCAGAACGTGGGAATCCACCACCCGCCACAAAATATGCCCTACACTGTCTCAAACCAAGTTCTGGCTTCTGCATAAAGCATTCTGGACTCCCAGGAGGTTGTTTCTTCACAAAATCAAGGACGATGACACGTGTTGGAACTGCTCAGGGGTGGGAGGAGATCTGGAGCACTTAGTCTTCAAATGCCCCAGTGTTATCACGTATTGGGACAAGATCTTTGGTTTCGTGAAGGAAGTCCTCCATATTACTCTACCAAGAGAATTCTCGTCGCTTGTACTAGGTTTTGCCAAAGCCGTCTCTCTCAATGAAAACGATAAAGCCCTACTGGACCTGCTGCTGACGGCTGGGGTTAAAATCATACTTAACAACTGGAAAAGCACGAACAAAGCCTCCTTTCCTCACTGGTTGAACTGGGTATCGTACTTGAGAGGTGCTGACAATATATCCTTGACCTCCACTCCGTGGAGACCCCCATCGAGGAAAATCTGGTCCTCGCTAGACGCTCATTTTGATGCATACAAACCTCCTTGAATCTTGCCTACAAGGTCCTAAAGCGTGTCATCACACAATGTTTCATTCTGATTGTTAGCCAGTCTATGTTTTTGTACTTTCTTAACCACAGAGTGATGACTCCAGCTCCCACATGTGCTACAGGTTTGGGATACGAAAATGTTCATCTTATGTAGCCTCTGCGATAGTGGGGTGGTGCCTACCTCCATCAAGGTCAGGCTTTACATGACACCAGTTATCATCGGAATGTATGTGGTCATTTTAAGGGGAATTTTATGTAACATGTTGGACTCATTGTTTTATGGACTCAATTGCATTATTGGTACCAACTTTCTGTATTCCTAGCCATGTGACTGTAACTATTCGTACTGAACCGACTATTCCTGTACTGTTGATTCTCTTTGCAGCTCCTAATAAAAATCTTTTGAACTAAAAAAAAAAAACATTCACTTTGCTGGAATTATTTTTTCATAAAGTTTTGCCTCTTCCTGCTTTTTCCTCTTGCAGCAGCAGATTTATATAGCACAATTTATCACCCAGAAAGATTAAGTGATTTGCGCAGAATCACAGGATGTTGCTGTACCGAGACTAAAACTGTGATCCCCATCTTTCAAGTCAGCCGCTCTGGCTACTGTGCAACATCCTCTCCACGCCTGTAATTCTTGTCAGGGAGCTCTTTCCTTCTTCCTGGACAGTGATAGATAAGAACAGCTTATTACTCATCACATAGGCGAAACCGATGCATTACCAATGCTTGTCTTTATTATCACATGAGTTCAGTTTTAAATGCTTTAGTTCAAGAAGTGTCATTTGTAAGCCACTTTTATGTTTGATTTAATAGACTACAATGTTGCTCCATCTATAATTAGAATCTAGGCCAGGTTTAGGGTTTACATCACATGACAACTCTCAGTTCACGGATGGCTTGGCCGTTGGGGGGTGAGCCATGAATGTTTCTAAAAAGCATCACTTTTAATAAATGTCTGCCTAGGCACTGGTATAATCTGATGTACGAAGGTGAAACGCTTCCACTTGTTAAAGAAATACACTTTTTTGATTTTTGAGGAGAGTGTATCATATTCTTTCAATTTTTTTGTTGGATGATATATATGCAAAACGTTTTCATGGCTCCACTCGTGCATGAACTCTTAGAGCCACGCTACATAATTTGTCGGCAAGTGCTCCTTTTTTTACGACTTAGGCTTATTACATAATAATGAAAATCAGTACTGACCCTGTTTCGCATTAAAACAGTTCATCCCGCACTTTGGTTCACTCACCCCTCCTCCATCCAGCTGCCTACTGCTTTTTAAATTGGGAAATCTGAGATTCACCCCCCCGAATGTCACTGACTAATCTGCGCCCCTGTTGACAGTCACTCAGGACCATATATCAGTCCGGTTTGTTTAGCTCGTCTGTGCAATTCCAGACTGGGGAAAATCGATCTTCGCCCTGCCCAAAAAGGACGGTTCAGACCAAAATTCTAGGGCAACTCCTCTCTGAATCCAGAACTATTTCTAGTGGCTGAGATAAATTCAAACATTACATCCATCAGCTTTTTTCATTTTCTACTCTTTATAGGGTTGGCAAATGTGATGCTGCATTTAGCCCTCTTATCACAATACTGCCTCTTTTTGTGGTGACCTCAAATCAGAGCTTAATTTCAGCCAGTAGTTTCTGATGCTCGGTACCGGCACTCAATTGGCCACACTTGTGCCTGTGACAGTCTGTCACAAGGTGGCGATGTCTGACTAATTTAGAGATAGCCACAACAACAGTTAATTATGAATTCAATATACATTAAAAATACTATTACCTTGCAATCAAGCCATTATTGTAGCTTTGGGGGCCTGAAATAGTCCGAACTTTCCCACTTGTAGGTTGGAGTGTGATGATTAGTAGTTGTGTTGTTACTATCATTGGCAAGATGGCAGGGGCAATGTGTGGTGCAAGCTTCAGTGCATCCTGACGAGAGCCCTGGCACTTATGGTTTTAATTAGGAAATAAAAGTTACAAATGTAACATTGGCTCAAATCACTTCCTGAGGAACAGTATGCACTCCATGCATATATAAACACTAATTTGTGTAGTGTAGCACTTCATTATATCCTTGAAAATCTTTCAAGTGTCCATTCCGACAGGCCGATGGGCATTGGAAGTAATACTGGCTGTTATGTTAGAAATGGAATTGATGGTTTTGCAATTATTGGAGCTGCCAGCATTATGCTTCATCGGTGGAGTTTAACTTCTTTATGCCATCACTTCTACACCATAGAAGGTTTTCCATTGATGCTACTTTTGAAAGAAATCTGGTTTATATAAAAATCACTTTCTCCAGGCAGCATATTGCCTGTTCAGGTTCCGCGACCCTACTATCCTATGCACATCTCATTATAACGATTTATTGTAGAGGGTGCCTTATAAAGTTTTGAGATGAACGGCGTATATGGCAATAAACGAAATTGGTGGGAAATACACTTTCTTTTGTACTGCGCATGTGAAAATGAGGGACATTAATAAATAAGATATTTTCTCCAGAATGCCGACCCCATAAAAACAGAGAATTTTTGAAATCAGAAAACCCAAAACGGGTCACCCTTCAACATCAACAACAGTCAATATGGGCCTGTATTACCAATTGGGCCCTACTCTACCTGTTTGCACTACGGCGCTCCTTAAAAAAGGTGTCCAGGCACAAACAGGAAAAGTGTGCCCTTTTGTGATGAATGCCCTGCCATCAGGGCAGTCGTGAACTCACGCTGTGCTAGAGGCAGCACATTCAAGCGAAATATGGAGCAGCTATTGAAAAGCTATTCTGTGTTTCACAGAGTACAGGCAGCAACCTGCCTGCACTTTAAAGAGGGGTCAGAGAGCCCCCTGTGGAGGATGCAGTGAGTGACTGCATACACCTGCAGGGAAATGTCTAGGGGCCATGAGACCCTCTTTTACCCCTTGGGAGGGCTGTCCCCAGGGAGTGAACTGACAGTGTTCAACCTTTATGTTGTGCACTTTCAGTGAGCTTCCTGATGCCTGTTTGCCTCTGTACCTGCGCTGATAATACAGTGTGGGTGCAGAGTCAAAGTGATTCACTCATTAGCATGGAGCCACACCCCATGTAAAGGAGCAGATTGCCTCTCCTGATACCGCTGGCACTACATGTGCACCAGCGCTATCAGTATTATAGAAGTGGCTGCACAAGCATCTGCCGCCCCTTCTGTAATACCAAAGTCCCCTAGGGGCGCACAAAGCAGGTTCAAACGCCTGTTGCATCCCCAGGGTACTTTAGGCAATAAAGGCCCTGGTGCATAAAAACCAAGTGGCCCATGTTATATGTGACACCTTCAGACAATTCTGGCTTTTTAGTTGAAAGCCATCATATTCTGTGATTTGTATTTTAATTGTACCACTTCATGTATATGTTTAAATATTCCAGATTGCCAATTGCCACAAAATTCCTGTTACAGCTACAATGCTATGCATGTGAGCCTGCAGAGCTCAAAGGAAGACTTTAAACTGGGAACTTTAAACTATTTAAAAATTAAGAGTTTTATGATTTCTTAGGAAGCTAAAAAGTCTAATTTTCTGGAAATAGATATTCAGGCACATAAAACGATGTCTTGTTAGATCCCCCTGCAGCAAAGGTAGAGTACATTCTTGTATAAGGTTGTTGATATTGATAAAATCAATGGCAATGTTTAAAATGACAAACGCACATCTAAGAGCCAAATCGCGTCACTATTAACAAATTTGCCCATCATAAACTCTCCATCAACCCCGACTCAGAAATGCGTGGCCAGGCAGGCTCTACGACATAGGCCTGAGTTTACTGATTGACAACTCTCAGGTGGGGTTGCACATAGCAGGAAACTCAGGTCCATCCTCCAGATAAGTGCAGTGACACCACAATGGTCCAGGAAAATTGGCCCTTCTAAAGCACACATGGCCAAAGGGGTGCGTGCATTCCCCCAAACACCATAAAGTCAGATGCCACATGAAGTTAGTAATACTTTTCCTTGCTAACCTGTGGTAAAATTCTTGTGTTCCCTTCCTAAAACATGGTACAATTGGCATACATCTGATTGGTACATTTAATTTACTTGTGAGGCCCTTGTATATGGTACTAGATGTACCCAGATCCTGTACATTAAATGCTACAAGTGGGCAGCAGCACTAATTGTGCCACCCACTAAAGTAGCATTGTAAAACATCTCTGCCACTACAGCCGGTAGTGCAGTTTTAAACTGCCATTTTGACCTAGCAAAATTTTTTTTTGCCTTGGCCTAAGCACTAATTTTGAATACTTATAAGTCACCTCGGATATAGGTCCTATCCACCCGTAGTTGTTTTTCACTGTTGTAAGGTTATCTCTTCCGTAGGCTAACACTGGGTTTCCTCATTGCACTTAATAAGTGCTAACTTCAGTTTGGAACCAGATAGAGCAATGCTATTTCCACTCAAATGAATTGCAATTTACACTTTCCTTTAATGGTAAAGTCGAATTTTAAGTTACAATTTTGAAAATGCCACTTTTAGAAAGTTGGTATTGTTCTGCCCAAATCCCCTGTGCCTTTCTGCCATTGTCCTGTGTCACATGACTGTGAAGGGTCTTCTGCTGTGGGTTGTGTATTATTTACTAACATGGGAACAAAGAAGGATGAAATGAAGTAAGGTCGTCAAGTAATTATAAGTAAACAGGTTGCTTTATTGGAGAAAGTATTTAGGCTGTTAATATACAAAAGCCTGGGTCTTAACTGTCTATACTGGAATCCAGAACATGCCCATGTTCCAGATTCCAGATGTGACATCATCAAGGTACCACACATCTCCCTTTGTTGTAATTT
The DNA here is from genome assembly GCF_964261635.1 of Lissotriton helveticus. Classification (NCBI taxonomy): domain Eukaryota; kingdom Metazoa; phylum Chordata; class Amphibia; order Caudata; family Salamandridae; genus Lissotriton; species Lissotriton helveticus. The sequence goes on along the minus strand of NC_136057.1, from coordinate 765,261,658 downwards.
AACAATGTTAACAAATATAGAAGAACAGAATAACTAAAAGTTTGATTAAACAGAATTCATGAAATATACTGGAAAAGAAACAATACAGCACAAATAATAAACTAATAATGATCAGTAATCAACGTAATAATCTTTGTACCATGTAGGACTTTGACGATATCTCTGTACATGTTGATCAAATGTAGATTCATCAAATGTATTGGTGAACTTTCTCCAATTACTACTATTCTTAGCAGACTTGGAGAACTTAAAGGAAACAGAACCATCTGATTTTTCATCAGGCCATAGCCATTGTGGAATTTTAACAATTTTGGACAGATTCCACACATTACCATCTGATAATTCTACAACCTGACGTCCAACTCGTAAAACTTTCAATGGATCCGAAAATTTAGATTCACCTGATTTAACAAACCTCCCTTTTTTCACTCTAACCCAATCATTAACATTGACAAAAGTAGCTTTAACACTCTGAACAACTCTGCACCTATTTTCTTTTTTTTTCAAGAAACAGATCTTTCATCCAAGTTAGATACATGTTGGATATACATTTTCTACCTCTCATTTTTCAAAAGGGGTTAAATCATCCATACTCCTAGGAGTGTTTCTGTAGCACCACAGAATTTCACTTAAAGTTTGTTTACAATCCTTCCCATGATACATTGCTAATTGTAGACCTTCTTTAAATACTTTAATCCACCTTTCTACAATACCGTTACTTTGTGGGTAAAAAAACTGATGCACGTTTGTGAATAATCCCATGACGTTCTAAAAATTCTTTCATCTCTAAAGAAACAAATTGTACACCATTATCGTTTGTGATGGATTCGGGAAAACCTTCTTTTTCAAAAATTTTGTTTAAAAATTGTATAACTACCTTAGAAGTAATGTTAGATACAATTTTTACTTCAGGCCACTGGGACATTTGATCAATAAGAATGATGGCATAAACTGAGCTCTTGTTTAAACACAAAGGACCTGCAATATCCAATGAAATAGATTGCCATGCTCGACAGGGCCTTGAAACTGGTGGATGCTCGTAAGTAACAGTTTTCTGGGATTCATCACTTAGACAACATTCCATGCAATCTCTGACTTTGCGTTCTATGGCTTTATCCATAGCTGGCCACCAAAATTCGCTCCTAATCTTCCTTTTCATACTAGTCATTCCTGGATGCCCTTCATGAGCCATTTCTAAAATGTTCTGTTGTAAATCACATGGTACTATTAATTGTAACCCTCTAACCAATACTTCATCTTTTAAGGATAATTCATGTGCAACCCGAAAGAAAGGAAGAATATCCTCAGTAAAATCAGCCTTCTTTAAAATCAAATCATTATCACATGACAATCTCCATTCTTTTTCTTGAATACAACCCTTTGACACTTCACAAATTGAAATCACATTTTCTAAATCACAATCTTCTTCAACAACATTGTCGTCAGGAACTGGTAATCTCGATAGACAATCTGCCAAAATATTTTTTATCCCCGGGAGATATTCAACTTTAAAATGAAAATCTTGCAATTTATATTGTTATCGTGCAATCCTAGATGTAGTTTTACCACACCCCTTTGTCGTGAACAAATCGACTAGTGGTCGATTATCTGATCTTACTTTGAAAATGGTACCATACACATATTTTCGAAAATACTCAATTCCCCACCAGCATGCAAGTGTTTCCTTTTCCAATGTTGAGTATTTAAACTCTGCTCCCCTTAATGATCTGGATGCAAAACCAATAGTGACCAAATGACCTTTTTGATCTTGCATCAACACCGCCCCTATACCTACATTACTAGCATCAGATACAATTATCGAATTATACGCTGTGTTAAATGTTGCTAATGCAGGAGCAGCAGAAATACATTTTTTTAGTTCACTGAATTCTTTTATACAGTTATCATCCCACAAGAACGATATGTTTTTTTCATGAGATTTCTCATATATACTTTCTTGCCATTTCACTGGCGACGATTGGAAAAAAAACGAAGCATCAAAGCCTGGAGTCCTGCGGAGTGCAGATCGTGAAACTCATCCTTGTTGAACATCATCTCGTTGTGAGGGGTAATTTGGAGTGTAGGTAAATTTGTCCAGGGACTCCATGTGAAAACCCCGTGTTCTGGACACAAATGGTGATATATTTTTTCAATTTTGTGTATTTTTCCCGGTTATCGGCAGTGTCGGCATTCAATACACATGTGCGGCACTATCGGCATTCAATGCGCATGCGCGAGGGACGCATGACGTCATAACAATGATACGTGGTGGCCATTTTTAAGTGGGAAGAAAGAATGTCCCAACGTTAATACGTGGTGGCCATTTTGAATTGGGAAAAGGAGACACAACGTCGCGGCCATTTTGGATTTTAAAAAAACGCGGAAAAACGCGAAGAACATTATTCATAGCAGAAACTTGGCAAGCTGATCTCTTTTTGTATGAAATTGATAAAAAAAACTTGACGAACATCATTAATAGCAAAAACTTAAATTAAACTCTTTTGCATAAAATTGATGTCGAACATTAGTTTTGAAGCAGAATTTCGATGAACTGAATATAGTTCACATCTCCAACAGTAACAAGTTCATTTTAATTACTCACGATGTTATTTACAAGTTTTAATCACCGTTCAAACCTGTGATTAAATATAACTGTGAACAGTTGAGTGTATTAATATTTAAACACTAATATGGAGAGTCTAACTGCACCTGCATCTTTTCTGTCTTCTCCTGGGATAACCAATATTGGAATGGAAACGTTGGAAGGAAGGATTCTTTGCTTATCTGGAAGCTATTGGTGGTGATGACTATACAGACAAACGAAAGCTAGCTATTTTGAAACATTGTCTGGGTGCAGAAGGAAGAGACATTTTGAAGCATCTTCCACCAATTAGTAATCTAACTGATTATGATCTAGATGTGTTTCAAGAGGCTATTAAACAAATGGACAAACGTTACATAAAAAAAATTAATGAAGTGGTGTTACGTCACAAATTTCTCAGCAGGGGTCAACTCATCAACGAATCTATTGATTCATTCATGAACGACTTGAGAATTCTGGCATCAAAATGTAACTATTCTACGTTTCACGATCAAATGCTAAGTGATCAAATGGTGCATAAAGTGGCTGATGTCAAACTTCAAGCTAAATTATTAGATGCGGAGGATTTAACTCTAGATAAAGCTTTGGATATGGCTCATAAATTCGAAGACATGAAATTGGGTCTGAAAGAATTAGCTGACCAAAAGGTGTCTGAAGATAATGCAATTAAAAAGAGCAATCCTGATAAATCAAATGCCAGTAAAGCAAAATACAAAAGTCAATTCACCCATGATAAAAGAGACTACATATGTTTCAAATGTGGAATTCCAGGTCACTTATCTAACGACAAGAAATGTCCTGCGATAGGTCAAGTATGTAGATACTGCAGATTGAAGGGACATTATACCAGAATGTGCAGAAACAAAAACAGATTTAAGAATAAGAATTTTGATTGGAGAAGTGAAAACGATGAAAGCATAAAAGAAGTCAATTGTGATGATGAAGAATATCTTTTGACTGTGTATGAAATTAATAGTGATCCTAAAGATGCACCTTATTGTACTGTGAATATTGGTGGCAAAGATGTAAAGATAATGGCTGACTCTGGAGCTAAGTTATGATGGGTATCGAACTCATCCAGTTGCGCACTGTGCACTTGGTGTTAGTCCTACACCTTAAGTGTTTTACTCTTTCACAATTTTTGAACAGTTAATCATCAGTTATTTATTTTCATAATCTGATATCTTCATTTTGTCATCATGAAATACAACATATGATCACTTTGCATTATCAGACTTCATATAATCACAATACATTATTCGATGATGTTAATGTTTTAACAGCATAACCATTGATCACAAATCAAATGTTTTCGCTCCATGCCCAATGCATTTCGGTACCAACTGGTACCTTCATCAGGGGATGATCTGTTGATGTTCTATCTGTGGTTTGTCAGCTATTGTTTTGTATTGCCTGAGGTTTGTAAGTCTGATCTTCTATAGTTATAGAGACCTGCTGAGTTATGATCTGTCAACCTGTATTATACTCCGTTGCCGCTCGTAAAAGCCGCCACAGGTTAAGTCCACCGTGTTTGTTCAGGGTTAACAAGGGTTAGCTTGTTCTGGAGCTAGACATACTCTTATAGGGGAGGAATGGTTAAAAGAGTTTTCTAATATGTCTTTATCACCTCCCGATATTAGATTAGTTGGTTATGGTAAAAAACCCATTGATGTTTTAGGATTTTTCATTACTACTTTAAATTTCAAAGGCAAAACAATTACATCTAAAGTATATGTAGCAAAAGATGGATCATGTCTTTTAGTTTGGCCTCAACACAGAGAGTTAATGATGACTTTAGATCCTAATCAGGTGTTAGGATATTCTGATCTAATTCTACACATAGAGAGTGATCCAGCTGCAGAATGGGAAAAAAGGTTTCCTAGTGTATTTTCATCATCAAAATTGGGTTTGTTAAAACATTTTGTACATAAAATCATTCTTAAACAAAATGTAATTCCGAAGGTTCATAAAGTTAGAAATGTCCCTTTACATCTGAGAGAAGCTGTTAAGTCTGAACTTCAAAGATTGTGTGAGCTAGATATCATAGAGGAGATAGAATCTTCAGAGTGGTTATCTCCAGTTGTAGTCACACACAAACCCAATGGCAAAGTTAGGTTATGTGTAGATTTGAGGGATCTGAACAACTGTGTGTGGGTCGAATCCGAAACATGCCCATGTTCCAGATGTGACATCATCAAGATACCACAAAGGACTATGTGTGAGGGGAGTGTGCCATCCGGGCAGGATAGCTGGGAAAAGATGTGACCTGCCCTGATTACACTTCAAAGGACCCTGCCTGCAGCACACAAAGGAAGCTGACACCAGGCCTGCACTTGGGTTTGTCACCCTAGACAATTTGGAGCCAGGACCAAGAGAAGGGGAAGAACTAACCGGAACTAGTTTTGCTGATAGATCAGGGAAGTTACCCACAAAAAGGCTGCCACCAGGTCTCAAAATGGGACCTATAGAACCATTCATTAGAATACTCCTGGACCTGTGGACAATTCAGCAGAATCTTTCTGTTTGAAGAAGGAAGGTTGAACCTGCTTGCCTTGAACTGAGCTCTCCAGAAGTGACCTCAAGTATCAGTTGGCTAACCTCCTGTTTGAGCTACAGGGACGGAACAAGTTTTCAGAGGCCTTCCTGCAACTACCCAGCTGTCCTGCCTGGACCTATCTGAGCCCTACTGCTGCTGGCCTCTGATGAAGTGAGCCCTGATCCCCAAGAGGATCCCCTCAGGTCATGAACCCTTGGCTGGCATCAGAGTGTACTCCTCCTGATGAAAATTGAAGATACAGAAGTTTTGGGCTCCTCTGGACCACATCGTGGCCTCTATTTGCTAACAGTAACCATTCGAAATATTTAGCTCCAGTGAGAATGCTCTTTGCAGTGACCGCCCGCTTCAACCGACAGCACACATCTCCAGTGACAAAAAGGTATTCGCACTACAGCAGTGACTGTCAGCTACAACCAACCTGCTTCTCGCATCATCATACTCTCCCTCGCGGCACCCCAATGAGATTGGCTCTCTTTGTATCAGACGTGAGACGGTAACTCTTCAGCAGCACTAATCTGGTCCCTGTATCTGACCCATGCTCCATCGCAGTCGGCTTGAACTTGTGACTTTACCCAGCCCTTTTGAATTCATGCAGTTTGGATTTGCTGCAATTAAGTAGTCAGAACTAGTATATCTAGTAAAACCCTGCACATAGGCCTCTGAGACATCATCAATCAGAATGTCAGGTGCCATCCTGACAAACCCATTATGAACATTCCATGGCAGGTTCAGTGAAACATCAGTTTTGCAGTGGTTTACTGCCTTCCATAATTTTCCTCTAGTTTGGGTGTAAAACCTGGAGACTCTGGATTCACGTTTGAAATCTCTTCCTCTGCGATCAGGAAAAAAGCCTCCCACTCCTAGGTTTACACTTCTTTGTGCACTAAGTGTGCAAAAGTCAAGCAGCAGTCTGCGCGTTGTCTGGAAGCTTACCTCACGGAGGAACTTGGCCTTCCTGCATCTGACCGACCACACAGGTTGATCCATCAGCTGGTCCTACCCCAGGCCAAGCTCCCACACAATGCTTAAAGGTTATTAAAGATTTTGCATAGTAGCCTTCACCGTAGTCTGTTACATATGCCACATGTCCCCTAGTACTCCCAGGGGATCCCCCTGAGTTCTATTGCTCCGTTTAGTGATACGCGAGGCAGGGCGGGGATGGAGGCTTGGGAGGCAGCCATAGTCGCTGCACTTGGCGCGCTGTTTCAGGCTGGAGTGTTGATGCCCTATTCTAGCTTACATGAGGAGTACAGGCTTCGGGCTGGTCAACGTTTAGCTTTTGGAAGTCTATTAGCTGTACTGGAGAGCCTGTGGTGTATAACGGACAAGGACCTGATCAACACCCACTCCTGCACACACTGTATATAATGGGTAGCGGATGCAGACTCATAATGTGGTTCATACATGCCCTGGCCTGTACTACACATGATCTGCTTGCCGGGACTTGCAGATGCTGGGAGGGAGATGTGGGAAGATCCCTAATGCACAAAGAGTGGGCGAGAGCACTTCATTACCCCAGGAAAGTGTGATGGAATGCTTAGTTCCAATATATCCAAGAAAACACCATTCATAGGGCTTACCTCACTCCAGCGACACTGCATTGTATGTTCGGGACTTCCTCTTGGTGTCCATGCTGTCTGCATCTGGTGGCTAATATGGGGCACATGTACGCTGTGGGATGCAGTTTCTGCTGCACTGACAGAGGTGACTGGTCACATAGGGGTGTGCACCTTGGAGGGCTCCTTACTAGGGTATTTAAGCACTAAATATGGGCAAAGTTTGCAAATTCGTGGTACGCAAATTCGTGCAAATACGTACTCGCGGTCCTGGGCGAATTTTTTATTTTTGCATGTTCACGTTTTTTTTCTTCAGCGCAGCTACTGGGAAGATACTCATGCGGTCGTACATAGGCGCTGTCATCTTGTTTTCAGTGTTCGTGTTGAGTATTTCTGTTTCCGGGCGCTAGTTGCATGCTCGCGTTGTGCATTTCCTATGTGCGGGGCGCAATTACCTGATCGCGTCCGTTTTTACGTGCTCGCTGGGGAAATATCGCGCAAACTTACCCACATGGTCGCAGTATGCGCGGCCATCTTGTTTTTCATTCATTGCTATGATTCTGGACATGCTTTTTCTATCCTGCTTTAATCTTTGCAATCCTTTGTTTGTTTGAACTTTTTTGATCTTTTTTATTCATTATCTATCCCTCTATTTTTCTACATCTATATTTTGTGTTTTTTTCAACTTTTTGTTACTTTAATAACTACTTAGCTCTCTCTTTTCTTTTATTTACTTTTTTCCCCCTATTCTTTTCTTCTTTCACCCAGGACCATGGCAAAGGGGGCCAGCAAGTCTAAGGGGAAGGGTCCCGCACCCCGTAGCCGGCTCCCTTGCGGGCGCTTAAGGGGGGAGGAAGTAACTGCCCAGGAGATCTTTTGCACGGTGGGGGTGGCCGCACTGGTTTTCTTCATCCAGCGCCACCTCCCCAAGACCGTCGCGGCAGGCCCGGTACCGGGTACGGGCTCCGGGAGTGTCGCCAGCTATGGGGGAAGGTGTGTCGGGCCATGTATCAGGAGTCTGGGGTCTGGCGCACCTACAACCAGGCGACACACCGGTGGTCCGACATCCTGGACCGGGAACACAACCTGCTCGACACTTCTTGGCGTGGAGATCCCTGGGCTTGGTGAGTACTAGTAGCTATTTAATCACTACTTTGTTGTCTTCTGCTCTGTGTTATGATATTGCAAATATTTATTTTTTCCGAAGAGCAAGAATGCTGCCTATTACATTGCAGGTAAATTATGTTTCAAACGCTTCTGTGATTGCAGGTGCTCGCCTGCTCACTGGCGGTGCTACAATGCTTACTTGTTTTCAGTTTTGTGCTCATTTGGCCTGGGTGATTATGTATGAGTTTACTATACAGAAGTGCGTAATACTAGACACTAGAGATCACATTGCAGGTAAATTATGTTTCAAAAGCTTCTGTGATTGCAGGTGCTCGCCTGCTCACTGGCGGTGCTACTATGCTTACTTGTTTTCAATTTTGTGATCATTTGGCCTGAGTGATTATGTATGAGTGTACTTTAAAGAACTGCGTAATGCTAGACACTAGAGACTCAAGTCCAGTCCTTCCTTTGTACTCCTGCCACTAAGAAGAGATAGTGGTGGTGGATTGATAGTTTGAGTATATTATGACTGGTTATTTAGTAGGAAACTTTTAGTGCTCTGCAATCATGACGGACTGTGTCTGTCACTTTGCGTGCTGCGGAGTGCTGCCTGCCAGTCCTAGTAGAACCTTTTTGTAGTTGGTTTAGTGAGTTACATAACTTTCCAAGTAGACGGTCCGCGAATCCAGCAATACTAGTAATATCCTGGTAGACCACATCAGATAGGTCAATAAATTTAGTGCAATTGTTGTCTATTTCCCCGAAATAATTTGTTATTGTTTTTTTGAAATGGTTGATTTGGTTGACAACAATCATCCATGTTTGTGTCTTTCTTTCATGTTGTACATCAGCTCCCCCCAGGGGCAAGAGGACAGAGGAGGAGGTAGCAGCGCCGGCGGAGCAGGAACAACAACAGGAAGGACAGGATAGGTCCGCCGTGGGCTCCTCTGCTGGCCCCCGTAAGTTTTCCTGTTAATATTATTAATTATACTTCCCTATCTTTTACAGCACCTATTTATTTCAAACGTTCCTCATAATTCTATTTTTTCCTAAATCGTCTTTGATCTTCTAAGACTGTTTGTAAATTCTTATCCTGCCTCTTATATGACTCTCTGTGCTACTACTAGATTATTATTAGTCTGTCTGTGTAGCTAGCTAAGCTTGCACAGTTGGCAAAAGGTGTACTGTTAAACAAAACTCCTATTCAGCAATAGCTCTAGGCACTGAGTGCAGTCGTCTGGGTTGTCCATAATGTCTTTTCAAGTCTTCTAAATGTTTATGCTTTGAAAATTTCCAATGGCCACCAAGAATTAGATACTAGTTTACTTTTTGATTGGATACTACTACTGTTGCAGGGACTATTCTGCAGATACAGAACTATGGACAAGAAATAGGGCATTGGTTATAAATTATAATAGGCGCAGTTAGACTTTCTACATACCTCAGTCATAACAGAAGTTGAACTCCCAATCTCCTTACTGACTAGCTAGTGTGTCAGAGAATCATTATTTATCTCCTGAATGCAGCGATGATCCCCAATGATTATACAACCCAGAACATAAGACTATGGAGTCAGAGTCCCGACCTCTCAGAGTCACCGACTCATGCTTGCAAATTGCAAACCCTTTCGCTCACTCACTCATGACCAAAACCCACAGAGTATATGTAAGTTTTAAAGCTTTATTAAAATAAAACAACTAGCTCTGTGTGTACTCTGTAAACATTTAAATTGTGCATTATATAAAAAGCATTTATTAAATACAATGTCATATAACAAACGGTGAATGACTGAAAAAGTGGCTGATTTCACACATTAATTGTGGGAGAGCCCTCACCTGGTTGGAACTTAAAGTCTTTGTGGGGATGAATCGTTGACGACTCCGCCTAACATGTGATGATGATCTTGCTCTTCTTCGTAGAAGGGAAGCTTCTGTCTGTTATGAGAAAAATGGTGCGTGTTAAAAAGCAAGCATTCATCGGTTGTGTCAAAAAGTGTAGCATCACATGTTATGGCTAAGCATAAATAAAAAAACACCCTTCCCTGAAGAAAGGGAAATTTTTAGCTTAGACTAGAGAGTCACAAGTTATTAAATTTGTTTATGTAGTACTAGTAAAATTTTTTTATTCCTAGATAAAATAGGGAGTGGTGTATATGGCATCTAAAAATATTAAATTAATTTTCTAGGCATAACACCATCGGCACAACCATCCACCAGTGCCAGGGCCAGCGTGGAGGTGGGCACTCCAGGGTCGGATGCGGTGCCACAGCCAGCAGGAACTGCTGTGGGGGATGCCACGGTAGTGGCGGGCAGTGGTAAGCTATTATAATATATTCCTTACTTGTTGAGATTGCAGAGTGGGCTCTCTGCAGGGGTGTACATGTTGTACAGTACAAATACACTTACAAATTTAGAACTAGGTAGAAGACAGTCACCCTTGACTTCTCATTAGCAATAGCATTAGCGGTGGGAGTTGACCAGTAACCAATGGCCTCCTCTAAATTTGACTTCAACTCAGCTGTGAAAGTTTTATCTAGAAGCCAAGTCAGATTAGAGATAAACTTGATGGATGGGATGAACGAAAAGGGAAAGAAGGGTGTAAGGAAGGACAAGCGAGTTACAATTAATGACTGGCAAAGAATGATAAGTGTTTTTGAATGCTGCCCGAGGTGGCTGGGAATCTGATGCATGGCCGGATGAAGGCTGAAGCAAGGATGGGTGGAAGGAGAAAGAAAAGAGGACTGCCTGGGTGGGTGAAACAGAAACTGTATGTGTGCGCAATATATCCTTTGGTTCAAATTGAAATACAAGTCAAGCACGGATGCATGGCTGGCGGTTTACAAAATAAAATGGTTGTTTTTCGGTGAGAAAAAGTAAGGTTTGTCCAGTCGAGACATTATGAAGAGTGATTGACATTTACTTTGAATGGATGGATGCCGGGATGGTATCTGCCACATAGATAGCATAGTTGTATGTAGACAGAGTAGACGGTCACCGGATGAAGAGTGTCACTTTAAAGAGCATGTAACACCGCACCTCCGTCCCAGAGTAGCAAAGCTGAGGAAAAAAGTTGTAACTTTTCAGAATACTACCATGACTAGTAACAGTAGTTTGCAAGCACAGCATATATCCGGTGATTACGGCGAGTCGGCGACCACTCACTACCTCTCTTAATAATTCTTTTACAACTCTGTCATTGACATTGATGTGTGGCCTATCGGTGTTCAGTCAATCAAAAACAAAGCACCTAAAGTCATCCCATATGTAAGCAAATATCCTGTGAAGGGATAGATGATCATATTATCTTCTTTGTAGAAGAGAAGCTTCTGTCTGTTATGAGAAAAATGGTGTGTGTTAAAAAGCAAGCATTCATCAGTTGTGTCAAAAAGAGTAGCATCACATGTTATGGCTCAGCATAAATAAAAAACACCCTTCCCTAAAGAAAGGGACATTTTTCGTTTAGACTAGAGAGTCACAAGTTATTAAATTTGTTTATGTAGTACTAGTAATTTTTTTTTATTCCTAGACAAAATAGGGAGTGGTGTATATAGCATCTAAAAATATTAAATGTATTTTCTAGGCATAACACCATCGGCACAGCCATCCACCAGTGCCGGGGCCAGCGCAGAGGTGGGCACTCCAGGGTCGGATGCGGTGCCACAGCCAGCAGGAACTGCTGTGGGGGATGCCATGGTAGTGGCGGGCAGTGGTAAGCGATTATAATATATTCCTTACTTGTTGAGATTGCAGAGTGGGCTCTCTGCAGGGGTGTATATGTTGTACAGCACAAGTACACTTACAAATTTAGAACTACGTTTTTGTCAACTAGGTAGAAGACAGTCACCCTTGACTTCTCATTAGCAATAGCATTAGCGGTGGGAGTTGACCAGTAACCAATGGCCTCCTCTAAATTTAACTTCAACTCAAGGATGGGTGGAAGGAGAAAGAAAAGAGGACTGCCTGGGTGGGTGAAACAGAAACTGTATGTGTGCGCAATATATCCTTTGGTTCAAATTCAAATACAAGTCAAGCACGGTGCATGGCTGGCGGTTTACAAAATAAAATGGTTGTTTTTCGGTGAGAAAAAGTAAGGTTTGTCCAGTTGAGACATTATGAAGAATGATTGACATTTACTTTGAATGGATGGATGCCGGGATGGTACCCTCCACATAGATAGCATAGGTGTATGTAGACAGAGTAGACGGTCACCTGATGAAGAGTGTTACTTTGAAGAGCATGTAACACCGCACCTCTGTGCCAGAGTAGCAAAGCTGAGGAAAGAAGTTGTCATTTTTCAGAATACTACCATGACCAGTAACAGTAGTTTGCAAGCACAGCATATATCCGGTGATTACGGGGAGTCGGGGACCACTCACTACCTCTCTTAATAATTCTTTTACAACTCTGTCATTGACATTGATGTGTGGCCTATCGGTGTTCAGTCAATCAAAAACAAAGCACCTAAAGTCATCTCATATGTAAGCAAATATCCTGTGAAGGGATAGATGATCATATTATCTGCTTCATTTTCCTTTTGTAGTAGTCAGGGGCAGGCCAGGGTGAAAGTTAAACTATTGAGCAGTAGCCCTTGTAACAGAGTATGACCAGTGCCACCCGTAATAGAAAAGTAAGAGCTTCATCACCTGCATGTACTGGACTGGTAACAGTAACGCAAGTCTGTGTCATCATGGCTTGCATCTGTTTTTCTCAGGTACAAGTTGACTGCGCTGGCATTATGTCGGCTTCCACAAGTTTACGTACCAATCTCGCTAAACAAGAGAGAAGAAGACTACTGGTGTACTGTCTGAGTCTAATGTACTGAGTCCATATAGTGCTAGTAGAATTCCTGAAACTCCCACTAATGTTAGAGCAGAGGCCGACGAAGTGGGAGGTTAGATAAATACATACCACAAATGTTATGTACTGTGCTTGCAAGTTGCTAGTGCTACTGTGACACAACTTTCTGCTGAATTATTTTGTGTTAATCTTAAAGAGCATTGGTTACAGTATGTTTTTCTTTCTTCCTATAGATGCTCCTTCCAAACTAACAAGAAAGGAGTTGGCTAGACGGGCCCGGCTACGGAAGCTGGAGGCAATTGTTGCCGAATATCGGCGGCTGGTTGCCCAGGAGGAGGAGGACACGCAGTCGTAGTCAACAACATCCATGACAGCTGCATCCTCCTCCGCTGCCCCTGGGTCATACGGTCAGCGCAAGCCTTCAGCGGTACGGAGCCGTGGTCTGACAGCCACCCGCCGCCACCGAGCAGCAAAAAAATCAGCTGTCCCTCACAGTACCTGCAGGTGCAAGGCTCGTGTGCACCGCTTGACCCTCAGAGTGTCCAACCTTGAGCAGGAGGTGGCGAGGCAGAAAGCCCTGCTCAAGGACCTCCGTAGAGAGCTGCGTGACCACCTGGCCACAGGACACCGCCGGCAGAAGTGGAGGAGCGACTGTCCCTTGCCCCTTTTTTATAGACTTTGGGGGGGGGGAATTTGGCGTTGGGGTTTTTGGACTCTGGGGACTTTGATTTCATAGATATTGGTTGGGGTTAGGGAGGGGGTGGGTCGGGTCTTGTGGGATAGTTTGTTTTCGTTAGGGTATAAATAATTATTTATGTTCCACTTAAACTTAGCATACACGTTTTTACTGTTTTGTGGGGGAGCTGGGGGGGTTAACTGTACGTTTGTTTTCCTGAAACTTAACTGGCTGCTTGATTCAAATTGTCTAAGTAATCGCCCAAATTTGTACAAAAGTGCCACTGACAGAGTTAGCAAATGCAATTGTCCTACTACTTTACTAGTACTACCGTCAGTCTCTCCTCTCCTCCTACTCCATTATTCTTTCTCCCCCAAATGCTTATCTTACCTGTGATTCGTGTTTGATAATAAGGCTAGGCACAGGGCTGGCTGCATGGCAAATGGCGATTAAGGTTGTCTATGGAATCCTGGACAGATGAAATGCCATAGTTGTGGTGGTAGTAGTAGTGGTACACACTGGCAGTAGCAGCATATGAAAAAAAAGGAAATGAAACATTGAGTGGCCTGAGCGGAGCATTAGAACAGTACGATAGATAGTACAGTACACAAGAACAGTGCCATAAATTGTAGCCTAAGCAATGCTAAAGTATTCAAAATATAACTACTAGTTGCGTGGGGTATGGGTACTACAAGAGATAGTACTGAAGGTGAAGGATACAGCAGCGTAAGCATTCGTGACGTGTAAAAGGAGTATGTTGTTCATAATCAATCCACTTGATGGCGCACATGAAATTCTGATTTGATTTGCAAATACTCATGGGTGTGTGTCAAGCAGAATAAGAATAAGAATATATCCTCGGATTCCTTCACCAGCCTTGACATTGATTTTCTGTTGCTTTGACCTTATCCTCCCCAGCAAGTGTGTGAAATTATTGTTGTTATTTAGTCACACGTCAATGAAAACCACACAGCCCGGGGGAAAAGGGTTAGGGTTTGAAAATTGGAAGGGGATGGGGGTTTTTGGGAAAGTTTTGTGGAGAGAGGAAAAAAAACAAAGCATGGACAAACAACAAATGAAGAAAAACAAATGTTTGGATACGAAGATATCCATAAATCTTTTAAGGGAGATAAAGGTAGTGCACTGCATGCATGAAGTTGTTTGCTAAATGGATGGTTAGGTTACTGAAAAGTAGCACTTACTACAACTTACTAACTATGAATAAACAATTTGACAGTACAGGGCTGCAGTAATTACACAATTTCCCTTGCCTATCTGCCCTCAGAGAGAATAAACACTTATTTATTAGTACATTAAACTAGTTTTAAAAATAGCAAAGCAACTAATCAAATAGCTGTAGGGATGAATTTGAAGCAGAGAGCAAACGCACAGAGTCACACTCATAGAAGTTCACAACAATAACATTATTTAAAAGATAAGGAGAAGTGAGGAGGATACTGTAACTGTATGTTGTAGTTGTCCTGTTCAATTTGGAAAGTTGCATGCATCCGGCCATTCCTCTTATTCGCGGTACTCCTCTATTCCATCTGACGCTCCGTTGATCAATCTTGGTGACCAGACACACTGTCCACTGCCTGCCTGGCGGATGCGGAATTGCAGATTGCTAATGGTAAGCCTGAGTTAATGTTTTTCTCATCGCAACAGGGTAATGGCCGGCTTGTAATTGTTGTGGGAAAAACAGGAAGTGATATTAAAACACCACGGAGAAAAAATATAAGGTACGGTGTGTAGTGCAAAAATAACACTTTCAGTTTCAGAGGCAACAGTATTACATACAACTAGCATCATTTCTAGAGTGCGTACTGAGTCTCCTTTTCAAGGATAGTAATTAGCACACACAGGCCAGGGCAATGCAGAGGGTCAAGGCAGGTACGACTGACAGACAAAGCACATCTAATTGTATGCAGCAACCCACTTAGCCGCAATTTTACATGAACTGCTGTCTGTACTCTGGCATTACAACACTACACTGGCTCAACCACTCCATACCACGACTAGACAGACATGTAGTTCTGCTGTGGTTGTTGTTGACTTGTTTACCTGTTTGCCACTCACGAAATGGCCATAGTTCTTCCGTAAACCGATGATGATGATCCAGCATCCAACCCAGTGAGTTACTGTAAAGAATAAAGATATTATGTAACTTTGATCATCAAGACTCATCATCATCATGGTATATTGGCAAACTCAATGTTGTTCATGCAGTCACAGTCTACACACAGTGAGTCCAAGGTCATTTTCCATATTAAAGAATGCAACATAGTGGCCCCTGCAGTAGAAGTACAATTTGAATTAAGCAAGGTAAAAACAGAGTATACTTGAGTTAGATTTAGTGTGTAAAAGATTAAATAATAACAGAACACATATGATTCATTTCATGCACAACAAACAAACAGCAATTGCTTTCAACAGAGCCAGACAGCCAGTGATGTCCACTACATGCCATCTCATTATTCATTACCTGTTCCACTTTTTGTCCGCATCTTGTTCTTAGTTAAGGCCCTCAGGGCAGCCTCTCGTGTCAATTTCTGAAGTAACAGTCAGCATCAGCAATCAGCATATAGTCAGTAATTCCAGTCCCACTTCTTTTGAGGGGACTCGTCTACGAAGTGACAGTTTTTTGATTCTGCATAATCCAGCCATCTGCCTTGAGGGAAATGGATAGGGGGAGTCTGGAGGAGGAGGATAGTGGAGCATGACTGAGTTGTGAAATAGTGAACTTCAAGAATGCAGACACCTGCACCTTCAATATGGAAATAAGACGAAGACAGTGCTGGTGATGGATTTGTTGTGATTAGAGTTTTCTTGTGGTAAAAGTTGCAAAACAAAGAAAGACACAGGCATAAAATGTGAATAAGGACGAAAAAAAAGGAAGTCAGTTTTTCAGACCTAGGTCGGTGTCAGGGAAGTAGAGCTTGTCCTCAAACTCTGTGACTTACAACGGGAGTAGGTCAGCTAACCGAGAAGAACTTCCGTCACCTTAGTCGTTGTCCACCTCTTCTTCCTGCGTGGATTCACGTATTTTGCAATCTGGTGGTATGAAGTGCTGATTCATCTTGATCATTGTTAACCTCTCCACATTTTTGGGTGAGAGGCGGGTCCTTTTTGAAGTTACAATGGCACCAGCAGCACTGAAAACACGTTCAGAAGACACACTTGCGAGTGGGCAAGACAAATAATTTAGAGCCAGCTTGGTGATCAGTGGCCATTGACCCCTTTTCCCATACCAATACATCAATGGGTTGTGATCAATGTAGACCTCTGTTGGGTCATCCAGATAGGCCTGCACCATCCACTCAAGGCCATCCAGGGGTGTTCCACTTTGCGTACCATCTGTGGCCTTTGCATCAGCACTGGAACGAGCAAACCCTTGATGAGCTATCCAATCCGCTTTCGACAATATTATGGCTGGGCCTGGTGCAGGTGATGATGATACGGTTGCTGGTGTCGGTAATGGCTCTGAGGGAAAGTGACTGCCTTAGGCCACAGAAGTGGACCGTGACGCCAGATGGCCTTCTGCTTCAGTAGTACTTGCGGTGGTTCCTTCAATTTCCTGCCGCTCTTTTTCAAACCGAGTGGCTGACAGAGCTAGCCAATGTTTGTACTTTGAAACATCTGCTTCATTAAAAGGAATGAATGCTTTGCTGGCCAGTGCCTTTTTGTACCGTGGATCCAGAATAGTGGCACAAATGTAATGTTGTTCTGTATGTATTTTTTTAAGCCTTTCATTGTCAACTAGGCGGGGTAATAAGCTCACCGCCAACTGATATCCGACTTGCTTGTCAGTATCATCTTTGAACGTTGAAGACACCGCCTTCAGTTGGTGCTCTAGCATACGCAACAATTTATTTATTTATTGACTTATTTATTTATTGAGTTTATAAAGCGCGACATCTACCCAGAAGGGTTTCCCGGCGCTAAAAGGCAAAGAGCATCAAAGCACTAGCAGAACAGAGATTATTGATTAAAGAGCCAGGTTTTGACGGCTCTGCGGAAGCGAGCATGACAGTTCTCAACGCGAATGTCAAGGGGGAGAGAGTTCCAGAGTTTAGGCCCTAAGCACGAAAAAGAGCTGCCACCAATTCTAGATAGTCTGTACTTAGGTACACAAAATAAATTTTGTGAGGAAGAACGGAGAGAGCGAGAAGGAGTGTAGATTTTGACAAGGGACTGCAAATAGGGGGAGCATTCCCGGTCTTGATCCTATGCATGTAGCTCAAAGCCTTAAACTTTACGCGACTCTCAACTCTGAACCAATGAAGCTCACGGAGGCGTTCTGTGATGTGGTCAGTTTTCCGGCAGCCACAGAGAAGACGTGCGGCGGCATTTTGAGCCAGTTGGAGATGACGCGTGACTGCCTTGGTTGCCCCCAGGTAGAGTATGTTGCCATAGACCAACCGGGAGGTCACCAAGGCGTTCACTACGGACCTCTGGGTGTCAGACGGCAGCATCTAAAAGATTTTTCTCAGCCAGCGCAGGATGGTGAAACAGGTGTCTGCTACTTTGTTGGCCTGACATTTCATTGTTAGACCATTATCTATGATCACACCCAGGTTGCGCACATGCTCTGAAGGAGATGGAAGTGAGCCCATTCCAGGTGGCCAATGCCTAGAGCTCCAGAGATCATGATTTTTCCCAAGGACCAGGACCTCAGTCTTCCCACTGTTTAGTTTGAGCAAGTTGAGATTCATCCAATCGGATATCTCACTAAGACCAACTTGCAGGGGAGAGGTCAAGGCTTGGTCAGATTGGGATAGAGAAAAAACTATTTGAGAGTCGTCGGCGTAAGTGTATAAAGTCAGCCCAGAGCGTATCGCGATACGAGCCAGGGGAGTAACATAGAGATTAAAAAGGAGGGGGCTCAAAATCGAGCCCTGGGGCACACCATAGGGAGAAGAATAAGTTTTGGAGGAGGAGGAGTGCGAAAAAATTTGGTAAGTCCGGTCCGTCAAAAACAATGCCAACCAGTCCAGGGCTTTGCCACCGATACCTATGGCAGCAAGGGATCTGAGGAGTATGTTGTGGGAAACAGTGTCAAAAGCTGCACTGAGATCGAGCAATATCAGTGCAACTGTATCACCTCGATCCAACAAGAAACAAAGGTTTTCTGTGACACCAAGGAGAGTAGTTTCGGTGGAAAAACCAGGACGGAAACCGGACTGGGAGGAGTGCAATAAGTTGTTTGCCGCCACAAACTGAGACAAATGTTGGTGGATGTGCCTCTCTAAGACTTTGGAGAAGGCTGGCAGCAAAGAAATAGGGCGGAAGTTGGAAAGGCAGTAGGCTTTTTCAGCAATGGGGTGACCACTGCATGCTTCCAGCAAGCAGGGACAAAGGCAGTGTTAAGTGACTGATTAAGTGTAGTGCAAATCATAGAAAGCTGAGGGGTATCCAATAAGCGCAACATTGGAACGGGCAAAGGATCAATAGGAGAGCCCGATTTCACCCAATACAAAATCTCAAGAAGAGTTGTAGGGTGAAGATCAGGCCAAGACAAAAGTGAGGCAGGAGAGGAAATAGGAGGATAACTAGAGTCCCCGGAATTGAAGGGCAATATAACAGGGGTATTGCTACCTCTTTGGGCAGAAATATCTTGGTAAATGTTATCTATTTTTGTGATGAAAAACTGGGCAAGTTCATCACATTTACTACTAGATAGGGGTGGGAGTTTGGCTGTGGTCTGAGAGCCGTACAAAAGGGGGTGGTGATGGACGGAGCATCTGAATCAATCAAACACTCACACCCAGTCAAAAGATCTGGGTTTAATCCAGCACCGTTCTTTAGCCCACTCGGCCACCCCAGTTCAGACACGGCTATATGCAAATCAGTCTGACCCTGTGCCTCATGGGAACAGTCCAGCCCGAACTGCCAAGCCATGCCTTCCCTGGACCGGAAACAAGCTTCCGAGGACCGGTTTCTGGCATTCCAGCCGTCTTCAGCCCGGCTTGCTTGAATCCAGTGGCAAAGTGAGCAAGGGACTCACGTCTGAGCATACCCTGCCACACTTATGGCGGCCAAAAGTGGTACAAAAGGGGGTGGTGATGGACGGAGCATCTGAATCAATCAAACACTCACACCCAGTCAAAAGATCTGGGTTTAATCCATCACCGTTCTTTAGCCCACTCGGCCACCCCAGTTCAGACACGGCTATATGCAAATCAGTCTGACCCTGTGCCTCATGGGAACAGTCCAGCCCGAACTTCCAAGCCATGTCTGAGAGCCGGCAAGATTTTTAACCACGCTAAAAAGTACTTTAGACTTATTTACTGCTTCAGTTATGGTTTTAGATACATACTTGGCCCTAGTCAGGGCACAGGCTTTATGGTAGTGCTTCAACTAGTTTTTATATATGAGACCTGCCGATGGGGAATAATCCCTTCTCCAAGTACGTTCAAGTTTTTTACAACGAGATTTATCCGCTTTTAGTGCATCGTTGTACCAAGGTGCTGGTGTTTTATGAGTTGTCACCTTCTTATGAGAAGAAGGAAGGCAAATATCAATGGCTTCAAGAAGCCAGGAATTGACAGTACTGGCAGCAGTTTCCATACCAACTGAGTTGAATAAGCTGGTAGGTACGTGAGTGACAAGAACTTTGTTAAGAGAGGCAATGTCCAGCTTTTTCCAGTCTCTTTTGCTAGTCATTGATGGAGCTCTACAGTAAGGCAGTGCTTCAGTGGCAGGGGATAGCTTTGCCCACAGTACAGTCCTCCCTGCTGACTTCATGCGTGAAGACCTCAAAAGGACGAAGCATGTCTGTCAGGCTTTTAACAAGGTCCCATTCCTCCAACTCTAGCCTCATGTCTTTCATAGAAGAACCCAGTGCAAAGACATACTCATTGATTACCAAGCACTGCTCAGACAGACGCTCAAGCATGTAGAAGGTTGAGTGCCAACGTGTTACCACCTCCTGGATGAGTCCTCTGACTGGCACTCTACGGTCACGTTGAATGGTCCTCAGCTGCTTCCGGGCCTTAAAAGAATGGTCTCAATGTGTGCAGATTCTTCGGCAGGTGGTCAGTAACTTGCTGACTTTGTTTTCTTTTTTCAAGAAATCTTGACAACAATTTTATTACTGTGCGCCAAACACGGCACTCTGAAATAGCCACCATCATTCATGGCCCTAACTATATTACTGCCATTATCCGTGGAAACATAACCAATCATGCACTTTCTTTAATGCAGCCATTCAAATACCTTACTGTTAAACTCCTCCAAAATGTTTACTGCAGTATGAGATTTCTCCATGGCAAACATGGCTACTGTTGCATGTTTCCGACTAGCTTGAACAATTGTGACAGTGCCAACACCTGCATACATTTTGTCTCTAACCCCTGCAAAAGAAACCCAGTGTGCAGTGATGCACATGTAATCAAGGGCTTGGCAACTGGTCCACATGTCTGTTGTCAGGTGGATAGTGTGAACAGCACTCTTCTGCAAAGCTGCCCCAATCACCTCCAGCACATCTTGATGTAGTGCTGGAACCGCAACTCTGGCAAAATAGGACCGGCTAGGAACCTTTCATTTAGGGCAGACTGTTGCCACAAATTCTCGAAAACCCACCCCTTCCACGAAAGAAAAAGGGAGAAGGTCCAGCGCTAACATTTTAGCCAGCACCTCTTCAACCCAGTTAGGCTCATTGATGTACTTTTTCGCATTGGTGTCTCTACCAGACTACTGTGCCTCCTTGATGTTGTTGGGGTAGAGGAGGGTGTGGGCACTACCACTGCAGTGCTGCTGCCAGGGGTACTGTGTGTACCAGAAAAAATGTCTCTCGGTTGTACACCTCCCCACTGCACGATCAACTCCTCTTCGTCATCAGATGCAATATCAATGTCTACATTTGGATTTGTACTTTTGGCTTTCCGTATGTTACTTAGGTGCGCCTCCCACTGGATAATGTGGTGTTTTTTTAGATGACCTCTCTGGCCTCCAGTACCATAGTTGGTACCAAGCTTACCCCAACTAACTACTTGTTTACAAATCGAACAAATGACTAGGGTTTCCACCTTTTTGCTAATACTAAAGAAGTCCGAAACTGGGGACTGGAGATTTCCGGTGGTGGTGGAGGTACTACTTTCAATGCCAGATGAAGTGGAGGATGGGCGTGGCTGAATTTGACTCTGTTGTGCACTTACAGCACCACTACTTGAGGTAATGGAGGTCGAGCTGGATGGAGGTCCCTGCCGGCCCTTCTGACGAGAAAATATGGAAGCTGTAGGTCGTATTGGTGTAGTAGTTACCTGTGTTGGTGGGGGTACCAGTGCCACGCCGCCCACATCCTGCTCAGCAGCAATTCGGGATAGGGTCAAAATGTCTGTCTGCTGCATGCCTGCTGGGGCAGGAGTGACGACTGTGATGACTGGGTCGAAATCGTCAGACTGTTCATCAGCAGCAGAATACACCGCTTCTACTTCTTGTTCATCGTCATCACCCATAAGTGAAAGCCGTGCGGGAACCTTCCTTTTAGGCTTTTATCTACCTTTGTCGACTCATGGCGTGCCTCCCTCTCAGACTGCATTGGTGGGTTCCAATCAACATCTAGATCATCAGAAGGAAGGGGGCTTGAAGAAGAACCTGTACTAGCCCTCCTTGACCTTTTTCTTGCTGGGGATCTGGAGGACAATGGATCATCAGGTGGAGTGGCTTGCTTGGATGATACCTCCGCTTGAATCTCGATTTCCTGATTTGCCCCTACTTCTGGAGGAACAAGCATTGTGGGCAGTTGTGCCTCTCCATGCGCCTCTCCATGTGCCTCTACTTGTGCCACTCCTTGCGCCACTCCTTGCGACACTCCTTACGCCTCTACTTGCGCCACTCCTTGTGCCACTCCTTGTGCCACTCCTTGCGCCACTCTTTGCGCCTCTACTTGCGCATCCCCTAGCGCCTCTCCTTGCGCCACTCCTTGCGCCTCTCCTTGTTGCACCTGTGGTTGTCGTTGCGGCTGTGGTTGAACACTGGTCAGATGAGTTACACCCTGGGTTGATTGAATGCTACTTTCTTGCGATGAGTCAACGCCAACATCACTGGTCGATGGTGATTGAGCAATTAAAGTGGCTGCCTCTGCGCCACTCATGGCCTTGGGCCTAACTTGGCGTGGTGGCACTGAGACCAATGAAGCTGAGGTGCTGCTCCCAGCTTGGTCCCCGGCAGACACTGCTGCTGCAGGCTTAGTTTTTTTTCCCCCAAAAAAGTGTCTGTGGGCACACCAGTCTCCTTGGTAAGTGGCGCCACTTGCTTCTTCTGCTCCTTCTTACTGGCAGTGGCACTGGCAACTTTCTTGGTGGAGGAGCTACGGGCATCTTTCTTTGGGCCCATCTTCTTCAGATGTCAGAAGAGCAGGCCGCCGTTGCACGAGTTGCAGAGTTGTCTGTGGCCACACGTGACGTCACGTGATGTTGTGCTGCACACACCGCAGCAGGACTTCTTCCTGGCACTGATGATGAACTATGAGGATGATTCATGGTTCTCTTTGAGCACCTAAAAGCAAAGGAAGCCAGAGGAACATCAGTTAAATAAATGTTGCATATGTCGTGCTTCAATTAATATTTACATCTAGGCATTTACTATTATTACAACACACCCAAAAACGGAAAGACCGAAAATAATAATGGCAATTGTTTCTAAAACAAAAAGGATGTTTACTTTAATAGAAGAGAGACCCCACAGAAAGCCTTGGTCCATGCACCACTGACTACCCGTGGGCATAATGGATGAAAGCAGGGCAGACTGGGTACAGGCCTATGGCATAAAGCAAACTGCCTGGCTTCAAAATTGCCCCTTGACCCCCACCCACATGGCCAGGCCCAGCCTGGACCAGGCCTCAAAATGGCCCCACCCACATGGCCAGGCCCCAACACCACCCCAAATCCTCGAACAACACACAAAAATCACCACAATCCAATGCCAATTATGCCCTAAATTATGTTTAAATTCAAGAGACCCCACAGAAAGCCTTCGTCCATGCACCACTGACTACCCCTGGGCATAATGGATGAAAGCAGGGCAGACTGGGTACAGGCCTATGGCACAAATCACACTGCCTGGCTTCAAAATGGCCCCTTGACCCCCACCCACATGGTCAGGCCCTGCCTGGACCAGGCCTCAAAATGGACCCCACCCTTATGGCCAGGCCCCAACACCACCCCAAAAAATCGAAAAACACACAAAAATCACCACAATTCAATGCCATCCATGCCCTACATGATGTTTAAATTCAAGAGACCCCACAGAAAACCTTGGTCCATCCACGAGTTGCAGAGTTGTCTGTGGCCACACGTGACGTCACGTGACGTTGTGCTGCACACACCGCAGCAGGACTTCTACCTGGCACTGATGATGTACGATGAGGATGATTCATGGTTCTCTTTGTGCACCTAAAAGCAAAGGAAGCCAGAGGAACTTCAGTTAAATAAATGTTGCATATATCGTGCTTCAATTAATATTTGCAACTAGGCATTTATTATTAGTATTACAACACACCCAAAAGCGGAAAGACCAAAAATAAAAATTGCAATTATTTCTAATAAAAAATGAATGATTACATTAATAGAAGAGAGACCCCACAGAAAGCCTTGGTCCATGCACCACTGACTACCCCTGGGCATAATGGATGAAAGCAGGGCAGACTGGGTGCAGGCCTATGGCATAAAGCAAACTGCCTGGCTTCAAAATTGCCCCTTGACCCCCACCCACATGGCCAGGCCCAGCCTGGACCAGGCCTCAAAATGGCCCCCACCCACATGGCCAGGCCCCAACACCATCCCAAAAAATCGAAAAACACACAAAAATCACCACAATCCAATGCCAATTATGCCCTAAATGATGTTTAAATTCAAGAGACCCCACAGAAAGCCTTGGTCCATGCACCACGGACTACCCCTGGGCATAATGGATGAAAGCAGGGCAGACTGGGTGAAGGCCTATGGCACAAAGCACACTGCCTTGCTTCAAAATGGCCCCTTGACCCCCACCCACATGGCCAGGCCCTGCCTGGACCAGGCCTAAAAAATGGCCCCCACCCACATGGCCAGGCCCCAACACCACCCCAAAAAATTGAAAAACACACAAAAATCACCACAATCCAATGCCTTCCATGCCCTAAATGTTGTTTGAATTCAAGACACCCCACAGAAAGACTTGGTCCATTCACCACTGACTACCCCTTGGCCTACTGGCTAGTGTGGCTTTACACGCACCCCACAATTAAAAAACAGTTCCACATATAACAGTAAGCTATTCAATTCCATGACATAAATGATATTTAAGTTCAACAAAACTCACAGAAACAGTTGTATCATGCACCCATGACTAACCCTGGGCCTACTGGATACTGTGCCTACCCACAATATATTTTTTTTAAAGTTGTGAAAAAGTTTAAAAATGTAGTTGCAGCAACTGCAATGCCCCAAACAAACAACACCAACTTACTTGTAAAATCTCAAATCCAAAAGTAATCCAAAAGTGATCCAAACAAAAAGTCCTCAAATACAAATATCCAGCAGCAGCCACAAAAAGTAATCCTTCCAGCTCCAGATCCAAATGAAAAGTGACCAGGACATGGACAAAGCACTGGGAGGAGCCTGCTGGACAGGAACAGGAAGTTGGAGACTCTGGGGCACTTCCTTCCTCCCACCCCCACAAAAATGGACTCCTTGCACAAAAAAGTGCAGCCAAACGTCAATCTGTTATTCTGTTATTCTGATCCAAATCATCATTTTCAGAAGGTTTATGCTGCCTGCGGTAGATTTCTTGTGCAGAATTGCAATTTTTGCAAGTCCGGGAAAGCGAGCTGTTCAAATCTCCTGCCGGAAGTCAGCTGCGCGTCGCATCTACGTGTTCGCATTTGTTTACTCCCGCCCGTGATCGAGGGCCCTTATGACGTAGTCACGTTCTCAAACTCTTGCAGTGCAAGATCGCGGTCCGCTATGACTTACTCGGGGTTGAAAAGTCTTGCGCGATCACGCAGCCAGATCGAAAATGGCGCAGCGCACGCAAACCGGGAGGAAAAACAACTCGGCGAACTCAGAATCACGGTAAGTCAACGCCGCGCTCGCGAGATTGTATTTTTGCAGCGCGACCAAGCGAAAAAATCTGCCAGCTTGCGATTTGCGAATTTTTTGACAATGTTCGAAGATTCCCGGACCGCGAATTTGTCAAAAATTCGCAAATTCCACAAGCGGAACGGATTTTCAGCCCACACTTATTAAGCACCCTAAAGCATCAAAAGCTACAAATAGATTAATTGATTTGGCATTATTACTTACATGCAGGCTTCTGGCCATGTGCTGAAAGCTCACTTGTGCAGAGCAACGCTTAAGTGGAGGCGGGCAGATGCAATGGCGCTCTGGTGGGAAGAAGCTCGAGGGCTGCGGAAATACCCTATAGCCACGGAGTGGGACACTCTATTAGCAAATTTACAAACTTATAGTGAAGGCCGCCCAGTCTAGTGCTACTGTGTACTTTGCTAGTTAAAGTTTATTTTATCATACCTGTAAGGAAGTGGTTTACTATTTGCCAGCATTGTATTCGCTGATGGGCCAGTGCTTATGTTTTTTCTTGCCTTTTTACTGTTACCGTTGCACCTGCCTAGAATCCCCAAGTGCAGTTAGATTAATCCAAGCCTAGATGATACTGAATAAAAATCGACTGGTAATTTGTGGCACTTTGGGTCTCACTCTTCAACCCCAATGAATTTGTCATAGATTCTGACTGGGAAGGATTCTAGCTAGCACCTCTAATTGTCCTGAATAGTAGCAGTGTTGACACATGTTCTCAAAGGTTTGGCTGGTTGCACAAGTGCTTGATAAGAAACAGGACTTCCTTTGTTTTTTGTATTATATCAAACCTGCCCTGTTTCGGTGATGAATATACACATACTGTCAATTTACTACGTCCATGTGTAACACGGAACAATCTTGTTATATAAATGCAATAAAATGGTTACAAAAAAGTGTGCAAAAGTCAAACCTATTTTTGCCTGTGCTTGTTTGTGCAAGATTCACCAGCAAAATGGTGAGTGGACATGAGAAGACATATGGTGCTGGGAATGACTGACTATAGGTGCTACGCAAACAAATGATGTACGGAATGCTGAATAAATCTCCCCCAGGAAAGAGATCTGGGTTAAATCCATCATTCCTTTGCTCACTACGCTGCCCCGTATGGACCCAGCCGTATGAAAATTATTCTTGACCCTGTGCCTCATGGAAACAGTCCAGTTCGAACTGCCAAGCCAGGTCCTCCCTGGACTGGAAACAAGCATCCTGGGACTGGTTTTGGGGTGTTACCCCTCATCAGCCAGGCTAGCTTGAATCCAGTGGCACAGTGAGAAAGGGACCCACGTCTGGGCATACCCATCCCACTTAGGGTGAAAAGTGCTATGCAAATAAATGATGGACGGAATGCTGAATAAATCACACATTCTACCCAAGTGAAGAGAGGTGTGTTTAATCCATAGTTCTGCTTCTCACTATGCCACCCCAGTTTGGATCCAACCATATGCAAATCAGTCTTGAGCCTGTTCCTCATGGCAACAGTACAGCCCGAACTGCTAAGCTTGGTCTTCCCTGGACCTCAAACAAGCATCCTGGGACTGGTTTTGGGGTATTACCCCTTATCAGCTAGGCTAGCTGGAATCCTGTGGCATAGTGAGCACATTGCCACCAAGCCTAATAGGGGAGAAGCATAAAGACTTTGGAGAATGGAAGTGCCAGCTAGCCCACCAGAGATTAGAGGTCGTTCCATATCTGGTCAGCAAGTTCACTCTAGGGGCAGATTGATCAGAGTTAGCACAAAAATGAAATTCATGGGTGACACCTTTGCCTGACAATAGTTTGTCAGCTGCAGTCGGCATTGTGCTGCCACACTGATTGTCACTCAGTCCTAGGTGTCCAGATCTTTATCGTTTCCTTCTCTATCAGTCCAATTGTATCTTGTTCCCAAGTCAGTCATTTTGTCTGCACTGTTATAACTTGTTTTGGTGTTCTCTGCTGGCCTTTTGCATAACAGGTACCTTTAGTCTCCTGGGCCACCTGGGTTCCATGTCTGTATCTTGGTCAGTTGAGATTCTTGTCATAGGATAATATTACCTGAAGTCTAGTGAGTCATAGACATAGTCAAATCCTTTATTCGATCAATTACAAAATGATCATAAAAGTACAAGATAAAAAAAAACTGTTTTCAGTATTCATTATCAATTTAGACAATAAAATAATTCATATTTCATCTGAAGTTAAAAATTAAAAACAATTAAGACTTTTCCATATTATAAACCAGTCATTACCCTATCAGCCCCCATATGATATAAAAGTAATTAACAAGTGGCCAACCCTAAGGTTAATGGTATCCCCCCTCTTATTTTCATGCAGGCCCCTGGTGAGTCATTCCACCTTAATTGCAAATTAATTGCAAAATAATGTTTTACTCCCTAACCGACAAGGCTGAACCAGTATCTAATCCAAGATGGCTCCAGTGTCTGTCTCTCTCTATCCCTCACCCCAGTTTTCCTAAGTCTGGATGGAACTGTTGCTACATAACTCTAGACAGGGTGATGGGGAGACTAGGACTAACAATGGATCCACTCAGTACATGCATGAGTGTCACAACTGTGCCTTTATCTCAGGAAGAGGGAGCTTGCAATCAATAGTCATTTGTTTGCACTTTAGGTAAGAAACGCAATTTAAACCCTCCCAGAGGGCACGGTATCAGAATCACAACTTTCCTCAATCTGGTGCTATTATGGACAGTTTAGTTGGTGGTGTTTGAGACCCATCTATACCATTTACATAATTAAAGTCAGTTTTTTAAATTATATTAGAATATTAGAAGGTTGAAAGCTCCAATAAAGACAATGAAGTGCTCCAGGCTTCTACTGGCCAATAGAAGCCTGGAGAGCAACATTCCAATATATTTTCTTATTTCTCAGCTGTTGCTGTGAACAAAGGCCTCTCGAAACTTGGGGGGATTTAAACCCCCTCCGGCTCCGAGAGGCTTTTGTTTTTACAAATCCGAACAGTCTGCCCTCTATGGGCGGAATGTTCTAATAGCCTTAGAGCCCCCCTTAGCGGGCTGTACTGGGCCATTAAAGGGCTGCTCACTTCTTTAAGGCCCTCGCCCTTAGTTCGGGCCTTCAACACTGGAGCGTGCCTTCAAAGGTTGGTAGAGCCTGCTACGGAGGGCTCTTAGGCTATATTGGAACATTGGAATGTTGAAAGCTCCATTGAAGACAATGGAGTAACTCTGGGCTTATAATGGCTTGTATAAGCCCCCAGTGGTGGCTGCTCGGGATCCAAAGTGGTGGGGCAGTGGGGGAGGGGTGAGTACAGAAATAAGCACAGACAAAAAAAAAATATATATATATATATAAAACTTTATTTACCTGCTGCTGCTGTCGCCACATTACTCCTCTCCGGATGATCGACTCCAGGGCTGGTGCACACTGTGCCGGCTCCCAGATACCGATCCTGATGCTGCTCTCATACTATAAATACTATTCCCAGCATGAAAGAAGCACTGGGATTGGTCTGGATGGCCTGGTTTAGTGCTCAGCCCGTGCCTGGGTGTATGTGTCTTTTCTCCACCCGGCAGTACAACATAGCCCGGGTGGAGAAATGCTAAGTGCTTATGAGGGTTTGGCTGGCCTAAGACGGGCGGCCAAACCATCATGTGCACTTAGTAGTGCCACTCTACACTCCTCCCAACTGTTGTGATAGATTACA
Organism: Lissotriton helveticus; assembly: GCF_964261635.1. Classification (NCBI taxonomy): domain Eukaryota; kingdom Metazoa; phylum Chordata; class Amphibia; order Caudata; family Salamandridae; genus Lissotriton; species Lissotriton helveticus. The sequence continues at coordinate 765,232,627 of NC_136057.1, read as the reverse complement.
TGGCCCCGCCCTGCCCTATGAGGCGGCTCGCTGGCAGCCTGCAGGTAAGAAGAAAAATAAAATGATAAGATTGGTTTATTATCATTTTATTTTTCATTTGTTTAAATCAGCTGCCTCCTAGTGGGGCGATGCTCCTCAGAAGGAGAAGACCCTGATAAGCCTGGAGCTACAACATTCCAATCTTTGCCTTCATATTTCTGCCTTTGTAACTTAGAAAATTCTACCCTTAGTAGGTGGAATGATCTAATGGCTGCAGATGACTTGAAGGCTTTATTGAGCCAGAGCTTTTTCCAGTTTAATCAGCGACAGGACTTTCAGTGCGAGGAAAGTCATGGGTGGGGGGATCCTAAAGCTTCATACAAGAACATTTTTATTTCAGGGGAGAGCCCTTAGAAGTGTAACTAAGAAGGCTGCAATATGAACAAAATAAGTACTCTAATATTCATAGGGAAGAAACTAGTGTTAGATACATTTCTAAACAAAACTTCCACTTCCAGTGGGTATAACAGAAACCAGCACAGCAATATTTAACAGTACATATAGCTCCTATTTCTGTTGATATTTGTAGTAAAACATCTGATCGATCTGATTTATTGTATTGAAGCATAACTGCCTCCTAGAGGACCAGCCCTGAATTTACAATATAAAATATGTAACAGGAATAGAACTAGTCTCGCAATAACATTGTCTTAGTCACCAGGAAATAACAATCCTGCTTGCCATTATGACAGCGAATACTGCCCATCTATGGTGGTGCAAATGTGCTCAGTGCTACGGCATATTAAACATGATAAACATAGGGCAATGATAAGATACCATAAATTAAAGCATCTGGTCAGAAACCTCAGTGAGATCAAGCACTATCTTTGGAGTACAGTATTCAACTCCTTTCATAACTCAAATATCTGTCATTATGGATAGTTTGAGCTATTTGCTTTGAATTCTTGGACAGTAATTTAACATTTTATTTTAGGTTTAACTTTGTTTTTATTGACAGTCTGCAGCAAATAAACAACATACACTCATGATAGCTGTTTCAGGTCCCACTTCTACCCAACGTCCCAAAAAGAACATGCGTTCAGCCAATATTGTCCGTTGTGTGGGTACAGTCCAGCAGGCCCCCTCTGAGTCCTCTGAGGCACCTTTTAGGGTAGGCATATGCTATAGTGTAGTTAGGTACTGAAATACACATCTAGGTCAAAAAGATATGCAAAACCTTCCCACCCCTTCCCTTCTCTCCCCTGAATTGGTGTGCTTAGGGCCCATCTCAGCCTTAAACCGGTGTAAAGGGCGAAATCCAGAGTTCAAATCAGGATTCGGTGTCCGCCTCATCTCGAGCTGTGAGATGGAGGAGGTGAAGGTACTTTGGGCATGTGATTTCGTTGAATTCAGTAACCAGGAAAGACACTATTGGTCGCCAAACGTCTCTGAAGCTCTCCGCTGAGTTAGTAACAGAGACCTGTACCCGCTCCATCCCCAACATGTGCCATAGCCTATACAGCCACCCTGTGTACGCCGGTGTTGTCCACATCCCCCAATAAGATGTTTTGAAGTGCTGCCCCCAGGGCTAGTCCCATCTGTTTCCCCTCCCGGTACTTCAGCGGATACATTTGTGGATTGGGCAGTCCCAGCACAACATAGGCCAGGAATCTCGGGATTTGCGTCTTAAATTGCCAATCCATGTCATCTAGTATCTTGGACCAGTATAGTGTCAGTTCCCTACATTCCCATAGCAAATTCACTAACGTGCCGTATTCCCCACAGCCCCTCCAACAAATCAGACTACAATCTGGGTTCCCCTTGTTAAGTTGCACCGGCGTCAAGTGCTAGTACGTGGCAATCTTAACAGCGGTTTCCCTGCTGGCGGTGTTACACGCTGTATGATGCGCTTGGTAATATAAATCCCCCCACTCCTTCTCTGTGAGATCCCATCCCAGCTCCCTCATCCAGCGTTTCTGGCTGGCAGTGGGCTGCGTAGGGATTGGCAGCCGCAACATATCATATAATTCAGAGATTATTTTCTTATCATGATCTTCGTCACTAACCATTTCTCAAATGTGGTCAATTTCCTATGGACCTTCGGCCATATCTCTGAGTGAAGGAGCCAGTGGCAAATCTGAAAGTAGTGAAACCTTTCTGTTTCAGGAAGGGCATATTCTTGTTGGAGCTGGGAGAATGAAAGGATCCCTTTTACGTCAAATAAGTGCCCTGCCGCTTTGCATACCGACTACCCCCACTCCAAGAACGCCCTCTCGTCAACCCCCGGTGTAAACTCCTGATTGCCAAATAAAGGCGTCATGGGGGAAGGAAAGGATGTCAAGCCCTTTCTAGTGACCACCCCTTCCCAGACCTGTAGTGTTGTGCCCGTTATGGGGGAGCCCGAAAGATTTGGTGGTCTATCCGTTCTCTTCAGGAAAGGAACCTTCCACAAGGAGAGTTTCGCTAGCCTCCTGTCTTGGAATAACCAATCCACCAAGTACCTCAGCTGTGCTGCCCTGAAGTACTCCATCACGCTTGGAATCCCCAGACCTCCCTCATCTGGCCACCGGTAGCTCAATTTATTCTGCATGCGGGGCCGTGCTCCTGCCTAAACGAACTGCTGTATTGCCTGCTGCAGCTTGTGAATTGTCCCCGGTGGGGGCCACATCAGAATTGTCTGGAAGAGAAATAGCGCTTTAGGGAGAATAGACATTTTAATCGCTGCTATCAACTCCAGCAGTGACAGCTGATGATGCTTTCAATTCTGTAGCTCCCTGTTGACTTGGTCAATCAATTTAGAGTAGTTGAGTGTGATCGTCCGTGATTTGGACGGGGCCAATTCTATCCCCAGATATGGGAAGGACTCCCTGATCTGCATCCCTGCGCATGAGTCTCTGCTCGTTCCTGTGCCCTCCTCTCGCTGGCTCAGTTGGAGTATTATGGACTTGCCGACATTTACACGGAACCCTGACACCTGGCCGAAAGATTCTAGGTCCTGCAGGAACACCGGAACCGAGGAGTTCGGAGCTTCCAAGGCCGCGATGATGTTGTCCGCGTAGAGGCTTATGGTATGTCTCGCCCCGTCAAAGTGTATGCCCATGATGTTGGGATTGTCCCATATCCTCTGCGCCAGTGGTTCAACATATAGGGCAAAGAGAAGAGGCGACAACGGGCACCCCTGCCGCGTCCCTTGTTGAACCTCGAAAGGGATAGAGGATATCCTGTTTACCATAATTGTCGCTGTGGTCGTGCTGTAGCAACCCGTCACCCAAGCCCTGAAATGGTCCCCCAAACCAAAATGTACAAATGTCTTATCTAAAAAGTCCCAGTCCACTCGGTCAAACACCTTCTCGGCATCCACCGCCAGTAAAAGGCTGCCCATATTTGTGCGGTGAGCTTTGTTGATCAGGTGGAGAATTCTTTTGGCGTTATCACTACTCTGCCGGTTTTCAATAAATCCAGATTGTTCTGGCTCAATAATGCCTGGCATCATGGGGCCCAGTCTCATCGCTAAAACACTGGTAAAGAGCTTCAGATCCACATTGAGGAGAGATACCGGGCGATAGGAACCACACAGGGTTTTGTCCTTCCCCGGCTTGGGGAGTATCACTATAGAGGCTGTGAGCATGTCGGGAGGGATTGTCCCTGGACCCCTAATAGAGTTAAAGAGCCTCGTTAGGAGCGGGGGTAGGATGTGACAAAAAGATTTATAGAACCCCGCCGAGAAACCATCAGGGCCCGGCGATTTCAGGGGCTTGAGGCTTGATATCGCCCTAATGACCTTCTCTACTCGAATCAGTGACTCGAGCATCTCCGCTTGCCCGTGACCTAGCGCTGTCGTGTTCGTGCCCTGCAGTGTGGGTTCGTGCTGGAATGTGGGTGCTTGGGCGGGCTTCTCTCTGGTACAAGTCAGAAAAGAATTCCTTAAAGACCCTTGCAATCTCCCCGCCCCCCACGAACAACTCTCCCTCTGTATTCCTAATAGATTGGACCTTCGTCTCCTGGGTATGGGCCCTAAGTTTGGTCGCCAGCATGCTCCCTGTCTTGTCCTCCCTATATAGTAGGAGTGTTTAAGTTGGAGTGCCGCATATTCGGTTCTGTCAATGTCGAGCCCCACTAGTTGAGCTCATGCCACCTTTAACTGACGCCAGACTCTGGGTTCCCCGGTCCTGCTGTGCACCCTTTCCAGTTCTAGCACTTGTGCCCTGATGTGATCCCTCTTTTCCTTATGGTCTTGGTTCTCAGCCATGGAGATGGCAATCAGTTTCCCACACATCGCCGCTTTGAGAGCCCCCCCATAGTGTGGCCAGTGCGATGTCAGGGGAATCATTCAGCTCTAAGTAGTCTGTAATGCATTTGTGCATCTGTTTCATCACCGCCTCTCTCTATGAAGCATGGTATACCAAAGTCGCTAACCCCTCCCTGTCTGCGCATCTGTGGCACCCGGACAGCCACCATCACAGCGTCGTGGTCCGAGAAAGCTGTCAGATTGATGTCCAAGTCCCCCACAAGTCATTCAGTTTGGTCGTGCCTAGGAAGTGGTCGAGCCGGGCATAAGTACCGTGTGCATGTGATTAGAAAGAAAATTGAAAGGTGTGTGGGTGTGCCATCCGCCAGACATCTACCAGGCCCCACGACTGAAGCCATCCCTTCTCTTCAATGGACAATACACCCGCTTTACTGTAGTAATGGCCCGATCTATCCAGGGTGTCATCCATGACTAAGTTGAGTTCCCCTCCCACCAGCAACCACTGTTCCTGCGTGCACATGACCTCGGATAAGGCCGCCTTCAAAAAGGGCTCCTGCCCTGAGTTGGGTGCATACAACCAGGGAGAATGCCCTCATCCATAGCCTGTATGCTAAGATGCAACCTTTAATTTCGACTATTTTGTACCCCACCCACCCCGTGCATCGCCTGGCGATCAATATGGCTGTTCCCGCTTTTTTATTGGAGGTGGGAGAGAACATTTGTTGAGGAAATGCCCTAGATCGCACGTGGTGCAAATCTTTGGAGAGGAGAAGGGTCTTCTGGAGGAGGCACGCTTCAACCCTCAGGTTCTCCAGATAGGATAGGATGGCTTTCCTCTTTATAGTGTTGTTGAGGCCATTCACATTGAGGGTAACTACCTTCAGTGTGGAGTGGGACATGAAATAGGAGCGGAACAAGACCGCTGAGTCCCTGGGTATGTTCTCCCGCTGCCCTACGATGGACTCTCCGTCCCCCTGCCTCTACGTTCCCCTGCCTCGATCCCTTCCAACGTAGCCCCATTTTGTAGCACACCAGTTCTGTGTGTTCAGAGAGGCGCCGTCGACCAACTCGCTGCCAACGCTCCCGAGGGGGCCGACGTTCGTGGCCTCTTGGCTGTGCTGTTCTAGGCCCAGAAGCTTGCAAGTGTCCTGTAGGGATTTGAGTTGGTGAAGTTTGCCATTCCATTTCAAGATTAACCTGAATGGGTGGCCCCATGAATAGGCCACTCCCTGCTCCCGCAAGTGTGTAGTCACTACTCTAAACTCTCGCCTTTTTTGCAGAGTAATGGCAGCCAATTCTTGATATAAGGCTATTGGATGGCCCTGGTGCGTGATCGGGTGTTTCGGCCTGGCTCCCCGTAAGATGCATTCTTTGAGCGGATAGTGCGGTAGGAATGTCAAGATGTCTGGTGGGGGTTCAAGAGCCCTTCTTCTCAGCCCCACTCTATGCACCCTGTCTATACGTATCTCAAAGTCTGATGGGACCCCCAGTGTGTCCCTGAACAGCCCTTGCAAATATTGAACCATGTCCGATCCCTCTGCGTTCGATGGGCCTCCTTTCACGCGGATGTTATTCCACCTAGACCGGTTTTCTCAGTCCTCTATATGTGCTTGTAGATCTATCTGATGGGCCGCAGAAGGATCACCTCCTGCTGTAGCTGTTCCATCTCTTCCCCTCGAGCTTGCTCTTGGTCCTCCAAGCTCGCCACTCTTTCTCCGATCACATCCATGTCACGGTGAATCTCTTTTACCTCCCCTGCAACTTGACTCTTTAGCGCCTGGAAATCCACTCTCAATGTGTTGAACAATGTCTCTAGGAAGGTCTGTGTCTGTGTCAACATATCTTTTATGGTCCGGTCCTTCTTCCCTCGCACTGAGGACATGCCTGCAATTCTAATTGCCGCCCTGTCGTCGCTGTGCTCAGGTCACCAAACTATCAGTGGGCGGAAGTGATGAGCTCTGGAATGGGCCTTTCACCTCGGCTGTGCTCTTCCCAGCTCTGTCGTAGCCGGCCACCACCGCGTTCCTCCGGTGGCTACTCTCTAGCGCTGCCCAAAGAGCCCCCGTGGTCTCTCCTGCACTCTCTGCAGGGGTATGCTGCAGTGAGCCCAGAGGCCTGAACAATCGCCACCATCTGTCGAAAATGCGCAACTCAGTTCCCCCTCTAAAGGCCTAACTTCACTCCAATGGATGCGTACCCAGTGCGGCGGGTGCCAGACCTCTACCACTGCACCGGACACCAACCGTTCGTGCTCATCATCACCTTCCCGCCCCGGGGGACTTGCTGTGCGCTGGGGTCCCTCGCTCCCTTCGCAGGGCTGCTGCCTCTCACCTTCCGTGTCGCCGACTGCGTGGCTTCTCCTCCCGTGCCGCAGATGCGCCTCTCCTGCAGCTCCAGGCAACACAGGAGGGCTCCACTCTTTGCGCTGTCTCCTATGAAGGCACCCCCAGCCGTGGCACAATCTCCTCCAATGCCCTCGTCCCCATGCCACTCGCCAGCGACTTGTCTGCTTTGTGGGCTCAGGCTCCGCCACATGTGCCAACCTATCAGTTTGGCCGATAGGCCGCGAGGGATGGCAACTGCTGCTCACTTCGCAACTGGCTTGTATCTGGGCCCCATGTCCAGCCCCTCTCTCCCCTCCGCCGACGGCGCAGGGGCTCCGGTCAACTCTTCTGGGTTATCTCCAGCCCTCTGGGCCAGTGCGCCCTCCTACCGGCCTCTGTGCTCCCGACCGGAACCGACCGCCATTTTTCCACTCTTGCCTCGCAGCCTCTCAGGACTCAGATTCCCTGCATTCCGCACTCCGCCCTCGAACTCCGAGTTGCTTGATGTCAGCGGCGCTGGTGGGCAAGATGCGTGTTTCCTCCTTGTTGTTGACCTGGTAGAGGGAACTACAGGCTATGTTTGCCAGATTGGGCGCCCGGGAGTGGGGAGACGATGTGGAACACATCTTACCTGCTCGCCATCTTGGCCACGCCCCTAACATATTATTTTAAAACAGAAAACCCCAACGCTGTATTTTATTTTTGAAAATAAAAGAAACAGGATTTTCCCTTTGAAAAGAAATATAAGTTAGGTGGGTGAAATTAGAGGTCAACCTCTGATGGTCTTTACCCCATGGCAAGGGTTTAATCATGGTGTGATTAAACTAAAGGCCTGCTCACATTTCATTCGGCTGGGCAGACCACTGTCATTGCGGTATAGCTACTCTGTCACGTTGCAATAGAGTCTCCATAGCACCATGATATACATCAAAACCTAAATGATAAATTAATTAAGGCTGAACCACAATCAGCAGAAAAAGGAATGGGAAAAAAATAATCGAGATAAGAAATTGCTGGAGTAGAAAGAAGTATAATTGAAGCAACATAGACAGGCAGAAGAGTGGAGAGGACTCTTGGGCCTAGGAAGGCTGGTACAACTCCAGGCAAAGAAGCCAAAAAGCTCCATTGAGATAATCAACCAGAACTTTGTGTAGCACGTTGTGTTCTTCAGCTGTCTATATTTGGCTGTGAACATTAAATTCTATCAGGACTGGGCAACACTTCAAGATTTTAGCATGCCACTGCCAAGGCACCACCGAATATGAGTGAGAGTTGGAGAGTTGCATTTCAAGAAAAAATATGGAGGGAATAGGTGCACTACTGCACTATTTCTATGCAGCTAAGAAGAAATCACAGCGGTGCTGTGAGATCAAGCCACAAGCATTGTCAGCTGACCTCCTTGCCCAGGTGCTGTTATCTGCAGCCTAGACTGCTGGCTATCATTTTCTCTCAATGTACTAGAATGGAAAGAGTTTGCAGAACTCCATATGCCTTCCTTTTAAAGGGGAGACATCCAGGAGTCACAGCCAGCTTAAACAGAATACAGGCTTTCTTATCCAATCAGTCGGTGTTTAGGACCCTCAAACCTAGGGTAGACTGTACTACCTGGTCATATCAGGGGACCCCTTAATGTAAGAAACCATTAAGGGATGGCTACATTATTTCCTTTAAATATCAATCTATTATTTCTGATGAGATTGACCCCAAAAATGTGCTACTCCTAGAGCTGTATTATACATTGAGCTCCGGGGGTGCAACTGGCTTGTGCACCTGCTTGTGTCCCTGGGGCACAATGGTATTCCAGAAGGGCTTGTAGACAATTGTGCGTCCCCTTCTGTAATTCTGACAGTGCTGGAGCTCATGCAGCGCCAGCGCTGTCATGAGAAGGTGTTCCCTCATTTGCATAGGGGTGTGGCCTCATGCAAATGAGGGAATCACGTTGCCTCTGCGCCTACGCTGTATTAGGGACAAGGGCACAGAGACAAACATGTCCGTAGGACGCACACTAGAAAGTAAGCCACTTTTTGTGGCGCACTATCAATGCCTCTCCCGAAGGCAGCTCTCAGGAGGAGCATCCCTTGCAGGTAGGTGCAGTCCCTCACTGCACCAGCCTGCAGGGGGATCTCTTCCCCCTCTTCAAAGTGCAAGGTGGCATTCTGTCTGCACTGTGAAACAGGGAGTGATTTTGAAGCTGCCACTCTGTATTTCACTTGAATGTGCTACCCCGATGGCAGCGCGAGTTTGCAGCTGCCCTGGGTGCAGTGCATTCTATGTAATAGGGCACACTGTCTCTGTTTGCACCCGGTGAACCTTTTGAAAGGTGTGCCATGGTACAAACAGGGAAAGTGCACCGTATGTATAATACTGACCCTGATCTTCTTTCCCATCTAGGAGTTACTCTGGCAGGAAACTGGGGCTCATCCTCTGTGTATTGTAACAGCAGCAACACCAGAGTACAGGGTGTTTCTTTCAATTGCATGGGCAGGCCTCTGAGATCCTATTGATTTTGCTGATGCAGATTAGAAATGATGGTGTGATGGGAGGCAACAGTTCCAGTGGACCTAACCTGTCAAAATCTACTTGGATCTTACCAGAATACAAAGAGAACTGGTGGGTTCTCTTAGCACAAGTTAAAATAATGAGAGCCGAAGGAGAGCTGGAGGTAGACGGAGGTGTGAGGGGGCTAAAAAGCCCACCCCTCAGAAGATTAGTACCTCCTTTACACATTTTGGTGAAGTTACGTACGAACGTCGATTGTTTTTTGAGGAAATTAATTAATAACACCAAGTTCACAAATGTGTAAATTTTTCAAGATGGAAAATGTACTACTATATTCAAATTCGCCAATGTCACATTCCTTTGATTAACATGCTATATAAATATATCTCAAAAGTGAGATTCGCTGCAATTTAGTTTGGGAATAAGCATGCTTTACCATAATGCCTAACACAGCACAAACACATTTTCGATGCCCCTTTCTGGCTTGGCTAAGACTTAATTTCCCTGTGGTTTGTCCCTATCTATAAAGGCTCAGACGAGCTACAAAGAACAGAAGGAATACATGTAAGTAATTAGTAGTTTGACTGATTTGAGCATTTCCGTCCAATACGTTTGTGTTGTGTATATTGATGTATTTGTTTATCTGTGGGGTCACTAAAGTGCTGCTGAAACGTAAATAGTCTTCTAGAAATAATGGGCCATAAAAGCAAACACCTGGAAATTCAGAAAACAAAAGTTCATATGTTTTGACATGCAATAGATTTTAATAATTAAAAGGGAAGTACAGGGAACCAAAGCCATTAATAAATATTTAGGTAGCCTGCTAACCTTATATAAGTAAAAATAAAGAGTTTTAGAGGTTTACTCTCCTTCCTTTTCATTCATTACATTTCATTGTGCAGTGCAATCAAAGCTGGGTTGCTGTGGTTGCTTGTTTTTCAAGCCAATTTTATTTTGATTTTCTGCACATTACCCTGGTAGGAATTGTTGCTTTTAACATTTTCTATCCAGATAAATAATGATATTATATTGTTTAAAATAATTAGGGGTGGGCGGAATTTGCATAATCGGCTTACGCAAATCTCTGTGAAACGGTAAGAAAACCTTCGCGAACACGCGGAATTGCTTGTTCGCGATGCTTTTTTCCCGTACACGCATTTTGAGAACGCAAACAAGCAAATTTCGCGAAGTCACGGAACACAGAATTTTGGGCAATATCACGCTCTCTGCGGAACTCTAAATTACCCAAATTCCGCAAATTTCCCAAGCGGAACGGAATTTGCCTCCGAGGCCTAAAAATAATGATGTTCACCACAAGCCTAAATAGTTTTTATTTTTTGTTTTTTGGGATTGTGCAGTAGATTGCACATTTAACTGGACAGTTCTGGAATATTTGATCTCTATGCAACTCTACAACTAGCCCTAGGAAACCCTAGCCCTAGGAAGCAATCAGAACCCTAGCCATATCAGCCAATCAGAACTCAAACCCTAAGCCGCAGGTCCAACAGGCATCCTAGCTCTAGGAACCAATCAGAACCCTAGCCCTATCAGCCAATCAGAACTCAAATAATCCTAAGCCCTAGGTCCAATAGAAAATCTTGCCCTAGGAACCAATCACAACACGGATGCAACAACCAATATGAAACTTATTTAAAGAGCATGTGCCCTTAACCCTAGGGCCTGTGCAGGTGTGAAGGGTCGTGCAGGTGAAGGGAGGGGTCAGGCCTGTTCAGATGCCTGAGGCTAAATCATTAAAGCACAAACTGGTGACAGGCTCAATACACACTTTGTAGTTCCTGTTTGACCCTGCAGGTAAGGCCCAAATCTAAAGCAACTAAAGCACTGCTTTTCTCACACGTAAAACACACACATTCTGCTTAGGCCTAGGGGTATATTTAGCCTTTTTAGCTTGTAAAAAGGAGGGGGGGAAATTGTCTTCTGGTAGCCTTAGCACAGTTTGGGGAAAAACCGGAAGAGAAACTTAAATAGTCACAGGTAGAAGTCAAGAGTAGTGTTAAAAATATGAATTGCACCGAAACCATGAGATACAGTTAAATAATTACGGGTAGAAGGAAAAGGCAGTTTTAAAAGTACAAATTTCACAGAAACCAGGAGATACAGTTAAACAGTCACGGGTAGAAGAAAAGCGCAATTTTAAAGTTTCAAACTACAGAGCACAAAGTCTGTGTTCTTACCAAGTTGTATACACACATGCGTATTTATGTATTTAGAAATGTGCAAATCTTTGTACAAATATATATACTTCTAATGCTTTAACAATATACAGATATTCTTCTAGGTCTGCTTAATAAATATAAATACCAGTATTTGTAAAGCGCGCGGCCACCTCAGGCGAAGTGTCCCGGCACTGGGAGCCATCGGGAAGATTAAGAGAGCTATTGCCCAGATTCACAAGGGGCTGGGCTAACCTGCCGCCAGGGATCGAACTGTGAGCCCCCGTGTTCCAGAGTCAGCCGCCCTGGCTGCTGCACCACACCTCTTTATAAGACAAATGTATATATTACTTATGGTTAATATATATATTAATCAAGAGTCAAATGTACTTGCTCAATGTTACGTTTGTTCACTACAGTAGTGAAATCAATCAGGAACCTTGTACAATTTGAGTGACTTCGATGTTGGAAGCAAGTCTATGCATCACGTGTACTGCACTAGTATTGAAGGTGTAACCATTATGGCGTTTGCTATGTTAAAAAAGTCCGGTTCTGCGGCTGAAACGCGTACATTATAACAAACCGCATGTGAATAAAGGTGCGCACTGGGATTCTGAAGCTGGGTCCACCCTGTTTTATATTTGGGGAACAGGTTTTGGAGGAAAATATATATATATATTCCAACAACAACTTTGCCCACTCGGAAAAAGCCTCACAGATGGTCAACTAATCTTTATTGCAGGTGCAACTTGAAGAACAATGTTCAGACAGGCAAATCAATCAGTCTCTGTTGCACAGTCACTTATTTAGTACAAAGCAATGCCCCGCCCCCTCACGGTGCTCTTGGCATCATGGTATTTGTAGTGCTGTGTTATCTTACCCAAGTGGGTCTTCATGATGAGTGCCAAAATATTAAAACTCTTGCCCCAGTGGGTTGGTAACTGTCTATGAGTTCTCGCGTTGCCAAAATACTCCTTACAATAAGAAAACACCACCATATCCTTAGCTGACATGAGGATTCGGCCAGCGGATCCACTGTTTCTTGCGGCGGGCAATTTCCACGACTGGACAGACCGTAACTTATTCCAACAACAACTTTGCCCACTCTGAAAAAGCCTAACAGATGGTCAACTAATCTTTATTGCAGGTGCAACTTTAAAAAAATTTTTTTTTATTAGTCCTCATGCATGCCACCAGAAGATATAGACTCTAGAAGGGATCTCTCTGTGCCTTCCAGACAAACACACACGATTGCCGCCCGGGTGTCTGTGTCCGGCATACAGAGTTCGCCCAGAGGTAAGGCTGTCTCCTCGTCCCACTCCCGTTCCCCTAACTGATCCACCACAGGTACAAAGGAGGACAGGACAACAAACCTCTGGCATAATCATCGGACCAATAATAATTATTCTTCCAGACCTCTAATGCAGACCAGATTTTATTGGTACTCGCTTCATCACAAGCCATATCTGACTGGCTGATAATAATGATGTTTCTTAAATAGTCAGAAAATATAGGAGGATCCACCGACTTCCATACTCTACAAACATTTTGAGGCAAAATTATTCATGTTATAGCCCAGTGGTAACCCAAAAAAAAACAACCTGAGGCTAAAAGCAATCGGCCTCAGTAAGACCTCCTCTAGAAAGCCGCATACCGCAGCCCAATACATAGAGATCCTTGGACAGTCCATAAACATATGTCGATCGTCCGCAGTCGGATTTTTACATCTGGGACAGTAATATGTATTTGTTGTTACCTTTGAAAGTTTAGCCGGAGTTCAGTACATCCTATAAGCCGTAAAGAGGTGATTTCTCCTGAGATTCGCTGGTTTAATTACGCTCTGTGACATGATAAAAGAGTCACTCCAGATTTTCTGTAACTCCTCTCGACTTTCAATAAGGACATTGCCCCAAAGGTTCACCAGTTCAGAGTCCAAACCATCTTTTTCTTCGGCGAAAGTCCTATACCAAAAAGAGACCTCACGTTTCCAAGCTCCCCTTCTATAGATGGAATCAAAGGGCAAGCTATCTTCTCCAACCCTCCAAGATTGTCTTGCCCACCAAGCTGAGAGCTGGTAAAACTTAAATCTAGTTAAGGTCCCATTTGTTAATTTAGTGGAGGATTCCCAATTCATAAGCTGAGAATTTAAACAAAGGTTGCCCCAAGTCTCAATACCAGCTATTTTAAGTGGCTGACATAATTGATCTGAGAAACAGTCAGGAGTGCCAGGGAATCCCAGATAGGAGCCTGCAGATTGTAATATGGCATCCCCAGGACTCTCCTGATGAATCCCCAGTTCTTTAGAGCGGCCAACAAGATCTTAAGACAAACTTTTTTATAGAATTTGGGGTCCCCCAATTTAAAAAGAAAAAATTCCTGACTCTGTGGCTGATCATGTAGCATTGCTTGGAAGAGACGGCCCTGTGAAGAAGAATCTAATTTATTGGCCAATATTCTAAAATTCTTAAAGTGGAATGTGTGTCAATATAAAAGTAAATCGGGTAGAGCCAAACCACCAATCTTCAACCCTCTCCTTAATTTTTCCAGGCTATCCTGGGTGTTTTTGTGGCCCATATAAAAGAACCGATTTTCCCTTGGAGGCTAGTGATAGTGAAATTAAATGGTAGCGGGATTGTATTAAACAGCTTACACACTTCCTTAGCTATCTTCTGCCAACTGATCTTAGGGATGTCGGCCAACTTCTGGGTTAAGTGTATTCCCAAATATCTAATCTGTTCTTTAGCCCCTGTGTAACGGTTAAATTCTTCCACCCCATTATATCTGTTTTCTCTCTATTAATTTTATACCCAGAGAGACTGCCAAATTCCTCAGCCAGCTCGAATAGCCGGGGAATTGCATCGATGTGATTTGAGTTGTACAAGAGAAGATCATCCGCATATAAGGCGGTTTTGAGCTCTAGATCCGCTATTTTAAAAGGTAAAATAATACGGTCAGTTCTAATTGCACATACAAAGGGCTCGATATACATATCAAACAATAAGGGGGACAGGGGGCACCCCTGCCTAGTACCTCTAGAGATATTAAACCATTCCGACAATGCCCCATTTACTAGAACCTTTGCTCGGAGGTTCAAATATAAGGATTTAACTCCTTCAATAAAGATTGATGGAAACCCGAACCTTGACATGGCCATCCAGAGATACTCCCAGTTGACCTGGTCGAACGCCTTAGCAGCGTCGATTGCTATGATGGCTAGTGGCAACCCCTTTCCTTCCGCAAAATCAATTGCCCCAATTACTTGGAAAGTAAGCTCATTGAGCTGCCTTCCAGGTATAAACCCTCTCTGATCTGAGTGTATAATTGTTTTTATAATTCTGCCTAATCTGGTAGCCAGTATCCCCGAAAAGATCTTCAAATCAGAATTTAATAATGAAATTGGTCTATATGACTCTATTTTTGGGGGTCTTTATTTTGTTTAACAATCAGAGTTATAGTGGCTTCTGACCAGGATGCGGGGATACAATCGCCGTAAATAAGTATTCTGTTAAAGAGTGCCTTTAACACCGGCACAACTATCTCTAGAGTACCGGAATACACTTCAACCGGTAGTCCATCAGGACCAGCGGCTTAACCTCGGCTCATTTTCTTTAGTTGTGCTTTTATTTCCCCCTCCGTGATTCCACTAGCTAAATATATCTTATCTGGTTCAGACTATTGGGGCAGATCTCTTCGGTCTAACCAGGTCCTAACTGCTTCTGGTCTATGCCTGATCTCCTCTTGATATAAACCCTGCATAAATGCCCTGGCCTCCACCCTAATCAACTCGTCTTCTGATATTAATAACCCTGATTCCCTTTGTATCAAGTTCTTGATGTTGTTTCTAACCCTTTCAGTCCTCGACTTCCATGCCAGGAGGGATCCGCATTTTTCGCCATAGGCGAAATTCTGTAGTCTACTAACTTCCCATCTTTCCTTAATGATCTTATCATTTCTAGCTTTAAGCTCTGCTTGTAAACTAAGCAACCCCCTCTCCAATTGTGGAATATCCTCCCTAGCCATCAAAGCTGCCCGCTGTAATTCTAGATCTTTCTCCTTAATGACTTTGAGACCGTCAATTTCTATTTTCTTACTAGAATTCCTCCTGTAAATCATTTGAGAGCTCAATAACCCCCGCAGGTAAGCCTTAAAGGATTCCCAAACAACTTGTTTGGTGTAGGAGCCTATATTAATACTGAAAAAGTCAGTTATTTTATCATTTAACTCTACCTTCAACCTCTCATCCAATAAAAGTGTCCTATCTAGTGTCCATCTTTTCACTACCCTCTTAGACCCCAGGTTAAGTACTAGCTCGACAACTGAATGGTCCGAAATACCCACTGGAATATGACAAATGGATCCTATATCTACAAGCAACCTCTGATCTACCAGAAAGTAATCTATTCTCGAATACTGCTTGTACTTTTTACTGTAAAAAGAATATTCTCATACAGTACCATATTTTGCTCTCCAGAGATCCAGCAGGTTAAAATCTTTCATGATGTTCCTCAGTGAAGAAAATTATTTAGTTGGGACACAATATTTCACCTTGGAAGTCCGATCCAGTTGCCTATCGAGAACTAGATTAAAATCTCCACCAAGTATGACCGGAGCCGAGGTATACATTAAGCTAGCTCCGAGTTTCAAGAGAGGACCAGGATTGTCCTCATTTGGGCCATAATATACAGCACAAGTAAACATTGACCCACATATTGAAAGAGTTGCCACCAACCATCTACCTGACTGGTCTGTGTCCCATTTCTGTACCTTAATCCCCTTATTCGCCCTAACAAGAATTGCTACGCCCCTTGTACACCCTTTTTGCCTTGAGCAAAGCGCTTCCTGCACCCAACACAATTTATTAAAGGCTTGTTCACAATCCCCGGCTTCCAGGTGGGTTTCCTGCAATAAGTAAACATGGGCTTCAGTATTCTTTAAAAATTCACAAACCCGGGATAGCTTCCTGCCTCCCCCTAGGCCATTTACATTCCAGGAGAGAAATTTTATTTTAATTGAGCAGATCATGACCTACCCGTGACCACCATATTTCTAGAGCCTTTAAAAAAACTTCTTTTATTTTGCATGAGGACATTTTTTAAAATTTTTATTCCCCTCCGACCACCCCCATCTGATCTCCCACCCCCGAGGAACCCACCTGTGATACTTGGCGTTGGACCGCCTTTCAGGAACCCTCATCGAGGCAGCACAAAAGTAGTTTTTTCCCCCTTTGTCAAAAAATAGAATCGGGAAAAGGGACACAACACAACACTACAACTCTTCCTGTTTTATATACATATATATATATATATATATATATATATATATATATATATATATATATATATATATATATATATATATATATATATACCTCCCTATTTATTTATTTATTTATTTGCAGTTTTACCCTCTTACCCTCTCACCCCATTTCTCCTTCTACCTTCATCCCTACCATTGTCTCCAAATTTCTCGAGACTTCTTTCTCTCCCTAGTAATCCGATGTGAAACTTATAAACCTTTCCTTATTATCCCTTCATTTGAGATAGGAGTTCATCGACATCTTCGGGTTGACTACAGTTGTACATTTTATTTTTCCACATTATTTTCAATAACGCATGGAGCTTCATTTGGACTTGCGCTCTGAGTGATCTTAGTTCGGGCATTCTGGAACCCAGCTCCCACCGCCTTTGTGCTGTTTTTCCCCCTATGTCCGAGCAGATTTGATATGGATTGGCCCGGTGGTGGAGGAGAGTAGAACGCGATAGGCACCTCCCTAAAATCAATTCCTTCACACTAAGGGGGTCATTATGATGGCGGATTTTCCGCATACTCCGGGCCGGCGGAAACCACCGCCGGCCCGGAGTATGCGGGAAATCCGCCGAGGAGGCCTGAAAGACCCACCGCCAAATCAGGATGGCTGGTGGGTCTCACAATCTGTCCGCCGCTTTTCCGCCGCGGTCGGAAGGCGACCACGGCGGAAAAGCACTAACATGGCAGGCGGTGTCTATCAGACACCGCCAGCCATATTAGGATGTAGGGAAAGTAATGCTTTTCCGCGGCGGCTTTTCCGCCGTGGAAAAGCATACGGACAATCACTTTGGGGGCCCGTTGCGGGCCCCCTGGGTGAAGGTTGCGTGGGGGGTGCACATGGGGGGTACCTATGGTACCCCCCTGCCTTTGCGTGCACGAAGCGGCAGGCACCGCGCGGTGCCTGCCGCTTTGTGCATGCAAATGCACAGCTTTCGTTTTTTACATTGCGGCGGGTGCTGCTTCAAGCAGCACCCGCCGCAATGTAAAACATACAGGATGTGACCGCCAGGGTGGCGGTGTGGAAAAGTAAATTTTGCCATGTTCTGTGTCCCTACGTGTTCCCCATCTTATGTTATGTGTGCATGATTAATATGCATATGTATTCCCCATGTTTGATTAAAGACGCAATTACAGTTGTGTCCATCCCTAGTATGCCAGTTCCCAGTTCTCGTGAATACTACGAATATCAGGCCTATGTAAAGTTACGTTGCCACGTTTCTCAGTGTGCAAGTTATTTCATTGTAAAGTCCCCGTTTCTAGGCCTCAAGAGGGCCCGGACACCAGATTCAGCTCCTGTCCCCTGGGCCCTCGCTGAGGAGCGATACAGCCCCCACCTGTGTTCCTGACCCTTCACTTACTTCCTGCCTCACAGTGCCCGGCTCAGCCTGGCTCTGCCTGCTAGTCTGCCAAGAGTATGTTATGATTCTAGTTATCAGTTCAGCCCTCCTTCTCTGCATTCCTAAACTACTGAATCGCATCAATAGTTTCCGTCATCGTCTAGCCTTTACGTCTCCATGTAAGAGAAATACTGTATTAATGGTCATTTAATATTCCTCAACACGCACTACATGTAGAATAATGCATGCTCCAGTCTTAGAGTCTGTTAGCCTCTCCCCTCCTGACTCTTAGTTTATATCAACATGTTCTCTAAACATCAGATACTAGATATTGTTTAAGGCACATGTCGCCCTGACTCTCCAGACTCCAGTCTCTGCTCCTAGTACAGAAGTCATAGCCCCCAGCTTCTCCTAGTAACACGTCATTGTCAGTTTGCGCGCACTATTAGGTTAGAGGTCCCGGCTCCTTAGGTAGCCCCCTCCATGTTTCCGCCCCATTTATGACATATTCTGTTA
The DNA here is from genome assembly GCF_964261635.1 of Lissotriton helveticus. NCBI lineage: Eukaryota > Metazoa > Chordata > Amphibia > Caudata > Salamandridae > Lissotriton > Lissotriton helveticus. The sequence goes on along the minus strand of NC_136057.1, from coordinate 765,214,242 downwards.
CGTTTACATCACATGTCTATGTATACGCCTCCTGTTACACCCACTTTCACCCTTATCTTTCGCGACTGCTATTGACCACACCCACTGCTCCGCCTATTGTATGTATTGTAGTGCAACTGTTTTAGTATATATGCTTGTGTACTGTTATTAAAGTTAGCGCGCGCTCATCCCAGATCCAGCCCCGGCAGCTGCCGGGCTCTGCCATCCTATTCCTGTGCAGGTTGTCCTGTTCCTGTCCTTTATGCTGTATTAAACCTGCAAACTCCTACTACCTCGAACCTTGACTCTTATTTATTGAGCTATCTGTTATTGCTATGTCCAGTCAAACCTAGATCCGGTATTATTTATTTATATACCACATAATGGCGCCCGAACAGGAACTTGCCCTTTCCCCACGCGCCGGTGAAGCCACGTATGCCCCCTGACCTTCTGCAGCCGTGACGGAACCATACCGGCCACGTGCAGATATTTCTGCTTCAAGTATCCCTCAGGCCCACGGAGGAGACGGAGGTTGCGGTCCAGCATCCAGACGAGGCGGTGGAGGAACGCGGCGAGTCCCGACCAGAGCCCAAGCCGAGAGTCCAAGGTCCGAGGTATCCGGAGGCCCACCCGTAACAGAAGTCCGAAGTCCGTCTGTCCGGCGTCGAAGCAGTCCAGTCCAGTCCGAGGCCTTCCGTTCTTGCTGCCCGGTGAGTACCGTTGCTAGGGTAGTATCTAGACAGGGTCAATCTAATTGTCTCTGGTCCGTGGGGTTTGGTGGTACACAGATCCCAAAACGAAGTGTCCACTTCGGTGGATGCGGGTCCTGACGTGTCTCTTTATGAGACCGGTAAGTTTCGTACTGTTTCAGCAGTGCATCTAGTCTCTGTTCTAGCCAGTTCTGTTCTCGAGAAAATTCATGTATTCTGTTTTCCGTATTCCAGGTAGTATTTTGTCAGAACTGTTATTTTAAATGTTCTTCATGTATTTTAATGTCGTGGTATGAGAGTGGTGTAATTATCGTGTTCATTTTGTATTGTATTGTGTCTAGATTACAGTTCAGTCATGCCTTTATTTTCTAAACTACGTCAGTTAAAAACCAGAAAAGGTCTGTTAGAAGCAGCAGTTCCTGTCCCGCCTAGGGACAGTCCAGGTCATTTTATGTATCAGAAGCATGGCATAAGTGCCATATTATATCTAGATTTATGGGTAGAGTACACCAAAGAGTTAGAAGAAAAGTATAGATGGCCCGTATCAGGTATGTGGGATGCCGAGTGCATCATGCGAGTAGAAGAAGCATTATGGAAAAAGAAAGCCAGACAGTCACAGAAAGATGCCATCGAGTTATGGCGCAAAGAATCTCATAAAAGAACCGAAAAAGAAATCAGAAAGTCAGAATTAAGTAGAGAATCCTTAGAACGAGCCCAAGAAAGGGAATTAATCGAGATAGGTGAACGAGTTAAAACCGAACAGTCAGACAGACAGAGGAATGCCCTCATTAAGGGTATGTATCCTCTTCTTGCCGAGGGCTTGCCAAAAGCGACCCCGGAGGCATCCAGCAATTTTCCGCCACCATTAGTTCCGGCCAAGCTACGTCACAAACCGACCGCAGCTGATATTTTCATCTCGTCCTACTTGGACGACACAGTCCCGGAATATGCAAATCCTGTTCCGTCAGTCCCTGTAAATCATGCAATTCCTGCTCCTCCAGACACCGGAGTACCTGCCACGGTACCCCCGGTCCAGCCTACATTACAATTTCCCGCTGCGCCAGTAAGAAGAGTATCAGTCGACGATTCCAGTTTAGGGGCCGCAGGAGGAGGTCCTCCTGGTACCCCGCCACCACACCAACGAGTAACGTTAGTCGAGTTACATGAATGTGCGTTACAGCGCACGCCCAAATATAAGTCCGTTGCAGATATCCGACGAGCTCTTACTGAATGCCGCTATGATCCAGTTGCAGGTGATGATAGTACAGTTATATATTCCATCCGTGTAAGACGGGTGACGGGGTATTTGGACACCCTACCGAATATGAAAGAAGATCTAGACAGAATATATCGTTTCATCCGTACAGGGGATGATCCAGAAAGTATTGGCGAAGCCATGTCTCAAAGGAAAGCTGAGATCCAGCTCATGATATTAAAGTTTCTGATTAATTGTCTAATAAGGGAACAAGATTATCCGACCAAAGATCCGGCCGAAATGAGAATCCTGACAAGGTGGAGTGATAATATAGCCGAGGGTAAACACAGAACTATCAGTAGTATAGAGAGTATGTACAAGAGAATTCGTAAGGAAATAATAAAGTTACACGAACAACGTAAAGCAGCACAAGTAAGCGAGAAAGAGAATGACTCTTCTACTGAAGAGGTAGACGACGAGAATCCCGCCAGAATAGCGTATGTAGGAAAATCTAGATTTCCAGACCGCCATTTACGCCTAGAACACAAGTCAGTTTTTCATCACCCAGCACCAGAACAAGGTTCTCTAGAACAAGTATTTCAAGCTATCGATCATATTCTGAAATCACGAATCGGTTATAGTAAGTTAAGTACTATGCATGAACAAGAACTAGCCTGATCAGCAGTCCGATGGATTACTGATTCTACCACTTTTCCAGACGAAATAGTGGCACAAATGTTTCTGAAACTGCCCCCAGCCGAGCAACGACTGGTGGGTATGTATATGATCCAGCACCTCATTACTCTGTATGAGGGTCAACATTCTGATCCAGGTCCGTTACACGATGTCCTGAACGAGTTACTCCAGTATAGATGGAAAGGTTTAGGTACCGATTTAATTAGTGTCATTCTGGAACAGCGCCACAAATATAGAACGTTCCTGAAACCGCATTTTGTTCATGTCTCACCTCCAGAAAGTAAACCCTTTTACATAGACAGACAGAATCCGTTACGAGAAGTACACCCAGTCAGGACAGCAGATGGTGAAATGCAACGAGTGTTTGTTTACACTCCGATTACAAAGATGGAACTCTTAGAGATGAAGAAATTAATTCCCTGTCATGACAAAGATCCAGCAGGGTTCCACCGAGAATTAAAAGACATGCTCCGTATGGGAGAATACACGTATCCAGATATTATTAAAATGCTAAAGGTCCTGTTGCCCGCAGGGGTATACGAGAAACTCAAGGAAAAAGAATGGGAGGTGGGAGAGAAAAAGATCGATTGGGCAGTGCTAGAAGCTGAAGATAAGATACGAGTACCAGGTACCGGTCTTGGAGAGAAATGTAAAGAATTACCTGAATTGTTAATACAAGTTTTGCCCAGGTTATTAGCCACTAAAAAGGAAGACTGGGATGCAATCTCAGCCTGTAAACAGAAACAAGACGAAGACACTAGTGATTTTTATTCTAGGTTTGAGAAATGTTTCATTATAAACAGTGGCTTGAAGACGAGTAGCGAGTCGTACCCTCATCTTTTTGTTACTAAATTAGTCGAGAATTCAAGTCCACAAGTTAAGAATCGAGTTTTGAAAGTCGAAAGTACATGGCAAGCTAGTACCCCGTCCCAGATGTTACAGATGCTCCAGTACCACCAGAATAGAATCAGAGAAGAGCAAGAACACGAGAGAAAACGTATGAAAGACACGAAAATGAAAGTACTAGTTGCACAATCTGTTCCTCAAGACAGTCAGAAGAGGGGTCCGAATCAAGCCAGCCATCCTACAGCTCCCGTTAAAGGGACATGCAATTATTGTAAACAGCCAGGTCATTTCATAAACGAGTGTGCAGTTCTGAAACACAATATAGCCACTGGTAAAACTAAAGAAAGACCACGTCCCCCGAGACAAGAACAAGTTTCACAGACTTCTCAGCCACAGAATGCACAACAGACAGTTCCAGCACCGCAGCCTATTGCTGCAACACAGCATGTTACACAGCAGATGTACCAGTATGCACAGTCTGAGTATCCAGAGTATCAGCAGTACTCATGAAACAGCCTAGAGAGGGAGGTAGGCTTGCCTCTCATCGAGATACCTGTAGATCAAGAAGGTCCCTATGTTCATAGTCAGGTACTAGGGAAAGACAGAAAGTTTCTGATTGATACAGGGGCAAGTAGGATGACCATCAGTCACGCCGAAGTTCCAGGGGCTCCGCTCTCAGGCTCTAGAAATGTTTCCCTTGGATTTTCAGGAAAGCCTATTGTAAACGAGATATCTAAGCCAGTTACTCTAGAAGTAGGTCCATTGTCCCGTACTACTGATCTGTTACTTACGAAGTCATGTCCAGAAAATTTGTTAGGCATTAAGACACTGAAAGAATTAGGTGCAGTTATTTGCTGTTCCCCCGAAGGAATACGTTTGTTTCTACGTGACTTCAAGGGTCACTATGTATTACGAGATTTTGATCCAAGATTGTCTAATGTTCCGCAGCATCTATGGGCGCAAGGTCCAACTGATGTAGGTTTTATGCAAATCACACCCCATCGTGTGACTCTCAAACCAGGTGTAGTGTTACCACGAATCAGACAGTACAGATTGCCACCTGAGGCTGTAGCAGCCTTATCAAAAATTATTGACGAGCTCATCGCTCAAGGAGTAGTTGTAGAAACTGACTCCAATGTATGTAATTCTCCGATCATTCCAGTCATGAAACGTACTGATCCAAATGCACCCCCAGTATATCGATTAGTGATTGACCTTCGAGAACTCAATAAATGTATTATTCCCCAGTACCCAGTTGTCCCAGATATCTCTTCCCTATTGACAGCCATTGATTCCGAAGCCTCATTTTTTACAGTCATAGACCTCAAGAACGCGTTTTTCAGTGTCCCCATTCATCCAGACAGCCAGTTTCTTTTCGGATTTTGTTTAAATGGAAGGAGCTATATGTTCACACGAGCTCCTCAAGGTTTCACAGAAAGTCCTAGCATTTACAGTCAAGCACTTAAGAGACAACTAGACAACATTCACATGCCAGTTGACACTGCCCTGCTCCAGTATGTCGATGATCTACTGATCACAGCCCGTTCTGAACGTGCTTGCGAGCGAGCATCACTTACAGTCTTGTATTTCCTTGCCGAGATGGGGCACAAGGTGTCCCCTTCGAAGCTTCAATTCTGTGTCCAGCAAGTGATCTACTTAGGCCACTTACTGTCCAAGTGGGGTAGGCAGTTGACACCAGACCGTATCCAGTTAATAGCGAGTCTTCCTCAGCCCAAGACACAGAAGGAGGTACGTGCTTTTATCGGCCTTACTTCTTATTGCAGACAATGGATTCCTCAGTATGCATTTCTAGCTAAACCACTAATACAGTTAACGACACAGGAGGCAGCCGTATCGACTGTCCTCCCTTGGACATCTGAACATACACTTAGTTTCAATGAGTTGAAGAAAGCCTTATGCCAAGCTCCAGTTCTAGCTACACCGAACTACAGTAAGCCTTTTACACTTTTCGTCACAGAACGTGAAGGTACAGCATTATCTGTTCTCACACAAGATCAAGCAGGACAATACAAGCCTTGTGCTTATTTTTCGAGCACATTAGATCCTGTAGCCCAGGCTCTGCCTGCGTGCCTCAAGTCAGTTGCAGCCACAGCACTAGCTATCAGACAAAGTGATTCCATAGTATTAGGACATTCCTTGACAGTACAAGTTCCACACTCTGTGGAAGTTCTTTTAAATCGAACACAGACTCAGCACTTGACAATTGCACGTTTAACAGGTTATGAACTGACACTGTTCCAGCCACACATAGAAATCAGACGCTGCAACGTTCTAAATCCTGCTACACTATTACCGTCAGTTAATTCGAATCCTGCCACACATGACTGTGTGGAAGTAGTTAACACCATGACAAAGCCAAGACAAGATCTGACAGATATTCCATTACCAGATCCTGACCTGACACTTTATGTGGATGGTTCATGTATGAGAACAAGTACAGGAGAACTAGTAGCCGCGTATGCAGTGACTACTGACACTGAAGTTATAGAAACACACCGTATTGACACCCTGTCTGCTCAAGCAGCAGAGCTAGTTGCTCTGACACAAGCCTGCATACACGCCAAGAACCTGAAAGTTAATGTTTACACAGATTCACGCTACGCATTCGGAGTTGTACACGACTTCGGAGTGCTCTGGCAGGAGAGAGGTTTCATGACTTCTCATGGAACCAAGATTCAGCATGGTCTCCTTATTCAAGCTCTGTTAGATGCCATACATTTACCGACATCTATTGCTATCATGAAGTGCAAAGCACATACGAAAGTTACTGACATTATTTCTCAAGGTAATGATCTAGCAGATCGCACAGCCAAGCTTACAGCACAGACTCCAGACATGTCAGTTAACCCGACACAGACACATACTCCAGATCCGACTACCTGTATGACAGTTAAGGACCCTACTCAAGATGTCATAGATATCCAGTTACATGCTACTCCCGAAGAAATCGAGAAATGGTCCGAACAAGGAGGGGTCCAGACAGATCAGGGATGGGTAACGAAGGGTAGAGCCACATGGTTTCTCCCCGACTCTATGGTTCAAGTCATTATCAATACCGCACATAGTCCAGCCCATTTAGGAGAAAAAGCTATGTTAGACAGTATCCAGAACATTTGGTTCAACAAGCATTTACGAGCTGCAGCCAAGCAGAAAGTCCGTACCTGTATGATATGTTGCCAGTTCAATCCAGGTAAAAGTGTCCCGGTGGAACAAGGTGGATTCCAGCCCCCTGACCACCCTTTTGAAGTCCTCCAGATGGATTATATTCAGATGGAGCGATGTCGAGGTTTCAAGTATGTCCTTGTAGTTGTATGCGCTTTGTCCAGGTGGACAGAGGCATATCCAGTTCCAGATTACACAGCCACGACCACTGCCAAGCAGTTGGTTCGTGAATTCTTCCCCCGCTATGGACTCCCAAGGGTCGTATATTCTGATAACGGCCAGCCATTCTCATCTGAACTGATGAAACACGTTTCCCTGTTGTTAGGATACCAGTGGAAGTTCCATTGTGTACGCCATCCTGAAGCAGCCGGTCTCGTAGAGAGACATAACCAGACCCTGAAAATCCGCATTGCCAAAATATGTAAAGAGAAAGGTGTGGACTGGTTAGTAGCTCTGCCAGTCGCTCTGTTTTATATGCGCATGGTCGCACATTCCAGATCAGGTCTGTCCCCGTATGAGGTCGTATTTGGCCGCCCCCCTAATATGTGGGGTACACCTAGACCCCGAAGTATTACCGATGTTTCAAGTAATATGCTGACAGATTACCTAGCTTCCTTGATGTCTGCCCTACACTCTTGTCGTTCACAGGTTTCTGCCGCATTTCCAGACAATACCAAGGTGGCACCGCATGACATCGTTCCCGGAAGTTTGGTCCTTGTGAGGAACTTTGATCGTTCAAGTCCGCTGGAGCCTCGCTGGAAGGAGCCAAAACAGGTCCTCCTGGCCACCCGTACTGCCGTCAAGCTGGAAGGCAGGAAGGGCTGGGTCCACCTGTCTCACGTGAAAAAGTTTTATGGACTAAAGACTGTTTCCAAGAACATTTCCGAGGATTTTAAGGATTGCCAAAGTACTATTCTTAAGGACTGTCCCGCAAAAGACAATGATACAAATCCCTCCCTGTTAGAGAAAACTCCGCAACAGGAGTATAAGCTAAAATTAAGGTCTAGTAAAATAAGTCAGCCAGTTTGATTGTCTAAGTCCTCCCCTAGGTGAAACGGTTAGACCGGTTTCTGACATGTATAAAATAGACCCCCATAGTGAGAGAGTTAGTCAAAACTCAATCCGATGTATCGTTTTTCTAAGTTTCATATTGTTTTTCAGCCTCATGATTACCTGCACAGGTTATGCATTTTATTTGTGTTTTCCAGTTTCTCATGTAAATAAGTCTTCTATTGCTACAGTAGAGCACACGTTTAGTGATCTGCCTCCTCATGAACTATCTTATCGTCTTGCTATGCGTAATAATTCCTTTATCCGCATGTTACATTATTCACACCAGACCAGCAATGCCACTAATTGTTGGGTGTGTGTTCGACTCCCCCCTTTCCAGACACCGAAGGGAGTTCTGCCACTGTTTCCTTATCCATTTTCACATAACGGTTCATGTGGAGCATGGTCCACGTTAACGTCATCCTCAACAGATATGTCTTTTCTTAACAGTACATGTTTTCCAGACAAGCAAGGTCTTCCCCACAGAACAGGGCTAGATCTAGAAAATGAAGTTTATAATTTGGGTAATTATTCTTCGAATTTCATGGTCCTGAATGTTCAGTCTGATACTACTCCAGACTTCCCTGCTATGTCAGTATTACCAGTCAAAGGCGAATTATGTGTCCGAAAGAATGGTTCCGTACATGTAGGACATAGTGATTGTACTACTATTGTCAAGTATAGTGACAGTGGGAAATCTATTTTCAAAGCTTCACGTCATTCTTATTTTGTTTGTGGTCAGACCGCATATGTTCGTCTGCCCCTCGATTGGGAGGGAACCTGTTACATTGCCTTCTTACTGCCACCAGTTTTTCTAGCCCCACCTGACTATCATAGGAATTCCCACCTAGTACATACTAGACACAAGAGAGACCTCCCGATTGTCGATTATACTGAAACTGCTATAGAACAATATATAGATATCAATAAAGGTGTCTTCCCTTATTTAGGTACTGTTGTGAATAGTAAACTGATACGTAGATTAACCAGAACACTCGAAGCAGTAGTGATTGAGACTACTTCTGCTCTAGGTAATTTAACCGAGGAGCAATCCTTTATGAGAATTGTCGTGCTCCAGAATCGTCTCGTCCTTGACGTCATACTGGCCGATAGGGGCGGGGCATGTAGAGTCATCGGATCTAGTTGCTGCATTTTCATTCCTAATAACGCGCCGTCTGTTTATTCAGCTATAACCAGACTCCATAAAATTGCCCATATGTTACACCAAGATCCAGGCACCTGGACATGGTCCGGTTGGTTCTGGAATATAATTTCCGCCTGGGGATGGAAAGTGTTGTCCTTTCTAGGTATTGCAGTAGCGATCATATTCAGTTGCTGCCTGTATACAATGTGGCCCTGCGATTTGTGGCATTTGTGCTACCTCTTGTATTCCTAGTCCCAAGTCCCGTTCTAAATCCAGTTCCAAGACAATTCGAGACGAGCAAATGATACTGTATGAAATGATAGATGGTATCATGAATATTGATGTTTCCTGATGGAAACGTAGTGACAAGGAGGGAATGTGGAAAAGTAAATTTTGCCATGTTCTGTGTCCCTACGTGTTCCCCATCTTATGTTATGTGTGCATGATTAATATGCATATGTATTCCCCATGTTTGATTAAAGACGCAATTACAGTTGTGTCCATCCCTAGTATGCCAGTTCCCAGTTCTCGTGAATACTACGAATATCAGGCCTATGTAAAGTTACGTTGCCACGTTTCTCAGTGTGCACGTTATTTCATTGTAAAGTCCCCGTTTCTAGGCCTCAAGAGGGCCCGGACACCAGATTCAGCTCCTGTCCCCTGGGCCCTCGCTGAGGAGCGATACAGCCCCCACCTGTGTTCCTGACCCTTCACTTACTTCCTGCCTCACAGTGCCCGGCTCAGCCTGGCTCTGCCTGCTAGTCTGCCAAGAGTATGTTATGATTCTAGTTATCAGTTCAGCCCTCCTTCTCTGCATTCCTAAACTACTGAATCGCATCAATAGTTTCCGTCATCGTCTAGCCTTTACGTCTCCATGTAAGAGAAATACTGTATTAATGGTCATTTAATATTCCTCAACACGCACTACATGTAGAATAATGCATGCTCCAGTCTTAGAGTCTGTTAGCCTCTCCCCTCCTGACTCTTAGTTTATATCAACATGTTCTCTAAACATCAGATACTAGATATTGTTTAAGGCACATGTCGCCCTGACTCTCCAGACTCCAGTCTCTGCTCCTAGTACAGAAGTCATAGCCCCCAGCTTCTCCTAGTAACACGTCATTGTCAGTTTGCGCGCACTATTAGGTTAGAGGTCCCGGCTCCTTAGGTAGCCCCCTCCATGTTTCCGCCCCATTTATGACATATTCTGTTACGTTTACATCACATGTCTATGTATACGCCTCCTGTTACACCCACTTTCACCCTTATCTTTCGCGACTGCTATTGACCACACCCACTGCTCCGCCTATTGTATGTATTGTAGTGCAACTGTTTTAGTATATATGCTTGTGTACTGTTATTAAAGTTAGCGCGCGCTCATCCCAGATCCAGCCCCGGCAGCTGCCGGGCTCTGCCATCCTATTCCTGTGCAGGTTGTCCTGTTCCTGTCCTTTATGCTGTATTAAACCTGCAAACTCCTACTACCTCGAATCTTGACTCTTATTTATTGAGCTATCTGTTATTGCTATGTCCAGTCAAACCTAGATCCGGTATTATTTATTTATATACCAGCGATCATATTCAGTTGCTGCCTCTGTATACAATGTGGCCCTGCGATTTGTGGCATTTGTGCTACCTCTTGTATTCCTAGTCCCAAGTCCCATTCTAAATCCAGTTCCAAGACAATTCGAGACGAGCAAATGATACTGTATGAAATGATAGATGGTATCATGAATATTGATGTTTCCTGATGGAAACGTAGTGACAAGGAGGGAATGTGGAAAAGTAAATTTTGCCATGTTCTGTGTCCCTACGTGTTCCCCATCTTATGTTATGTGTGCATGATTAATATGCATATGTATTCCCCATGTTTGATTAAAGACGCAATTACAGTTGTGTCCATCCCTAGTATGCCAGTTCCCAGTTCTCGTGAATACTACGAATATCAGGCCTATGTAAAGTTACGTTGCCACGTTTCTCAGTGTGCACGTTATTTCATTGTAAAGTCCCCGTTTCTAGGCCTCAAGAGGGCCCGGACACCAGATTCAGCTCCTGTCCCCTGGGCCCTCGCTGAGGAGCGATACAGCCCCCACCTGTGTTCCTGACCCTTCACTTACTTCCTGCCTCACAGTGCCCGGCTCAGCCTGGCTCTGCCTGTCACATCCTAATTGCCATGGAGGGACCGCCGCTGCCCATGCGGACGGTCCCTCCTACTCAGGGGTGGCGGACGGACGCAAGTCCGTCCTCCATCCTAATCGGCCCCTATGTGTCTGGAAATTAACTAAGATTTTCCTAGGTGCTTTTCGGTCTGGGTGCTGACTAAAGGGGTCCCGGTGTATCCTTTGTATTTCGGCCTCTAAGTCAATATCTAGCCGATCTCTTAATAGCTTACATACAAACCCCTTAATGTCATCCATCTCCTCCCCTTCTGAAATCTTAAAAATTCTAAGATTATTCCCACGGTCCTGCATTTCCAGCCTCTCCATATCTATCTGAAGGGACCAGTTCTGGGTCTTCAAAGCATCTATATCCTTAGAGTTCACCTGAGTGGACTCCGTCAGAGTGGTGACTTTAAGTTCAAGTGATCCTGTACGTATACAGATGTCTTCCAATTTTGACTCCAGGGCATCGAACTTATCATGGATACCCTTTTGATTGTTTTCGGATATTTCGAACTTAGACATAAGGCCGCCCCTTAATGACTGCAGCAAGGAACCCAAACTGTCCCCTTCACTATTAGGCAAATCTGACTGTCGAGACTCTCCCCGAGCTTGAGGTAGAGAATGTATTAGAGCTTAGGCATTACAGTCTGACTCAGTCAATTCCAGTGGAAGCTGCAAGGGAAGCGATACTGAAGGGAGCTGAAGGCCTGAAGAGGGGGGGAAGGGGCAGATGTATCCTCACTTATTCCACCGGGGCTCCCTTCCAGAGCTACTATACTCGCAAGTGGGGAAAAGCGATTTTCAAGGGCTGAGGAACATGGCGGCAGGCTGACGCCAGCTGCAGGAACTCGATGAGGCAGTACAATGCTAGTAAGAAGGTGCACGGGAAAGCGGCATAGAATGGTCTTGCAGCCGATATCTATTGGGTGAGAATGCTGATACGGTCCTCTATCCCCAGCACGACAATATTGTAAGTTTCTCCCTTTTTCTTTTACCGAGGCGCGGAGCGGTGTGACTTAGGACCCGGGAGGTTGGAGGAATCCCTGTGATCGACCCGGATGGGCAGAGAGGCGGAGCCAGAGTCGGTAGAGCAGGAAGACGGCTCCCTGCTACCTGGAGGGCTCGGAGCACATCGGGCCAGACTTTGGGTTCGTGCTTGTGCCGCCGTGGGAAAGACTGTTTTCCGGGGGCTAAACTCGAGAGCTTGTTCCTTGCTGATTGGAGCCACCACCCGAGAGCATTGGGGAGAAGCTGACTGTTACCCGGTAAGGCGGTTCCAGGCTGGGGGGAGGCTGAAGCAAGATTGTATGGAGCAGGAGCCTGTATTTTTTCATTCAGCCATTGCAACGAGGAGCAGAGGGGTAATTGGAAAAGACGCAATAGAGCTAGGTCCATTGGAGAAGATTGGGGAGTCCAGTCAAGGGGGAAGGCGAAAGGGAGCTTAGGTTTTAGAACGTCGATACTGGATCAGCAGAGGGGGCAAGGAAGAACAGGTATCAGTTAAGGTCCCAACATGAATTAAAGACTAAGGGGGTCTTAGATCAGACGGAACGATCTGCGGTAACCCCATTGACCCCGTGCAAAAGGAAGGCCGCAACGATTGGAGATTTCACCAAAAAAAATCAAAAGGTCCGGGGGCAGTTCATCTATTCCAGAAGAGTACACCATCTCCTAAATCCTGTTTTAAAATCATGGAGTAGGTAGCAAGTTCAGCAGGGGCAGGGGCAGGGGCAGGGGCTTCAGATAGGAGCATAGATGAGGCCTCACAAACACAAAATAATGTTCCTCTCATTGCGCTTGAAAATCGCTTTTCCCCATTTGCGAGTATAGTAGCTCTGGAAGGGAGCCCCGGTGGAATAAGTGAGGATAAATTTGCCCCTCCCCCCCCTCTTCAGGCCCTCAGCTCCCTTCAGCTCCCTTCAGTATCGCTTCCCTTGCAACTTCCACGGGAATTGACTGAGTCAGACTGTAATACCCCAGCTCTAATATTGCAGGTGCAACTTGAAGAACAAACAGCAGCAGCCTAACGCGTTGCAGGCGTAAGACGCCCTTGGTCACAGGCTCAGACAGGCAAATCAATCAAATGAGGGGGCGGGGCATCGCTTTGAACTAAATAAGTGACTGTGCAACAGAGACTGAGAGGCTTTTTCCAAGTGGGCAAAGTTGTTGTTGATATATATATTGTTGTGTAGGAATCTAGGACCCTAGTGTAATTTTCCCGATTCATGCCCATATATAGGTATAAATTACCCGATCCTTATATAGGCATAGAAATCAATACCATATTTAGATTGAGCGTATGCAGCCCAAATACGGCATGGCTACTTCCACTAAGTTCCGAGAATCAACAACGATTTCTTAGAAAAACCCGCCTTCAGCAGCTAGGGACTTCCCCTCGCCTGAATACTAATTTATCTAGGAAATCATGGAGTTTTCAAAGAACTGAGTCTTTGACTGACAATATTATGTCCAATCATACGTCAAAGTATAAATATGCCTACATTTGCCCAGACAAACACACGGTGGTTTGGAGCAGATCGACTAACTACTTGCCCGACGCGCCCTGCAGCAGTAAGTGCTGAAGGAAGCTGACCCTCCAGCTGACGCACTGAGAGACGCTGTCTTTTCTCCTGCCAAGAAATCCAGCTCCAGTGTTTCCAGGCTACCCTTGCGGGTTGCTGGGAAATTGAGTCCTGAGAGAGAGATACAAGACCTTCTTCATTCTAAAACCAAAGTACGTAGCTGATTAGACCCTTAAGAGAATTCTTGGAATAGATTCTAATACTAAACTTAGGCTACACCTCACTTACTTCCTCCCTTGTACTAGACTTAGGTTAGGTACCCCGGGGTAGGCGTATTTTATAAGCACCAGTTGAGTACTTTTAGTCATTATTTTATCACTGTATGTATTTTATGTATTTTATGGCTTAGAAACCATATCATGCTTTTACAGTACTACTTTATAATCCTTATCGTATTATATGCCTTGTACTTTATAACCAGTATTACGATTGTAGCAGCACATTTCTTACACTTGAGAAAGAAGACTGTTCAATAAATACTTTTATTTAAAACGCCCGTCTCTCTATTTTCTCAGCACCTCTGGTGAAATGAAGCATACACGATTGACTGAGTAAAATAGCTATCTATTGTTTCCGCGACTCTAGAGATTGATTTCTTATTCTTGGGAAACAAAGTTGTCATGTTTATGCGGTTGTCAGAAACTAATCCCTTTTGTGAATTTGAGAACGTTTCTAGTGACCTCTGAGGTAGCTGGCACTCACAATTAAGTCTAATAGGTTCGGTAGAGACCTGGTCGACCTCAGTCCTATGTCTAACCTACATGATTTATTATTCCAATGCGCAGAACCTATTGGGAATATAGGAGCTACACTACATGGCGCCCAACGTTTGGTAAGGCGATAATTTAACGCTAGATACTAGAGTAACTAAGTTGTGCTTTTCACACAGACCCCCTTTTCCCGTAAACTACTCCAAAAGACGTCTGGAGTGGGTAAAAGGATAATATCCGCCAAAACGGAGTAGGACGAAAAATCTCATGTATTAGTTTTTGGTTTATTCAACGTTGAAGGATACAGTGTTCCAAAATATTGTGCACCTAACCTTTGTTTCCTTGAAACTTGTTCTGCAAACTCTTCAGTCAGTAAAATAATGATTTCTGATGAAGAATTAACTACAGCTGCAGCTCAAGCAGTTTTAGAAGACAGAAATCTCCTACAGAATGACCCGGACACTATAATCATCCCGGTAAATGTAAGAAAAACTATAACTTACAAACTCATAAATAATGGAGTATCATTGAGAGGTGGTAGAGTTATATTTGTTATAGAGGCACATGAATATCGGCAAACAGAGGTGTTCTATTCATGGATTCACTTTCCTCCAGCAGATGGAGGGACACACGAGTTCCACTACTACAAATTAGAGCAACCTCCAACGGAATATGTTCCTTACGAGGATGTTGAAATTCCATTAACTTACCAAGAGCATCAGCTCTGGTTTAAAGGCGCCCTACAACATGAAAATCACATAACCAGGCTCGGTCCACTAGGTAGACCAGGAGCGACATGGCTGGTACTAGCCAGCTATACACCACATCCTGACATCAAAAACATGACGGGTTCAGAACTGTTAGTACAGCTAAAACAGTTAATTAAAATACATAGACAATTGGTTCAATATGTCATACGGACCTTAACAGTCCAACCTACTGTAAGGTTTCCACAGCACACCCCTCACCAGGGGAACACAAACAAAATCACACCACAGACTATACAGTTAGTCATTGGTAAATTGCCCGCAAAAAGGGAACAAATTCCGTTCTAGTTAGCTCAAAAAATTACTCAAATTGAGGCGGTATTCCATGATAGTACACCTCAGGAGAAACACAGAATTATGACAATCTGTTTACCAATGGGGATAGCACGAAACATAGAGGACTGCGACACTTGGGGTACAGTCTTTGCTTCAATCTACACAAAAAGACATGATGTTCCGTCCATGGCAGTAATACCATGTTCTGAGACAGATTCAAAATTAATACGGCCCAGAACCGGCCTTAAATCTTGGTATGAAACTACTAAAGGATTTCAAACAGGTCTCGGTTATACTATTAGCCAACATCAAAGGTGAAGCAGCATCTGTGGCAATCCGCCAAAAGCTAAAAGAAACAGATATAACAGACCAACCATATGAGTTTGCAAGAATTATTGAAAAATCTTATGAAGAACTAGGAAGAGATAGTTTCGGTGGGAAACCATTAAAACCTCAACTAACAGAAAATCCTGAAAAAGTTTTTATTAAGAATAATCTCACTACTCCTAAAAAGAAGTGGGAAAACACTAAATAGACACTTCCTAAAGAGAAGCGTTCTCAGTCCAGAGGTAGGTCTCCACAACGGGAACCCTCTGAAAAGAGGTACAACCTCAAAAATAGGGATAACTTAAGAAAACCTGATAGATATCAAGATACTGATACACGTTCCTCTCGTACCTTTCAGACTTCCTCGCAGAAATCCGAGAGGAGAGGACGATCAGAACAAAAAGAAGAACGCATGAAGTCCAAAGACGAACAGCACGTTCCTAAAAATAAGAAAACTCAATTCACCAAGAAGAAGGTAGCAAGTGTAAAGATCAGACATGCCGAGGATCTTGAGGACACAACTCAAGAACGGGGAGTGGGCCCAGACAATGCTAGACAGCACAGCAGAAGTAACCATAGTTCGCAGAATTCTGAAGGATCATCTGGAGACAGTGGACTTGAATGAATGCATTCAAGTTGAAACTACCAACACCAGGGTTAGTGTACCCCACAAGTTATATGAAGTAACACTCCGGATGGAGGGGGACATAACTAGGAAAATAAAAGCACTCTTTTGGGAGAAGCTATCTAAGGGTTATGACATTCTTCTAGCTGAACGAGACTGGCCACCTGAATTTGTCAGGGAGTGCCCACATGGCGAAGAGATAATTATGCCAGCCTTCTCAAATCATATTCCTATTCATAAAAAATATACCTATGCCAGAAAATGGGCTGTGGTCCAGGCTCCAGCATTATATAAAAATCATGTGGGCTTGAATACCAAGGTGTAATTGAAACGTGCACCTCGTCAATGAACAATCCTTTATTTCCTGTCTCCAAACCAGACAATTCATATCGTTTAGTTTTGGATTACAGACACGTAAACTCCTGTTGCAAAACATTTGCAGTACAAAATTCCCACAGTGCAGCACTGATTAATAACATTGTGCGTAAAAAAAATATAAAACCACATTAGATATTTCAAATGGGTTTTTCTGTCAAAACATTGCAACTGAAAGCAGGCACTTGACCGCTTTCTCAATTATGGGGACACAGCGACAATTTTGCCATCTCCCCCAGGGATTCAAGAATAGTCCAGGGTTATTTTCAGCCAGAGTAACTACAAATGTACGATGATGAGGCATTATCTTATGTCGATGACATCTATTTTACAGACGATGATTTGGACGTGCACTTGAAAAGAGTGAACATCATAATACTTGGGTTCGCTTCTGAAGGGTACAAATTAAATTTTAAGAAATCACGAATTGCCCATCTCAACGTCCTATTCTTAGGATACGAGTTACCAAGTGAAGGCAAGAGCCTGGCAGCAAACTTCCTAGAGAAATGTGCGCTGCTCCAACCTCCAAAAACACTGAGAAACTTACAATCAATTCTAGGTTTCCTGAATTTCGGAAGAATTTATGTTCTAAATTACGCAGAAAGGGTTAAACCTCTCTACGAACTAATCAAACCTGATTTCAAAACAACAAATTGGACTCAAAACCATACAGAAATTTTGCGTTCAGTGCAAACAGACATGCTAGCAAAAACACAGTTAGAAACAAGCGATAATGAACGCAATCTTGTGATCCAAATCATCACAGGGAGATGCGGATTCACATACCTGACCTTTAATGAAGGTGAAAAGGTACCAATAGCATACAAGTCACACTTGTACACACAAGCTGAAATAAAATTCACTTCTACAGAAAAAATTCTGACAGCGGTTCAAACTGCAGTAGCAAAAAAGAAAACTCTCGCATAGGGTAAACGCATTATGGTCGTTACACCTGTACCCGCCTTAGAGGCAGTGACAAAAGCAAGCATTAGCAATGCTAAGGCTTTACATCCGAGATGGATACAATGGGTTAATTTTCTTGCTGCAGCAGACGTTGAATACGTCTTTGACCCCTGCTTGAAGGCACAAGAATTCATACAATACGAATACGAATGTCCTCTGCCGACCGAGATTCTGCCTCTAGAACATTACGGATGTATAATCTATACAGACGGATCAGCACAACCCGCAGTTGGGGGTAAACAAGCCTATAGTGCTGCGTGCGCGATTGTTAAAGGTTGCTGGCGCGAAGGTAAATTTAGACCTATGGTCACTAAAACTCAATCACTCGGCGACTGTACAGCTCAGCGAGCTGAACTACATGCTTTCAAGATAGCGCTTGAAAATACTGATCGCGAATTCCCCACACTCATAATGTGCGATTTGTATTACTGCGTCCAGTCTTACAATGAATATCAATGAATATCTACAGAACTGGGATCAAAACGGTTTCAAAGACGCAAAAGGTGGCACAATCAAGCATAAAATGCTTTGGGAACAAGTAGTTCTTTTACAAAAAGAACTACAAAAAAAGACATCAGCGTGATGGCGTTCACGTTGCAGGGAATTCATTGGCTGATGAAGCCGCGAAGGCAGCTGTGCAAACGGCTACCGTAGCTACAATCACTCGCTTGAAAAGAGTAATAGACGGTGAAACAATGCTAGCAGTCAAAGCCTCAATGGAAGGTAGCTATGCAGCGTTACCTGCAAACTATCCACTCGGTAATACATACATAATTGATACAAACTCCGTTCCTTTTGCTCAAAATCCCTGGAGTGGGGGACAGAGTAATTCCAAACAGGAACAAGAGAGGTGCTTTGGTTCACAAAGCACATATGGGAGAGGGTCTGAGACATCAAGGGATCTTAGAATCTCTAATAGAATTGGAAGAGATGTAACGGTGGCCAGGAATGAGCGTCGATGTTTACAAATTCGGAATTAACTGTGACACCTGTTACAAAGATCATAGCTTCGACAACCACCAGGTACCTGACTACAGTATAGCCAGCCCAGTTCAAACACCTTTGTTAGACAGCATTAGACTATCTACACGCAGACGTCACCATGGACAGATGCGGTCCCACAACTACTAGGACAAGATTTATTTGGATGTGGCCCCAGCGCTCGGCTGACGCCAGAACTGTTATAAAGGATTTGCGAGTCTTTATCGGCACATACGCAATCGGCATGCTACATTCTGACCAGGGTCCTGCGTTTAGCTCTCGAGCTTACAAGGAGGCCATGGCTAGCTTGGCCATTGCATTGCGGTATTCTAGTCCCTTCCATCCTGAGGGTAATGCTGTAGTGGAAAGAAAAAACCGTGACATAAAGCAATCCATAACAGCTAAGGTATTAGGTTCGGGTGATGGGTGGGTTAAACATCTAATAAGTGTCCAACGTAGTCTTAACAATCTGCCAAGAAATTCTCTGGGGGGAATCACTCCATGTGAATTACTGTTTGGTACTAGAATGATAATCGAAGACCTCGATTGTCAAACTTTATTGGTGCAACAAAAACCTTTTGATGTCTAAGATCGTTTGGCTGTTTTACAGGACTTAAATGAAACAAGAAGAAGTTGAGTAACACAATACAGAAGCAAACGACCACTGAAGAAAAACCACCTGTCCCAGCAAGAGTTGTCTGGATTCCAAAGATTGGGGATCTAGTCAGGGAAAAGATTGCGGAAAAGAAGTAATTTGGGCCTTCTTACAGAAAAGCAGTACCTCTCTTAGCTATCCATGGAACAAGATCAGTGTTACTACCGCCCCTTACTGCTAAAAGGGAGAACAGAGTTGTGTCCATCGGCCTGGTCAAACCACATCATGTAGCCGATAATTAGTAGTAGGCCCAGTGGACTCCCAAGATGTAGCAGACAACCAAATCTTGCTACAATCCAAGAGGTTCAAACTGAAAGACTTATCACCTTTGATAAACCTGCAGTAAGAAAAGAAGGACTATGCAACAAAGCCATGGAACTTGTGCCTCTGGATACCCAAATAACAGTTCGTCCAGAAATACCTGTCTACAATGATGTAGCCTCTGACTATACAAATATGACAAAGGAAAAAGCAGCTCCAACGTTTCCAAACAATCCTGATGCTATTCCAACAATTGACATAACTGCCTCTGGCTATTTCATCAACTTTGATACCTTCTCTGGGGATCCCAGTGAACCTGAAGCAATGCCAGCAAATAAAACTTTCAAAGAAAAAATAACTGAACTCTTTCATCAACTTGAAAAAACATATCTGGTTACACCATGGGTTGAGTTTTGGATTGTGTTAGGTGTACTTTTTCTCCTGCTTTGGCTCATATGGTCACCATTATTTGCATAAATCTGCAAACCCTAGAAATGTTTTTACTTACAATCAATGGGAACATTGTCCAACACTGCCAAAGGGCAGCTCAAAAACATTTTATGAAAAGTTTCAATACTTCTCAGGATTTAATGTTACAAATCCAGAAACGTTTTATTTTAAAAATGAGAATAAGACAGGAATGAAAACAATGCTGACCAATACTAAACAAATTTATTCTGCAAACTTTTATGCTCAGCTGTCTACATTAGAGTTTGACTTTTGGAAAGACAACATTGAGACAAAAACTGTATGGGGCACAAAAGATTGGCAGGTGCAAGGTTTAGAAGCCTTGTTGAGAGCCTGCATCAAACCAGAACAAATAATGTTTTTAAATGACACTGTTCAACAAACTTCTTGTCGTGGCCTGGCTAAGATAAAAGATTTAAACAAACCGTCCATACCAAAGCCCTCACCTAACAGCAATAACTCTGCGGATGAGGAGGTAGACGTAAAACAGATTTTACTTCAAAACAGAACTAATCCTGATTGGAAAAAATGGTTATTCTGGCCCACAGACACGAATAACTGTCAAGATAGATTCCTGAACAAAACACAAGGGTTAACAGTGAATAGGCCAGATCCAAGATATTCCCAGAGACAACATCCAGGGATAGTAATTACTTACAGTGTAGGAAAGCTATGCCTTGAGTCGCTACATAAATCTACACTTCCAGAAATGAAACAACACTTATCTTTACTAAAAGAAGGCAATGATTTGCGAGATTTCTTAATGGAGCCTCGCAAAGCACGTCAAAAACGTTTCATATACGCCGGTATATACGCTGCTTAGAACGAAGCATGGAAAATAACGCAAATAGAAACTGCAGAAAGAATACGAGAAATTGATCGTATTAATTTAGAGAAAAGCCTCTCTGTAGTGGACAATGGGTTAACGACTCTTTCCTCCAGAATCTTTTCTTTGGACAGCATTGTATCCTCTGCAATTGACATAATAGAGCAAGACTTGTTAATGTTACAACATGGTCAGTCTCAATTACGTTCTATAATGCTGCTAGGCTGGACGTTACAAAGTCTCCGTTCAGGCTACATGCCATGGCGTCTAATCAATACCACGTCATTGTTTACTGTGTTTAACCTTACAGATAAACAAATCTCTTTGGCACAAAAAGGAGCAGACTATACGGTGCTGAGCATTGAGAAACTGGAAAGATTACCATTGACAGTTTCTGAGAAGCCTGTCATTGAATGGATAATACATGGCACCATCACGATACCAGTGATAATTTTCCAATTTCAGTATTGTCTACAGCATATACCAGCGGGTCTGTATGAAAGGTTGGGTAAAGAATACATTAAGTCAACCTGGACTTTACCTTACACACACAAATGTTGGAATGGGGAAAGGCGGTATTCCTTAGTGGTAAATATTGTAAGAACTCACTAAGTGGTACACTTTTGAGCCAAGATATTAATTTACACGGAGCCTGCGAAGGTTCTGCAAATAACCTCTCATGCCACCTGCACGGTACACCCTCCACAGTGATAGAACCAATTTTCAGGCAGCTATCCAATGGCAGTTACGTTGTGCACAATGACCATAGCTGTTGTGGCATGTTGCCAGGAAAAGCGTATCTAGTTAGTGTGTCATCCAGGGTCACTTGTTGTATGCAAGTATTGTATCCAAAGAGCAAGACAGAAAGGGAGACGGCGTTATGGCCTTTAATAATTATCTCTTCTATACGAATTGATACTTTAAACAGAATGAAAGTCATTCTTTTACAGAAAACTGTGCCACTGACCTCGTCTAGAGAAACGTATGATCTGCAAGTTGCAAGGACTTCTGCAGAGATACATGCATTATTATCTACAAACTGCCCAGTACATTTTCGCAGAAATCAAATCTTAAATATGTCTGATACCAGTGGCATCGCACATGTATTTAAGACACTTTTTTCGGGACTGTAAGCACCATTTGAAGCAGTCCTCGGCATTTTTCCAAATTTCGTGCACTCTGTGTTTGGCGGCCTGCCTCTCATCTTGGAACTCGTAGCAGGAATTCTATTTCTATTCCTTTTGCTCCGATATGGCAAGTCCAGTCACCAGCGATACCCAGACTACCATGGAACAAGCTCTACTTGCCATGAGGTATCGTGAGAGAATTGCACAGATTCTTGGCTTGGCTCATTTAAGGGATCTGAACACAACTTGGTTCCTTTCGTTCAGACCAATCTGGTAAGATTGCATCTTACCTGTTCTGCGATGCCTGCTTTGCGGAGAAGGATGTGTGTTGGACATTTGTCTTACACTACCATCAGTCCTGCCATCGAAGGTTGACGCCTTGCTAGGTCTGGTAACGACTCATGCATCGTGTTGCCCCCAACGGCTGCCCATTCTGATGATGGCATTCATTGAGGTCTCACCGGCAAGTCTAACTGAGGGTGAGATACGAGACACTACAGGCACACACGTACCACCTACTGCGGACATTGCTAATGCATCAAATGCTGACGACGATGATCCTCATCTATGCACATTTGACCTGCTAACTGAAGTGGTTCCACTTTCGCCTACTATGGTAGACGGTTTCTTTGCCAGCCTAGCGATCTGATGTTTTCTCCTGACACCGAGAATAACTTTTGACTAAAAAAAACACAGCGTTCCCTGAACTCTGATATTTGGCCTTCATTTTTCAAAACAAACCGTCTAACACATTTGAACTTTTTCCAAAATAGAACTTGTTGGCACAGAGTAATCTAGAACTATTCTTAGAGAACAAGATTTCTTTTGAAAACTTCCCAATGACAATATTTGGCCTTGTCCTAAAAAGCGAAACAGTTTAAATATCATGCTATGGGATGGTCTCGACTTTTTCCTGTACCATAAAGAGACATTTCATGAATGTAATTTCGTTTTTCATAAATGTTTGAAGATGAGATTGCCCTAAAACCATTAACCTTCTTGCGAAGACTTTGGGCAACTCCCGAACTAACAGCATATCAAAGAGCTTTTATCCTTTCCGGGTTTGTTGAAAAGGGTCCCTGGTTTGCTCATGTGAAACACGAGTGCGAAAAGCTTGGCCAGCCTTCCTTGTGGAGTACTCCGGACATTACTAGCACTTTAGTCCCCCGAGCCTTAATACCCAAGACTTACCGTACCCTAAAGCTCAAAGCTATACAGACAAATTTGAAATTGGGTTCTCTCACGACACAGTTTCTTACAGTAAAGGACAATTATAAGCTAGAAATCTTCCTGGACGATATTCTGCCTTTGGTTGCAAACAAATTATATCTACAGTTTAGATATAGTACTTTGCCTGTACGTGTGGTCACCAATACATGGGCTGGGCAGAAAGTGCAGGGTTGCCCTGTATGCATTACACAAGATGAAACAGAAATGAATATTTTATTTTTTTGTCCCGGCTACCAACAAGCGAGGCGGTACTGGCTTGTACAGCTCTGCCGTAATTTGGGTTTTGACCATTGTAGGGAGGCTTTTCGGGTTTTAAAATATGATACATCTAAACCCATTGTGTTTGTTGTCTCTAGATATTTAAACACGATTTGGCGAAAGAGATGGGCCTTTATCCAAAAGTGAAAAAAACCATAAAATGAGTATCGGTAGAACAATTTTATATCGGATTTCTAGAGTGCCGCTCAAGATATTGGTTTTTAGTCCTATATCTTATCTTATCTTAAGCGGAATTTATAGAGCGTACTGACACCATAAGTTTCCTGGCGCTGAAAGAGAGAGTGCAGAGATTGCGTGGGGCGGACTAACCAGTTAGGGTAAAAAGCCGAGTTTTCAGAAGTTTCCTAATATTCAGTAAGGAGCGACTTGACTTAACTGGTAAGAGAAAAGGGTTCCATAGTTTAGGGACCAGGTAAGCAAACCTGCGGCCGCCAAACTTTTTAAGTTTTACTGTGGGGGCGACCAGCAGGTGAAGATGAGCCGAACGGAGGTTGTGCACCTGACAGTGCTGCGTCATCAATGTTTTAAGGAAGTCAGGACTAGTACAATGGAGAGCCTTAACAGTCAGGCAGCCGATCTTGAAGGCCGCCCTTTGCTCAACTGGCAACCTGTGTAGTTTTTGCAATAGTGGTTTCGCTGATTCCCACTTTCGGGTTTTATGGATAAGTCTGGCGGCCTAGTTTTGTACAATTTGGAGACGGCGGAGCAATGACTGAGGGAGTCCATAGTATAGGGAGTTAGAAAAGTCAAGGCGGGATAGTACCAAGGAGATCATAACCTGGACCAATGACGCATGTGGTAGTAGATGGGCTATTTTGCGGATTTTACGCAGTTGAAACATGCTGGAGGAGATCACAGCACCTACTTGAGCTTTGAGAGAGAGCTCCGCATCGATGATAACCCCCAGGCTCTTTACCCCACTTGCCGGGGCGGGGGGGGGCCCAACTCCCTCGGCCAGAATTGAGGGCCCCAGAATGCTGGGCTGTTACCAGGAAGGATGAGCTCCGTTTTCCCTGGATTCAATTTCAATTGGTTGTGGTTCATCCACAGCTGTATATGGGTCATCACTGCTTGAAAACTTTTGGCAGCATCAGGGGAATCAAGAGGGAAGATGATCTGCAAATCATCAGCGTAATTGAACACTGTGATATCCCACTTTTTAAGCGAGTGAATCAATGGCCGGAGGTATAAATTAAATAGGAGGGGGGAAAGGGAGGAGCCCTGAGGGACTCCGCAAGTCGTGGGTGCCCTGGCTGCCGTAAAAGGGCCCAGACGAGCGGCTTGTGCTCTGCCAACGAGGAAAGACTCAATCCAACTGAAGGCAGGTCCCTGGATGCCGGCCAGGCCGACACGGTGGAGAAGGATGTTGTGGTCCACCGTGTCGAAAGCGGCCAACAAATCCAGTAGCACGAGGGCCTGAGGTGACCCTTTGTCAGCATTCCCCCTCAAGGCGTCCAATACTGCCAAGATAACTGCCTCTGTGGAATGGGCCGGCCTAAAGCCGGCTTGATTAGGTTTGAGATAGCCGGAACTCTCGATGAAGTTTGAGAGGTATCGGGTAACATGAGCCTCGAGGAGTTTGGACAGATAGGGCAAGAGCGAGATGGGACTATAATTGGAGGGATCGGCTGGATCCGCACCTGGTTTCTTCAGCAGGGGCACTAAAGTGGCCTCTTTGAAGCGGCTGGGGACCGTGTCGGTACTAAGAGAGGAGTTCAACAAGGGCAGTATGCAGTCCGGTGATGTGAGACAGACGTCCCGAAGGACAGAGAGAGGGCAACAATCATTGGGAGACCCTGATTTAACACGGGCCGCCAACTCAGCGAGGGAATTGGGGTTAAGAATAGGAAACTGATTAAAAGACTGTTGGTTGATGGGGGAGGTATCTAATAGCCCCACGGGGGTTAGAGGAGGGATGGAATTCTTGATGTTAACTATTTTCTCGATGAAAAAAGAGTTCAGAGCATCACAAGTCTCTTGGGATGGGGCCTGAGTGGGAAGGATTCTGTCGTCCGTGGTGAGCTCATTCATGATTTTAAAAATGTCTTTAGGTTTATTGTCAGCTGATAGAATTGAGATGTGTGTGGATTTAGCCAGGGAAATAGCACCTTTATAATCTTTATTACTATACTATATTACTTTGTATATAGATCTACCTTTGATGAATTGGATTTTATTGTAAATAGTGTACATTTTCTTTTAAATTATGTACATAAATATGGCTATTTCTCTAGATACTTGCCGATTGCACATATCAATTGATATATTCCATCGTCGCTGTTTTAACCCTTCACCTCCTTTTCTCCCCTCAAAACTGTCAGGCAAAATTTCTGCACATTATTTAATATTTGTATTTGCTTTATCTGTGGAGTGTTTTTTAAACATGCATTTAATGATTATAATGTATGTTGTTTTATTATCTTGTCTACTTTTTATGGTCCTAGTGACCGAAATAAAAGTTTTTGTAACGAGAATGTATGCTCTCATACTATGCTTCATTTAGGTTGAGACCTATTTTTTCATACAGTTTATACTCATTTCGTGTGAACAAACCTTTCAAATGCAATTTGTATTTTGGGTGGGATTGTAAACACTTGCCTTAGATATGTTCAGTGCTTATATATTTAGTTTTATTGAACTTAATATCGTGGAGTTGGTGTTGTATAGGAATCTAGGACCCTAGTGTAATTTTCCAGATTCATGCCTATATATAGGTATATATTACCCGATCCTTATATAGGCATAGAAATCATTACCATATTTAGACTGAGCCTATGCAGCCCAAATACGGCATGGCTACTTCCACTAAGTTCCGAGAATCAACAACCATTTCTTAGAAAAACCCGCCTTCAGCAGCTAGGGACTTCCCCTCGCCTGAATACTGAGTTTTCAAAGAACTGAGTCTTTGAGTGACGTTATTATGTCCAATCATACGTCAAAAACGGCACCTTCAAAGTATAAATATGCCTACATTTGCCCAGACAAACACACGTTGGTTTCGAGCAGATCGACTAACTACTTTCCCGACGGGCCCTGAAGCAGCAAGTGCCGAAGGAAGCCGACCCTCCAGCCGACGCACTGAGAGACGCTGTCTTTTCTCCTGCCGAGAAATCCAGCTCCAGTGTTTCCAGGCTACCCTTGCGGGTTGCTGGGAAATCGAGTCCTGAGAGAGAGATACAAGACCTCCTTCATTCTAAAACCAAGGTCTGGAGCTGATTAGAACCTTAAGAGAATTCTTGGAATAGATTCTTGGCAAAGAATACTAAACTTAGGCTACACCTCACTTACTTCCTCCCTTGTACTAGGCTTAGCTTAGGTACACCGGGGTAGGCGTATTTTATAAGCACCAGTTGAGTAATTTTAGTCATTATTTTATCACTGTATGTATTTTATGTATTTTATGGCTTAGAAACTATATCATGCTTTTACAGTACTACTTTATAATACTTATCGTATTATATGCCTTGTACTTTATAACCAGTATTACGATTGTAGCAGTAAATTTCTTATGCTTGAGAAAGAAGACTGTTCAATAAATACTTTTTTTGAAAACGCCCGTCTCTCTATTTTCTCAGCACCTCTGGTGAAACAAAGCATGCATGATTGACTGAGTAAAATAGCTATCTATTGTTTCCGCGACTCTAGAGATTGATTTCTTATTCTTGGGAAACAAAGTTGTCATGTTTATGCGGTTGTCAGAAACTAATCCCTTCTTGTGAATTCCAGAAAGTTTCTAGTGACCTCTGAGCTAGCTGGCACTCACAATTAAGTCTAATAGATACGGTAGAGACCTAGTCGACCTGAGTCCTACGTCTAACCTACAGGATTTATTATTCCAATGTGCAGAGCCTATTGGGAATATAGGAACTACACTACAATATATATATATATATATATATTACCTACTGGCGATAGCCAGTAGGTATATATAGTTAAGATTTTTTTCCTATGGGATTTTTGAAAATTCTATGTCGAATAACTTTGGCATTTGAGGACAGAATTGGCTGAAATTTTCAGGAAAATGGAACATTTTGTTTCTGAGCATCCCCTGAAAATTTGGGGGGGTTTCGTCAAGGGGGGGCCGAGAAAAAAGGGGGGTCCCAAAACGTGTTTTTCCCATGCAATTTTCCATAGGGCGGTTGGCCTCACTTTTAGCCCGAACGGCTGAATGGATTTACACCAAACTTGGCAAAATTGTAGGGACTGGTAGCCCGATGTGCCTTTGCTATGTCTCAAGATATAGGCTCCAGTGGTTTTTACGAAAATTAACTTTGAAAAATATATATTGGGCTACATTGGGCTATATATATGTTGGAGCCCAAATGTAGCCCAATGTAGCCCAATGTAGCATAATGTAGCCCAATGTAGCCCAAAGATGGCCACCAGAGACAAAAAAAACAAATGTAGCCCAAATATCAGCCAGATGTAGCCCAACTATAGCCCAATGACAGAATGTCCCAGAGTGTTCTAAAGAACAACTAGAGTGCTAACAGTCCTACTTATTACAAAGGTATGGCACACCTGAAGCCATCTTGATTGGAATAAAGTGGTAACTCTTAAAACATTTAATTTAAAAAGGAACAAAATGAGGGGGTTCATTTTGCCATAGAAAGTATGATTAGCGAATATATGACGAAATCCCGCATACCATCAGTCCGCAAAAAAAATCCTGCATGTACTATTAGGCCGCAAATTAAAATAACGAAAACTTTTAGAACGAATATGCCTTTAGCATACACTAAACAACTAAACTACCCTAAACCCTAAAACACTACCCCCAGCATGACCCTACACTACACAAACAGTACAACACTACCCTAAACCCTAAAACACTACCCCCAGCATGACCCTACACTACACAAACACTACAACACTACCCTAAACCCTAAAACACTACCCCCAGCATGACCCTACACTACGCAAACACTACAACACTACCCTAAACCCTAAAACACTACCCCCAGCATGACCCTACACTACGCAAACACTACAACACAACCCTAAACCCTAAAACACTACACCCCAGCATGACCCTACACTACGCAAACACTACAACACTACCCTAAACCCTAAAACACTACCCCCAGCATGACCCTACACTACGCAAACACTACAACACTACCCAAAACCCTAAAACACTACACCCCAGCATGACCCT
This sequence comes from Lissotriton helveticus, assembly GCF_964261635.1. Classification (NCBI taxonomy): domain Eukaryota; kingdom Metazoa; phylum Chordata; class Amphibia; order Caudata; family Salamandridae; genus Lissotriton; species Lissotriton helveticus. Next base: position 765,185,667 of record NC_136057.1, on the reverse strand, counting down.
ACACTACGCAAACACTACAACACTACCCTAAACCCTAAAACACTACCCCCAGCATGACCCTACACTACGCAAACACTACAACACTACCCTAAACCCTAAAACACTACCCCCAGCATGACCCTACACTACGCAAACACTACAACACTACCCTAAACCCTAAAACACTACCCCCAGCATGACCCTACACTACGCAAACACTACAACACTACCCAAAACCCTAAAACACTACACCCCAGCATGACCCTACACTACGCAAACACTACAACACTACCCTAAACCCTAAAACACTACCCCCAGCATGACCCTACACTACGCAAACACTACAACACTACCCTAAACCCTAAAACACTACCCCCAGCATGACCCTACACTACGCAAACACTACAACACTACCCTAAACCCTAAAACACTACCCCCAGCATGGCCCTACACTACGCAAACACTACAACACTACCCTAAACCCTAAAACACTACCCCCAGCTTGACCCTACACTACGCAAACACTACAACACAACCCTAAACCCTAAAACACTACACCCCAGCATGACCCTACACTACGCAAACACTACAACACTGCCCTAAACCCTAAAACACTACCCCCAGCATGACCCTACACTAAACAACCACCACAACTCTACACTACACTAACACAACACTACACTACACAACACTACACTACACAATCACTAACCCACGAAAAAATTAACACAAACCCACTTACCTCTCTCGTCATCGTGGTTTTCACAACGCAAATGCATTTACCATACATGCCTTTAAAACGTAATTCTTTGTAAAGGCATGCGCGATAAATGCACATGCGTTTTGAAAAAATGCGGGATAATGGTATGCGAGGTCAATGACCTTGCGGGATAATGGTATGCGGACTGAAAGTCTGCGGGATAAAAAATGCGGGAAAATGGCTGCAAACCATGATTAGCAGCAGACTTCCCTGGTGAGCACTAGCTTTACTACAGTGATCTAATGAGCAACTAGAGTGCTAACATTCAGAATTTATGGCAAATGTGTGACACATCTGAATGCCTTCTTGATAGAACCAAAGTAAACAAGCATTGAAAATGCAATAGATGTCGCCCTCATTTAAATTAAAGCCATTCTGTTTGTAATGAGGTGGCTTTTTAGCTTTGCTTTTATTAGTGTTTTTTAAAACTTTCATGTAAATAACATGCATATGTATGCATATATGTATATGTATGCATGTATTTATATAGATATGCAGATTATATATGTTTATATATGTATATTACCTACTGGCGATAGCCAGTGGGTATATATAGTTAGGATTTTTTCTCTATGGGATTTCTGAAAATTCTATGTCTAATAACTTTGGCGTTTGTGGACGAAATTGGCTGAAATTTTCAGGAATATGGCACATTTTGTTTCTGAGCAGCCCCTGAAAATTTGGGGGGGTGTCGTCAAGGAGGGGCCGAGAAAAAAGGGGGGTCCCAAAACACGTTTTTCCCATTCATTTTTCCATAGGGCGGTTGGACTCACTTTTAGCTCGAACGGCTGAATAGATTTACATGAAACTTGGCAAAATTGTAGATATGGTTTGCCCGACGTGCCTTTGCTATGTCTCAATATATGTGCTCCAGCGGATTTTGAGAAATTAACGTTTAAAAAAAAATATATATCTGTGACAGCGCTCCGGTTAGCGCCCCGGTTCGCGTACCTGACGCGTAACGGAACTTCGCGAAGCGAAGCTGATTGGCTCTCCGGTGTCTGTCAACATTCTAAACAGTCCGGAGCGGCCGCCATCTTGTCTCTCGGTAGAATCGAGAGATAAGATGTGGTGAAAAAAAGAAGGGGGAAATGAAGGAAAGGGGGCAAGGTAAACCCCTCCTGACTCCCTAGGATTGATGAGGGGGATATTAAAGTCCCACGTGAACCGGGCAGCTAACCGGCAGCGTAACGGGAGTCCGCCATCTTGTGTTTTTGGAGCGTCCGGTTCGCGTACCGGGTAGCGTCCCGGTAAGCGTAACAAGGGGAAAACCAAGAGAAACAGTAAAAAAAAAATTAAGGGAATAGATTTCCAGCAAACTTGGCAAAATTGTAGGGACTGTTTGTTTGATGTGCCTTTGCAAGGCCTCAAGATATGTGCACGTGTGGATTTTGTCTAATTAAGGTTAAAAAAAATATATATATCTGTAAGCGTGCTCCGGCACGCTTACGTTACGGGTTTTGTTTGCGCTGCAGAGCCGATACGTCACGGTTATGCGACGCGTCATGAGGCGTCTCACGTGGCTACGTGATACGTCACGTAATAAAGAATATATTTTACAGCTATAGATATTAGCTTTTATAAAAACAATGAAATTCACTGAAAAAACCATAGGTTATAGACCATATATAGTTAGGAATTTGCATTTACAAAACCTTGAAAATTCACTGAAAAAACCATAGGTTAGAGACCATATATAGTTAGCTGGACATTTTATTGACATAAAACCAATGAAATTCCATATATAGTTAGTTGCACTAACTATATATCGCGCACCCGCAATCCACTGCTGATGATGTCACATATTACATCATTCATGACATGGTCAGTGACATCACTGATGACATCTCAAATGACATCACTGTGACAGTGACAATGACAATGCATTAAATCTTTCTGTCCAGAATTTTTGCTCTTTGGTGAGTTTATATATTACCTACTGGCGGTCGCCAGTAGGTAGTTTTAGTTTTAGTTAGGACCTATTTTCCATAGGAAATCCGCAACATTCTATTTGGAATAACTTTGGCGCCCGTTGGTGCATCTTCGCAAAATTTTCCAAACTAATTATCAGCTGTGATCCGCTCCTATCCTGAAAGTTTCTGAATGATTCGTGTAGTGGGGGCCGAGGAAAGAGGGGGGTCCCAAAACATGTTTTCCCCATGCAATTTCCCATAGAACCTTTTGACTTAGCTACAGCACGAACTGCTGAACGGATTTACACCACATTTGGCAAAGAGGTAGTCCTCAGTTCAGACTAGTGCCTTTTGCTTAAATGGTGTCAATCTGTTAAGTAGTTCCTGAGAAAATGACAGTTAAAATCATTTATATATCTATGGCCGCCTTGGATCCGCGCACCCTGAGCGCACCATGAGCGCACCATGAGCGCACCATAAGTGCACCCTTCCGATTACGCGCTGAATGCTAATTGGCTGTCAAGTGGTTGTCAGCATTCGAAACTAGGAACTGTTGGCAGCCATTTTGTGCCTCGATAGAAGCGAGGCTGAAGAAGTCAGTGGAGCAAGTGTGCAAAACGTATAAAGGGGGCGGGGTAGAAATATCCTGATCCTCTAGACCTGTTTAGGGGACCCCCAGGGCTCACATTTTAAAAAAAAGGAATGTTTTTAAACCTGGCAGGTGCGCGCAAGGTGCGCGGATACTGCTGTAAAAAAAAAAAATATATATAATGGGGCGTCTTTTATAATTAGCCTCCGGGGGGGCAAATCCCAGGGGCAAATTTATAAAATTAATGGGGGGGCCCCCTAGCCTCGTGGACCGCCACCCCCAGGGCTATAAAATAAAGGGACCACCACCCCCCGGGGCTTTCTGTATTGTGGGAGGGGGCTGTATGGCCCTCCTCCTGGAGCCCTTGAGGGCCCTGGGGACCGGCACCCCCAGGGCCGGCTCCTGCAGTGTCCTGGGGTGCCTACCCCCGGGACACTGCTGTTTGCTATGAGAGGTCGGGAGTCTCGCAGTTCCCGCCCTCTCATAGCAAACTTGGTTTGGATTTTGAAAGAGAGAGAGGGGAAATATGTTCTCTCTCTCTTTCAAAATCCAAACCAGATTCCTTTTCCACACGGGGAGTTGCATGTTAGCAGCTCTCCATGTGGAAAAGCAATGCCGACTTCCAAACGCGTGGAAATCAGTGTTGGAGGCTCGGAGTTGCGTCCACATCCCTTTATTGTAGAGTAATGACGTAATCTACACGTGCCTGAAAATATACTGTAAATACGGTGCTCATGTAAATTGCTGATATAGTTTTGGGTTGATTTTGCGCAATCGCAAATGTGTCATTATATCTGTAAAGTTCCACAACATGGTCAACATGGAAGGTACGGGGTATCACTGACTCTATATTCATTAATAGTTCCATACATAAAAGATGGTGGACATGACGCATTTCTGCGATTATGAATGTTTGTTGTACATTAAGTGGAGTGTTGTAGCTGTAGTAATCCAGGGCTGTGAAAAGTTTAAGTTGCAGTTTTTGGCACATGAAAGGCAGATAATATATATACGTATGTGGTCATTCAGATATACTGTTGAACTTGGTGCTGGAAATCAGTGTTTGAGGCTCGGAGTTGCGTCCACATCCTGGTATTGTAGAGTAATGACGTAATCTACTCGTGCCTGAAAATTAACTGTAAATACGGTGCTCATGGAAATTGCTGATATAGTTTTGGGTTGATTTTGCGCTATATAAATATGCATAAAAAAAAGGAGGAATAGCCCACACTTACTGTCAGAGGTAAGATGTTTGTATACACTATTTATATCACAATATAATGTGGTGGGGCGCAGGAGCAGCATTTTGGTTTATGACTTCTGCTGTACAAAGGTAGGAGTACTACATGTGAAATAATACACAGAAGATTCTATCGTCAAGGGTTCATGAGTTGTGGTGCACTAAGGTAGGGTCGGTTTGTGTGGAACCTGCGATGATGTGTGGTTCAGGCAAACCGCACTGCTAAGAATGTCTATAGGCTACAAAATTTTGCCTTAATAAGGCCACATGGTGATTATTTATGGTGCACTGAGTTAGTGGTAGGTCTGGTAGTCAGCGTGTTGCCTACTGGACGGCATAATCTGTAAACACAATTGAAATAAAAGATGAAACATGTATGGAATACATTGTCGAAATGTGTATGTTTCAGGGACATTATAGTTCAAGTTGTGACCTGTGCTGTCCGCAGTGTAGACTGCCATTGAGTGTGCCTTTGCACTTGCAGCGTGAATTTTGATTTTCAACTAAACCTAGAACTGATATGAAATAAGTTTTTGAAGGAAGGCTACTAAAGGGATATTGTATAGGGTTTGATAGACATTTTATTTAGTTTGGTACTGCACTCTGCAAATAATGAATGAAGAGTCAGTTGAATTCTGCCTGAATACAGCCACGTGGCGAAGAATTATGGTGCACTGAGTTAGTAGTACCTTTGGGACTGAGCGTGTACGTAACCTGCGATGATGCATGGTCCGGACAGGTCGCACTGGGGGTAATGTTTTTTGACTACTGCATTTTCCCTTAATAAAGCCTCAGGTGATTATTTATGGTGTACTGGGTTAGTGGTACGTCTGGTGTTTAGCATGTGCTCACCCTGCGATGATGCGTGGTCTGAACGGGTTGCACTCAAAGCATTGAATGTTGCATACCGGATTGCATGTACTTTGAGGGGGAAAAAAAACCTACCATTGATGGTTATCGATTGTGAGTCCTACTGTTCGCAGTATACACCGGAGGCAGTCGTCAGGAAGGGCCCACAGCCATGTGGCATTGACTTGAGCTGTATAGAGTTAGTGGTAGATGTGGCTCTCAGCATCTATGTAGCCAGCTATGATGCGTGGTGTGGGCCAGCCGCACTGCGAGCAATGTTTTTTGCCTAGTGAATTCTGTCTTAATAAGGCCACAGGGAGATGACTTTTGGTGCAGTGAGTTAGTGGTACCTGAAGAACTCTGCGATGATTCGTGGTTCGGGCGGGTCTCACTGGTACAATGTCTCTTGCCTACTGGAATGCATCATGTACAATCGCCATTCCACCTGAATCGTGTGCACTCACAATGTAGATCGAAGGCAGTAATCATCACAAACATCAAGAAATTATTTTTGTCATATCCTTTAACAAAATCTGAGGACATAAAGTGCAATTATCTCTACCTTAAATAAATCAAGGCTAAATTTCATGCTGTCTGTAGTATAGATTCAAAGCTGAATTGAAGTTGTGAACCCTGCTGTCCGCACTGTAGATCGAAGGCAGTACTGAGCACAGATATGGACAAATGGTTTTTGTCTCTTATTTTAATAAAAGCTGAACACATACAGTACAATTGTCTCTGCATTAAATAAATCAAGGCTGAATTCCCTACTGTCCGTAGTGTAGATGCAAAGCTGAATTCAAGTTGTGAAACCTGCTGTCCGCAGTGTAGATCGAATGCAGTAGTTGGCACAGACATCGAGGAATGCTTTTTTGTCACATACTTTAATAAAATCTGAGGACATAGTATAATTGTCTGTACCTTAAATAAATCGAGACTGAATTCAATGTTGTCTGTAGTGCTTATCCGAAACTGGTATCAAGTTGTAAACTCTACTGCCCGCGCTGTAGATCGTAGGTAGTAGTCAGCACAGATATCGATGAATAATTTTTGTCACTTATTTTAACAAAGTCTGCGGACATAGAGTACAATTGTCTCTGCCTTACATAAATGAAGGTTAACTTCAATGCTGTCCGTAGTGTAGATCCAAAGCTGAATTTAAGTTGTGAACCCTGCTGTCCGCACTGTAGATGGAAGGCAGTAGTCGATACAAACATAAGTCTGCGGTGGTGTGGCGCTGAGTTCGCAGTGGGCCTGTATCGAGGAGGCACATGGTCATGGCGGTAGCCACATGACAGGGTGAGGACCTTCGCTGTGGTGGAGTCTCTTCTCTTTGCAGAAGTGAACCACGCCCAAGACGTAGCCTAATTATTTATAGTCTTACGCTGACGTTGTGTACGTTGGACCAGCCCACTCCGCTTCTGCTTCAATGGGGGGGAACACAGCTACATGACCAAAATATTCCCCAGTGTCTGAGATAATATGGTTGCGTCCACTATGCAGTACACTACACGTATCAATGGTATATCTACACACGGAAACGTTTTTGGTTTGTATAGTGAATTGTGTATAGCATTTCACCGGTAGTCTTGGCATTGTGTACATTATTGATGATGTGCGAGTTCTTTCCCTTATACATAGTTGATTGCCACATCTCTGAACATTGAGCTAGTGTGCTGTTGAGGGGATATATTATTTTGGGAAGGTTCGTTGTCCTGTTTTGCACTGCCTGTGTAGTAGTAGAAGGGGAGGGGTTAGGAGGGGTGGTTGTAGTGGTGGTGGCGCTGGGTATTGTGATTTTGTTTGGTGTTGGAAGTGTATAATTAGAACTTCTATCACATATTGCTCTTTAAATATGGGTGTGAGTTGGATATTGTTCACGCAGTACATAGTCGACGTCCTTACATTAGTTAAATGTTGATGTTAATTTGTTAGTGATAAGTGGAACTATTGCCTGTGTTTTTAGGTAGCATTGCAGATTTGGTTTCTTGTTGTAAATATGGGGAAGTTGTCAACATTATAATCAGGAATTGTCATTTAAAAAACCTTTAAAATTCACTGAAAAAACCATAGGTTTCAGGCAGGTTATTGTTAGGAATTATCATTTAAAAAACCTTAGAAATTCATTGAAAAAACAATAGGCTCAGGGGTGTTATAGGTAGCTGGACATTTCACTCATACAAAACCATTGAAATTCCTCCGTTATAGTTAGTTGTACTAACTGTAAATCTCGGGCCCGCAATCCATTGGTGATTATGTCACATATTACATCATTCATTCATGACATGGTCAGTGACATCACTGATGACATCTCAAATGACATCACTGATGACATCATCCACGTGACAATCAGATACACCTCCTCATACACTAGTATAACCTTTCATCACTCACTGAAAAATACATAGTATCAGATTTGAATCCATTGACACACCAATACAAGTATCTAAAAACCTACTCAGTGATTTATAGATCTACACATACATCTAATCAATTAGCTATAGATTCACTCATACATGCTGTCAATAATCAATAGAACACTATCAAATATACTTATACACCTATATTGATATTACACACCAGAACACATCCTATTCACTTATGAAGTCATCCTACTCACTTTTGGAAATAATGCATCATATTTACATTTACTCAGCTACACACTTATACTAATAGCAGTTCATTTATTTATATAGATAGTAACTGATACTTAGTGTGTTATGAAATCACTATTAGAAGTATACAGTTATCTATACAGTTTCTCTTGCAAATAATGAGTTTTATGTATAGTTATTTATATACAACGACTGTCATATACACTGCCTTTTATTTTTTCTACTTTGTTGGACACGAACCATTGAGAAATATATTTGCTCATCACCACACCCATAAAGATATTCACTCACCCAAACAAATATTATAACATGTAGTCTTAACGTCATACACCTACTGAATTAACTATTAACATATCTTTGGGCTGGCACAGATTCCCTACCGAACCACACACAGATTCACTCTCCCATAAAAATAATCAGTTAACTAACCAATAACTAATATAGACTTTCACGTAGGTAGTAACTGGTGCAGCAGTTTACACAACAACTGACAAAATAATACAAATATTCACACAGTTTAGTCACTATCCAATATATTTAGTGAGACACTACAAATTAGTTAAGTAAACAGTCAATCTCACTGCTACTAAATCCTCCATCAAGATAGGAATATATTCACTGATACTTAAATGCAGATTGCTATTTATATAATAATACATATTTAAATATCAAACCAAACCCCATTCACTGGATGATGTCATCTGTGATGTCATTTGAGATATCATCAGTGATGTCACTGACCATGTCATGAATGATGTAATATGTGACATCATCACCAGTGGATTGCGGGCGCAAGAGTTACAGTTAGTACAACTAACTGTAACGGAGGAATTTCAATGGTTTTGTATGAGTGAAATGTCCAGCTAACTATAACACCCCTGAAGCCTATGTTTTTTTCAATGAAATAACCCCCGCGAGTGTGGTGTGTTCAAGTAACACGGGAGCTGTCATGTCAGGAACGGTTCCACCACCGTTCGTTCCACACCCGCCATGAAGAGTGCACAGAGCAGTTTGGTGGAAATAGGAGCGGCGCAGTAGAACTGCATATGCTCAGCACCGCCACTGTATCAGCCGGAGGTTGGAGCCGTAACGGGAATCATACAGATTCACTGGATGTCGGATATATACCGCGCCGGTCCTCATCAATCCGGATGGTCAGCGGTAGGCGAGGGGGTGCTCGAATGGAGTTTACAAGCAACGTCACAGGACCCGGAGGAGGATTGCATCATGCAAGAAAATTCTAACACAGCATACAAGTTCCACAAGACACTGCGGCTAATGCACTGCCCATTGGGGGGCGTGTGATCTTGTTATAAGTGGACTTGTAGCTGCGGCCAATAGCCAAGTTCGTCTGTCCCTGAGGAAGAAGGCACGGACCTTTGAAACGCGTCGGATAAGCATTATAAAGCAACAAGACGAACCCTCAGTCTTCTGAATATTCTGGAGGCTTTTCCATGGACCTGAGCTATCTAGCACGACGCTGCAAATAAAAGCCTTTGAAATAACCCCCGCGAGTGTGGTGTGTTCAAGTAACACGGGAGCTGTCATGTCAGGAACGGTTCCACCACCGTTCGTTCCACACCCGCCATGAAGAGTGCACAGAGCAGTTTGGTGGAAATAGGAGCGGCGCAGTAGAACTGCATATGCTCAGCACCGCCACTGTATCAGCCGGAGGTTGGAGCCGTAACGGGAATCATACAGATTCACTGGATGTCGGATATATACCGCGCCGGTCCTCATCAATCCGGATGGTCAGCGGTAGGCGAGGGGGTGCTCGAATGGAGTTTACAAGCAACGTCACAGGACCCGGAGGAGGATTGCATCATGCAAGAAAATTCTAACACAGCATACAAGTTCCACAAGACACTGCGGCTAATGCACTGCCCATTGGGGGGCGTGTCATCTTGTTATAAGTGGACTTGTAGCTGCGGCCAATAGCCAAGTTCGTCTGTCCCTGAGGAAGAAGGCACGGACCTTTGAAACGCGTCGGATAAGCATTATAAAGCAACAAGACGAACCCTCAGTCTTCTGAATATTCTGGAGGCTTTTCCATGGACCTGAGCTATCTAGCACGACGCTGCAAATAAAAGCCTTTGAAATAACCCCCGCGAGTGTGGTGTGTTCAAGTAACACGGGAGCTGTCATGTCAGGAACGGTTCCACCACCGTTCGTTCCACACCCGCCATGAAGAGTGCACAGAGCAGTTTGGTGGAAATAGGAGCGGCGCAGTAGAACTGCATATGCTCAGCACCGCCACTGTATCAGCCGGAGGTTGGAGCCGTAACGGGAATCATACAGATTCACTGGATGTCGGATATATACCGCGCCGGTCCTCATCAATCCGGATGGTCAGCGGTAGGCGAGGGGGTGCTCGAATGGAGTTTACAAGCAACGTCACAGGACCCGGAGGAGGATTGCATCATGCAAGAAAATTCTAACACAGCATACAAGTTCCACAAGACACTGCGGCTAATGCACTGCCCATTGGGGGGCGTGTCATCTTGTTATAAGTGGACTTGTAGCTGCGGCCAATAGCCAAGTTCGTCTGTCCCTGAGGAAGAAGGCACGGACCTTTGAAACGCGTCGGATAAGCATTATAAAGCAACAAGACGAACCCTCAGTCTTCTGAATATTCTGGAGGCTTTTCCATGGACCTGAGCTATCTAGCACGACGCTGCAAATAAAAGCCTTTGAAATAACCCCCGCGAGTGTGGTGTGTTCAAGTAACACGGGAGCTGTCATATATATATATATATATATATATATATATATATATATATATATATATATATATATATATATATATATATATATATATTATACAGGCAGTTCAGCAGAGGGTCGGTTGAGCGGTAATGTCCCGGACCCCGCTAAGTGTCTTGTAGTTTTACCGGGACCCACCGCCTTGCCTAAGGGGCTATTTCCTGCTCACCTTGGGGTGGAATCATTGTGCTGCAACCATTCAAGTACAGTATTGTACTCATTGAGTGGCCACCCTTTACTAGAGACGGGGTCCCCTGCACCTCATGGGGGAAATTTTCTACTGTTCTTTTTTGTTCTGATGAAGTGCCGAGTGACCCTTTGCGAGACTAAGGCATGGAACATGTTGACCTCACTTTATTGATAGATTTTAGGTACATTGTGACTGAAGGATAGCACAATGTTTTTATTTAACCCTGGTACTCCTACCCCATAAAAAATAGTTTTGGGGTACTGGAGTCTATTTTAGACACATTTCACTTTTTACCAGAAACACATCTGCACTGTCCCCTCTCATGCATTCACCTAAACGGCATATTACGATCAAAAGATCTCTGACTAGGAGCCCCCGAGGCCCATCAGGCATTGCAGCCCCAGCCAAACGAGAAGCTCCCCATGATGAAGCATGACACCCCCACAGGTGTGTCAGGGCATTAAGATCTGATCTTCTAGACCCCTTGCGATGATATTGGCCAGCCACATGGCTTCACCGCCTTGTGACCCCTTTGCTTACGAGGAACTACTCCTACCCCTTTTTATTGTTTTTTAACTTCTTTTTCTGTTTTCTTGTGACTCGGTCCTTCTGAGTCACAAGATGGCTGCCAACACTTCCTGGTTTGGAGTGTTGGCAGCCAATCAGAGTGAAGCTCGTGCCCGGGAGGGTTCGCGAAGCCACCGCAGCCATAGATATAAAAACTTTCTGTTTCTAATTTCTCAGGAACTACTGAACGGATTTACACCATTTAAAAAAACTGCTCTTTCTGAACCAAGGGCTACCTTTTTGCTAAATTTGGTGTAATTCCGTTTAGCAGTTCGGGCTGTAGCTTTGTCTAAAGTTTCTTATGGAAATTAACATGGGGATAATGTGTTTTGGGACCCCCCTTTTTCCTCGGCCCCTGCTTGACGAATCACCCCGAAACTCTTAAGATAGGAGCGCCCCACTAGTTTTGAAGATGCCAAAGTTATTGGGAAAACAAAAAACGCTTTTCCTATGGAAACTAGGTCCTAACTATAACTACCTACTGGCGACCCCCAGTAGGTATTATACGCACACACATATATGTGGATATATTATTTTATGCTTAACATGTATTTAGGTGGCTGCATTATTTACATATAAATTATTTAATTTTATGCTTATGGATCTCTGTTTTATTTGATCTATCACAATATGTGATAAGTTATGTTTGTTATTATTTGACTATTTGCTCATGGGTCTCTGTTCTAATGTTATGTTATTTATCACAATTGGTACATATGATCATAACAATTGCCACTTTAGGTGCTTCACTACTGAAATATTGGGGAAAATATGAAATAAAAATTAAATTAACATTAATTAATTTAAAAGAAATCAGGTTCTTGTACATTAACACTTGAAGGTTTCTAACTATTTATTCATACAGGTACATATGGACCGTTATTTAATACAACTTTATATCTCTTTATTATTTCCCATATACATGTATAACTTTCTATGTAGGTTTGTATATGTATATATTTATTACTTTACTTCTACAGTAGGAAAAAAATAAAAATAAAAAAAGAACCTTCAACCCTCTCCAATCACTACTCTATGTCTCATCCTATACCTCTTTTAATATATCCTCTGCCCCCACTCTCTGACTTTTTCCAAACCTCATTGAATTATTATGACCTCACTAATAACCCTTTATAGATGATGGCGCAAAACGAGGTACATATTAATTTAATTAGCACATAAGTAACCTGCAATCTCTGATAGAGCAACTTTAGATTTAACTCATTGAGCTATTCTAAATTAGATTTATTTCACTTTCTAGAAAGGATAAAATAGCTTGAAATAAATATGTGTTATTATATTACATTATTTGTTTTACATATTGCTACAGTGTCCGAATGACAGCTGCAGTTGTGATTCACTCTTATTTAAGGTACAGGGACAGTATGGAATTTAATAACATTTATTATTTGTTTTTCGTAAATGTGAAAACATTTAAGTGTTAGTTCTACAGGGAGGCTGTTTCAAAATCGGTAGAATGAAGAGCCCTTGTTCGTTGATGTGCTCTGGCTCTTTCTTGCGGCTTTCATTAAGCGTGTCACGACCTTCTAGCAACTAACGTTGTCCATAATGGCAAAAAATATAGCTCCCCAGATGCAGATGGGATCCACACAAGGCTACTTACGATGCTGAGCACAGAGCTCCGTACTTAACCTTTTGAAAAATGTGTCAGGTCGTGCTGTGCCCCTGATGACTGTCTTAAGAAAACAGGATATGTATGGATTGTGTACCTGACAACTATTTTAAGAAAGCTTTGATGAAAACGTATTGGAAAGGGTTTAAGCAAAAGCTTAGGGTGCCCCATGACATCTATATTGCATTGCTTGAAAACTCCACACTCACAATGTGATGCTGAATCAGAAACCCAACATCAACATGTTTTTGATAGTAGAGGTGCCACTTATGCTTTGGGACATTGTGACACAAATTAAGATTTTCTGCAGCCTTGAAAGTGGTCCGAGGGTGTAGTCAATGCAAAGTAGGTGAGTAAGACTGAAGGCTGGGTGCGAAAGGTTTGGATGCACCATACCTGCTGCACATGGCCATGCAGACAGGGGCACCAATGCCCAGAGGGAGGTGTTCAAGACCATACCGAAGTCCTAGTTACATGACCCTAACTTCCTTTGATATGGCCAAAGGTGGGGGTGACTAGATGTTCAGTAAAAAAAGAAATGGGTTGGACAGTGGCATAGAAATAGAACTAAATGTTGGCACTACTGTGACCAGTACCAACATTTAGTCCTATATACAGGGCCGGACTGGCTACCGGGCAGTTCTGTGTGCTGCCGAGCAGGGGGATGCTTTCGTTGATGGGGACCTGTGTGTGCAAAACAAAATTTGTTTTGCTTTTTTTTTCAAAGCGTACGCAGGTCCCCATCAACGAAATACACGCATACCACGGAGAAATCATCCCCCTGCTCGGCAGCACACGTAACTGCCCGGTAGCCAGTCCGGCCCTGCCTATATATATCTATATATTTAGATTGCGGCCCCCGGGGGAAGTAAGGTCGGCAGACCAGTCTTCCCCTGGGGTTTTCGTGCACAGGAAGGACATAGGTGGGGAGTTAGGGTCAATGGGTGGGGTTAGGGGTGGGTTTAGGGGTAAGGTTTTTAGGGGGCAGGAGAGGAGGTTTCATCCTCTTCCAGCCCTCAGCGTCATGAGGGATGGGTTGGGAAATTTTCTGGGACCACCCTCCCACCCTACAAGTTCAATAGTAGGGAATTGGCGTTGCCCGGTAAGAGCGTGCCAGTTTAGGACAGGTTGTGGTAGGGGGCCAGCAGTACTTTGGAGGGGTGGGGAGTCTATGATGTGCATACTCACCCCTTCGGGGAGAGGGATACAGGTGCATGACAGGGGTGCGGGATGCAAGAGTGCGATGGCTGGAGATGCTGGAGGAGGTTGGAAGATAAATGAGGAACGAATGGAGTAAGGGCGGAGTTGCTGAGTGAAACGTGAGAGAGAATCAGGAGTGTGAATGAAGGGTGGATGAAAGTTCTGAGGTTTAGGGATTGTTATCAGTTATCGATGTTTTGTTTATATATTTGTGTTAACAACCTTGTCCTAATAAATGGCCTTTTACGCTAACGCTCTGCGTGGAATGGTTATTGCGCGAATATATCTATATATCGGTGCTCCTCAGTCACCTTTGCCCATGCACTCGCGGGTGGGTGCTTAGTTCGCGGGGTGTACCTACGTTTCAAATTACTAGTCCCAATGTCCATGTCTAATGCGCACCAAAATACAGCACTCTCTGGGGTGAGTTTAATCAATTTATTGCGTGAACTCTTGCAAAAACAGACCCGTTTCAGCTAACGCCTTCCTCTGTGTAATTGGGTGCGGCGGAAACAGACATATTTTAAATCATTCGTGACCCGGGCACGGGCATCAAAAAAGGACTAAAAAGAAGTAAACATCATCCACATATTGAAGTTGTATGCAAACTCTGGACATATCGCATTTGATTGCATAAATTCAATTTGCATAGACTCGATATTACATCATATAGATTCACATTTCAATGACCATTATTCATAGCGCCCTGAATGGGCTTGTAAACAATGTACCTCTTTAAAAACTAACATGTTTGAACAATAAAGCATCAATGTCGACATGGTTGATGGACTTAGCATAAATTGCCACTATCTTGGAATGGTGTCAAAGTCACAATCGAAAGTAAGTTCTTACAAAGATGATTACACCCTGTATAGGTAAATTGTATTTCTATATATAGAGCCCAAAATGGGGTAACCATTTCCTTTGGCAATGCCGTTTCACAAACCATGACCAAACTTAGTATTGTCCCATGAGTACCAACATTAATAGCATGCTGTATGCGCCTTCAACTCTAACATCTTGAAACAGTTCATTTCTGACTTAAATCAATGTGCCCGTTCGCCCCGTGTCCTCATCAATTGCAGGTAATGTACATTATGGCATGATAAGAAAACATGAATAAATTCGAACAATCAATCAACGTTATCAGACTAGAGTTCTCATTCCAAATGGAAGGATAGGCACTCTACTAAATATCAAAAGAGAAAAGAAAGAATGTATTGTGGAAACAAAGATAAAAATGAGAAAAAGAGAAAGAAAAGGAAGAAATTGAAGGGAAGAAAGAAGAAAGACAACAAAGAAGGAAAAGGATACTAGTTTCTATGCATTTCATCTGTACTACTCATGTTTCAGCCTTCCCCCAAATGAACTACTAATTACTCATTGCCATTCATTCCGTTAGGGGCCTTTGTTTGGAGATCAATGATGTATCTCGATTCAAGTCTTCTCAGACTTAGAATCCAATCTCCCCCCCACCTAGGGTTTGCTGGTATGTGACCTAGGCAAAAGAACTTAAGGAGATCCCTGTTGATGTCATGTTTGGCACTGAAATGCCTAGCTACCGGGTAGGTCACATCCTTGCTCTTAATAGCTCATGTGTGCTCCAAAATAAGTGTTTTCTTGGGGTGAATTGTACTCCCAATGTATTTCAGCCCACACGGTCAAACAAGACAATAGACAGTGTATGGTGTAGTATATGTCATAAACTTCTTACTCTGTTAAGATTTCTTTAGCCCTGGTACATAGTACGACTGTATTCTCTTGCATTTGCCTCAGGGAAAGAATCCATGTAATTCTTTCCCCAAACTTGTTAATTTTGCATCTGCAAAATGGCTACTTGTCAAATTATCTTTCAGTGATCTCGCTTTTTTTGAAAGTTAACATAGGTTTAGATGGTATGTCTTTACCTATGACCGGATCCATTCTCAAAGTACGCCAATTCTTGCGTAATATATTTCTTAGCTCTTCTGCATTAGCTGAAAAAATTGTAACCATTCTAAACTTTCCTGTATCTTTTTTTGTCCAGAGATTTGATCTTCAACAATTCTCCTCTGGACAAAGAATTTACTTTGTGTAGGGCATGTTTTAATGTCTGTTTGTTGTATCCCCGTGCTCTAAATCTGTTTATACTCTCATGGGCCGCATTTTGAAAATCCTTCTCTCTGATATTATTTCTCTTGATTCTCATCAGTTCACCATAAGGGATACAGCTGATAAGTCTACATGGATGGTTGCTGGAGACGTGCAAAATTGAATTGCCAGCAGTAGGTTTCCTATAGAGTCTAGTACATAACTTGTTTTCTGTTACGAAAACTATTAGGTCCAAGAAATTCACCGAAGTCGAACTCACCTCTCTGGTGAATTTCAAATTGACCTCAATGTTGTTAAGGACCTCCATGTATGTCTTCGCTGACTCTGAAGACCCCCTCCATATTAGAACGAGATCATCAATATATCTGTATGAGGCTACCACCCTAGTTGTCCATGTGCTTTTAGCATCCGACCAGGCCACCTGCTTGTCCCAACAGCCCACAAACAAGTTTGCATATCTGGGGGCGAAGCAGCTGTCCATGGCCGTGCTTGAAACCTGAAACCATAGCAAACAGCAGTGTCCCGGGGTGCCCACCCCCCGGACACTGCTGTTTGCTATGGCAGGACGAGAGCCGTGTGGCTCCCGTCCTGCCATAGCAAAAATCCTCCCGAGCACAAACCTCATTCCTATTGGCCATTTTGTGACTTGTTGAACCGAGTCACATCAAAAAGGTAAAAAAAGGATATAAATGTAGGAAAGGGGTCAGGGTAGACCACCCTGCTCCCCTAGGGCTGGTCAGACAAATAAACATGTTTTCTGTTTTTTCGCCGGAATTCACGCTGGTTGCGCAAATCCCGCTGAGAATGTTTTTGAAAAAATGAAGCGCAGTCTCCCGCAATTCGTTTTCTATAGGCCCCTGGGTGGGCGAGGTCCTTAGGGCAATGCTCAATTGAGCCCCTGCATCCACCTCCCTGAGGCTTATATAATGATGTGTGGGGGGGGCCCGCCCCCAGCAGCCCCAGGGACTGTCACCTTCCCAGGGCTTTTTAATTGAAATGTGTGGGGGGTGCTCCTGCCCTCCCCACAGTGCCTCCCCGGGGCATTTACATTTTTGTGCGGGGGGCCTCGCGGGCCCCCCAAGCCTTGGGGACCACCACCTCCCTGGGTCTTTGATTAATTATTTGGGGGATGCCTCGCAGTCCCTCCCAAGCCCTGGGAACCATCACCTCCCTGGGGCTTTGTTGATTATTGAGGGGGCCTCGCTGTCCCCCAAACCCCGGGGACTACCACCTCCCTGGGGCTTCAAACATGATGGGAGAGGGGCCACGTGGCCTCCCTCATGGAGCCCTTAGTGGCCCTGGGGACTGCCACCACCCCGGGCCAGCTCCTGCAATGTCCCGGGGTGCCCACCCTTGGGATATTGCTGTTTGCTATGGCAGGGTGGGAGCACGGCTCCCGCCCTGCCATAGCAAACACTGCTTTGCTTCTTGGAAGCAAGAGCAGGAAACATGCTCTTGCTTCCAAGAAACAAAGCATAATTGCTTTTGGGCAAGGGGAGCTGCATGTTAGCAGCTGGGACCACGGGGGCATTGGGGCTCCCCCGCGGTCCCCAGCAAGGAGGACAGGCCCCGGGGGATGGGGTCACCGGGGCCAAAATTGGGCCTGGGAAGGGGGGCAATGTGGCCCCCTTCTGTATAATTTAATTAAAAAAAATATTAAAAAAGAGGCAATGCCCCGGGGGATGGGGTCCCCGGGGCCATTATTAGCCTCAGGATGGGGGCCACGCGGTCCCCATCCTTATTTTTTTTTTTTAAATGCTGGCATTTAAAAAATGCCTGGGGGGATGAGATTCCCGGGGCGAATACCGAATAATGAAAGTGGGGTGTTTTTGTTTTCTTTCGAGTTTGGAGTCATAACCCCATAAATAAATAATTAAGTAGTATATAATGTAGAAGGTAGTGTTGTATTTGTGAAGTTGTTTTAAAGAGGTACTGTGATTGAAGTTAATGACAAGATTACAATTGATAGAGTTGTTAAAAATATATAAAATTAAAAATGATTAGTTACACTTGAAAAGTGTGTTGTCTCGTAGTACATTGGATTCATGCTTTTGCAAATTCACGTCGGGTGCGCGAACCCACCAAAAAGTTAAAAAATATGTATGTGTAAAAAAGCCCTTGTTTTCATTATGAGTTTGTTGTAGCTACATGTAAGTGTGGATGCACAGCTTTAGGTTGTTGAGAAAGCCTCTGTTTCCTTGATCTGTGAAGTGTACTCCATCACTTCTGTAGATGCAATCCATATCAAAACGTAGATTGTTGTTATAGATGGAGCCCATCCTATGGTCTCTGGGGTAAGAAGAAACAGCTTTATGGACATTTTTTCTAGCTTTCTCAATATGTGGACCGAATTGATATGCCCACTTCCATTTCTGTCCTTGGCATATATTAGAGTATATAAAGAGAGTTTGGGGTAAAAGCAATATCAATTGTGCAAAGGTGTCCTTCATTAGGAATTCTAGACTGACCACAGGCTATGTGCATAGGTCATTGCCACTACAATGCACAATCATGATGTCAGGTGGTTAGAGATGCAAAAATGTTTTAACCAAAGGCATCAATTGGTGCCACTTTAATCCTCTATGTGCAATCCATTTAATATCCACATTTTGCAAAGCTAGTTCTTTGTCAATACCTGTGCGTTCAGCATACCTTTTGTACCAGAAAACATAGCTGTGTCCAACAATCCATACTCTAAGCATCTTGAAGGGATGTCTGAAAGTAATGAAAAGATGTCTGTAGCTGAGGTAGTCAGTTGGTAGAATGAGAGGTATCTAAAATGGTGGACAAGATGCTGTTTTATAAAAAGTTGAGAATTGATTGGTTGTTTAAGAACATTGTACACTCAAAAATAGGATGCATGGTACTACCTTTTAAAGCATGTTCATTATTGGTTAGTAAAACATGTTTTAAAGGATAAGCTTATATTTTGTAAAAGTCAACCACACCTGCTGTTTGCATTTGTAGCCTTGTGTGCTGAACTTGAAAATATGGTGAACTTGTGACCTGTTTGTTCAGTTGAATGTTCTATGAACTGTTACTATGGAAACTGGCATTAAGCAGAATGGTTGAAACTTAACTGTGGGCTTAAAATGTGAAAATTACATGTAAGTGATATGTTATTAAAGTATAATTTCCCCAGTCAGTACTATCTTTAGAAGTGGTATGTTGTTAAAGAAAAGTGGTCTTTTTATTTGTAATATATTTTTGAACTCCTGTATGGCTTTGCAGCTCCATTGGGTTGGTGCAGGGTGGAGTCACGACTCTAAAAAATTCCAGAACCAGTTTGGGCACTTTTAGAACTCACTTGGTAAGGGTAATATGTCTAACCAATAGAAATGTGTTTTACAATTTGAAATGACGTAGGAAACAATGTGATTTGTTACTTTAATTTATTTGTGTGGCGAAAGAGAGGAAAAGTTTGCCATTACTGGTTTTCCCTTGTTAAGAGTAGAGCATTACATTGATCGTGTGCATAAGTAAATCTTTTTTGAGTTTTTGATATTTTTTTTATTCTATAAATCATGGAGGCACAATCCTTGTACTTATGTAATCACTCAGCCAGTAGTCATGCTGTTATGAGATCACCCAGGCACTACCTTTTCACTCCTTTATTCACTCAGGCGTTACCTCAGTTGTCCTGCAATCACTCAAGAAGTACGCATGCACTTATACAATCTCCCAGTCACTTCCTATGTAGTCATGTAAATCTCCATATATTACCCCTGTAGTCATGCAATCCCCCAGGGGTTACCTATGTACTCCTTTAATCCCCCAGACATTACCCCTGTGCTCAGGCAATCACCAATGCATTAGCTATACAGTACTTCAATCATCCTGGCACTATCCTTGCACTCTTTCAATTACGCAGGCAGTACTCTTATATTTATGTAGTAACTCAGCCAGTACTCATGCACTTATAAAATCACCAAGGCACTACCTTTGTACTCCTGCAATCACTCAGGCAGTACTGTAGTACTTCTGTAATCACCCTGTTTCTTCAGAATTAGTGAGCAAACATCTAAAGAAAGCTAAGGCTCCCTGTCCACCAGTCCTTCTTAAAGATCTTACAGAACTGGTAAGCCCGGTGCTTGCTTACATTTTCAATATGATGTTCTCCTCTGGCATTTTTCCTTCTTGCTGGAAGGAGACGTCTATTCTCCCTCTGTTAAAGAAGCCCATTTTGGATGCCACTAATACTCCTAATTACCATCCTATTGCCCGCCTACCCCTACCAGCAAAAATTGTGGACAAAATTATGAACATCCAATTTACTCAGTTTATTAATGAAAACGAACTGTTGGATCACTCCCAGTTCGGCTTTCGTAAGGAACATAGCACAGAAACAGCGCTTATTAAGGCCACGGAAGAACTCAGAGTGGTAATGGATGGAGGGGGAACAGCGGCATTAGTGCTCCTCGATCTATCTGCCGCGTTTGACACAGTGGATCACACTCTCTTGCAAAATCGGTTAAAACATCTGGGAGTTGATGGAATGGCTTTGGCCCTTCTATCATCCTTCCTTAAAGAGAGGAAATCTACGGTGTCTCTTGATGGCTTTAATTCTGAGCCTTACTATTTACCGTGTGGAGTACTGTAGGGCAGTTTGCTGAGTCCTTCCTTGTTCAATATCTATGTCTCCGAACTGGCCCCCTTGATTAGGAATTTTGGCTTTAAGCTGACGTCATATGCTGACAACACCCAGATAGTGGTAACTGCTCTTAAACATCAGAGCTCTCCTACTCTGCAGTTTCAAAACTGCATGATTGCAATCAACAATTGGATGAGCAGGCATTGCCTTAAACTGAACTCCAATAAAACGGAAGTTCTAGTATTTGTCAATTTGCAGCGTACCTGGAGGAATCTGTGGTGGTCAGCTGAGATGGGTTTACCTCCTAAACCTACGGTCAAAGCTAAAAATTTAGGGATGCTGATCGACAACAGACTCACTTTCTGTCAACAAACTAATGCTATTGTGTCAGCTTCCTACCTCCCTATAAAAAAAATAAGAAAGATACTCCCGTATATCCCGGTGAATTCTCAAAAAACAGTAGTCACGGCACTTGTGCAATCTAAATTGGACTACTGAAATGGGCTTTATTTAAATGCCCAGAAGCAATGTCTTAGGAAGCTCCAGGTAGTTCAAAACTCGGCGGCGCGTTTATTGCTGAATATTCCACGGCACAAACCGATCTCGAATGAGATCCGCAGGTTACATTGGCTCCCAGTGGCTCAGCGTGTTAAGTTGAAAAGAACTGTGCTTGGCATATAAGGCCTTGGCGCAGACAGGTCCTGCTTGTCTCCAAAAACTCTTTGTCTGGTATCAGGCTACCAGACAGCTCCGCTCGAAGGGGGGCAAGACTGCTGTCGGTCCCCAGAATCCAGACCTCTCATTGGGGTGGCCGTGGTTTTCACTACAGTACTTCAAGGTTGTGGAACGCTCTTCCACTAGAGATCAGGAGCACCAACTCACTTGTTGGTTTCAGGGGAAGCCTAAAAACATGGCTGTTCCAGGTGTAGGCGCACAGTTAGGTTATTTGGGTCCGTAGCGCCAAGGCACCATTTGGTATTCGTGCGCTCTTATAAATCTCATTAACATTAACATAACATTAACCCAGGCAGTACTCATGGACTTATAAAACCACCCACTCACTTCCTATGTACTCCTGTAATCCCTCAGATATCACCCCATCAGTCATGCAATCACCCAGGCACTAGTTTTGTCCTACCCCTGCAATCATGCAATCATGTAGGCTGTACCTATGCACTCATGTAATAACCCAGGCAATACCCTTGCAGCTGTAGATTTACCAAGGCCCTTCTGTTGCACTCATCTATTCACCTAGGCACTACTCAATGTATTTATTTATTTATAGATGACAACATTTGTATATAATTATTTTAATATTAACTTATTTTTGGAAAAATAATAAACTATTCTTTTTTTTTAGATATTCTCCATAATTGTTAAGAGATAATCAGTATGACACGAAAAGTTGAAAAGAAATGACAACAAAGAAAAAATAACTATTTGAATGAATGAAAAAAGCATTAATTAGATTATGTACAACATTTGACGTTGAAGAAAAAGTCTTCTTGTAAGTGAAAGAAATCATTTGTTAAAAGTCTTTTTAAAAATGTAATCAATTTTCAAAATGGGGAAAAGAGAAAGAAAAGTACTACAAGCAATCAGAAGGAAATGAAAAAATAACAAATGAATGCAAAATCAGGTTATGGGAAAACAATCCATGTTTAAAAAAGGATCAAAGAATATAAAGACATTAGGAAGAGAATGTATAAAAGTAGGGTACTACAAAATGTATTGAAAGATTGCAAAATATATAAAAGAAGATTAGCATTTTACAAGAAGAAACAACAAATTGAACCTGTAGTCGAAAAGGCTTTTGAATTGAAAACAAAATTGTTTATCTTAGTATTGAAGAGAATGAAAACATTGAATAAAACAATGCGCTTTATGATGGAGAAAAGTAAAAGAAAAATACTGATTAATAGAACTAACTTTGGGCAACTTTTTTCAGGTGAATGGAAGCTAGTGCAAAACCTTTTTGTAATGAAGAAAGCTATTTTAAACAAAAAACATTAGTTCATGCAGTTGATATCAGTGGTCATTGTTATGAGGTTTAAAACGGTTGTTCAATTGAAAAAGAAAAGATGATTCCTAGAAATGTGGAAGATGTATTAGCTGAAGTAGTTCAACGGAGACGTACACAAGCTCCAGTGTATAAGTGGGATTGTAGTAGTATTTGCAGTATACAATAGGAATCTATTGATATATTAAGACATTTCTTACAAGATTATGGTAAAAAAAGTGTTAAATGGAAGATTAAGATGTTGCAAGAACTAGATCCTTGTAAAGTGAGAAAATAGACTAACTTGTAGTGTCATTCTCTGTCTTGTCTTTCAAGAAAAGTGTGTCTAAGTACTTTTCATCATTTAAGAATGTTTGCAGTACATCACTCAGAAATATGGAAGTTAGTAAGAAGATTGTACTATGTGAGACATCCTGCATTATCCTTAAGTGAAATAAACACAGCTTGTTTGCATGGTTCAGTATTGGATGTAAAAAACGTTTCTGATGATATACAGTTTCGTTTCTTTGGTCCTCAAGAGGAGTGTACAGAAAGTGAAAGTTTGACAAATGTAGGTGTTGAAGAAGAGGTGGAAGAAAGTACTACTGAGAAGTTTGTTTACAATTACAAAGTTTAAGGTAGTTTCTTGTGAAAAACCAAACTTTGTATGGATTTTTTGTCGACGTCCTCACTATAGAAGTCAAACTAGGAATGTTGATGTGTATTTAAAAAATGAAAAGGAAAACAATGATAAGTGGGAATTGGTGCTTATTTGTTCGTGGTAGGTTGTTTTGAGTTGGGTAGTGATCAATATATTTGTAAATATTGTTACAATAAATTAGAAGAGAACAAAATGCCTGCTAGAGCTGTATATAATAACCTAGAGTTGATAGCTATTCCTCCAGAACTGGTAGATGTAAATATGTATGAGTCCAGTCTTATTCAATCTGTGCCCCCGCTATGGTTCGTATGGAGCCTAAAACAGGTAAGCTGCCACAAACAGATTTACAGAGATGTTTAAAAGGAAGAGTTGTGTATTTATCTTTAGATGTTAAGAAAAATATTGAAACTGTTGGCGTAGAGAGAGAAAGGAAAGTGAACCTGTAGTTATTCTAGTTAATGGTGTACCAACAAAGAGTCTGAAACTATGGCAAGAGTTAGAAGATGTCACTAAACTTCAAAAAGCTTCATTATACCTTATACAAAACAATATTTATTATAAAAATGTATATCTGGAAGAACAAGAAATATCTTTAGAAAATGATAGAGAAATTTCAACTGGCCAAATCGGAAAAGTGGACAACTCCAGTATTAAAGAAATGTCTGAACATTACAGTATACATCCTCTACATTCAAAATAAGTAATTGGAAACACTATTGAATTATTCCAAATGAAGAAGGCGAAGTGAACTCCCATGAGTGTTTGAGAAAGAGTTTAAAAGCTCGTTCTTTTCCACAGCTCTTCCCCACTGGAAAAGGTGGACGATATGATGTACAACCAGTAGAGATTCCAGCTTCAGAATATTGTACGACAAGATTGTACTCAGAAGATCCAAGATTTCGACAGTGTGTTCCATATTTATTTCATCTTCTGTTTGAAAGTGACTTGTCTGGACTTTCATATGTAGTGAAGCACATATTACAAACGGAAGTTCATCTTACACATGTTTCTGCAAAGGAATTTTTGGACAAAGTTCAGCAAAGAGACAATCATTTAGAATCTCAGTTAATTAATTTGATGGCGTGTCAACGTGATACTAATGACTATTGGTATTGTTGTCACGGAGAGTTTAAATGTATGTTAAGAAACTAGGAACCCCTATGTGGTTTGTTACGCTTAGCTGTGCTGAATATGCATGGGATGATTTACTTGAATTTCTACAAGAAGCAAATTCAAATGTAAAAAACATTGAATTGAAGACAGCTGGAGAACTGTGTTCTTTGGATCTTGTAAATGTGTGCAGATGTTTTAATCATAGGTTTCAAGATATGATGTATTTTTTCTGCAATAAAAAAAATCCACCTCTTGGAGAATTTATTGATTTCATTTGGAGAAAGGAATACCAAGCCAGAGGTGCTCCTCATATACACATGCTATTATGGATCAAGGATGCACCTACATTTGGAACCGATACTGTTTTGTCTTTCATTGAAGGCTATGTTACCTGTGCCATTCCAAAAAAAGGAGGAGAAAATAGCTTATGACAACAAGTTTTACGGTTTCAAAGCCATCGATGTGGAAAATATTGTTGATGGAAATACACATCAAAGGGACAATTTTATACAAAATGTCTTTTTGGATTCCACCGTCCAGTAATTGCAAAAGGAGGAGTCAATAGTTCCATGTCAGTAGTAAGACATACTATAGCTCGAAAATCTCAGAAGAATACTTACAACTTAAAAAGAAGGGAAGATTCAAAGTATATTCATGACTACAATCAAGTTATTTGGAAAATGTGGAATGCAAATTTAGTAATATATTGTACAGCTTTAGTTTGAAGATGCTTTCCCATCGAGAGATTGGATCCTACGAATGTTCGGATCGGTTGACTTCTGCAAGTTTATATTCAAAGTCAAGAGAAATCATTTGGGTAAGTCTAGGTCTTGCTGCAAGATGAAATCGAGTTTTGAAATATCTACAAGAAATTGAGTACTTAGCTTTGAATGAGCCGGAAAGTACAGATGTTGTTAAAACAAATATGTTGGATATGCACTATCCCAAAAGGAGTCTACATCTGGAAAACATATGTCTTTATGAAGTACTGCAACATTATAGTTTTAAGCAAAATGTTACAGAAAATATAAATGAAGAAAAATATGCACTAATTGGATGTGATGGATGTTTGGTGAAACATGCCAAAGGAAACCTTATTAATCACAGGAAGCTCAGTTGTGATACGCCAGATAAAAGGGATTTTTTCTATTTAACACTTCTGCAACTCTACAAACCTTGGCGTAGTAAAATGCAATTACTTGGAGATTTTGACTGCTATGAAGGTTCTTTTAATGCATGTAAAGATAACATTGCATTTATAATTTTTCCAAATTATCTACAAATGTTGAATGAAGAGATTGAACAAGAAACTACTATTGCAGCTGAAATAGCTAGAGACACTCCTCAAGATAGTCAAAGTTCTGCACTAAGTCAAGATTCACTAGGAGAACCAATTCTTGAAAATGAAGCAGCAATAGCCATGAGTGAAGTAGAAATGGCAATGAAACAAGCACAACAGGATATTATTGAGATGGGAAACTTGGAAGAAGGACTAAATATTAAACAAAAGGAAATATATGAGCAAGTGATACAACAGATACAGCATGGTTTACTGCATGAGAAAAAGAATGCCAATGCACATCATTTAAACCTATTCGAATGTATATCAGTGGGCAAGCTGGAACAGGAAAAGGTTTCTTAATTAAAGTTTTGACCAGTTTAAGTTCAAAATCATTTTATTATGTTGAAGGAATACAATAATGTAAAAGACAGAATACTAGCAAGCAGAAAAGAGTTACATATAAAGTATCAATGTAAAATGGATAGAGAGAAGAAACTTAATTAAAATACAGTCAGTTATAACATATACCAATAAGATAGCAATAATATATGGAATCTCGGTTTAGAAAGGAAACTTAGATGATCTACAGTAATTTACATTATAAAATACAATTTAGGATAAACTACATAATAACAACATAAGGGAAGTCATCATGGAGGTTTAAGTACTTCTTGTTGGCGAAGAGTATGCAACAGAGAACGTCTGGCGCTCATGTCAATGAACGTTGTGACAGGTGACCACAGATGTAAACGTTTCGTTGCCGTGTGTAATGGATATACAAATGACGTGTCCAGTCTGTGATTATAACAAACAGCATACCACCATACCTGATAAGATAAGTTAGTAAAATCTTTCCAATTTTTGGTGATTTGCCGAAAGGCCACTGCCAATATTAAATCTATGATCTGAACGTTAGAGGTACAACCTACCCAAATAGGGGATAAACTCCCTAAAAAGATATGTGGTATGGAGAGAGGGTGAGCAGAACTAAAGATGGCATTGATTTGAGACCACGCCTTTTCCCAAAAATCTTTAACCAATTTGCAGTAAAAAAAGCGTATGGCATAGGTCAGCACGTGGTGATGAGCATGACCAACAAGCATCAGGAAGATGAGAGAGTCGTGTATTAAGAATTAATGGAGAAAGTAAGAGCCTATTATATATAAAGAAAAGTGTCTGTGTGGTGTTTGCAGCCCTAGAGGATTTTCAAATTTTAAGCCATCTATCATCCCAAAGGTCCACATTTCAGGAAGATTCGAAATCTTTTTCCCGCAACATTTCTACTTTGTTTTTTTCTCTTGACTCAGATGAGGTATGAAGAAATGTATATATGATGGATGCCTTGGAATTGTTAATAATAAGGGATCTCAATTTATCACTATGAGGAGCGGGTGGTGTGGAGGGTATATAATGTGTACAAGCATCTTGAACAGCTTTCAATAAAAGAGAATATTTAGAACCGAGATTAGAGGGCAAGGTGAATAAGGTGCGGGCCTGTGTAAAGGATAAAGGTTGACCATTGTCATATAATTGATGCACCCAAATCAAGCCCCGTTGTCTCCAGGATTTCCAGAAAAGAGGTTTGTTATTAATCACAATATGTTTATTATGCCATAAAGGAAGGTTAAGAAAACAGGGTAAGGGAGTAGGCTGGAGTATTTTAGAAGTAAATCTATTTACAGGGGAAGATACATTACTTGACGATTAGAGAGAGACCCCTTGTGAACACCAGGGGAGTAGGGTACTTTAAACAGTAAAAAGAGGGTTTTTCCCTTGGCTAACACACTTATATTTACATGCACATATATTCATCCAAAATGATTTATATAGAGACACTGGATCCCATACACTACAATACATCGACATACAAATTATATAGTTAGAAAAATGTATTCTTGTAAAAAAGTCTTTGAGTTAAAAATATACACTTTAACATTTTTTTTCATAAGCACAGAAAATAATCACAATGCAACATATTACAGTTCATAAACACAATTATACACTTAAATGGTTAAAAACACAATGACTAGATTTTCACTAATTGTAAAAGGAGATCACATCAAAGGAGAGACATACAAAAGACATTAATAATTCGTCATAAAATATTACACATCTGAGAGCCTAACAATTTCAGAATCTAAGCCTGGGCCCGTTATTTTCTTGGCTACAGGATAAATTTGTTCTCTTGATTGGGTATAGGTGGCGCCGACGCGTTTCGATGGCTACCATTGATATTCTGCCATCTTTATCAAGACTACATAATCAGTCTCTCCTAGTTTCTTGGCACTGGATGGTTGCCATTGACAGGAATTTTCCTGCGAATAAACAATATTCTATCAGGATTTTGTACATAGAAATCACTTCACATTTCATAGATGCTTTATTTACATGTGCACTCAACTCATGAGAAAATCCTTCTACTAGGGGACAAACCCTCTTCGATCCTGTTTTCCTATGTACTATACATTCTTCCCCCAATCTTATATTCTCGGGTACTCTTTTAGAGTCACTTGTTACCCTATCTCTCTCCTTCTCTTGCTAACCGGAACCATACACTAGTGCATATACGCTACTTCTATGGTCCTAGGACTCTCATTTACTGTACTACTGTTATCCGCTCTGATGTTGTTCTGATTTGTTTCTGAGGTTGAGAGATTTCCCTTTCCTGACAGCTCTTTGATACCCCACTATATATATGGGGAACATATTATCTTTTCATATTCCACCATCCTATTTGGGATTTTTACTGCTATTTAATCTTTGGGCGTGGGTTTGACCTCTCCCATCCCAAGCATGTACCCCTTGCCCCCTTGAACATGCATAAGGGTGGTTGTTCCCAATACCTTGTTACATAGCAGTCTTAGTTTTAGGGAGTTTGTTTATGGTTTCAGGCTTCAGGCGTTTGTTCAATCTCTATGTTACATTCTATAAAGAAATTAAATCAATGCATACGTTCCCTAATTTGCTCCTCACGTTTATATATGAGTTGTTATGAGTCTATAAGAGTTACCTTTAAGTGGATATAGTTGTTCTTCGAATCTGCCTTATTCTTATCTCTTAGTTTTTATGCACCTTGTTTCCTGCAAGATATGTGTTTAAGGGTCAAATATCCTTCCCTGTTTTGGTTCGTTAAGTCTATACTTCCTTGCATTGTTTCCTTAGCATTTACCTTAATATCATGCGGCTCTTAGTTGGCATTTGTCTTGGCGGGCTCTATTACTTTACTTTGGGGTTGTCACCAGTTTTGTTGGGTCGCCCACAACTCATTACTGTAATATATAGTAAAATGGCGTTATTGTTTAAACCGGTTATTTATTAGAGGCATCCATTGCCTGAGATTTCTCCCGAGTTAATCCCCACCTCTTACTGTGTATACTAGGGCGAGACTCGAGTCAGGGAGTAGATTATCTGACAGCCTTCTTAAGCGTCTTTCTATCTGCTAAAACAAATAAGATACAAGGGACTATTAGTAAAAGTGTTTCCCCGCATATCTAAGGGAAGCCCATGGGTCAGGGTGGGGCAGTTTCCTTACCGGCGGCCTCCTGAGTCTAAGCGTTCGACTCCCTTCTGCTTTCCGTCGCGTCACTCCTTAAGACTGAATTCGCAGTCTCGGCAAAAAAGGTCAGTTCGTAATGTGCCAGGTGTTATTTAAACCAACTGGTTCGACCTGTCATTGGCTCATTCTAAAGCATGACAGCTGAATCTAATGAATCAACTCTGCGTTACTATTACCCGCGCTCGTTCGACGACGTGTATCTTAGCCAATGGTAGCCATCAAAACGCGTCCACGCCACCTATACCCAATCAAGAGAACAAATCTATCCTGTAGCCAAGAAAATAACGCGCACAGGCTTAGATTCTGAAATTGTTAGGCTCTCAGATGTGTAATATTTTATGACGAATTATTAATGTCTTTTGTATGTCTCTCCTTTGATGTGATCTCCTTTTACAATTAGTGAAAATTTAGTCATTGTGTTTTTAACCTTTTAAGTGTATGATTGTGTTTATGAACTGTAATATGTTGCATTGTGATTATTTTCTGTGCTTATGAATTTTTTTTTAAAGTGTATATTTTTAACTCAAAGACTTTTTTACAAGAATACATTTTTCTAACTATATAATTTGTATGTGGATGTATTGGAGTGTATGGGATCCAGTGTCTCTATATAAATCATTTAGGATGAATATATGTGCATGTAAATATAAGTGTGTTAGCCAAGGGAAAAACCCTCTTTTTACAGGGGAAGATACAGACTGTGGTTTACGTGTGAAAAATGGATATTCCTGAAATGAAAAAGGTGAAAGAAAAGATTGCTCAAGTGTAGTCCAGAGGGGGCGATAAACAGAAGATTCAGAAAGCCAGTTTGACGCTAGATGTAGTAAGAAGGATTTATGGTAAGTAGGAAAATCGGGGAAGTTTGTTCCACCTTCCGTTTTTGGACGAATTAATTTTAATATGGACATACGAGATTTTTTATTACTCCACAAGAAGGAAGATAAGACTGAATTAAGCTTTCTAAAATAGTTTGAAGGAATAGATACTGGAATATTAGAAATTGTGTATAAAACCATAGGAGAAAGCATCATTTTTATGGTGTCTATGTGACCCCACCAAGAAAAATATAAGGGATGCCATCTCGATGAGAGCCTTTGTATACAATCGTCTAAGCAGCGAGATATGATATGGAAGAAGTAAAATGTAAGCCTTAGTATTTAATATACTGAGGATTCCACGTGAAACCTGAAGTAGTAAATTCAACTTTGAAAGTATACTTGGTAAGGGGTAAGATCTCACATTTATTCTTGTTTAATTTGTAGCCAGAGACAGATGCAAATGAGTCAACTTCTTCTAAAAACGTGGGAAGGGAAGCCTGAGGTTGTGAAAGGAATAAAAGGACGTCATCAGCATGAGCCGCCATTTTAACAGTAGTATCTTTAAAAGTAAAGCTGAGAATGTTATCATTTTGATGAATCCGCAGCAAAAAAGGCTCCAGGGCAAGATTAAAGAGAAAAGGGGAAAAATGGCAGCCCTGTCTGACACCTCTGCCCAGACGAAAATAGGAAGAAACTGCATTATTTGCTGATATAGCTGCTCTTGGATGAGAATATAAAAGAGATATGAAAGCAGTGATTTTTGGGCCAAAGCCGAACCATTTTAGTGTGCTGAAGAGGTAAGGCCATTCAACTCTGTTGAATGCCTTTTCTGCGTCCAAGGCTATGGCTGCCAATGAATGGTTAGTGTGTGAGACTTTAGAAAGAATATCAGAAAACAAACAAGTGTTGTCTGTGATGAGTCGTCCCTTAACAAAACCAGATTGCTCGGTTCCTAACAAATTGGGTATATGAGATTCTGAACGTAAAGCCAAAGCCTTGGAGAATATTTTATAGTCAATATTTAACAGAGAAATGGAACGATAGTTTTTACAGAATTGGGGGTCCTTGCCTTCTTTAGGTATAATACAAACAGGGGAATCTGAAAAAGAGCCATGAGATTCACCAGATTGTAGAAAAGCGAGTACGAGGGCATACAGTTTAGGAATGAGTAAGTGCACAAAGTGGGTGAAAAATTCTACAGTGAAACCATCCGGGTCCGGTGCTTTGTCTTTTTTAAGCGTTTTTAAGGCAACAAGGAGTTCCTTTTGTGACAGGTCGGATACTAAAGGTGAGAGATATGGGCGTGCATTTGGAGTACACTGGATTTTGGAGAGGAAGTGGGTAATAGTTTGATCAGAGGAAGGAGTTTCAGAGGAATAGAGTGACTTGTAAATAAGGAGGAATTCATTTAAAATGTCTTCATCCTTGAATTTCAGCTGATGATTTTGATCAAAGATAGATTCTATATTAAGTTTATTTTGTTTAACCTTTAAGTAATTAGCTAATAGTTTTCCTGCTTTATTCTGACCACCATAATACTTTGCGCTAGATTTTAGTAGAAAGTTGAAAGCGTTATTGGTTGTGTCCTGATTAAATTGGAATTTAGTTTTTATAAGGTCAGATAAGCATTCCTTTGATTTGGAAGAATAATAGGAGTGTTCCAACTGTTTAATTTTGGTCAATAGGGCAGTAGTAGCTTGTTAGGCTTTTTTACGTTTTTTCGAGACAAAGTTGATAATGAAATCTCTAGCTGAGGCCCTAAAGGCGTCCCAAACGACATCAAAAGGTATGTCATCTGTTTGATTAAAAAGAAAATACTCATTAAAGAAAGAGTTAAAAGATGATGTGAATAGTGGATCTAAAAGCAAGGTGTTATTAAAGCGCCATTTGCGTGGAGCTGAAGGTGGCTGCAAAACATCAAGATGAATGATTACGGGAGCATGGTCTGATATTAAGATAGAACCAATATCTGCACCCACTAGTGATTGAGTAAGATTGTGAGAAAGAAAAAAGTAATCTAATCGCGACTGAGTGTGATGTACTGGTGAGTAAAAGGAGTATTCTCTGAGTGTGGGATTGCATAATCTCCAGGCGCCTATAAATTTGTGTTGTCTAAACATTTGTGTGAATGATTTGTGATATCTATGAGGGTCAAAGGGTGCTGAGGAATTCCGATCAATAAAGGGGTCAAAGATTTCATTACAGTCCCCTACAAGGATAAAATTATCATCATAGTGTTGCGTAACGTGTTGGGACAGGGAAGTCCAGAAGGAAGGGTCTCCAACTGTAGTTGCATAAATATTCAATAAAGAGAGTGAGACATTATCCACCAAATGCTTTACAAATACCCATCTACCTGTTTGATCTGCACAGTGTGAGAGTACCTTAATCAAAAGGGATTTTCTAAAAGAATAAGGACACCATTACGTTGGCCATCACCTGGGGAAAAAAGGACCTCACCTACCCAACCTCTCTTCAACTTTGCAGATTCATCAGCTGATAGATGAGATTCCTGTAGACATGCAATATATGTTCCTAGTTTAGTTAAATGAGTCAAAACCCTCTGCGGCTTAATAGGTGAAAGTAAACCTTTGACATTCCAAGATATAATTTTTAAAGGCATAAAATAAGACTATAGTAATGTAATAAATACCAAAGTAAGAAAAGTGTTGAGAACAAAAAACATTTCTGTCAATAAACCAACTGTATACATAGTGAAACGTTTGAAAAAAGATGAAGAAAAAGAAAAAGAGCAAGATGCAAGGAGTATACAATGTTTGAAAGTGTAGAAAGTGCGGAAAGAGAAAGAGAAATTGTGATATGAATAGAAGTGTAACTGAATAACATAGAATATGAAAAAGAGTAAAAAAGAAATGTAAAGGAAAGATGATAGTACAGAAGATAAAAAGGATAAATGAGAAGAAAAACTTACATAAATTCCAGACAATACGAGGGTGGGGGGGAGGGGGGGTGGGAGCACACACGGAACAATGACGTGTTCCAGACCCATGAGGAGAGACGAGAAAGGATAACAGTACCAACGGACTGTAGAAAAACATGGGGAAAGGAGGAAGACGCGAAGAACAACCTGTAAAAAGAAAAAAGAGGTTAAGTATGTATTAAGAACAATAGAAGTAAAAGTAGTGCCATGTTTACATAGGAATAATCTACGAACGAGGCAAAACATGAAATGTAAAGTAATGAGAAACGTATAACTATAACAATATTAAAACCAGCCCATGAGAAGCTCCATGGGTATACTTGTGACTACACCATAAGTAAGGTAAAATTCATGCAAGGAATGGAGGCAGAACAGAATCAAAAATTTGTACTTGGAGTTTGACAAAGAAGCGGTATCCATTGAATCAGCCTGAAAAGAATAAAGAAAACTCTTAAGTTTTAGTGGATCCTCATAAGTGGTAGTCTTGTTATTAATAGTCACTTTAAATAGGCATGGATGGAAGAGACCGTATCTCGCGCCCATTGATCGTAACTGAGGTCTCATTGCTAAGAACTCCTTGCGACGGTCTGCTGTTGATTTAGCATAATCCAGAGTGAAAAATAATGAGTTCCCCGACCAAGTAATTTATTCAATGCTCTGTCTGCAGATAGAATTTTTAATAATTCATTGTACTCAAGAAAATATAATATCACTCTTCTTGGCTTACTCGTTGAGGAAGCAGATGCTAGGTGTGATGATGAACCCAGTCGATGAGCTTTTTGGATGTTCAAGTTGGTACTTTCCGGAAGTTTGAGAAGTTTGGGAATAAAGGTCTTGAAGAAAGCAATTGTAACTGACCCTTCTGTCCCTTCTGGCAAGCCATAAATACGGAGATTATTTCTTCTATTTCTGTTTTCTAAATGTTCTATTTGTTTGTGTAAGGTTGATACCTGAGAGCATAAGGAGTAAATTTTAGAAGTAGAAGAATTCAAAGAGTCAACATTTCGTTCCAGAGTGGTGACACGATGTCCTACACATGACCATTTATTAGAAAGTTTCTGGAGTGTAGAGGTAGTTTCCTGGAGTGTAGAAGTGGTTTCTTCAACAAATGGGCGTAAAGCCCTAATTTCTTTTAACAATAAGTCGATAGTGACTGAGGAGACTTGTTTAGGAGGAGAGGGAGGATCCCTCTTCAGTCTTTTAGTTGATGCTTTAGTAGCACTAGAAGCCAGGTAGTCGCCGCTGATGACGCACATTTTGGCGAAGAATTAGCTGGGTCATCCATATCTAAGCACTGGTAGTGTGAACAAGTATGGAGTAAAAATCTGCGGAATGAACTGCAATGGAAAATCAATAGTGACGCCGCTTCCAGGTTGAGAGTCTAGAAAATGAGCTTCACAGCATAATAGAAAAACATGCAAGAAGGCATATAATTCGCGTATAACTAAGTAAAATCCTACAGTAGTGTAGTTATATGAATATACAAATAAACATGCAGCAAACAATCATGGAAAGAGGACTGTAAGAGGTCTGAATGAAACTAGGAGGAAACATACCTAAAAATATACCATAGAAAGCAATGGTGAGTAACATAAATATAATAGAAAACAGGCATTGTTTGTGCATACAATAAGCAACAATTAAGGCATCTGAGGCTAGTGATGCAGCAAGCAGGTTGGAAAAATAAGGGGGTCAAAAGTTCCAGAAGAAAGTAGTCAGCTCGTCTGCATGAGTTCAAAATACGTCACAACATGACAGTTGATGCATTCAGCAATTGTGGCATTTGCGAGGAGTTTATAAGGAATCAGAGTCCCGGCAGCACAAATAGCATCTATTTTGTGTTAAGGAGAGTTCAACAAAGTACCGCATTGGATGAAAGCTCTGTCAGCGGCATGGAGAGATATTAAGCAAAATGGCGGATGAAGGCTAAGGAGAGGTATGGCGCGCCAAAATTGTGTAGAAAGAACTGCGAGTGAAGAGCAAAGTGCACCCTGAAGAAAAAATACCTTCAATGTCCTGAAATACTTGCGAAATGGTCGAAGGGTGGGCAGAACTTAGGAAAATGAAGGCGCTGCGAGAAAGCCGGTCCCTCAGCAGTCCCCTCAAAATAGCGGTCGGGAGTTCAGTGGAGCCGCGCCAAAACTGAAACTTGTATTTAGCGAGTCACCTCGAGTCCCAGAACTTCAAAACAGTTCTCATGTAGCTCCCAGCTGGCTCATGTACCACATCCTCTGTTTTGGAGTCAATACATGAGGATTAGGCGCTGCGTTGGTCCGTCTCCACTCCCGTCTGCTCCGGGGAACTACGGAAATGCCGCCATCACCGCTGGGCGCAAGCTACGCTCCCCAAAGTTTTGAACAGTTATCTACACAAAACAACTGAATCACATATATCTTGTGTTGTAACCGCTCCAACTGGGCTAGCAGCACATACCATTAAAGGGATTACATTACATCGATTACTCATGCTACCAGTTGAACATGAAAATAATTAGGAATATCACAAGCTATCTAGAGAAGCTTGTTATGAAGTTTCAAGAGTACTCAAGAAAATGAAACTTCTACTTATTGATGAGGTGAGCATGGTGTCTAACTTCATGCTTGCCTTTGTACATTTAAGAATGCAATAGATTTTAAAAACAGATTATGATGTTCTATTTGGAGGAAAACAGGTCATTGTATTCAGCGACCTACTACAACTTACTCCTGTAAAAGGGCAACCTGTTTTTAAAACACTTGTCCATGAAAACACTAGGAAATGTCAACATTTGGTCTAATTTTGGATATAAAGAACTTATTAAGAATATGCGACAGGTAAGTGAGGAACATTATGGGTAAGGGTAAGTGGGCAGTGGCAGTGTCCCTACCTCTTCTCTGCTATGGCGCTCGCCAGTGCGTGGGTGATTGCAACCTGTGCGCTGTGCGCTTCATTTTGGTGTGTAACTTTTGACTTTTGACTTTACTTTTAAAACCACATTGTCCTGACCTGGCAGTGTTCCCAACGCTTCACTGCAGCGTTCGTCAGTGTGTGGGTGATTGCTACCTGTGCGCTGCGCGCTCTGCCGGGCGGGTGATATTTTGGACATTTAATTTTAAAATTGCATTTGTCCTGACCTGGCATAGCGGTGTGACAGCGCACACGAGCCTCACTGCGCTCTTGCTGATCCCGCCATTTGTAATCTGCTCGGCTGAGCTTCAATAGCTGGGAGACATTTTACCATCACTTAGCAACGGAGTGCTGGACTCGTCCCTCCCTCCCGCCTCGTTCTGACGCCGGTGACTAGCACCGCTCGAGCAGAGGGCGTGGAGGGTCCGAGCCAGCACTTCCGGAAGCTGCCTGCAGCGCTCTAGCTGTTGGGCGCTGGGGGGGATATAAGGCACTGGAGCCTGCTCCCTCGCGTGGTAAGTGGGCAGTGGCAGTGTCCCTACCGCTTCTCTGCTATAGCGCTCGCCAGTGCGTGGGTGATTGCAACCTGTGCGCTGTGCGCTTCATTTTGGTGTGTAACTTTTAACTTTTAACTTTACTTTTAAAACCACATTGTCCTGACCTGGCAGTGTTCCCAACGCTTCACTGCAGCGTTCGTCAGTGTGTGGGTGATTGCTACCTGTGCGCTGCGCGCTCTACCGGGCGGGTGATATTTTAAACATTTAATTTTAAAATTGCATTTGTCCTGACCTGGCATAGCGGTGTGACAGCGCGCACAAGCCTCACTGCGCTCTTGCTGATCCCGCCATTTGTAATCTGCTCGGCTGAGCTTCAATAGCTGGGAGACATTTTACCATCACTTAGCAACGGAGTGCTGGACTCGTCCCTCCCTCCCGCCTCGTTCTGACGCCGGTGACTAGCACCGTTCGAGCAGAGGGCGTGGAGGGTCCGAGCCAGCACTTCCGGAAGCTGCCTGCAGCGCTCTAGCTGTTGGGCGCTGGGGGGGATATAAGGCGGATGTGTTGCAGGCAGCGCAGCGGACGAGCGCAGCGGGCGCGACGAAGGCGCGCCGGAGTTGCGCCTGAGTTAAGCCCATCTGCGCCCGTCCGCGGCCGATTGCGGCCCAGGGCCAGAACCCCTGGTCCTCCTGCAGCACATATTCGTTGGAGTCGAGAGGAACTACTTCTCCTCCGCCATGGCCATCTGGCACCTTGCTTACATGGCATGGAGGCGGATAAGAGCGTGGATTGCAATTACTGCGGCTTCACCTTCTGCTCAGGGCAAACCAAAACTAGTGCCCACCATCCTTTGATGTGTGGTCTGTTGAATGTCCGCTCCTTGCGAAAGCACTGTGTCGACATCCATGACCTCCTTGCTGGAAAGCGATGGGACCTACTCTTCCTCACAGAGACATGGCTGGACTCGGATTCCATGCCAGAAATTATTGAGGCCATCCCAGAGGGTTACTGTCTTCAAAGATTAGACAGACTTAGAGGGAG
The DNA here is from genome assembly GCF_964261635.1 of Lissotriton helveticus. Classification (NCBI taxonomy): domain Eukaryota; kingdom Metazoa; phylum Chordata; class Amphibia; order Caudata; family Salamandridae; genus Lissotriton; species Lissotriton helveticus. The sequence goes on along the minus strand of NC_136057.1, from coordinate 765,147,893 downwards.
AGGTGGGGGTATCGCCATAGTGGCGAAACAGGAATACCAGTGCCAGCTGGAACGCACCACTATTGAAGGGAGTGAAGCAGGTGCCTTTTCCATTTCACTGAATGGCAAATCCACCTTAAGAGGCTTCCTGATTTACCGCCCACCGGGCTCCCCCACAGCTTTCATTGAGAAACTAGTGGAAGCAGTTACCGAAGCCGCTCTGAGCACTGATAGGTATCTAGTCTTAGGTGATTTGAACCTACATCTGGATACCCTAACAGATAAGACAGTTAACGATCTTTGTCTCACAATGGCTAATTTACAATTCGAGCAGAAGGTGCAGCATCCCACCCACAATCTGGGTCATCTTCTTGACCCAATCTTTGCAAATTGGAGTCAAGTGGAAGCATGCGCACCGGTCCCCATCCCATGGACAGACCACCACCTTATTCCCTTTACTATAGGGAGTCAAGAACCTGCTCCGACTGACCCTCCAGCCGATAAACACCCTAGGCGGAGATGGGCAGCATTCTCCCAATCCGCATTCAATCTGGCTTTAACTGCCAAAGGTCATCCAGGCGGAATAGGTGTGGTAGACATCAACTCCAACCTAGACCAACGTATTACAGAGGCCTTGGATCTGGTTGCTCCACTTGGTGCGGCCAAATTGGGGGGCCGAGCAAAAAGATCTGCTCTCTGGTTCAATGCTGATATGCAAGTGGCAAAAGCAGCGTGCAAAAAGGCTGAAAGACAATGGAGAGTAGCATATTCCGCCTCCGCTAAAGTAGAGTATACTAACTGTAGGCGTAGCTACCATAAACTGCTACGGAAGGGCAAAACGGCGTACTTCTGCGCTAGGATTGAAGGAGCTGAGCAGTCCACTAAAGAGCTCTTTTCAATCTACAAGTCCATCACCATAGGCAAGTCTGCTGCATGCCCCTCGAAACTCTGCACGGTGGAGGGCTGTGACCGTGTTGCAGAGTTTTTCACTAACAAGGTCACTCACCTCTACAATTCCTTTCCTCGGCAGGCACTAAACGCTCCCACATGGGGGAAGGGTGTCAAAACGATGGGAGTACGACAGCTTACCTCTTTTTGCACCCCGCCCACAGAAGAGCTAATCCGTATCTGCGGGTCAATTAAATCTGGCTCTCCAAGAGACCCGACGACCCCTAGTCGGCTTAAGGGTAGCTTGCAGGTGCTTGAACCTTATGTTCGCAATCTACTCGATTCCTCTTTTTTGTCCCAGAGTGTCCCCAAGGCTTGGAAGCGGGCAGTTGTACTCCCCCTGCAAAAAAAGGCCAATGTGAATTTCGAGAAATTCGACAATCTCCGCCCCATCTCTCTTTTGCCTTACATGGCTAAAATAGAGGAGAAAATTGCTAACACTCAATTGATGCAGTTCGTGGAGGAGGCATCGCTACTCCACGACTCGCAATTTGGCTTCCGTCCCCGCCACTCAACGGAATCTGCACTTCTTGCGGCGGTGGAGGCACTCCGACAGGGTGTGGATGAGGGCCAGACTATGGCGCTGATCCTACTCGACTTAAGTGCAGCATTCGACACTGTAGCACATACCATCTTGCTACAGTGTCTGAGTGAAGGTGGGGTCACAGGCGCTGCGCTTGGCTGGATCAAGTCCTTCCTGTCTGACAGGTGCTTCCAAGTCAGGATGGGGGAATGCTATTCGAGGGAGATCGAGTTGGGCCAGGGCGTACCACAGGGTTCGTCCCTGAGCCCGACCTTATTCAATATCTACGTCTCCCCTTTAGCAGCCATCGCGGAGGGCCACGGTCTCCACCTGGTGTCTTACGCCGACGACACGCAGTTGGTCGTCTCCCTGTCTCGTTCCCCCGGCCTTGCGGCGGACATCTTCAGGAACTGCATGCAAGATCTCGCAGCCTGGATGTCCGCACACTGTTTAAAACTGAACGGTAGCAAGACCGAGGTGATCGTGGTGGGGGGCGGGCCCTCTGCGTGGTCGCCTGCGTGGTGGCCACCCTGCTTAGGTGAGGCCCCCACTCCCAGTCTGGAGGCCAAGAATCTTGGCATGTGGCTTGACAAGGACCTTGCCTTTGGCCCGCAGGTTGGCCGGGTGACGGGGGTGTGTTTCGGTGTCCTGAGAACTTTGAGGAAGGTTTTAGATCTGCTTCCCATTTCGGCTCGTAGGACGCTGGTGCACGCCCTGGTCACCTCGCGCTTAGACTACGGGAACCTGCTCTATCTGGGGGCTTCAGGCAAGGTCATGGGTCGCCTCCAGGTGCTCCAAAATGCCGCAGCACGGCTCGTGCTTAGACTCCCGAGAAGGTCACCTTCTAAACCCGCTCTCCAAGCCCTCCATTGGCTCCCGATGGAGAAGAGAGTTGAGTTTAAGGCCCTCTCAACGTGCCATCGCATTCTGAGCGGCAAAGCCCCTGTGCCGCTCCAGAGTTTGGTGTCCCACTATGAGCCTACCCGCAATTTACGGTCCTCACAGACGGGACTACTGGTGGTGCCCAGAGTTAGGAAGGCACGGATGGGGGGGAGATCTTTCAGATACCTTGCTCCCAAATGCTGGAATGTCTTGCCCCCAGACCTGCGTCTTGAGCGATCAGAGGCCCTGTTCAGGAAAAAATTAAAAACTCACCTTTTTAGCAGGTAACTCCTGGGGGAGGGTGGGATGGCAACTGCTCACTTACCATAGCGCGGGGACACGCCCTGGGGCATCACCAGGCGCTTTATAAATGTCCAAATAAATAAATAAATAAATATGGAAACATTCTTCAAGATATTAGAATTGGTGTTTTGACTAAAGATGGTAAAGAAGCTTTACAAAGTCGGCTTTTAACAAACTTGTTTGCAAATGAAAACATGGCACCTGAAATATTGTACAAAAAAATTGGAGAAAAGAAGTCTATATTTTGCCTTATGCTTACACTGCACAAGTGTTCTACGTTCAATCAAGAACCAATATTGAAAATGGAAGCTATTGATAAAATTGAACACAAAGGAGTTACTATTCTTCTCTCAGAGAAATTACAGTCAAAAATGGATTCTTTGGAAAGGTCACTGTTTAATACTGCAGGTTTAGAAAAGACTTTATATATGTGAAAATTGTCGGGTCATTTTACATCATTATTTGAATGTAGAAGAAGGTTTAGTAAATGGAGCAATGGGAAAAGTTGTTGATTGCCACATTTTCAGAACAGAGGTGGAATTGAATTTTTGAAGATTAAATTTGGTCAGTTTGAAGAGGTAAAGCATATTGGACGTTGTGCTGTTCATTTTTGGCTTGTAAAAGACTTGTTTGTTCATAGAAAACAGTTTCCTCTGTCTTTAGCATATATTGTAATCATTCAAGAATCTCAAGGTTTAAGTGTAGACAGTGCTTTGGTAAATATTGGAAGTACAGTGTTTAAAGAGGGCATGGCATACCTTGCATTGTCTCGAGTGGGAACATTATCTGGTTTGTATTTAATTGATTTTATTGAGAAAAAGGTTAGCGCTGATGCAAATTGTGTAAGAGAGTATAATCAGCTAAGATCTGTATGCTACTAACTTAGGTGAATATCCTGTATATGAAACATGAGTAGTGTGTACAAAATGAAAATATGACAAGCATTCTAGTGAGGTTAAAAAAAGAAAACAATTCAAGAGAATGATGAAGCTGCAAAGAAAATGAAAATGGACACTGTTGATGATATTGCAGGATACATGTTAGAAAATAGTTCAGGTATCAACTGCTATGCTAATGTAATTGTGAATGTTGTGTTTTATCTAGAAGATCTTCATCATGAAATTATGGAAAATCAAGAAAAACGATTCTGTTCTTTATTACATTATATTTTATAAAAGTTGGCAGTTGAGAGAACTAAAATCATACTGCTTCTGGCATACGGCATCTTTTGGATATATATACTGGTTCTTCGCAATTTACACTTAATGTACAACAAGATGCACAATAATTTCTTATGTTTATGATTGCAGTATTGGAAGATGAAGGAATAGAAATTTAACATTTGTTTGGATTAAGTGACAGATGGGATGATTGACGTCATGTCAAGGTTGGGCATCGAAGAAGAGGGTTGTGGGAACGTGGGGTATATATCCCAACAAGATGTTCGAAGTTGATAGTAGAGCAATATGTTCAGTGGGCCGGAGTCGGTCAAAAAAATGGTAGTTTATAGTTATAGCTATAGTTGGAGTAGAGGTCAGATAAGGTGGTCAAACCCATATCAGCTGCATGCTTGCCATTCCAGCCGAGTGCAGCAAGGGGAATGCTGGGTGGTTTGCGACAGGCATGGCACCAGCGGAGAGCAAGCCCGAGCCAGAGAATTTCGAAGACCGTCCCAGGTCCAGCGCAGGGTCTCCACCTTGTCAATTTCTCCACAGGGTGGCCTGGCAGGGTCAAAGATAGCAGTCTGTTGGGGTTAGGGGTGATGCCAAGTCAGTCTCAACCGCCACGTGAGGCTGAAAGGGTGTCTGGTGCAACCAAAAGTATAGGAAGCAGGCTTGGGCACTGAGGACATATAATTTAAAATCCGGGGCACCCATTCCGCCACACGTAAAAGGGAGCGTGAGGATATCGTACGCGATCCTAGGCTGACGTCCTGCCCAGACAAGAGAGATGATGAGGGAACAGAGAGTACAAAAAAAGTGGGCTGTGAGAAGAACAGATATATTCAAAAACAAATATAAAAATGTCGGGAGCACTACCATCTTGGCAATGGCGATACGTCCCGCCAAGGATAGGGATAGGTGCTGCCAAAGAGAAATCTTGGTCTCAAGCCAGTCAACCGCCCGTCCCAAATTGGCTTTCCAAAGTTCGTCAACGTCCCTACTGAGCCTAACGCCCAGATATCTGGTGGGCCCAAGGCCCACAGGGAGGGGTAATCTGGGGTAAATGGGACAGTGGCATCCGTCAAAGGGAAGAGAATGGACTTGCTCCGATTCCCCTAAATGCCAGACAAACATCCGAAACGCACCAGCTCACGGACCATGGGGCCAAGGTTTTCTTGAGGGTGACGGACATAGTGCGTGACATGTCTGCATACATGGAGACAACCAGAGCACGGGCTGCAAATCCCAAGCCCCTCTGTGAGTGATGTTGCCTGAGCCGGCCGGAAAGGGGTTCCATGGCCACGGCAAAAAGCATGGGTGAGAGTGGGCACCCCTTCCTAGTTCCTCTCGAGACACAAATGGGGTCAGAAATGTGACTATTCATTCGAAGGCCAGCCACTGGGAGAGTGTAAAGGAGTTGACATTTGTGCAGAAAAACCGGGCTAAAGCCAAGACGGGGTAGGAGATAAAAAAGGAAGGGCCATTCAAGAGTATCGAAGGCCTTGGTGGCATCCAAAAGAGCCGCCACGGCAAGTAGAGCAGGGTTGATCTGATGAAGTACAGCAAAGATTGTGCTGAGGTTATGCGACGTTGTGCGTCCGGGTCTAAAGCTGGACTGGTCTGGGCGGGCAATCATGGGCATGAGGGGCAGGAGGCGGGAAGCCAACAGTTTGGCGAACATTTTATTGTCAGTGTTGATGAGGGATAAGGGGCGATAGGAGTCTAAAAGATCTGGGGATTTGTCTGGTTTCAAGAGAAGAGTTGATTTTGGAAAAGGGGGGGTGGTGATGGACAGAGTTTCTGAATGATGCAGAATACTCTTACCAAGTCAATAGATCATGGTTTTAATCCATCACCGTTTTTTAGCTCACTGCACCATCCCAGCTCAGAACCTGGCTATATGCAAATTAGTCTGTTCCTGTCCCAGTGCATGATGGGAACAGGGCAAACCAAACTACCAAGCCAATTCTTATACTGGGAAGGAAACAAGCTTCCGGGGACCGGTTTCTGGCATCAGAGCCTTCTTCGGCCCGGCTTGCTTGAATCCTGATGGTGCAATGAGCAAGGGACTCACGTCTGAGTATACCCTCCCACACATAGTGTGGATAAAACCGATTTTGGAAAAGGGGGGTGGTGATGGACAGAGTTTCTGAATGATGCAGAATACTCTTACCAAGTCAATAGATCATGGTTTTAATCCATCACTGTTTTTTAGCTCACTGCACCATCCCAGCTCAGAACCTGGCTATATGCAAATTAGTCTGTTCCTGTCCCAGTGCATGATGGGAACAGGGCAAACCAAACTACCAAGCCAATTCTTATACTGGGTAGGAAACAAGCTTCCGGGGACCGGTTTCTGGCATCACAGCCTTCTTTGTCCCGGCTTGCTTGAATCCTGATGGTGCAATGAGCAAGGGACTCACGTCTGAGTATACCCTCCCACACATAGTGTGGATAAAACCGATTTTTGAAAAGGGGGGTGGTGATGGACAGAGTTTCTGAATGATTCAGAATACTCTTACCAAGTCAATAGATCATGGTTTTAATCCATCACAGTTTTTTAGCTCACTGCACCATCCCAGCTCAGAACCTGGCTATATGCAAATTAGTCTGTTCCTGTCCCAGTGCATGATGGGAACAGGGCAAACCAAACTACCAAGCCAATTCTTATACTGGGAAGGAAACAAGCTTCCGGGGACCGGTTTCTGGCATCACAGCCTTCTTCGGCCCGGCTTGCTTGAATCCTGATGGTGCAATGAGCAAGGGACTCACGTCTGAGTATACCCTCCCACACATAGTGTGGATAAAACCGATTTTGGAAAAGGGGGGTGGCGATGGACAGAGTTTCTGAATGATGCAGAATACTCTTACCAAGTCAATAGATCATGGTTTTAATCCATCACCGTTTTTTAGCTCACTGCACCATCCCAGCTCAGAACCTGGCTATATGCAAATTAGTCTGTTCCTGTCCCAGTGCATGATGGGAACAGGGCAAACCAACCTACCAAGCCAATTCTTATACTGGGAAGGAAACAAGCTTCTGGGGACCGGTTTCTGGCATCACAGCCTTCTTCGGCCCGGCTTGCTTGAATCCTGATGGTGCAATGAGCAAGGGACTCACGTCTGAGTATACCCTCCCACACATAGTGAGAGTGGGCACCCCTTCCCAGTTCCTCTCGAGACACAAATGGGGTCAGAAATGTGACTATTCATTCGAAGGCCAGCCACTGGGAGAGTGTAAAGGAGTTGACATTTGTGCAGAAAAACCGGGCTAAAGCCAAGACGAGGTAGGAGATAAAAAAGGAAGGGCCATTCAAGAGTATCGAAGGCCTTGGTGGCATCCAAAAGAGCCGCCACGGCAAGTAGAGCAGGGTTGATCTGATGAAGTACAGCAAAGATTGTACTGAGGTTATGCGACGTTGCGCGTCCGGGTCTAAAGCTGGACTGGTCTGGGCGGGCAATCATGGGCATGAGGGGCAGGAGGCGGGAAGCCAACAGTTTGGCGATCATTTTATTGTCAGTGTTGATGAGGGATAAGGGGCGATAGGAGTCTAAAAGATCTGGGGATTTGTCTGGTTTCAAGAGAAGAGTTCACATGGCCTCACGGAGCGAAGGGGGAAAGCAGCTAGACTCCAAGGGATCATTGTACATAGCTGCAAGATGCGGGATGAGAAGGGGTGCATATGTTTTATAGAAAGAAGCGGGCAGACCATTGGAGCCGGGAGCCTTATCCTCGGGCAGACTGTTGATGGCACTACCCCTGCACTCATGCAATTATGCAGGCATTAACCATGTACTCCTTCAATCACTCAGGCAGTATCCATGCACTCCTCCAATCACCCAGGCATTACCCCTGCACTCATGCAATCACCCAGGCATTACCTATGCACTCCTCCAATCACTGAGACATTACCCCTGCACTCATGCAATCATTCATGCATTACCTATGCACTCTTTCAATCACTCAGGCAGTATCCATGCACTCCTCCAGTCACCCAGACATTACCCCTGCATTCATGGAATCATCCAGGCATTACCTATGCACTCTTTAAATCACTCAGGTAGTACGCATGCACTCCTCCAATCACCCAGACATTACTCCTGCACTCATGGAATCACCCAGGCAAGACCCATGCACTTCTTCAATCACTCAGGCAGTACCCATGCACTCCTCCAATCACCCAGGCACTAGCCATGCACTTATGCCATCACCCAGGAATTAACCATGTACCTCTTCGATCATTCAGGCAGTACCCATTCACTCCTTGAATCCCTGAGACATTTTCCCTGCACTCATGCAATCATCCAGACATTACCTATGCACTCCTTCAAACACTCAAGCAGTGCCATGCACTCATCCAATCACCCAGGCACTACCCATGCAGTTATGCAATCACCCAGGCATTACCTATGCACTCTTTCAATCACTGAGGCAGTACCCATGCACTCCTCCAATCACCCAGACATTACTCCTACACTCATGGAATCACCCAGGCACTACCCATGCACTCTTCCAATTACCCAGGTACTACCTATGCACTTATGGAATCACCCAAGCATTAAAGATGCACTCCTTCAATCACAAAGGCAGTACCCATGCACTCCTCCAATCACCCAGACATTACCCCGGCACTCATGCAATCACACAGGCATTACCTTTATACTCCTTCAATCACTCAGGCAGTACCCATGCACTCCGCCAATCACTCAGGCAGTACCCCTGCACTCATGCAATCATCCAGGCATTACCTATGCACTCCTTCAATCACTCAGGAAGTCCCCACGCACTCCTCCAATCACCCAGGCACTACCCATGCACTCATACAATCACCCAGGCATTACCCATTCATTCCTTCAATCACTCAGGCAGTACACATGCACTCATGCAATCACCCAGGCAGTACCCATGCACTCTTAAAATAACCCAGGCACTACCCATGCACTTATGGAGTCACCCAGGCATTACCCATGCACTCCTTCCATCCTCCTCCTTCCATCACTACCAGTGCATGATTAATATGCTCTGGCTGCTAGCTCTATGATTTCAACTGTATTTCGTTTCTTGCCAATGACATCCTTAACATTGTGCTTTTAATAACCGCGCCGTGTTTTAATTTACCTGCTCAATACTGTAGCTCGTAGTTTGCTCACTTGTTGCCTCTCCTTGCCTTGTGCCCCGTTCCACCGTGGGTGTTCCCGTTTCGTGGAGGGCGCGTTTGGCAAACAGCTGGTCTCGCTCCCATTGGCTGATCTTGGTCAGGTGGGACGCCAGACTTGGGGACGGATACATTTCAGGGGATGATGTTATCCGCGGACGCGCACAGCCGGCGTGCGCCGAAGTTGTGCCAAAGTTAAGCCCGTCTGCGCCCGTCTGCGCTGAGGACGCACAAGGGGCCAGGCGGGCTGGCCCACGCTACATACTCCCAGCAAACTGTGAGTTATACACCCATTCCACACTTCTCTCACTTAGACCTCTGCTCAGGACTTGTCACTTTACCTCATCCCCTGAAAATCTTATTGAAATTCAATGTTGTAATGGCGTTGCAAGACCTACACGCTCCCGATACCACTTCAAAAATCAGGCTAAACATAGGAGTACACTGCCCGAATCCACCTTCCTAAATGAGCCTGGCCTGCTCATAAATGCTAGGTCTCTAGTTCGAAATAATGTGGCATTCAGAGATTTTGTCGCCCAAAAAAAAGCCTCTCTGGGTCTTTATCACTGAAACTTGGTGCTCTGATTCTTCTGGCCCAGATCTGGTTGAGGCACTCCCCGAAGGCTATACTTTATCCAGGACGGACAGGATTGGGCGTAGGGGGGTGGGCTGCGAATCCTTTTTAGAGATACTTTGACATGTCGTACCGAGTCTCTTCCTTTGCCCTCGGATAAATTCGAAGCTTTGCATTTTACCTTAAATTTCCCTCCCTCAGCTTCCTTCTCTGGTATTCTCTGTTACAGACCTCCCGGTCCAAGAACTACTTTTCCCCAGGATATCCTTAAACTTATAGAGCCTTTTGTTGACAAGCCCTACTTAAGTATCTTGGGCGATTTTAACTTTCATCTATAGTCTACAGATGACAAGGACACGATGGCACTAATTGATGGTTTAGCCGCATGTGGGCTTGACCAATTGGTCGTGGACTCTACGCACTCTGCTGGCCACACGTTGGACGGCATCTTCCCTAATGATGCCAGAATCATGGCTGGTACACCCATCCCTCTTTCCAGTCCGACCATCTGGCAGTTCCCTTGTACTGTAAAACTAATCCTATCCTACTTAACAAACCTAAGAGCAACGTGTGGGAGACTAGAAGGAATTATAGAGAGATTAACAATGATACTCTAGCACCCTTTATGGATGCTCTTAGTTATCTCTCTCCATCTGATCCCAACGTGGCTGCCTCCAACCTCTCCAATGTCCTTGCCGGCGCTATAGACACCCTCGCTCCGGCTAAACGGCACTATTCAGCCCGAAAGAGTCCTTCTCAGCCCTGGTTTTCTGACCGCTTAAGATCGCTGCGCCAGAAGTGTAGGAAACAGGAGCGGTCCTGGCATGCCCACCCTGACCCACGTGGAAAAGCCCTTCATAAAGCTTTACTTAGAGACTATAAGAAAGCCATCATTGAAGAAAAAAGGAGCCATTTTACCAACCTTACGGCTTCCCTTAAATCATCAAGGGACCTCTTTAATATAATTGACTCACTCTTGGCACCTAAAATAGCTGACCCTACCATCGAAACACAGGAACTCTGTAATAATATCGCGAGTTTCTTTCATTCTAAGATCGCTGACATCTATACCCCTCTTGAAACCCGCAATCATGAGTTGGATACCAACGCAGCTTGTGCCCCTTTTCTACCTGCCTCTCCCCCTCCTGAGAATGTTGATGCTTTTTCTAAATTGCAGCTTACCTGCCTTCCTCTCTTGACTCTAGAAGAGCTTGACCTCCTTCTTGATGCCACCAAGTCTTGTTCGCCCTTTGATCCTTGCCCCCTAAAAACTTTGAAGACTTGTAGACGGTCAGTCCTCCCTCCTCTTCTGGAGGTTATGAATATGGCCATCAGTGAGGGTATCTTCCCTTCATCCTGGAAGACTGCCATTGTTAAACCACTGCTCAAAAAGCCCTCTCTGGACCCTGGAGTTCTAAAAATGTATCGCCCTATTTCCCTGCTCCCAGCCCCAGCTAAGATACTTGAGTCCTATATAAATCGAAACCTCTCTACCTTCATTGAGAGATCCGAACTGTTAGACACTTCCCAACATGGGTTTCGGGCAGCTCACAGCACCGAATCCGCCCTAACGGTTGTGATTAACAACATCCGAATGGAGGTTGATAGGGGACATCCTACTCTGCTAGTGTTATTAGATCTCACAGCAGCGTTTGATACTTTGTCCCCGTCAATCCTGATCTCCCGGCTCATGGACATCGGAGTTGAGGGTACTGCTCTTAGTTTACTCTCCTCCTTTTTACATCATAGGGAGCAGAAAGTCAAAATGGGCAATTTTCTCTCCGCCTCTCAAAAAGTGCAATGTCGGGTACCACAGGGCTCCTCGTTGAGCCCATTATTATTCAACATCTATGTTACCCCACTTGCCAAGGTGGTGAGATCCTTTGGTCTTGAGGTGTTGTCGTACGCCGACGACACCCAGATCTTGCTATCTATTACCCAGTCGGCTAGTGACACTGCTTCCAATTTTAGAGCATGCATGGAGGCAGTCTCCCAGTGGATGGTGCGTAATTTTTTAAAACTAAACGGTGAAAAGACCGAAATTATGGTCTTTGGAGGCAGCCAAGATCTGTGGTCAAAGGACTGGTGGCCTTCTTCGCTGGGGGATTGCCCTCTTCCTCCTCTTTCCGCCAGGAACCTTGGTGTCCTTATTGACCCCGTTCTCTCTTTCGAGTCTCAGGTAAACAGAACTGTGTCTACCTGTTGTGCCATCATTAGAACACTGAGGAAGATTGCCCCATATCTATCCCAGGCAGCTCGGAAACAATCTACTGTCGCCTTAGTTTCATCTAGGCTAGATTATTGTAATGCCCTATACAGTGGCATTAACAAAAGCTCCATCCACCGCCTCCAAATGGTGCAGAATGCTGCAGCCAGGATGGTCTTGAATCTTCCCAGGCTTGCTTCTATAACCATGGCCAGAAGGGATCTTCACTGGCTTCCGATTTCCTCTCGGATTTCTTTTAAACTTCTTTGTCTGGCCCATGGTGCAATTCATGGCTCAGAGGGTATTAGGTCCCTTCTACGCGTTTACACCCCCCAAAGAACCCATCGTTCAGCATCTAAGAACATGCTTTCAGTTCCCAGATTTGTGAAGGTTAAATGGGGAGGTAGAGCATTTTCCACCCTGGTTCCAAAACTTTGGAACTCCCTCCCTCTGGAGCTTTCCATTCAGTCTTCCTTGGTGGTTTTTAGGAAACGCCTGAAGACTTGGCTCTTCTGTCAGGCATATTAGCGGCTTTGCTCCTAGCGATATTCTGATTATGCAGTTGGTAGTTTTGGACTCTTGTCTGTCTGTCTTCGCGCCTTGATGCCCCTTGGGGCTAAGTTTTCGCGCGATATAAAATGCCTTTCATTCATTCATTCACTTAGGCAGTACCCATGCACTCTTGCAATTACCCAGTCACTATCCATGCACTTAAGCAATCCCCCAGGCATTACCCACACATTCCTTCAATCACTCAGACTGTACCCATGCACTGCTCCAAATACCCAGACATTACCCCTCCACTCATGCAATCACCCAGGCATTACCCATGCACTCCTTGAATCACTTAGGCAGTACCGATGTACACCTCCAATCACCCAGACATTACTCTTGCATTCATGGAATCACCCAGGCACTACCCATGCACTTTTTCAATCACTCAGGCAGTACCCATGCACTCCTCCAATTACCCAGGCATTACCCATGCGCTCCTTCAATAACTCAGGCAGTACCCATGCACTACTGCAATCACCCAGCCATAATCCCTCCACTCATGCAATCACCCAGGCATTACCCATGCACTCCTTGAATCACTCAAGCAGTACCCATGCACTCCTCCAATCACCCAGACATTACTCCTGCACTCATGGAATCACCCAGGCATTACCCATGCACTCCTTCAATCACTTAGTCAGTACCCATGCACTCTTGCAATTACCCATTCACTATCCATGCACTTAAGTAATCACCCAAGCATTACCCATGCACTCCTGCAATCACTCAGACAGTACCCATGCACTGCTCCAATCACCCAGACATTACCCCTCCACTCATGCAATCACTCAGGCAGTACCCATGCACTCCTCCAATCACCCAGACATTACTCTTGCACTCATGGAATCACCCAGGCATTACCTATGCACTCCTGCAATCAGTCAGGCAGTACCCATGCACTCCTCCAATTACCTAGCCATTATACTGCACTCATGCAATCCCCCATGTACTACCCATGCACTTTTTCAATCACCCAGGCAGTACCCATGCACTACTGCAATCACCCAGCCATTACCCCTCCACTCATGGAATCACCCAGGCATTACCCATGCTCTCCTTCAGTCACTCAGGCACTGCCCATGCACTCCTACAATCACCCAGGCACTACCCATGCACTTATACAATCACTCAGACATTACCTATGCACTCCTTCAATCATTCAGGCAGTATCCATGCACTCCTCCAATCACCCAGACATTACTCCTGCACTCATGCAATCACCCGGGCATTACCCATGCACTCCTCCAATCACCCAGAGATTAGCCCTGCACTCATGCAATCACCCAGGCACAACCCATGCCCTTTTTCAATCGCTCAGGCAGTACCCATGCTGCTGAGGTACATTACCAGCTGCCATTTTTAGATCAGTGAAAAAAAAACACCAAATAAAGGCAAACAAGAGGAGTAGAAGACAACAGGTGTGTCTGCTGAGATACTCTTGAAGGAATGACAAAAATGGGCGGGGTCCTTAAAGTTCTAGAATCAAAAGATTCTTAACCAATGAAATTGTTTCTTTTGAAGTCACATAGGAATCGCACACCCGACACGCAACCAGCGCGCACCCGACACGATTCCCCAAAAATATATTTATCAATAACATATCTTTATTACAATTACAAATATATGATATTTATAATTCAATTAAATAATCTCTTGCTATAATATACATATTAAAGTTATATACCTCTACTTTTAAAACATAAAAATTTGCCATGGATTCGCACACCTGACGTGACCCCCAGAAATAAGTATGTGACGTTATGCAGGGCCGAGATCGCATACCAAAAATGCATCCTACACGACTGAAACAATATGGCGGCAACATTCTTGGATTTGCGCACCCACCGAGACTAGTACACGATGGTTACGTAAAACCACTTTAAAAAAAAGTACAAAATGTATGTTTATATTTTAGAAAAGAGAAAACATTACAATATTTTCATAAAAATTAAAAAACTAAGAAAGAGTATTTTTTGTACATCATACTCAGAAATTAGTTTTAAAAAAACCTTTGAAATTCACTGAACAAATCATAGGTTTCTGGAACATTATAGTTAGAAATTAGCATTTAAAAAACCATGGAAATTCATTGAAAAAAACATAGGTTTCAGGGTTGTTATAGCTAGAAATTAGCATTTAAAAAACCTTAGTAATTCACTGAAAAAAACACAGGTTTCAGGGACGTTATAGTTAGTTGGACTTTTCACTCGTATAAAACCAGAGAAATTCGGCTGCTATAGTTAGTTGAGCTAACTATAACTCGCCTCATAATGCACTGCTGATGACGTCACATATTACATCACTTCTGACATGGTCAGTGACGTCACTGAGAAATAATCCTCGTGGTGTCAGTAACTGTTTGTTTTTTTTGCGGCGAAACCGGTGTTGGACCTGTATATGTATGTATATCTATATATATCCTGAGCAATTGTTCCCAAAAAAATCTAAGTCCACAAAGTGTTTTAGTAGAGTTCTTTTCCGGTTTTCAATCTCGTTTATTCTAAATTCAGCTTGGTTACAGCAATTTCCATCAGAGAGCAACTTCAGCCATCAGAAAACAACTTTAGCCAACACATTTTTCATCCTGTAGAGGTATCCACTTACTTCCTCAGGGCAAAAGCATCAAAGTTTATGGAATGGCAAAATTCTATTCATATTCTCTCTGTCTCTAAATTCAAATTCAGTAGGTGTATGAAAATATGTTTCCTCAAAATGAAATCCTCCAGGAGAGTACTCCTCTTGATTCAATGGCCTCTCTCTCTATATATATATATGCACACACACACACACACACACACACACACACACACACACACACACACATATCTCTCTCTCTCTATATATATCTATCTAGATATATAGATATCTATATAGAAATATATATAGATGTAGATATATATTATGGAACATAATATGAACTGCGTGAAAAATACTCGCGAAATGGTGTTTGCACTAAGAATACTCTTTCTATGTTCATGGTCGTGGTCTTGTGATTCACAGAGGGTGGTTACTCACATTGCATAATATAAAAAGATGGCTGACGCGGTGCTCATTGTGTGAACAAGAGCACTTAATGCTTGAAGCGCGTCAACAAAGAAGGTTGGAATGAAATAAAATATTTCCTTGCCTCAAGTCGTGGGGTCCACTTCTTCTTTTCGCCCATGTGAAGGTTCTGAAGAATATTGCGCTGATTTCAGACACGGATGTGAGTTGTCTCCGTCAGCGGCACCCCCTTCTCTCAAGCGGCTTCGTTTTACAACTACCAAGCAGTGAGATTTCCAGAGAGGGAAAGAGCGCAAAGCCCCCTGCAGCTGCATCCGAGGTCACGGCGGCCGGAAGGTTAGCGGAGACGACGTGGTCGAAGGACCGGTTGAAATGCATACCGCCTGTGAGTGACACTATCTAGCTACAAGCTAAGAGCTACAAGCAGGTGGTGAGGTTACGACTTTGAAAGGCAAGTGAGAAGCAACGGCCGCAGCCGACTTCGTCTACATATAAATCCCTTCTGCAGCATAGACATAAGCCTGGAACGGGAATGGGAGGCGGCAGCGGAAGAGCTGTTTGGCAACCTGCCGCCAGCTAGCGCAAGTACTTCAACAGCAGCTAGCCAGGAAAACAACAAAAATCATGATGTAAAACAATTACTGAAAACGTTGGAGACAAAAACCCGATCAGAAATAACCAAGTGGTGGGAACATAAGTCCCTTACTAAATATGAGGAAGTAGGACAAGTGCCTAGAGGCTTAAGGATATTACTGGCACCCAGCTTCGAGGAACCAAATCCCGCTATGCTTAAAGAGTGGGGGGCCAGTAATCTTGAGGCCTCGATGAACCTTGTTAAAATTTAACAAAATATGCCTTGCTGGACCGCCAAAAGTTACGAAATGAAATTGCCAAGATCAATGAGGAGCTGGATGGGGAAACACACGGTCAGCACAAAGATTTAATTACGAAAACGCACAAGGAAATATCTGAAAGGTTGCGCAAACACGAGGAAAAGATAAAAATTCGTAAAGCCCATAATTTCTCTAGAGACAAGAGAGATTATGAGATGGGACAGATTTATACTTTTTCTCGGAAATTCGAGCAGGCAAGAAAACAGAGGTTCAATGCTAAAAGTTCAAATATGGTGCAACAAAGACAAGGAGGTCAACCAAGCGTGGGTGTAGAATACGATGCAGAACCGCTGTCGCTGTCAAGCACCACCGGCTCAGAATCAAGCATAACTGAGGCAGGTACAAGCAACATGATATTGGATCTGGGGGAGGAGGTAGATTTTTTAGTAGAGGATCGTCTGAAAACTCTCCGCCCCAGAACGAGGAATACAGCACAAGTAAGAGGCGTAATGCCAGAAGGAGAGCAAGGAGGAAATGCCGGCAAGCCTGTGCAAAAAAAGAAACCCTGGTACAAAAAGAAATATTAAAGGACTGCACTATTACAAATTTAACAACAGAGACTTTAACATTAGCAGAGGAGCAACTTTTGGCCTTGGGCTTGAATTTTTGCCCTGAAAGCACCTTTAATTATACTAACGCAGGGGCTGACATTTTTTGCTATATACGCAAATTAAAACTAAAAAAGTTTTTTACAATAAAAGCAGGCATAGGCACGGATAAAGAAACCAATGCAATACCTACGCACTCACAAATGAAACCACCCTTAGCAGCTGCGGTGGATGCCAAACTACTGCTACCCTCATGTGATCTGGGAGTAACATCCAACACAGTGGTACAAACAGAAGAAACAGAAATTCCTAGTACCCAAATTGATCTACACGGGATTGGCATCAGGCAAAATGGAGCGGGCGAGAGCCCTTTCAAAGTAAAAAGTATGTTTTGTGCGATGATGCCCAAAGACGCGGTAGATATTTTCCACGAATGTGTGATTGAAGAACTTAAAACATTGAACCGCAAAGTCAACAGTCAAAAACGCATCCATTCATACAAGGAGACACAATATGCCAATTTAGTTAACAAACTCAGCAAAAACCAGGAAATTGTGATTAATAAATCCGATAAGGGTGGTAATATTGTACTGTGGCAGAAGAAAGAATATACTGCTGAGGCCATGAGGCAATTAGAAAATGGTGATTGCTATGTTAGATCTAATGGCACAAATACAAAAGAGCAAAGGATAATTAAAAAAAAACGACTTTCAACATTTAAAAGGGAAGGATTAATATCGCCAACAGAATATGGATTCTTACATTCCGAAAATCCAGTGATCCTGAATATGTATTTAATTCCAAAAATGATGCAAACACCAACTCCGGGCCGACCGATAATCTCTGCAATAAACAGCATAAGTGAGAACATTTCCAAGTATATTGATTATTACTTACAGGATCTGGTCAAAAATCTACCGAGTTTTATTAAGGACACCGGAGATGTTTTGAATAAATTGAGCCTGATCAAATGGCAAGATGACTGGTGTATGTTAAAATTGGATATAGAATCACTATACACCATAAAACATTATTTGGGACAAAGATCGTGTAATTATTATAGCCACAATCAAATGCTTTTTGAATTGGTAACTTGGTGTTTGAATAATAACTATTTTATGTTTGGAAAAGACATTTGGAGACAGACAAGGGGTGTGGCGATGGGATCCTGCTTTTCCCCCAGCTATGCGTGTTTAGATGTTGGCTGGTGGGAGGAGCGGGATCTCATCGTCACACCAGGTTTTAATAATGTACGATATTGGATGCGCTTCATTGATGACGTTTTCTGTATCTGGGAAGGAGATGAGTCCAGTGCTCTGAAATTTGTGGAGCAACTCAATATGAATGTACATAACCTCTTTTTTACATCAAAGGTTAGCAAAACCAAATCTGAATTTTTGGACGTGCAGATTGAGATAAGAAAACACACGTTTGAAACATCTCTATTCCGTAAAGTTACAGCTGGCAACGGCATTTTACATGGCAGCAGTGGGCATCCCAGGCATTTGATTGATCGAAAGTATTCCGTACGGCGAGCTCCTACGGCTTAAAAGAATCTGTAGCTCCACTAAAAGTTTTGAGGAAGGGGCCAAAAAAATGGTGGAACGCCTTAAGGCAAGAGGGTATAGTGACCTAACTCTGTCTAGAGCACTGTGCAAGACACAGGAAAGGCCCAGAGATTCTTTATTAACACCCAAAAGTTCCAAAAAGGAAGATGTTGAAAATACTCCTTGTTTAATATTAACATGTAATAAGCAGGAGCGCAACATTAAAGGCATCATTAGGAAAAACTGGGCCCATCCTCAAAACCGATGGAGTTTTGGGTAGCAGATTACCTGATAGTCCCATTATCACTTACAGGAAAGCAAAAAGCATGCGCAACAGACTAGTAAGAGCAAGTCCTGAATTGGGTAATGGCAGTACCTGGTTAAAGCCCAAAGATGGGCTTTACAAATGTTCAGCTAGGGCATGCAAATTCGGCACTACTACAACCCATTATGAAACTCCATTCTCCACAGTTAAATTTGCGATCAAAGGCAATTACAGCTGTCGCACGGAATATGCGGTGTATGTCCTGGTGTGCTCCTGTGGCTTGCGATACGTGGGCAGCACGAAGCTACAGGTGCACGCCAGGATTTTGCAACATTTGCGGGCAATCGTTAATAATGACAACACCTACCCGGTTGCACGTCATTTCAGAACAACACACAGGAATGATTTATCATGTTTGTCTTTGTGATCGATGCTGTTGCACCCCTGAGGAGAGGTGGCAACAGAGATAGAATATTGAGGAGAAAGGAGACAGGTTATATAGTTGCGCTGGATAGCAAACATCCAAATGGATTAAACACAACAGAGGATTTGCACAATTTCCTGTAAATTTTTGGGATGGGGGAGCATTAACTGTGTAGACTGATATGAGTATTATTTTCCATCAAGTATCTGTTAGTTTAATAACTGGGGATATCTGACAAATACAAATATAAAAAAATATAAATACTGTACCTAACAATGTTATTACTTCATGATAGGTGTATTTTCCCGTGAACCAGACTTTTTTAACGTCACTCTATAGATAGAATTGTATATACACTTCTGGTGAGATTCAGTGTTTGAAGATAATATTTTAGCATGTTTTTTTGATTATTGAGTATAGATTATAGTATAAACCTTTCTGGTTTTGGCTTAGCACTTTTTTTTACAAACACGTACATTGAATAAATCACATGACCTATGAATACAAAATGCATATATATACATAACGCCCTATTTTGTGATATAGAGTTAACACAATTTGAGTTAAAAAAAAATGTGTGTCATTTTTTATTTTCAGGACACATTTTTTCAGATAAACATTTTGATGTGATTAGTCATTAACGGTATTGAGTGGGTATGTGTAGTGTAAATTGGATTATGTAGATAGAACCATTGCATTTATGCAGGTATTTTTATCCAAAGGTATTTTATTGATATTTATACATCTATATATATATTTTTATACATTTATATTGGTTTCTATTTTTATATGCACATATTCCATATCTATTTATTGCACTATGCCACTTTATATTGTCTTTTTATTCCAGCATTTATGCTGTTGAAAATATATTGACTTATTATCAATTTATGTTTATCAATTGTTGCCAAAGCATTCATGATGATAGTGATGGAACATAATATGAACTGCGTAAAAATACTTGCAAAATGGTGTTTGTACTAAGAATACTCTTTCTATGTTCATGGTCGTGGTCATGTGATTCACAGAGGGTGGTTACTCACATTGCATAATATAAAAAGATGGCTGACGCGGTGCTCATTGTGTGAACAAGAGCACTTGATGCTTGAAACGCGTCAACAAAGAAGGTTGGAATGAAATTAAATATTTCCTTGCCTCAAGTCGTGGGGTCCGCTTCTTCTTTTCGCTCATGTGGAGGATAATATTGCGCTGATATATACATACATATATATATATATATATATATATATATATATATATATATATATATATATATATATATATATTACCTACTGGCGGTCGCCAGTAGGTATATATAGTTAGGATTTTTTCCCTATTGGATTTTTGAAAATTCTATGTCTAATAACTTTGGCGTTTGTGGACGGAATTGGCTGAAATTTTCTGGAAAATGGAACATTTTGTTTCTGAGCAGCCCCTGGACATTTGGGGGGGTTCGTCAAGGGGGGGCTGAGAAAAAAGGGGGGTCCCAAAACGTGTTTTTAACATTGAGTTTTCCATAGGGCGGTTGGCCTCACTTTTAGCCCGAACGGCTGAATGGATTTGCACGAAACTTGGCAAAATTGTAGGGACTGGTAGCCCGATGTGCCTTTGCTAGGTCTCAATATATGTGCTTCAGTGGATTTTGAGAAATTAACGTTTAAATAAAGATATATATCTGTAAGCGCGCTCCGGGCAGCGCTCCGGTTCGCGGACTTTACGCGTACCGGAACTTCGCGTAGCGAAGCTGATTGGCTCTCCGGTGCCTGTCAACATTCTAAACAGTCCGGAGCGGCCGCCATCTTGTCTCTCGGTAGGATCGAGAGACAAGAGGAGGCCAAAACAAAGGGGGAAATGACCATAAGGGGCATAGTATATCCTCCCTGACCCCCTAGGTTTAATGTGGAGGCTTTAAAAGGGCCCCGCGGGGCAAAAAAAAATAAAAAAAATTGTTTTTTTGCGTGGGTAGCGCCCGGTCCGCGAACCGGGAAGCGTTCTGGGCAGCGTACTATAATGAAAAATGAATGATAGACTTTTCAAATACTGTATGTTAATTGATTGTTGGTTTTGTTGATTATTTTTTAATTTTTTTATTTTTTAAGCAATTATTTATTATTGTGATTGTGTTTCAAAATGTAATAACATTTCTAACATTTAACTAGTTTATGAATTACATATAAAAATGATTAAAGACTCAAACAATTTTTTTATTTTACATACAATTTTATTTTTCAGATTGTTTTTCAAAATTTAATAGAACGTCTAGCATTTGACTGTCCGATATGTCCTCTTGTTGAGTGAACATAAGTTCCCACATTTGACCGTCATCATAATGGAGTAAATGATCGACAGATTCTACACATTGAAGTAATTCATAGTCCCGTGACTCATCCATGAATTCTAAGTCATCAATGGGTTCCATAACTTGTTCATTGTTGCTGTCCAGAACAATTTCGAAGGAAACATTCTGCTCACCTTCCATTTTATTGCTGTAATTTGCATAAAAAATAAATATATCAGTAGTGATAGGACACTGTTGGGTTTAAGTTCAGACAGGTACTTGTGAGTTTATAACAGAGAAGTAATCTATGGGCACTGTATGGTTTCAGGCGTGAAGTAGTACTATTAAAAAGTGCCTGTGAAGAAGCCTAAGTAAATTCATAATTATACCACAGAAACATAAATCAATCCATAATTATAATAAAGAAGCCTTTCTCAATGTCTAACTCTTACAGAGGGATAGTATATAACTATCTGAAAATGTTTTCAAATTTATAAAATAATATCTCACCTTCTAAAAACAAGTTTAAGTTGTGAGTGAAAATGATCTTGCAATGTAATTCAGGAAGTAGTAGTCAAAATGGCTATGTTTCTCTCTCTTTCTTTATATATATTCAGGTACATAACCAATCAAATGTCAGGTAAAAAAAGTAGAAAATGAAAGTAACATTTTAATTGGTTGTCAATTCCAACACTTCAGATGTGTTTTGAGAAGTAATTTACCTCAGGGTATTTAGAGAGGTCTACAGGCTAAATGGCTAAATGGAATTCCAATCAAATTTGTGAAAATGGTAGGGATTGGTATGTAGTATGAGCTAATCTATATTTGGTGAAATTGTCTCCAGTTGCTTTTCTGTAAACTACTTTCCCACCTTTTTTGATGGTGCGCTTCCCAGGGAGCGACCCGGTACGCGAACTGGTGAGCGCCCCGGTTCGCGAACCTTAAGCGTTACGGGAGTCCACCATTTTGTGTTTCGGTCGAATTAAGATACAAGATGGAGGGCAAATAATGTTCAGAATGGGTAGAAGGGGGCACGGTAGACTTATTTTGACCCCCTAGGTTTTCTGAGGGTGGCTGAGGAGGCTTATATGTGCGAAAAAAAAACATTTTTTTTAAAAATTTCGCGAGGTTAGCTCCCGGTTCGCGTACCGGGAAGCGCCCCAGGGAGCGTACTTTGTTGAAAATTAGTGAAAAATGTTAGAGTAAAATAATAATTGTGAGTGATCAGATGTAGGGTAGCTCTGAGAAGAGCTTTTGGGTTTATGGTACATTTAGGTACTTATAAGTAGGTACCAATGCACAGTCTTAAATTCAGAATGAAAATTCTGTTGCCCTCATCTGAGAAGAGAACTCCATCTCCTCTGTAGATATCTTGCATGTAGTAACGCAAGTTATTGTTGTACAGGGAGCCCATTCCATGGTCTCTCATGTAAGCTGAAACAGATTTGTTTACATGCTTCCTCGACTTCTCAATTTGTGGACAAAATTGGTTTGACCACCTCCATTTCTGTCTTTGGCATATATTTGAATATACCAAGGCAGTTTGAGGAAAAAGTGCCATCAATTGCTCAAAGGTGTCCTTTAAAAGCATTTCCAGACCTACCCCAGTCAAAGTGCCCAAATCATTACCTCCACAGTGCACAATTAACAGGTCAGGTTTTGGCAAATGCATAAAGGTTTTCACCAATGGTATCAATTGGTGACATTTTAATCCTCTGTGGCCAAACCACTTAATTTCCACATCTTGTAAATTGAGGTTAGGTAAATTCCTGTTCTCAGCATACCTGTGAGCCCAATAGATGTAACTATGTCCAACAATCCAGACAGAAAACATGGTGAGAGAAGGTTCTGCTGCAGTCAGATGAAGTGTGGCAATGAAATGGCAGTTGAAAAAATGAGAGTTTAAAATGAAAAAAACTGTGGAGTTTCTGTGTTAATGAAGCAGTAACAGTGATTGGTGGATTTTGATTGCTGAAAACAGAAAGTTAGGGTGCATGGATGAGTTCTTTGAAAGATGTATTTTGAATGGTCAATAAAAAGTCATTAAATGAAAGATTGCAGTGGATACGCAGGTGCACTGAGAGTTCAGAGTTCAATTGCAACATTGTTCTGTGAACTTGCAAACACCAGAGGTCTTCCAAGAGGTGGTTGCCATGCAGAAAAGGCATGAAATGGCAGAGGGGGGAAGGGTTTTCATTTGAAAAAAAGTGAGGGAAGAGTTTTGATTGGGTGACATGAGAGATATGTGTGAAGAATTACAGCATTTCTGTGCTTTTGATAGCTGCAGACTCTGGAGTGCATACCTTTTGCTCTGCTGAAGACAAATTGGTGTGTTTCTGTGACTGTTTTCAAACTCAAAGTATTTGCTAAGGTGAGAAAATATTTCTTTAATTTAGATAGAGAATAGTGTGCTTTAAGGAGAAAATTATGAAGAAAGTTGTGTTTTTCAAATGTTGCTTTGTCTCAAGTGTTTTACAAATAGATTTTGTTTCTTTGAGAAAATGTAATTGGAGAAAATGTGAAGTATTAGTACTGACAGGGTGTTTTTCTGCATAGGAGCTGTGGAGTCTTTTCAAATTATGACTAGAAAATCGTTTTTGAGGAAAATTAATGGTTATAATATTTCTGACAAGGACATAATGGTGTATGCTTCTTTATAATGCAATTGACTGTCTCTGATGTTATTTTTCCCATTTTAATGTAAGACCTTTCTCTGTGGCGCAAATTGCTTGTAAATATGCTCCCACCTGTGCATGGCAAATTTAGATTTTGAATGTTTGTGTTACATAGCCATGTTAAAAGTGATACAAACATGCTGCAAAGGCAATCAAAAAATGCTTTTATGTGTCTTAATGACATTTTAAGTAATTTTCCCATGTGCAGTGTTTTCAAATTATGATTTGAAAATCGTTTTTGGGGAAAAGGAATTGTTTTTAAATTTATGACAAGGACATAATGGTGTATGCTTCTTTATAAGGCAATTGACTGTCTCTGATGTTATTTTTCCCATTTCAATGTAAGACCTTTCTCTGTGGCGCAAATTGCTTGTAAATATGCTCCCACCTGTGCATGGCAAATTTAGATTTTGAATGTTTGTGTTACATAGCCATGTTAAAAGTGATACAAACATGCTGCAAAGGCAATCAAAAACGCTTTTATGTGTCTTAAGGACATTTGATGTCATTTTTCCCATATTACATTAAAAGACCTTTCTCCGTGGGGCACATTCCTTGTAAATATGGTTACACTTGTGCGTGGTAAATTTAGATTTTGACTGTTTGAGTTACATAACCATGTTAAAAGTGACCCAAAAAAATTGCAAAGGCTTTCAAAAAACACTTTCATGTGTCTTAAGGACATTTTAAGTCATTTCCCTGTGGGCAGTGTTTTCAAATTATGACTTGAAAATCGTTTTTGAGGTAAAGGAATGTTGTTAATTTTTATGTGCGCCATATGCCCCCAAATTTCTTTTTCAGGGGTGCAGCAGGGTGTTCTTGAGACACCCCTGCAACTTTGGAAAAATTCCTAATTTGCGATGAGCTAATTGCTAATCGCAATCCTGGCCCATGGAAATGAATGGGTAATTTGCAATTAGCAATTTGCTCATTGCAAATTAGGAATGGTAAAGAATTGCTATTTATTCCTTAAAATTCGCTATTTAGGAAATGCAAAATAGTTTGATGATACATATGGCGGTTGATCTCTAACAAGATAAGAAGCTTAGGGATACATTTATGATGACTGGCGCAATAAAGTGGACATTACTTACTTCATTGGTAGGCCTTTACATGTGTTATCTCCTCTGTATTCTTCATCAAGCGTAACTTTAATCTGCAATCCTGAGTAGGCCTCACCTTAAACAAACCTCTGGATAGGCCACACCTTATCGTCATCCTGGATTAATCATTTAAAATGCTAGGGACAGATTTATGATAGGTGTATGCCTCTTTTGCGCCACTGTGCGTCACTTTTATGATGCAGCGGCGGTGCAAAAGATTTGCTATGAGGCGACAAAATTACAAATTGATGCATTTAGGGAGATGTGTCATGGTGTAAAAAAAACGTGCCACATGAAACTGATGCAGCAGTGATGCAAAAGATGCACCATGTTGCAAGACAGGCCTCACTTGGGACATATGTATCAAGCTAATTAGCATTCGCAAAGATCAAAATTCTGCAAATTTCGGCCTTTGCGAATGCTAATTAGACAAATGGTATGTATCAAACAGGTTTGATGCAAAATAAGGAATAGCAATATTTGCTATTCCTTATTTTGCGATTGCACTGAAGGATTTGCAAATTTTGCGATTCCTTAAATGCAATGTATCAAACAAAAAATATGCAAAAAATGCCATTAAGGATTTGCAAATTACCACCAACTTCTAGTTGGTGGTAATTTGCGAATTCTTTTCAAAAAGCTTTTTTTCCAAAAAACAAAAGGTGCCATATGACGCCCATACATGCCCTATGGGCATGTATGTGCGCCATATGCCCCCAAATTTCTTTTTCAGGGGGTGCAGCAGGGTGTTCTTGAGACACCCCTGCACCCTTGAAAAAATTCCTAATTTGCGATGAGCTAATTGCTAATCGCAAATTGCACCTTCATTCCTATGGGCCTCCTGGCCCATGGAAATGAATGGGTAATTTGCAATTAGCAATTTGCTCATTGCAAATTAGGAATGGTAAAGAATTGCTATTTATTCCTTAAAATTCGCTATTTAGGAAATGCAAAATAGTTTGATGATACATATGGCGGTTCATCTGTAACAAGATAAGAAGCTTAGGGATAGATTTATGATGACTGGCGCATCACCAGGGATGTGCCAGTCATCCTGCGCCGCTGTTCCGCCACCCATGGTGTGCTGCATTTACAATGCGGCGCAGCATGGGGCAAAAATGGCACAGATGCGTGACGTATCTGTGCTGTAAAGGTGGCGCATTGCTGGAGTTGTATTGCAAGTGTGATGCAGCTCCAGCAAGGCTCAGAGGTGCCCCATCTCCACAATGTTGCGTCAAGACCTATGTCTGCTTAAAGCAGGCGCAGGGTTTTGACGCAGCTTTCTCCTATCTGATTGTAAATGCGGCACACCATGGGTGGCAGAGCAGCGGTGCACGTTAACTGGTGCATGCCTGGGGATGTGCCATTTAACATAAATCTGCCCCTTTACATTTAAGTATGTGCAGGGGACACAGAGTCGGTGAGGCTTATCCAAGGTTAAGAAGAGATGAGTCCTGTTCACTGAAAAATTAGACATAGGCTTCACCTGCTCAGCATCGCTGGACATGGCTAAATAATATCTGCAAAATGTTACTCTTGTTAAACAATTTTACTATTATAATCTCTGAGATTTGTCTCTTACTCTGCAACATCTCATTGTTGTTATCTTTCTTTAAAGATAAAGACAACATCAACATGAGCGATAATCTGCAATCAGTTGATTTTGACCTCATCATTGAACTTATAATTGAAACATCAGTGGATGTTGATCCCTTGGATAATTTAAATCCTGAGGATGAAGAAGAACGTGATGAGGATGCAGATTTGTCCGAATTATATGACATAGGGTGGGAAGCTGACCTGCTTGAGCCTATGGAACTATAAACATTTATTTTAAAAATTTATTAAAAAAAAAAAGTAAAAATGTAAACCGTTTAATTTAAAAATAAAGACACCTTCAAAAACAGGTTATGTGTAGTGTCTTCAATAAAATATTAAAATATGCTCATAAAATTAGATCAGATTCACATATAAGATAGCACAGGTAACATGATTATAAATTCCATTTCTTTTCTGCTATTTCTGTATTCTAAAATTGCCATGCACTAAAAAATCTTCTATGTAAAAATGTAAAGTAGTGTTTTAAGTTTTTGATTACTGTTATTGATGTACTGTTGGGTAATAGTGGTTAATAACATTTTTTAATATATTTTACCACAGATTCAACTGCAGATCATTTCAACATTTCACCATGCCAACGAAAGAAAGACTGAGAAAGGCTGCAAAACGTCAAAGACAGCAGGTGATTGAAAAAAAGCAGCAGTCCTCTAACAAAAAGATTTGTCAAGTCAACAAGAAAGCACTGGGTAAGAGTACAAAAACATTCATAAGAAATATTTGCAGTAAAAAAAATATTACTACAGAAAATGTTTCAGTCCAGAAAAAGAGAAACAATTCAAATGGAAAGGAAAGGCCAATCAAAAATGTTACTGCTAGAGCAAGAGATAACTCTGTGCATGATAGTAGAAGGAAACAACAGTTTAGGGACATTCGTAAACGAATGTTCCGCAACAGGATAATTGGCAATTTGTTAAAAAATATTAAGAAAGGTCAACAGAAAGTGGTTTTTTATAAGAGAAAAAAAAAAGTTGAGAAAGTTATTGATCAGGCATTTGAAATTAAACGTAAGTTATTTATTTTGATAATCAATAGAATTAGGAAGCTAAACAAGGCAATTTATGATTTCAAAAGAAATAGTAGATGGAAGAGAATAGTTAATCGTAGTAATTTTTGTGAAGTTTTTCTGGAGAATGGATGCATAGTTCAAGCTGTGAGGCATTTTTTAATGAGGAGAGTTATTTCCAGGATAATGATTTGGTGCATGCAGTTGACACCAGTGGTCGTGCTTATGAAGTGAAAGATGGTTGTCCAGTTGAAAAAGAAAAACTTGTGACAACAGAGGCAGAAGAGGTGTTAGGTAATGAGGTTTTAGGAAGACGTGCTAAGGGTCCTGTGTACACCTGGAAGTGTAGTAGTATTTGCAGTGTGCGACAGGATTCCATCAATTTGCTTTGTGATTTTGTACGGTCATTTAATAAGAAAAGTTTGAAGCAGAAAATAAGGTTGTTGCAAGAATTAGATCCTTGCAGAGTGAGAGAAGTGACAGGTTTGCATGGTCATTCACTGGCTTGTCTTTCCAGGAGAGTATGCCAGAGTGTTTTTCATCATTTCAGGATGCTAGCAGTGCATCATAATAAAGTGAGGAAATTAGTTAGAATGTTGTATTATGCTAAGAGTCCAGCAATTATGCTTAAAAAATTATGTGCTGCTCTTTTGCATGGTTCTGAAATAGATGTGAAGAATATATGTGAAGAAATTGAGTTTTGTTACTTTGGAAGTAAAGAGGAGAATGTTGAAATTGACCAAGAAGAAGCGGGTAATGTGGAAGATAGTGTACAGGTTTCCAGTACAGATAATTTCCAGAGGGAAATTGCCACGTTTCAGGTCAAATCAAGTGAGAGGCCCAATTTCACTTGTGTGTGTTGTCGACGCACTTATTATAAGAATCAGACTAAGTTAGTGGATTTATATGCAAAAAGTGAAAGGGAAAATAATAGTGAATGGAAGGATTTCGCAACATACTTGATGGTAGAAAACTGTTTTGATTTGGGATTGGATCAACGTGTGTGTACTTATTGTTGTTGCAAATTAAATCAAAACCAGATGCCTGCTAGAGCAGTTCATAATAATCTGGAATTGGTTGAGATTCCTTCTGAATTGAAGGATTTAAATACTTATGAATCTATTTTGATTCAAAGTATCCATCCCTTTCAGGCTATTATAAGAATGGAGCCAAAGACAGGGAAATTGCCTCCATCAGATTTACAGAGAGGATTAAAGGGAAGAGTTGTTTATTTGCCTCTAGATTTGAAGAAAAACATTAACACAATTGGAGTAGAAAAAGTGGACGAGGAACCTCTGGTCTTAGTTAATGGGGTTCCGACAAAGAATAAGAAAATATGGCAAGATTTAGTAGATGTTAGGAAAGTTAAAAAGGCAACATTGTATTTGAAAAAAAATAATAAATACTATAAGAATGTATATGTTGCAGAAGAGGAAGTAAGTGAGGAAGAGGATAGCGATTTGTGTGCTGGTCAAATTGAGAAAGTAGAACCCTCTACTAGTGAAGAAATATATGAACATTATAGTGTTCATCCTTTGCATTCCAAGGAAGTCATGGGGAATGCTATTGAGTTGTTTCAAATGAAACAAGCCAAAGGGAGTCCCATTAGTGTTTGTGAGGAAAGTTTGGAAGCTCGGTGTTTCCCACAGCTTTTTCCAACAGGTCAGGGAGGAAGATATGATGAGCGACCTCATCAAATTCCTGCTTCTGAATACCGGACTTTGCGATTGTATGCAGGAGATGCTAGGTTTCGACAATGCATTCCTTATTTGTTTCATCTCCTGTTTGAAAGCAATCTGTCTGGACTGTCATATGCATCTTGAAAAGTGGTATACACATGCAAAACATCTCGGCAAGTGACTTTATGGATAAAGTCAATGTCCAAGACAGTATTTTGGATTCTCACCTGATTAATCTCATGGCGTGTCAGCGTGGTACTAATGAGTACTGGTACCGTCGTCATGGTGATTTAAAATGTATGCTGAGGAACTTAGGTACTCCCACATGGTTCCTCACTCTGAGCTGTGCCGAGTATGGCTGGGAAGACTTACTTGAATTTCTACGAGAGGCAAAT
The DNA here is from genome assembly GCF_964261635.1 of Lissotriton helveticus. Taxonomy (NCBI): domain Eukaryota; kingdom Metazoa; phylum Chordata; class Amphibia; order Caudata; family Salamandridae; genus Lissotriton; species Lissotriton helveticus. Next base: position 765,118,171 of record NC_136057.1, on the reverse strand, counting down.
GCTAACGTAGAAAACATCGAATTCAAGACACCCGGAGAACTGTGCTCTTTGGATCCAGTCAATGTATGTAGGTACTTCAATCATAGATTTGAAGCTATGATGTCTTTCATCATGAATAAGAAGAATCCCCCTCTTGGAGAGGTGTTGGATTTCTTCTGGAGAAAGGAGTACCAAGCAAGAGGTGCTCCTCATATACATATGTTGCTGTGGATCAAGGATGCACCTAAATTTGGAACGGATCCAGAAGACTCAGTGATGAGTTTTATACAACAGTATTCTACGTGTGCTGTTCCAAACGCAAAGGAGAAGAAAAGCCTAAGAGAAAAAGTTCTGCGTTTCCAAAGCCATCGATGTGGAAAGTACTGTCGTCGTAAATTCCGAAACAAGGACAAGTTCTACACCAAATGTCGTTTCGGTTTTCCACGACCGGTGATTTCTAAAGGAAGAGTAAACAGTTTGATGTCTTCGCTGTGACATAATGTGATGAAGAAATCACCTAAAAACACATACAATTTGAAGAGGAACGAAGAGTCCAAGTACATCAACGACTACAACCCGGTGATTTTGTCCATGTGGAATGCTAACATGGATATACAGTTTGTGGCTGATAACTGTATGGCTGTGGCTCGGTATGTGACGTCTTACATCACCAAAAAAGAGAAGACAGAATTGAAGGATATGTGGGTGGACATTTCCCATGAAAAGAGCCTCAGCAAGAAGTTGTACAGTTTCAGTCTGAAGATGTTGTCGCATCGAGAAATCGGAGCGTACGAATGTTCTGACCGGTTGTCTTCAGCAAGTCTCTATGCCAAGTCCAGGAGTATCATTTGGGCGAGTCTTGGTCTTGCTGCAACGCGTAATCGAGTTCTCAAACCTGTGCGGGAAATTGAGTATTTGGCGGAAAAGGAGCCAAACAGTACCGACATTTTGAAGACCAACATGTTGGATACATATTATCCAAATCGAAGCAGTCACCTCGAGAATGTTTGTCTATATGAGGTTCTGCAAAATTACATATTCAAGAGAAACATCAAAGAAGATACTGAGAAAGGAGTGTATGCTGTAATAGGAAGTGAGGGATGTCTGGTCAAGCAAAGAAAATGCCACTTGGTAAACCATCGAAAATTGAGTGGCGAATCTCCTGAAAAAAAGGAGTTTTTCTATTTAGCACTTTTGCAACTTTTCAAGCCTTGGCGTGCAGAAGAGGAACTGCTTGGAGATTTTCTCTGTTACGAAGACTCTTTCAATGCCGCCAAGGAGACCATAGAATGTCCTCCTTTTCCCAAATATGTACAAATGTTGAATGCGGAAATTGAGCAGGAAGCAATGATTGCAGCCGAGATTGCCAGAGACAGTTCTCAGGACAGTCAGAGTTCTGCTTCATTGAGTCAGGATCCACTAGGAGGACCTGTTATCGAAAATGAAGCTGCCACTGCTATGAATGAAGTGGAAAGAGCCATGGCACATGCTCAGGAGGATGCGGTTAACTTAGAAAAGTTGGAAAGACAACTCAACGTTGAGCAGAGGAAAATATATGACGAAGTTACCATGCAAATTGATCATGGATTAAGTCATGACAAGATAGAGTGCTCATGTACGTCGTTGAAGCCTGTCCGACTGTACGTGAGTGGAGAAGCGGGAACTGGAAAAAGTTTCCTCATTAAAGCAATTTCATGCTATTTGCAGGAAAGGACAGAGTCATCGCTGTCTTGTGTTGTCACCGCTCCAACTGGACTGGCAGCACATAACATTAAAGGGATTACTTTACATCGTTTACTGATGCTGCCAGTGGAGCATGACAACAAATTACAATATCACAAGCTATCTGGAGATGCTTGTTTTGAAGTTTCAAGAATCTTGAGGAAAATGAAACTTCTTATCATTGACGAAGTAAGCATGGTTTCCAATGTCATGCTTGCCTTTGTGCATTTGAGAATGCAAGAAGTTCTCAAAACAGAGTATGATGTGTTATTTGGTGGCAAACACATCATTGTTTTCGGAGATCTTCTGCAGCTGACACCAGTGAAAGGGCAACCTGTCTTCAAAATGCTCACGCATGAAGATACCAGGAAGTGCCTAGGCAGCATTGGCAACGTCAATATATGGTTAAACTTCAATTATGCTGAACTGCATGAAAATATGCGTCAGGCGAAGGATGAAGTTTACAAGACTATTCTACAAGATGTTAGAATTGGAAAAGTGACCGAGCATGGGAAAGAAGCTTTACATGCACGATTACTGTCAAATTTATATCCAGAACAAGATGTTGTGCCTGAGAATATTTTTCAGAAAATTACTGAGAAGAAATCTGGAATATGTTTGATGCCAACTCATGCAGAATGTGCCAAATTCAACAACAAAATGTTGCATTTAGAAAAGCAAGAGATTGTGAAACTGGAAGCTATTGACAGAGTAGAGCATATGGGATCAACAATTATTTTGTCTGAGAATCTGAAAACAAAATTGGATTCATTAGAGAAGAGTATATCTAAAACTGCAGGTTTTGAAAAGACTCTGAATGTGTGCTTGAACTGCCGTATAATTTTAAGAAGGAATTTACATGTTGAAAGAGGTCTGGTAAATGGATCAATGGGTAATGTTGTTGATTTTGTAAAATACAGAAATAGAGATGGAATTGAATTTTTAAAAATTAAATTTGATGGCATTGAGGAAGTACAGCTAATTGGTCGTTGCTCTGCTAGATTTTTGCTTGTAAAAGACTTATATGTTCGCCGTAAGCAGTTTCCTGTTTGCTTGGCATATGCGGTGACAATCCATAAATCGCAACGTTTAAGTGTAGACAGTGCATTGGTGAATATTGGCAGTTCTGTGTTCAAGGAGGGTATGGCATATGTGGCATTGTCACGAGTTAGAACTTTATCGGGATTGTACTTGATTGAGTGTGATGTCACAAGCATTTGTGCGGATCTAGATTGTGTTAAGGAATACAATAGGTTAAGAAGAGAGTATGCGCCACATTTGCCTCAATATCCTTTGTTTGAGAAACGTGTGGTAGGCCGGAAACGAAGAAATGTAACCAATACTGGGGAGGTTGTAGCAAAAAGACGAAAAGTCGATGAACCTGAAATTATAAGCAGAAACAAAAAGAATTCTGTTGAAGATGTTGTTGGTTTTCAATTTGAAAACAGTTCTGGTGTCAACTGCTATGCTAATGTAGTGGTTAATGTTTTGTTTTCTCTAGAAAATGTAAAAGAAGAGATTGTGGTCAATTCTGATCAAAGATTTTGCAGTTTGTTAAATTCTGTGTTAGAGAAATGTAGCACTGATAGAACAAACATAGAAAGTGTGTCTGAAATTCGAAATCTGTTAGACAGATGTTCAGGCCAAACACAATTCTCTCAAAATATTCAGCAAGATTGTCAGGAGTTTTTAATGTATATGCTTGATGTATTGCATGCTGAAGGTGTAGATGTAGATCAGCTGTTTGGGCTTTCTTATCAATGGCAGCATGACTGCGAGAACTGTATGGTATCAAGTACTACTAGTGTAGACTCAGAAAGATTTATATATTTAACTTTGCCAGACAGTAAATCAGTCTCCTTTAATAATCTAGTAAAAGCAGCTGATCACAACATGGAGTGTAGCCAATGTAAATCTGAAATGATGTCCACATTATTTATACGAACATATGGCCAGTATGTCATTTTAATGTTCCAACGATGTAGGCCTGATGGAACAAAATTGACAACTTTAATTAAAAATTTTGTGGCTTCGCAGTTGTCAATATCAGGAAGGACTTTTGTAACTGCAGCAATTATATATCATGACGGTCCTTCAATAACATCAGGACATTACACAGCTTATTTAAAGTCTAGAAATGGCTGGTCATTTTGCAATGATTCTGTTTTAATTTTCAAAAAAAAATTGCCGTATGACCTTAAAAACTCTTACCTGGTGTTTTTAAAACCAAAATTTTAGGGAAAGAATCTCGGGATGTGCTCTGTGGAATTTCAAGAAGTTCTAATGGCTCCTACACGATTTGGCCTTGAGGATAAGTGTAGTTCAGAGACATAACTTCTAACCATAAGACTGGACGTCATGGAGAAATAAGTGCACTTTGAATGAGTTCAGAAAAACTATTTCTTTTTATAAGCTAATTGAAGCAGCCAATCAAAACATAGAGTAGAGGGAATGTAAGTCTGCAATGCTGTCTACTGTTTTACATTGCTTTGTGATTAAAAGTGATGTAGAGAATTAAATAATTGTAGTAGTCATAGAGGTAGTGTACGTCTGCTTCATAGTAAGCAGTATCAGTGTCATAGGAAATGTAGAACATGACTGAGCAAGAAGGGGAAGAAATTACTATTCCAGGATTGTGAAAATGATCTTCAACATTTTAATTCTGAAAGTTGCAGAAATGCCAAATGACGGGATTGGCTTACAAGAAATCCAAGAGTTATAAATGGCTCTGACAAGATTTGGCTTTGTGGAAACTTGTGGTAGAGAGCAAGAAGTCATTTATTGCATGTAACATGTTTTTAAAAACGATGGAGGTTTTCTTTCAGAAAGTGGCGGGCTGAAAGTAATAACAGCACAACAGAGTGTAAGCTGTTCATAGGACATCCTTTGACGTCATGGAAAGTAAGTTAACTTTAAGGAGTTCTGAATTCTGATTTGTTTTGTTGTATGGGTTTTTTAAACACAATCATTTTGATTGTGTTTTTTTTTCCCCGCTGTTATATGATGAATACCTTAAAGTCACTGTTTTTAGTGAATTTTGATACATTCTGAGAACAGCAAAAATAATCCATTTAACATGTATAATTAATTCTGTACTGTTTGCATTTATGATGTATATGTAGAACTGTGTAGGACGCATGGAGAAGGTGAGGCTTCTGTAAGTGTCAAAGTTGTTGCATGCAGTGCTGCACTTCTGCGTACTCTTTCATATGCTGGACTACATCTGCACAATGAGATACCTAAGCAAAGGAAACACAAGTGATGTGATTGTGAAATGAGCAAAAGAAATTGCACGTATTTCAATTACATCACCTGTGTTTCCTATCATTACGAATCACATTGTGCAGATCAAGTTTAGGTCTGTCCAGGGAAACATAGGAGGTTTGGACTTTGTTCAAGAGTGCAGTGGACATGACTCACTTCATTGGTAGACCTTCACATGTATTATGTCCTCTATTCTCTTCAACAACTCGAAATTTCATCTGCAACCCTGAGTAGGCCTCACCTCAAACAAACCTCTGGATAGGACACATCTTATTGGCATCCTGAAGCAATCATTTAAAATTTTAGTGTCTTGCGACACTTTTCTGAGACAACAGCAATGCAAAAGATGCACCATGTTTTAAGATAGGCCTCACTTCATCTGCATCAAGATACTGTTAGTTTAAAATGTATATCTTTAGGACTGTGTAGGGGGCCTGGAGAAGCAGAAGCTTCTGTAAGTGTCAAAGTTGTTGAAAAACTGTTTGTCCTTCAATCTTTTCCCTTGTCTTTTGTAATTTTTAAATACATGTTTTAATATTTTTCAAATGTTTGTTCTCTCTTTCACAGATTGAAAGTATAAAAACAAAAAGTGAGTAATTTAACGACAATTATAAGGTAAATGTTTTGTACTCTTTTCGTTACATTTCTATCACATTTAACTTCTATTAGTTCCACTGCTTCATTTCTTTAACCCTCAGTTTCCTGCCTTTGCTACTTCCCTCATTCCTTTCTCTATTACCTACTTACTCAACTCCTTCCACTCTTTTTCTCAGTCCCTCTCTTCTCATAGTTCCTCACTCTTGTTCACTCACTCCGTCTCTATTACTCTTAGTGTCTTTGACTGATCACTCTATCACTATTTGTTCATAATGCTTTCTCTGTGTAGTTGAAGCACACTAAGGGGCATATTATGAACACAGCCAATAAAATTATTGCTGTTTTTATTGGCAGAAAACTGGTGCAAAAGTGGTTTTAGCAGCAGTTTTCTGCCGCAAAAGCGGCTTTAGCGACACATTTCTGCCAATAAAAGCTGCAAAACTTTTATTGCCTATGTTGATGATATGGCTCTATGTTACTTACATTTCTTTGCTGTTTCAATTAATCTTTTTCTGTTATTTTTTGTTTTCTGTTTTCTATTTTTTCTCTCTGTTATTCCCCATGTTTTAATCTTATTTTGAACATTCACTCACATTCTCCAAGAAACTCTTCTTTGTTAATGTTATACTCTCTTTTTTTTTCTATCACTTCCTTATCTATTTTGTTTTTCACAATTATACCCTCTTCCGTCTTTTCTTCGGTAAATAGATCTATTAAACAGTATCTCTTCTTTACTCCCTATAGCTGTCTTTCTTTTAACATCACTCTCTGTTTACTTTCCTTATACTTCCTCTTTTTTTTTTTTTTTTTGGTTAGCTCCCGGTCCGCGTACCGGGAAGCTAACCGGGAAGCGAACCAAAAGAAATAGAGCTTGCCAGAGTGCTAAACATTCTAGCAATTTTTTTTGAAAGGGGAGGTAGATCTGAAAAGAACTTTTTTTTAAAATATTTTTGTTGTTTTATATATTTTTTTTATTTTTTGAACATTTTTTGTTTTTTTTGTATATTTTGAACGATTTTATATTTTTTTTGGTTTTTTTGGGGGGGGAAACAACAAAAAACAGGCATTGAAAAGGGCTCAACAGGAGCAAAAAAAAAATTACTGGGGGCGGTTAGGGCAATTATGATGTTCATAAGCCAGGTTGATAGCATTTATACTCATATTACCACATGCTATCAACGCACCACAGTGCATACAAGTATGTTTCATGTGGCCAAAATTCTCTTGTATGTTTAGCACAGTTTCCCGTGCCTCTGCTGGTGTCAATGAAATTGACGATCTTGATCTGGCCACAGGAGTTGATGTTGGATTTTCCTCCAAATCCCGTATTTCCGCCCGGCTGTAATTAAGTGGATGCTTCCTGGTCATGTGCCTATGCATAGTATAGTTCCCATAACTATACTTCTTTTCCGTCCCTCTTGATAATTTATCTTTGCAGATGAGGCAGGTGACATACCTCGCATTCACTTTTTTTTGGCCAGGAGGGATTGAATAAAACTGCCAGATGAAACTGGGTTTCTTATGGGAAACCCGGGGCAACTCTTCTAAGAACTGTGGTTCTTCTCCCTCCTCTTCCTCCATTTCTTCCTCTTCCTCCTCTGTGTTGGTCATGACCTGGGGAGGTGGTCCTCTCTTCCCATGAGGAGGTGGAGGTGGTGGTGGGGGTGCACCAGCTGAAGCAACTACTGAAGCCATTTCTGAAGTATTAATAAAGGTCTTCCTCTCACAATGATGAAAGTCAGAGTGAGGAAAGAAGGAGGGGTTTTCATCATTTGGGAAAAACAATAGTTCTCAACCTATGAAAAGTGTTATTTTTAGGTCACCTGACCTAGCCTTACATGATTATGAAACCAAAAGTGAAATGAACCAATGAAAAGTTTTATTAACAAGTCACATGACCTCTCACGCTCATGTTACGCGCTGCGGAACGTGCCCCGGTTAGCTTCCGGGTCGCTGCGCTTCGCGCCTCGGTCCGCGCCCCGGAGCACTTCCGGGTGCGCTAACGCGGTACGTCACAAGACGCATTACGCGGCAACGCGATACGTCGCGCTTTCGCGCCGCGCCGCGGATCGCTTCCGGGGAGCTGCGTTTCGCGCCTCGGTCCGCGCCCCGGGGCACTTCCGGGTGCGCTAACGCGGTACGTCATAAGACGCATTACGCGGCAACGCGATACGTCGCGCTTTCGCGACGCGTCACGATGTTGATTTCTTACCGGTTCGCGGACCGGGTCGCGGCATCAATTTGAGCTAACGGAAAGCTTTCCGGTTCGCGGACCGGGAGCGAAACAAAAAAAAAAAAAAAAAAAATTATTAATAAACATATAAAATATATTTTTGGATTTAAAGAAGAATACATTTTACAGCTATAGATATTAGCTTTTAAAAAACCAATGAAATTCACTGAAAAAACCATAGGTTATAGACCATATATAGTTAGGAATTAGCATTTACAAAACCTTGAAAATTCACTGAAAAAACCATAGGTTATACACCATATATAGTTACGAATTAGCATTTAAAAAACCTTATTTTACTCACACAAAACCATTGAAATTCCATATATAGTTAGTTGTACTAACTATATATCGCGCACCCGCAATCCACTGCTGATCATGTCACATATTACATCATTCATGACATGGTCAGTGACATCACTGATGACATCACTGATGACATCACTGATGACATCACTGATGACATCTCAAATGACATCACTGATGACATCACTGATGACATCTCATTTGACATTACTGATCACATCACTGATGACATCATTCATGTGATAATACGATGAAGCTCTTCAGACTCTAATATAACCTTAGATACACTCAGTGTAAACAGACACTCACAGACTGTCACTCATCCATGGAGTTACTCACACACCTAGTCAGTCATGCAAAGAATCAATCACACCTCCATTTCCTCAACTATACAGTTATACACACCTTACTTATTCAAACATATACTAACACATATTTACTCTCTTATACAATCCCTGATACAAGTTCACAATGATCCATACAGCCACTCACACATTCACTGGCTCTTTTGCACAGTTATTTATATATGTCAACTCTCACATGTACTGTGTTTTACATATGTACTTACTTTGACATGTAGCACTGAGATATCCATTCACTCACCAATACACTCATGCACACAGTCAACCGCCCATACAGCTGTTTCCACATGCACTTTTGAACCCATACATCTAGTGAATCAACTGCTCACACATCTATGCACAGAGTCATACACCTCCCAGCCACCCATACACACTCTCAGTCTCCCATACAAATACTTGGGCAACCAATCAATAACCCATATAGTTAATCATATAGCTAATGATCAACACATGCAGCAGTTTATAGAACAACAGACATAATGATGCACAAATTGAGACAGTTTAGTCACTAACCCATGCACTCAGTGAGACACATTTAATCACTCACTCATACAGTCAGTCATGCACCTACTAAATCCTTCATCCAGACATTTATACACCCACTCATTCTTAAATATGTAAGACATATTTTAACTTTACAGAAAAATACAGTCACTGGATGTTGTCATCAGTGATGTCATCAGTGATGTCATTTGAGATGTCATCAGTGATGTCATCAGTGATGTCATTTGAGATGTCATCAGTGATGTCATCAGTGATGTCACTGACCATGTCATGAATGATGTAATATGTGACATGATCAGCAGTGGATTGCGGGTGCGCGATATATAGTTAGTACAACTAACTATATATGGAATTTCAATGGTTTTGTGTGAGTAAAATAAGGTTTTTTAAATGCTAATTCCTAACTATATATGGTGTATAACCTATGGTTTTTTCAGTGAATATATATATATATATATATATATTCACTGTATAACCATACTAGATGTATGGGTTCAAAAGTGCATGTGGAAACAGCTGTATGGGCGGTTGACTGTGTGCATGAGTGTATTGGTGAGTGAATGGATATCTCAGTGCTACATGTCAAAGTAAGTACATATGTAAAACACAGTACATGTGAGAGTTGACATATATAAATAACTGTGCAAAAGAGCCAGTGAATGTGTGAGTGGCTGTATGGATCATTGTGAACTTGTATCAGGGATTGTATAAGAGAGTAAATATGTGTTAGTATATGTTTGAATAAGTAAGGTGTGTATAACTGTATAGTTGAGGAAATGGAGGTGTGATTGATTCTTTGCATGACTGACTAGGTGTGTGAGTAACTCCATGGATGAGTGACAGTCTGTGAGTGTCTGTTTACACTGAGTGTATCTAAGGTTATATTAGAGTCTGAAGAGCTTCATCGTATTATCACATGAATGATGTCATCAGTGATGTGATCAGTAATGTCAAATGAGATGTCATCAGTGATGTCATCAGTGATGTCATTTGAGATGTCATCAGTGATGTCATCAGTGATGTCATTTGAGATGTCATCAGTGATGTCATCAGTGATGTCACTGACCATGTCATGAATGATGTAATATGTGACATGATCAGCAGTGGATTGCGGGTGCGCGATATATAGTTAGTACAACTAACTATATATGGAATTTCAATGGTTTTGTGTGAGTAAAATAAGGTTTTTTAAATGCTAATTCCTAACTATATATGGTGTATAACCTATGGTTTTTTCAGTGAATTTTCAAGGTTTTGTAAATGCTAATTCCTAACTATATATGGTCTATAACCTATGGTTTTTTCAGTGAATTTCATTGGTTTTTTAAAAGCTAATATCTATAGCTGTAAAATGTATTCTTCTTTAAATCCAAAAAGATATTTTATATGTTTATTAATATTTTTTTTTTTAATATTTTTTTTGTTTCGCTCCCGGTCCGCGAACCAGAAAGCTTTCCGTTAGCTCAAATTGATGCCGCGACCCGGTCCGCGAACCGGTAAGAAATCAACATCGTGACGCGTCGCGAAAGCGCGACGTATCGCGTTGCCGCGTAATGCGTCTTATGACGTACCGCGTTAGCGCACCCGGAAGTGCCCCGGGGCGCGGACCGAGGCGCGAAACGCAGCTCCCCGGAAGCGATCCGCGGCGCGGCGCGAAAGCGCGACGTATCGCGTTGCCGCGTAATGCGTCTTGTGACGTACCGCGTTAGCGCACCCGGAAGTGCTCCGGGGCGCGGACCGAGGCGCGAAGCGCAGCGACCCGGAAGCTAACCGGGGCACGTTCCGCAGCGCGTAACATGAGCGTGAGAGGTCATGTGACTTGTTAATAAAACTTTTCATTGGTTCATTTCACTTTTGGTTTCATAATCATGTAAGGCTAGGTCAGGTGACCTAAAAATAACACTTTTCATAGGTTGAGAACTATTGTTTTTCCCAAATGATGAAAACCCCTCCTTCTTTCCTCACTCTGACTTTCATCATTGTGAGAGGAAGACCTTTATTAATACTTCAGAAATGGCTTCAGTAGTTGCTTCAGCTGGTGCACCCCCACCACCACCTCCACCTCCTCATGGGAAGAGAGGACCACCTCCCCAGGTCATGACCAACACAGAGGAGGAAGAGGAAGAAATGGAGGAAGAGGAGGGAGAAGAACCACAGTTCTTAGAAGAGTTGCCCCGGGTTTCCCATAAGAAACCCAGTTTCATCTGGCAGTTTTATTCAATCCCTCCTGGCCAAAAAAAAGTGAATGCGAGGTATGTCACCTGCCTCATCTGCAAAGATAAATTATCAAGAGGGACGGAAAAGAAGTATAGTTATGGGAACTATACTATGCATAGGCACATGACCAGGAAGCATCCACTTAATTACAGCCGGGCGGAAATACGGGATTTGGAGGAAAATCCAACATCAACTCCTGTGGCCAGATCAAGATCGTCAATTTCATTGACACCAGCAGAGGCACGGGAAACTGTGCTAAACATACAAGAGAATTTTGGCCACATGAAACATACTTGTATGCACTGTGGTGCGTTGATAGCATGTGGTAATATGAGTATAAATGCTATCAACCTGGCTTATGAACATCATAATTGCCCTAACCGCCCCCAGTAATTTTTTTTTTGCTCCTGTTGAGCCCTTTTCAATGCCTGTTTTTTGTTGTTTCCCCCCCCCCAAAAAAACCAAAAAAAATATAAAATCGTTCAAAATATACAAAAAAAACCAAAAATGTTCAAAAAATAAAAAAAATATAGTTATAGTTAGCTGGAAGTTTTACTCGCATAAAGCCATTGAAATTCCCATGTTATAGTTAGTTGGACTCACTATAACTTGCGCGTGCAATGCACTGCACTGCTGATGACGTCACATATTACATCACTCATGACATGGTCAGTGACATCACTCATGTGTATGGGAGTTTTTTTCTATCCCAGAGGGCAAGAAAAAAGTCAATGCGGCCAAGGTGACTTGCCTAATCTGTGGCATGGAACTTTCAAGGGGCAACCCTAACAAGAAATATTCTTTTGGTAATAATACCATGATTAGACACATGACCCGCAAGCATCCGAACAACTATTCTAATGCAGAGATGAGGGAACTGGCCAGTAACCTCCCCCAATCTTCAAGGACCACCTCCAAAAGAAAGCAACCCACTCCATCGGGACCAGAGACAACGGAGACGATGCCTTGCATTCAACCACGATTTGAGGATTTCCGAATTACATGTATATATTGTGGTAAGCTCATCTCCTATGGTGAAAAGAGCGTACAGCTCGTCGTCCTTGCTGGTGACAACCACAATTGCCCCAAAAAACTCTAATTTTTTCCGTTTTTGTTTTTTGTTTTTTGCTCCAGTTGAGCCATTTTCAATTCCCTTTTTTTTGTTTCTCCCCATAAAAAATACAAAAAAAATATAAAACTGTTCAGAAAAGCCAAAAAAAGTACAAAATGTTCAAAAAAACATTTAAAAAATATAAAACAACAAAAAGAAGAAAGAAAACAGTTCTTTTTAGAACTACCTCTAATTTATAAAAATAAACATATATTTTTAAAGAATCTCTGTCAATTTTTTTTCCTCAGGGTACGCGCACTGGGGCGCGCACCCCAAAAAAAGAAAAAAAAATTAATGAAGGAGTTAGCATGAGGGAAGAACACAAAGAGAGTAACGTTAAGAGAAAGAGAGCTAGAGGGAGAAACACGGAGGAATTGTTTACTACATAGTAAAAAACAGAGAAGGTGTAATAGGGTGAAAGTGAGAAAAGTAAAATGAATAAGGGAGCGAAAGAAGGGAAGAGAGAGGAAGAAGACTAAAGTAGAAATAGTGGGAGAATGTGAGTGGCTGTTGAAAGAAAAAAAAGGACACTAAAAAATGGGGAATGAAGGGTAGTGACGGAACCGGGATAAATGAACAACGGTGAGGGAGGGTGAGAAAAGAGCAGTGAGTGTAAGTAAAGAGGGGTGAAAGAGGGTGAAAAATTGAATTAGGATAAGACATGGGGAGTGACAAAGAGAAAGGACAGAGAGAGTAAAGGAAACAGTGCCTGAATGGGTCTGAGTGAAACAGCAAAGAAAGGTAAGTAATGCTGTGTGTGTGACCTATAGGGAGTCACTGGGTGTAGGTCGGGGTGTGGGTGTGTAAGGTGTGTCTGTGGGTGTGGGTGTGTGGGGTGTTTCGGTGTGGGTGGAGGTGAGGGTGTGTGAGATATGTGTGAGGGGTGTGTGGGTGTGGGGGGTATGTGTGTGGGATGTATGTGTGTGTATGGAATGTGTGTGTGTGTGTGAGGAGTGTGTGTGGGGGTGTGTGTATGAGGTGTGTGTGTGGTGTGTGTATGGGCTGTATGTCAGAGGTGTGTGTATGTGTTGGGAGGGGGATGAGGTGTGTGTGTAGGAGTGAAGTAAATAATTAAGAAAAAGAGAATGAGTGAGGGAGCAAAGGAAGGGAACAGAGGGTAAGTGAACTAAAGAATGGGAACTGAAAGAAGTTGAATGTGAGAGGGGAAATAGGGAAAGGGGAGTAAACATGGAGAATAAGAATAAGTGAACGAAGCCGAGTAAGGAAACAGGAGTGAGGTTGCTTGAGAAATTATTAGTGAGGTTAAAGCAAAGGGTGATGACAAACTAAATTTTTTTAGTCACACTTACCATATAATAAATGTAACTTTTATTACATTTTTTTACTACACATTGTATCTGTGAAAGAGAGAAGAAAAAATAAGTTATAATTAGTAAAATATCTATTTTAAAACAAAAGATACAAATGAAGAGGTTAAAAATCATAACAGTGTATTTAGAAATAAAGTAAGAGTGAAGGACACAGAAAGAGAAATAAAGTAAGGTAGAAGGACAAAAAGAGAGAAAAAGAAATAGAAGGAGAGCAAATTACTAAGAGTAAGGCATATAGATTCACTGACAGAGAGGAAGAGAAGAAGAGAGAAATGAACTGAAGGTAAGAAAGATACTAAAAGAATATGAGTTAGCAAAACTAAATCAGGAAACAGGAGTAAGTAAAAAGATAATGACTGAGAGGGAAAGGAGTCTAATTAAGGATGCATTTAGAAGAATGAGGAATGGAAGATAACTGAGAGTAAGTGAAGAACAGTCATAGAGTGAAGGGATGAAGGGAGAGAGGATAATATAGAAGGATTGAGTGAAAAGGAGTGAGGAAGTTAGTAGACAGACAGACTAAGAGAAAAACTGAGTGAAGTGGAGTACAATGAGTGAGGAAAGGAAATGAGTAAGGGAGCAAAAAAAGGAAATAGAGGAGAAGAGGACTAAAACAGTGGTACTGAGAGAAAATGATTCGGTGATAAAAGTAAAGAGTAGGACACTGAAAGATAGGAAATGAGGGATAGTAATGGAACCAGAGTAAAAGAAATGGGATGAAGAACGATGAGAGAGGAGCAGTGAAGTTGTTGTAAGAGAAATGATAGAAGGTAGATAAACACAACTGAACATAACACAAGGAGAGTGAGGGACTGAGGACATAGAGGTAGTGAACGGAAAATAGAGAGAAGAGGTCAAAAGAAAGGAGCAAACAAAGATAAGCGAGGGAGAGTGGGTGATTTATAGTGATAGAGTGCGACAATACTGCTGAGTTAGTAAAAAGGAATTACTAAAAGAACATAAGAGGAAAAGACGGAAAAGGGAAGTAAAGCAGAGAGACTGAAAGCTGAAAATTGGTGCAAGGGAGAGAGGGGATGCAGACAGTTGAAATGAAAATAAGGGGTTGTTAAAGAAGTGCAGTAAACGAATGGGTGTGAAACAGAGTGAGAGAAAGACATTATAAGTGAGTAAAAAGAGCTGAAAGAGAATGCAAAAAGCAAAGTGAGTGTGAGACAATGAGAATACAATTTAATTTACACAATCCAAAGTATAGAATAACTTGTACAACATGTTACATAGTTTATTTTTGCTGTTCTCAGAATATATTGAATTTCACTTAAAACAGTGAGTTCAAATTGCTCATCATATGACAGCGGGAAAAAAAACACAATCTAAAAGATTGTGTTTTAAAAAAAACCTTAGATACTGACAAATGACAAATGTACACTAATCTTTGATTCACTTACTTTTCCTTTAGGCCAAATAGTATATCATGAAGGTCCTTTTCTCGTAGGAAAGTACTCTGCTGTTCACTAAAAAATCCATTTCATCGACTTTCTAGAAGAAAAGCTCCAAGAACATCTGAAATATTTTCATTATTTTCATATACTCCTTTTTTTCAGTCATGACTCTTTACTCATTCCTTTACTTTTCCTTTTGGCCAAATAGTGTCAGATGTATGAGTATATTTTCAAATTAATTCTAAGAAACTCTGAAATTACCGTTTTTCCGACGTTCTGAAAGAAAGGCTCATAAAACATTTTCACAATATTTAAGTATTTGTAAAACCATCTCTGACTCACTTATGTTCATCATTTTGTATAATACTGATATCACTTACTATGAGATCCACTTACAGTACCTATATGACAAGTCAATTTTTTATATTACCTGGATCACTTTTACTCAGAATATATTTTTAAACAGCAAAATAACCTTTATTAACTGGTCCCGTCTTCATAGGCCAATTACCTTTACTTAAATTTTGGTTCTAAAAACACTAGGTATGAATTTTTTAAGTCAAAAGGCAAACGTTGTTTGAAAGTCAAATGAGTGTCATTACACTGGGTCCAACCTTTACGACTTTTTAAATAGCATGTGTAATGCCCTGATGTTGTTGAAGGACCGTCATGATAAATAATAGCTACAGTTGCAAACGTTCTTCCTGAAATTGATAACTGAGAAGGCACAACATTTTTAATAGAAGTTGACAATTTACTTCCATCAGGTCTACATCGTTGGAACATTAAAATCACATATTTACCATAAGTTTGTAAAAATAATGTGGACAGCATTGCAGACTTACATTGGATACACACCATATTGTGATCAGCTGGTTTAACTAGATTATTAAAAGGGACTGATTTTCAGTCTGGTAAACTCAAATATATAAATCTTTCAGTGTCTATTCTAGTACTACTTGATAAACTACAGTTGTCGCAGTCATGCTGCCATTGATAAGAAAGGCTAAAAAGATTTTTTATATCTACACCTTCATCTTCCAAAACATCAAACATATACATGAAAAATTCCTGACAATTCTGCTGAATAATCTGTGAAAATTGATTTTGACCAGAACATATGTCTAGAAGATTTCTAATTTCTGAAACACTTTCTATTTTTGCTCTATCACTGCTACATTTCTCAAACACAGAATTCAATAAACAGCAGAATGTTTGATCCCGATTTTCAACAATCTGTTCTTGTAAATTTTGAAGAAAAAACAACATTAACCACTACATTAGCATAGCAGTTGACACCAGAACTGTTTTCGAACTGAAATCCAACAACATCTTCAACAGAATCCTTTTTCTTTCTGCTTACAATTACAGTTTCATCTACTTTTTGTCTTTTTGCTAGTACCTCACTGCAATTATTCTCATTTCTTCTTTTTCGGCCTACCACACATTTTTCAAACAGACGATATTGAGGCAAATGTGGAGCATACTCTCTTCTTAACCTATTGTATTCTTTAACACAATCTAGATCAGCACAAATCTTTGTTTCATCACACTCAATCAAGTACAATCCTGATAAAGCTCTGACTCGTGATAATGCCACATATGCCATACCCTCTTTAAACACGGAACTTCCAATGTTCACCAAAGCACTATCTACACTTAAACCTTGAGATTTATGAATTGTCACTGCATATGCCAAACAAACAGGAAACTGTTTTCGGCGAACATATAAGTCTTTCACATGCAAAAATCTAGCTGAACAACGACAAATTTGTTCTATTTCGTCAATGCCATCAAATTAAATTTTTAAAATTTCAATTCCATCTCTATTTTTGTAATTCACAAAACCAACAACATGACCCATTGCTCCATTTACCAGACCTCTTTCAACATTTAAATTCCTTCTCAAAATGATACGACAATTTAAACACACATTCAGAGTCTTTTCAAAACCAGCAGTTTTAGATATAGTCTTCTCTAATGAATCCAATTTTGATTTCAAATTTTCTGACAAAATAATTGTTGCTCCCATATGCTCTATTTTATCTATAGCTTCCAGTTTCACTATCTCTTCATTTTCTAACTTTAACATTTTGTTGTTGAACATGGAACATTCTTTCAGAGTAGGCATCAAACATATGCCAGATTTCTTCTCGTTAATTTTCTTAAAAATATTCTCTGGAAGAATGTTTTCATTTGGGTACAAAGGTTTAATTGTTTCACCAAATCTTCTAAATTAATTACATCCTCTTGAGCTTGCTCCATAGCTCTTTCCACCTCATCCATGGCAGTGGCAGCTTCATTTTGGATAATTGGTCCTCCTAGTGGATTCTGACTCAATGAAGCAGAACTGTGACTGTCTTGAGAACTGTCTCTCGCAATCTCTGCAGCAATTGTTGCTTCTTGCTCTATTTCTTCATTCAACATTTGCAGATAATTTGGAAAAGCAGGACATTCTATGGTATCCTTCGTTGCATTAAAAGAGTCTTCGTAACAGAGAAAATCTCCAAGTAGTTCCTCTTCTGTACGCCATGGTTTAAAGAGTTGCAAAAGAGCCAAATAGTAAAATTCTCTTTTGTCTGCATTTTCACAACTCAATTTTCGATGATTAATCAAATGGCCTTTTCTCTGCTTCACTAGACATCCTTCACATCCAATGACAGCATATATTCCATTATTGATATCTTCTCTGATGGTCCTCTTATAAATATATCTTTGCAGAACTTCATAGAGACAAGCGTTCCCAAGATAAGGACTTCTATTTGGATATTTTGTATCCAACATGTTTGTCTTCAAAATATCTGTACTTTCTGGTTCTTTCTCCGCCAAATACTCTATTTCCGGTACAGATTTCAAAACTCGGTTTCGTGTTGCAGCAAGACCTAGACTCACCCAAATGATGGTTCTAGATTTGGCATATAGACTTGCTGATGACAATCGATCGGAACATTCATATGCTCCAATTTCTCGATGTGACAACATTTTTAGACTGTAACTGTATAATTTCTTGCTTAGACTGTTTTCATGTGAAATGTCCTCACACATTTCCTTCAGTTCTGTCTTTTCTTTTTTTGTGATGTAAGACGTCACATATCGAGCCACAGCAATAGAGTTGTCAGCAACAAACTGAATATCCATGTTAGCATTCCACATGGACAAAATCACTGGGTTGTAGTCGTTGATGTACTTGGACTCTTCGTTTCTTTTTAAATTGTATGTATTTTTGGGTGATTTCCTCGTCACAGTATGTCGCAGAGAAGACATCAAATTATTTACTCTTCCTTTAGAAATCACTGCTCGTGGAAAACCAAAACGACATTTTGTGTAGAACTTGTACTTGTTTCTGAATTTTCGACGACAGTACTTTCCACAACGATGGGATTGAAAGCGTAAAACTTGTTGCCTTAAACTGTTTTCTTCAGTAGTTTTCGGAACAGCACATGTTGAATACTCTTCAATGAAGCTCATCACTGTCTCATCCGAATCAGTTCCAAATTTGGGTGCATCTTTAATCCACAACAACATATGTATGTGAGGAGCACCTCTTGCTTGGTACTCCTTTCTCCAAAAGAAATCCAAAACCTCTCGAAGGGGAGGATTTTTTTGTTGGTAATGAAAGACATCATAGCTTCAAATCTATGATTAAAATATCTGCATACATTCACTGGATCCAAAGAACACAGTTCTCCAGGTACGCCATGGTTTCTATATTCTATATTTTGTATATTTGCATTTGCCTCGCGTATAAATTGAAGTAAGTCGTCCCATGCATACTCGGCACAGCTAAGAGTGAGGAACCATGTAGGAGTTCCTAAGTTTCTTAGCATACATTTCAATTCCCCATGACGACGGTAACAATACTCGTTTGTACCACGCTGACATGCCATGAGATTGATTAGATGAGATTCCAAAATATTATCTTGCAGATTCACTTTCTTCATAAAGTCCCTCGCCGAAACATTTTGGAGATGTGGTCCACTTTTCAGTATATGGTTTACTGCATAAGAAAGCCCAGACAAGTCACTTTCATACAGTAGATGAAACAAATATGGGATGCATTGACGAAACCTTGGATCTTCAGCATATAATCTTAAAGTCCGGTATTCAGATGCTGGAATTTGAAGTGGCCGATCGTCATATCGTCCACCTCGACCTGTTGGAAATAGCTGTGGAAAACAACGAGCTTCCAAACTTTCTTCCCATACACTAATGGGACTTCCTTTTGCTGATTTCATTTGAAACAAGTCAACTGCATTCCCCATTAATTCTTTGGAATGCAAAGGATGAACAGTATAATGTTCATATATTTCTTCACTTCTAGACACATCAATTTTTTTCAATTTGGCCAGCTGAACAATCACTGTCTTCATCTGCAGCTGTTTCCTATGCTCCAACACATACATGTTTGTAGTACTCATTGTTTTTGACCAAATACAACGTTGCCTTTTTTACTTTCCTAACATCCACTAAATCTTGCCAGATTTTCTTACTCTTTGTCGGAACCCCATTAACTAGAATAACCAGAGGTTCCTCTTCCACTTTCTCTACACCAATTGTATCAATATTTTTCTTGAAATCTAGAGGCAAATAAACAACTCTTCCCTTTAATCCTCTCTGTAAATCTGAAGGAGGCAATTTCCCTATCTTAGACTCCATGCGAACAATTGCCTGAAAAGGAAGGACACATTGAATCAAAATACACTCATATGTATTTAAATCCATCAATTCAGGAGGAATGTCTACCAACTCAAGATTATTATGAACAGCTCTAGCAGGCATTTTGTTTTGATTTAATTCATCATAACAATATTTACAAATACGCTGATCAGAACTCAAATCAAAAGAATTCTCCACCCACAAATAAGTTGCAAAATCCTTCCACTCATAATTATTTATCTTTTCACTTTTTACGTATAAATCAACTAATCTAGTTTGATGCTTATAATGAGTTCGTCGACAACACACACAAGTAAAATTCGGCCTTTCACTTGATTTCACCTTAAACCTGATAATTTCCTGGTCAAACTTTTCTGTACTTGAAATCAGTACATTGTCTTCCACATTACCTTGAATTTCTGTGTCAATTTCTACACTGTCCTCTTTTTCACTAAAATAACAAATCTCAATTTCTTCACAAATCTTCTTCACATCTAATTCAGTTCCATGCAAAAGAGCACTGTTTAATTGTTTAAGCTTAAGTGCTAGACTTTTTGCATAATACAACCTTCTCACTAATTTCCTCATTTTGTTATGATGCACTGCTAACATCCTAAAATGATGAAAAAGACTCTGACATACTTATCTTGAAAGACAAGCCAGTGAATGGCCTTGCAAACCTGTCTTTTCTCTCACTCTGCAAGGATCTAAGTCTTGCAACATTTTCATTTTGTGTTTTAGAGTTTTCTTACTATATGTACGTAAGATGTTACAAAACAAATCGATTGATTCCTGTCGCACACTACAAATACTACTACACTTCCAAGTGTACACTGGACCCTTAGTACGTCTCCCTAAAACTTCATCAGTTAACACCTCTTCTGGTTCTCTAGGCACAAGTTTCTCTTTTTCAATCGGACAACCGTCTTTCACCTCATATGCTCGACCACTGGTGTCATCTGCATGCACTAAATAATTCTCCTGAAAGTAACTCTCCTCATTAAAAAATGGCTCACAACTTGAACTGTGCATCCATTCTCCAGAAAAAACTTTACAAAAATTAGTCCGATTAATTACTCTTTTCCATTTACTGTTTGATTTGAAAACATTAATTGTCTTGTTAGGTGTCCTAATTCTATTGATTATTAAAATAAATAATTTTTTCTTAACTTTAAAAGCATGATCAACAATCTTCTCTACACTTTTCTTTTTCTTATAAAAAGCAGATCTCTGTTTAACTTTTTAAATATTTTTTAACAAATGTAAAACCACCCTATTGCGAAACATTCGTTTATGAATGTCCCTAAATTGATTTTGCCTTCTATTCCTATACATATTATTGTCTCCTGCTGCAGTAGTAAAATTTTTGGGGAATCTCTCCTTCCTCTTCAAAATTGCTCTCTCCTTCTCTTTTTCTACATACTGTCCAACATTTTTTTGGGATCTACATATGTTCCGTAAGAAAGACTTAGTTGTCTTACCAGGAGCTTTTTTCCTGTTTTTTGAAGTATTTGTTGTAGGAGACTGCTTTAATTCTGTTGCTGCTTTAGATTTTTTCCGCTTACAATCTTTTCGTCTCCTTTCCCTTGAGGGCATTTTTTCTTATTTTTGAAATCTTGATTTAAATCTGTGCAAAACAAAAATAAAAATAAAAAAATCATTATAGACCACTATTACCAAACAACAAAACAATGACAATAAGCAAACAATATAAACACTATAATACTTCTACATATGACCTTATCTCTGTTTTTTAAATATAATTCAAAAAAAATATTTTGGGCACATGAATTACTTTTACATTTTTAACAAGGATTAGATAGTATCTGCATGTTTAAAAAAATATATTTGCACATTTCACAATCATATCACCTGTGTTTCCTCAGGTTAGTAAGCAGATTGTACACATGAGGTAAGGACTGTCCTGGGGAACATAGGTGGTGAGGCCGGTGTCTAAGAGTCCACTGGACTGCACTTCATGAAGCCTATCCCCCACTACACTCTTAGACACAGCCCTCACCTCCTTTCCACCTCTGGACAGACCTCTCTTCCACTACACTCCTCAACACAGGCATCACCTCCTATGCACCCATGGACAATCCTCACCTTATCTGCAACCCAGAATAGACCTCAACTCATCTGCACCATTAGACAGGCCTCAGTTAATTTACACCCCTGAACACGCCTTATCTCATCTCCACCCTGTTACCATCAATTATACTCAATGTATTGAGGCCTGTCGAAGGGCCACAGATTACATAATGTTTGTCTAAGGGTCAGAGGAGGTAAGTCCTCTCAATTGCACTCATGGACACAGGCCTCAACTCCTTTGTGCCCCTGGACATGCCTCACCTCATCTGTACAATCCACTTCCTAATTTGAGGAAACACAGGTAACATACATTTCCTCTCTCTTGCAAACATTCCTACCAAGCATTACCATAAAAATGACACAAACCAGCAGCAAACAAGCTCAGTCTGCTTCCTAATCTGAGGTATACCAGGTGACATGATTGTGAAAGGTTCAAATATTTTTATGTAATCATGCACACACTATTTATTCCTTCTCAAAAATGTAAAAGCCATTAATTTGCCCCAAAATCGTTTTTTGAATAACATTTTAGAAACAGAGCACAGGTCCTTTGTACAAGCATTCAACTTCACTACTGAAACCTCACTATTTCACAAAATAAAAATCCTCTATCTTGCAAATGTAGATACCAAGCATTATCAAAAAGCATGGCACAAACCAACAGCAAAAAAGCTCAGAGCCTAATTTATGAGGCCCTGCATTAGTTTTCCGCTGGTGATGCGTCACTTTTTGTGACGCATCGGTAGCATAAAACATGTGCCTTGTTGCGCCATATTTAAAAAATGACACATCTAGGTAGATGCGTCACTTTTTAAACCCCTGCGCCACATTATACCTGCGTCAGGTATAATGTATGCAGAGGGGGCGTTCCCCCGTAAAAAACCTTGTAATAGTGACGCAGTGAAATATATGAGATTTCACTGCGTCACTTTTAGGACACTGTTATGTCAAAATCTTGTACCTGCCTCACAGCAGGCGTAAGACTGATGCAAACCCTTTCACATGGGGCTTTCCCCATTTGAAAAGACGCATTGCTGGAGTTGCGTCACTTTTGTGACACACTCCAGCAATGCGTCACTTTTGCGCTTACAGATACATCAGAAATACTGACTTATCTGTAACTCCTTGCGACATGATGCGTCATACAATAAATATGACGCATCATTGGTGTCCCAAGGAGTGCGCAGTGAAAACTGACGCATCGCTGTTTTCATAAATAAGGCCCTCAGTGTCCTTCCTAATCCGAGGTAACACAAGTGACATGATTGTGAAAGATTCAAATATTTTTATGTAATCATGCACACACTATAGTGGAGAAGCGTGGCTCAGTGGTGAGAGGCGGTAGACCCGGAAGCTGAGATCGGCCCTGGACCAGGGTTCGATTCCCCGCCTCGGCGGGTCTCGGGCTCAAAAATTCCATGGACTCGACAATTCTCGCTCCGGTGCCTACTCAACTCACGGGGTCACACTCTGCGACTCTGGGCAATAGCTTGCTTAATCTCCACTACGGCCCCTCGCGGCGGGATGCCTGGCTTTCACCTTGTGGATACCCTGCCGGGGTATCTCACAGGGGAATACCAGGACGGGTTCCCTAAGCAAGCGCTTAGATACCGGGTCGGTGATTTGCGCTATATAAATACATGTACATGTACATGTACTATTTATTCCTTCTCAAAAATGTAAAACCATTGATTTACCCCAAAATCGTTTTTTGAATAACATTTTAGAAACACAGCGCAGGTCCTATGTACAAGCATTCCATTTCAGTTCTGAAAACTCACTATTTTACAAAATAGATTTCCTCTCTATTGCAAACATTCCTACCAGGCATTACCCAAAAAATTTCACAAACCAACAGCAAAGAAGCTCATTCTGCTTCCTAATCTGAGGTAACACAAGTGACATGATTGTGAAAGGTTCAAATATTTTTTATGTAATCATGCACACACTATTTATTCCTTCTCAAAAATGTAAAACCATTGATTTACCCCAAAATCGTTTTTTGAATAACATTTTAGAAACACAGCGCAGGTCCTATGTACAAGCATTCCATTTCAGTTCTGAAAACTCACTATTTTACAAAATACATTTCCTCTCTATTGCAAACATTCCTACCAGGCATTACCCAAAAAATGTCACAAACCAACAGCAAACAAGCTCATTCTGCTTCCTAACTCGAGGTAACACAGGTGATTAATTGTGAAAGGTTCAAATATTTTTATGTAATCATGCACACACTATTTATTCCTTCTCAAAAATGTAAAACCATTGATTTACCCCAAAATCGTTTTTTGAATAACATTTTAGAAACACAGCGCAGGTCCTATGTACAAGCATTCCATTTCAGTTCTGAAAACTCACTATTTTACAAAATACATCTCCTCTCTATTGCAAACATTCCTACCAGGCATTACCCAGAAAATGTTACAAACCAACAGCAAAGAAGCTCATTCTGCTTCTTAATCTGAGGTAACACAAGTGACATGATTGTGAAAGGTTCAAATATTTTTATGTAATCATGCACACACTATTTATTCCTTCTCAAAAATGTAAAACCATTGATTTGCCCCAAAATCGTTTTTTGAATAACATTTTAGAAACACAGCGCAGGTCCTATGTACAAGCATTCCATTTCAGTTCTGAAAACTCGCTATTTTACAAAATACATTTCCTCTCTATTGCAAACATTCCTACCAGGCATTACCCAAAAAATTTCACAAGCTAACAGCAAACAAGCTCATTCTGCTTCCTAATCTGAGGTAACACAAGTGACATGATTGTGAAAGGTTCAAATATTTTTATGTAATCATGCACACACTATTTATTCCTTCTCAAAAATGTAAAACCATTGATTTGCCCCAAAATCGTTTTTTGAATAACATTTTAGAAACACAGCACAGTTCCTATGTACAAGCATTCCATTTCAGTTCTGAAAACTCACTATTTTACAAAATCCATTTCCTCTCTATTGCAAACATTCCTACCAGGTATTACCCAAAAAATGTCACAAACTAACAGCAAAGAAGCTCATTCTGCTTCCTAATCTGAGGTAACACAAGTGACATGATTGTGAAAGGTTCAAATATTTTTATGTAATCATGCACACACTATTTATTCCTTCTCAAAAATCTAAAACCATTGATTTGCCCCAAAATCGTTTTTTGAATAACATTTTAGAAACACAGCGCAGGTCCTATGTACAAGCATTCCATTCAGTACTGAAAACTCACTATTTTACAAAATACATTTCCTCTCTATTGCAAATATATTCCTACCAGGCATTACCCAAAAAAAGTCACAAACCAACAGCAAAGAAGCTCATTCTGCTTCCTAATCTGAGGTAACACAAGTGACATGAATGTGAAAGGTTCAAATATTTTTATGTAATCATGCACACACTATTTATTTCTTCTCAAAAATGTAAAAGCCATTGATTTGCCCCAAAATCGTTTTTTCAATAACATTTTAGAAACACAGCTCAGGTCCTATGTACAAGCATTCCATTTCAGTTCTGAAAACTCACTATTTTACAAAATACATTTCCTCTCTTGCAAACATTCCTACCAGGCATTACCCAAAAAATGTCACAAACCAACAGCAAACAAGCTCATTCTGCTTCCTAATCTGAGGTAACACAGGTGATTAATTGTGAAAGGTTCAAATATTTTTATGTAATCATGCACACACTATTTATTCCTTCTCAAAAATGTAAAACCATTGATTTACCCCAAAATCGTTTTTTTGAATAACATTTTAGAAACACAGCGCAGGTCCTATGTACAAGCATTCCATTTCAGTTCTGAAAACTCACTATTTTACAAAATACATTTCCTCTCTATTGCAAATATTGATACCATGCATTTTCAAAAAGCATCACACAAACCAACAGCAAAGAAGCTCAATGTGCTTCTTAATCTGAACTCTCTATCTATATTGAATGAATCATAACTCACCTTTACAAATGCTTTGGGAGATTGAGAACAGTGTCAGATACACACACCAATATTTCTTTAGCAGAGCAAAAGGTATGTACTCCAGGCACTGCAACCATGAATGGCACAGAAAACCTCTAATTCTACACACATATTCCTCATGGTAACCAATCAAAACTCTTCCCTCTCTATTTTCAAATCAACACCCTTCCCCCCCTCAGCCCTTTCTACCTGTTACCATAGCAACTCCCTCCTCACTGAGCTCTCAGGGTAAAAAGTTTATTCTACAATGTTGCACTTGAACTCAGCAAGGATGTTTGACCTATCAATAAACCTGCTTATCAGGTGCAATCTTTCTTTTTATGACTTTTTCTTGGCCATTCAAATGACTTCTTTCACAGAACACAACCATGCACCCTAACTTTCACTTTTCAACTATCTGAATCCACCAATCATTGCTTGTGATTCAAGAGCACTGAAACTCCACATTTTTTTTGTTGCAAACTCCTACTGTTCCAACTGCCATTTCATTCCTACACTTCATCTGACTGCACCAGAACCTCCTATCACCGTGTACTCTGTCTGGATTATTGGACATAGCTACATTCAGGCTCAAAGGTATGCAGCTATCAGAAATTTTCACAACCTTGATTTACCAAATGTGCACATAAAATTGATTGGCCAAAGAGGATTGAGATGTCATCAATTGATACAATTGGTGAAAACCTTCCACCATCTGCCACACCCTGACCTTATAGTTTTGCACTGTGGTGGAATTGACCTAGGCACTTTGACTGGGGTAGGTCTGGAAATGGTTTTAAAGGACACCTTTGGGCAATTGATGACACTTTTTCCACAACCTGCCTTGGTATATTCCAATATATGCCAAAGACAGAAATGGAAGTGGTCCAACCAATTTTGTCCACAGATTGAGAAAGCAAGGAAACATGTGAATAAATCTGTTTCTGCTTACATGAGAGACTATGGAATGGGTTCAATATACAGCAACAACTTGCGTTACAACATGCAAGATATCTACAGAGGAGATGGTGTGCACTTCTCAGATGAGGTGAATAGAATATTCCTCCTGAATTTAAGATTGTGCATTGGAACCTACTTGTAGGTACCTAAATCAGCCCCAGAACCCAAAAGCTCTTTTCAGGGCTACCCTACATCTGATCACTCACAATGATTATTTTACTCTAACTTTTTCACTATTTTTCACCAAAGTACGCTCCACGGTACGCTCCCCGGTGCACGTACCGGGCGCTCCCCCCGCGAAAATTTAAATGTTTTTTTTTGGCCTATATGGCCCTCCTAAGACCCCCTCAGAAAACCTAGGGGGTCAGGGGGTGTCTACCGTGCCCCCTTTTACCCATTACCAACGTTGTTTGTCCTCCATATTGTGTCTCAAATCTACCGAAACACAAGATGGAGGACTCCCGTTGCGCTGCCGGTACGCGTACCGAGCGCTCCCAAAACATTTTAAAAGTTAATTTACATAAAAACCTCTGTAGAGAAGTTCACCAAATATAGAATAGGACATACTACATACCAGTCCCTACCATTTTCCCAAATTTGATGGAATTCCATTGAGCCATTTGGCCTGTAGCCCT
Source organism: Lissotriton helveticus (assembly GCF_964261635.1). Taxonomy (NCBI): domain Eukaryota; kingdom Metazoa; phylum Chordata; class Amphibia; order Caudata; family Salamandridae; genus Lissotriton; species Lissotriton helveticus. The sequence continues at coordinate 765,090,850 of NC_136057.1, read as the reverse complement.
CTCTAAATATCCTGAGGTAAATTACATGACAAAAACACATCTGAAGTGTTAGAATTTACAACCAATTAAAATGTTACTTTCAATTTCTAGTATTATTTCCTGACATTTGATTGGTTATGTACATGAATATAAATGAAAAAAGAGGGAAACACAGCCATTTTGACTACAACTACCTGAGGTACATCTTGAAAGGATTTTCACATTTTTTCTTCTTCACCTCTCTCAAAAGTAAGTTGTTAATTTGTAAGGAGCACTTTAAATTAATTTGTAAAAACGTTTTCTGATAGTTATTTATTGTCCCTCTGTTATAGTTATAGCTTGAGATACGCTTCTCTATTATATTTATGGATTAAGTTAGGCTTCTCTAGTATAATTATGATTTTAATTAGTCTTCATCACATGCACTTTTTAATAGTTCTACTTCCTGCCTGATACCATACACTGCCCAAACATAACTTCACTGTTAAAAACTCAGAAGTACCTGTCTGAACTTAAACCTAACAGTGCCCTATCTCTACTGATATATTTATTTTGTATGCAATTTACAGCAACAAAATGGAAGGAGAACAAAAGAAATTTAATATTTCATTCGAAATTGATCTCGAGAACAACCCAGAGGAAGAGATTAATGATTTAGACTTTTTGGATCAGTCTCTTGATGAAGAGTATCTTAAATATGTGGAAGAAATGGAATCATGTTATCCAATTGAGGACATTCCTGACAAAATAATGTTGGAAGTATTATTACATTTTGAAAAATCAGAGCAATACATTTTTATTTAATAATTAAAAATTGTTCCAGACATTATTCTTTTTTATATGTAATTCATGAAATAGTACCAACATGAATATAATATAATGTGAGACTTATAATATACTGTGCAACTTTTTTATGTTACATAGTAATTTTCCTCATAGTTACTTCCTTTCTCCCACTATATTATCTCCAATGTTTATTTGACATCTCTTTTTCATCTCCTGCCTTCATGTTGTTTCTGCTTTCCTGACAGACTATAGTATAGATTCCATATACCACAATAACTTCTGTAACAACATGCAAATTATCTACAGAGGACACAGTCTACATTGAATTTAAAACTCTGCATTGGTACCTACATGCTGGTACTTATATCACCCACACAACACAACAACTCTATGCAGAGCTACCCTACCTCTAAGCACTTTAAATTATTATTTTACTGTTTCACTGGGTTTTCCCCATGTGTGAGGGGGGGTGAGATGTGTGTGGGGGGTGTCTGTGAGGTGTGTGTCTGTGTGTGTGGGGGTGGGGTGTGTGTCTGTGTGTGTGGGGGGTGTGGTGTGTGTGTGGGTGTAGGTGTGTGGGGTGTGTGGGTGTGAGTGGGGGTGTGAGTGTGTAAGGTGTGTTTGTGGGTGTGTGGGTGTAGATGGAGGTGTGGGTGTGTGAGGTGTGTGTGGGGGGTGTGTGGGTGTGGGGGTATGTGTGTGGGATGTGTGCGTGTGTGTGGGATGTGCGGATGTGTCTGTAAGGTGTGTGTGTGTGGGGGGGGAGGTGTGTGTGTGGGATGTGTGGGGTGTGTCTGTGAGGTGTGTGTGTGTGGGGGGGGGTGAGGTGTGAGTGTGGGTGTGTGGGGTGTGTGGGTGTGGCTGTGGATGTGTAAGGTGTCGGTGTGGGTGTGTGGGGTGTTTGGGTGTGGGTGGAGGTGTGTGTGTGTGAGATGTGTGTGGGTGTGTGAGGAGTGTGTGTGTGGGTGTGTGTGTGGTGTGTGTGTGGGGTGTGAGCGTGTGGGTGTGTGTGGGATGTACTTGTAGGTACCTAAATCAGCCACAGGACCCAAAAGCTCTTTTCAGAGCTACCCTACCTCTGATCACTCAAAATGATTATTTTACACAAATTTTTTCACTATTTTTGCCCCTTAGTACGCTCCCCGGTATGCTCCCCGGTGCGCGTACCGGGCGCTCCACCCGCGAAAATCGAAAAAAAAATATTTATTTTTTTTGTCCCGCGGGACCCTTTTATGGCCCCCACATCAAACCTAGGGGGTCAGGGGGGTCTATCCTGCCCCCTTTTGGTTATTTCCCCCTTTGTTTTTGCCACCTCTTGTGTCTCGATCCTACCGAGACACAAGATGGCGGCCGCTCTGGACTGTTTCGAATGTTTACAGACACCCGAAAGCCAATCAGCTTTCCGCGCGCGAACTCGCGGTGCGCGCCAGGAGCGCTCCCCGGTGCGCGTACCGGGGCGCGGCTATAGATATATATATTTTTTTTAACCCAAATTTCTCAAAATCTACTGGAGCACATATCTTGAGACATAGCAAAGGCACATCGGGCTACCAGTCCCTACAATTTTGCCAAGTTTGGTGAAAATCCATTCAGCCGTTCGAGCTAAAAGTGAGTCCAACCGCCCTATGGAAATTAACATGGGGAAAACACGTTTTGGGACCCCCCTTTTATCTCGGCCCCCGATTGACAAATCCCGCCCAAACTGTCAGGGAAGGAGCGGAGAGCCGCGAGGCAAATTTGAGGAAAATTTCAGGCAGATTCCTCAACCGGCGCCAAAGTTATTCCCAATAGAATGTTGCGATTTCCCTATGGAAAACAATCCTAACTATAACTACCTACTGGCGACCGCCAGTAGGTAATATATATATATATATATATATATTACCTACTGGCGGTCGCCAGTAGGTAGTTATAGTTAGGATTTTTTCCCTATGGGATTTTTGAAAATTCTATGTCTAATAACTTTGGCGTTTGTGGACGGAATTGGCTGAAATTTTCAGGAAAATGGAACATTTTGTTTCTGAGCAGCCCCTGGAAATTTGGGGGGGGGTTCGTCAAGGGGTGGCCGAGAAAAAAGGGGGGTCCCAAAACGCGTTTTTCCCATGTTAATTTCCATAGGGCGGTTGGCCTCACTTTTAGGCCGAACGGCTGAATGGATTTGCACGAAACTTGGCAAAATTGTTGGGACTGTTAGCCCGATGTGCCTTTGCTAGGTCTCAATATATGTGCTCCAGTGGATTTTGAGAAATTAACGTTCAAAAAAAGATATATATCTGTAAGCGCGCTCCGGGCAGCGCTCCGGTTCGCGTACCTGACGCGTAACGGAACTTCGCGTAGCGAAGCTGATTGGCTCTCCGGTGTCTGTCAACATTCTAAACAGTCCGGAGCGGCCGCCATCTTGTCTCTCGGTAGGATCGAGAGACAAGAGGAGGCCAAAACAAAGGGGGAAATGACCATAAGGGGGCATAGTAGATCCTCCCTGACCCCCTAGGTTTGATGTGGAGGCGTTAAAAGGGCCCCGCAGTGCAAAAAAAAAAATATTTTTTTTTTGTTTTTTTGCGTGGGGAGCGCCCGGTCCGCGAACCGGGAAGCGTTCTGGGGAGCGTACTATAAGGAAAAAAGAATGATAGACTTTTAAAATACTGTATGTTAATTGATTGTTGGTTTTGTTGATTTATTTTAATTTCTTTATTTTTTAAGCAATTATTTATTATTGTGATTGTGTTTCAAAATTTAATAACATTTCTAACATTTCACTGTCTGAAATGTCGTCATTTTCATTGAACATAGCTTGTAATCTCTGAGTGTGTAAAATGTCCTCATTTTGAAGGAGGTCATCTACTGCTTGCACACATTGCAGTAGTTCTTGGTCCCAAGTTTCATCCATAAATTCTATATAATTTGGATCAATTAATTCTTGGCTGCTCTCTTGCAGGACAATTTGAAATGAAACTTTCTGTTCGCCTTCCATGTTGCCTGAAATTTGGATAAAAAAAATATATATTAGTAGAGATAGGGCACTGTTGGGATTAATTTTGGATAGGCAGTTTTTATCAGTGAATTTATCTTTGGGCAGTGTATAGTATCAGAGTGGAAGTAGGAATATAAAAAAGTGTATGTGATTTAACGTAAGTAAATTCATAATTATACAAGAGAAACCTAACTCCATCCATAACTATAACAGAGAAGTCTATCTAAATCTATAACTACTACAGAGGGATAGTATATAACTATCAGAAAAAGTTTACCATATTAACTGATAGTGCACAATATACTTCAGTTTTTAAAATAACAACTTACCTTTACAAAGAAGTTGAAGTGATTAGTGAAAATCCAATTGAAATGTACACCAGGAAGTAGTAGTCAAAATGGCTGTGTTTCCTTCTCTTCTTTTATATATATTCAGGTATATAACCAATCAAATGTCAGGTAAAAAAAGTAGAAAATGAAAGTAACATTTTCATTGGTTGTCAATTCCAACACTTCAGATGTGTTTTGTGAAGTAATTTACCTCACGGTATTTAGAGAGGTCTACAGGCTAAATGGCTAAATGGAATTTCAATCAAATTTGTGAAAATGATAGGGATTGGTATGTAGTATGAGCTAATCTATATTTGGTGAAAGTGTCTCCAGTCGTTTTTCTGTAAATTACTTTCCCACCTTTTTTGATGGAGCGCTTCCCGGGGAGCGCCCCGGTACGCGAACTGGCGAGCGCCCCGGTACGCGAACCTGAAGCGTTACGGGAGTCCACCATTTTGTGTTTCGGTCGAATTAAGATACAAGATGGAGGGCAACTAATGTTCTGAATGGGTAGAAGGGGGCACGGTAGACTTATCTTGACCCCCTAGGTTTTCTGAGGGTGGCTGAGGAGGCCCATATGTGCGAAAAAAAAACATTTTTTTTAAAAATTTCGCGAGGTTAGCTTCCGGTCCGCGTACCGGGTAGCGCCCCGGGGAGCGTACTTTGTTGAAAATTAGTGAAAAAAGTTAGAGTAAAATAATAATTGTGAGTGATCAGATGTAGGGTAGCTCTGAGAAGAGCTTTTGGGTTTATGGTACATTTAGGTACTTATAAGTAGGTACCAATGCACAGTCTTAAATTCAGAATGAAAATTCTGTTGCCCTCATCTGAGAAGTGAACTCCATCTCCTCTGTAGATATCTTGCATGTAGTAACGCAAGTTATTGTTGTACACGGAGCCCATTCCATGGTCTCTCATGTAAGCTGAAACAGATTTGTTTACATGCTTCCTCGACTTCTCAATTTGTGGACAAAATTGGTTCGACCACCTCCATTTCTGTCTTTGGCATATATTTGAATATACCAAGGCAGTCTGAGGAAAAAGTGCCATTAATTGCTCAAAGGTGTCCTTTAAAAGCATTTCCAGACCTACCCCAGTCAAAGTGCCCAAGTCATTACCTCCACAGTGCACAATTAACAGGTCAGGTTTTGGCAAATGCATAAAGGTTTTCACCAATGGTATCAATTGGTGACATTTTAATCCTCTGTGGCCAAACCACTTAATTTCCACATCTTGTAAATTGAGGTTAGGTAAATTTCTGTTATCAGCATACCTCTGAGCCCAGTAGATGTAACTATGTCCAACAATCCAGACAGAAAACATGGTGAGAGAAGGTTCTGCTGCAGTCAGATGAAGTGTGGCAATGAAATGGCAGTTGAAAAAATAAGAGTTTAAAATGAAAAAAACTGTGGAGTTTCTGTGTTAATGAAGCAGTAACAGTGATTGGTGGATTTTGATTGCTGAAAACAGAAAGTTAGGGTGCATGGATGAGTTCTTTGAAAGATGTATTTTGAATGGTCAAGAAAAAATCATTAAATGAAAGATTGCACTGGATATGCAGGTGCACTGAGAGTTCAGAGTTCAATTGAAACATTGTTGTGTGAACTTGCAAACACCAGAGGTCTTCCAAGAGGTGGTTGCTATGCAAAAAAGGCAGAGAGGGCAGAGGGGGGAAGGGTTTTGATTTGAAAAAAGTGAGGGAAGAGTTTTGATTGGGTGACATGAGAGATATGTGTGAAGAATTACAACATTTCTGTGCTTTTGATAGCTGCAGACTCTGGAGTGCATACCTTTTGGTCTGCTAAAGACAAAGTGGTGTGTTTCTGAGACTGTTTTGAAACTCATAAAGTATTTGCTAAGGTGAGAAAAGATTTATTTAATTTAGATAGAGAATAGTGTGCTTTAAGGAGAAAATTATGAAGAAAGTTGTGTTTTTAAAATGTTGCTTTGCCTCAAGTGTTTTACAAATAGATTTTGTTTCTTTGAGAAATTGTAATTGGAGAAAATGTGAAGTATTAGTACTGACAGGGTGTTTTGTGCATAGGAGCTGTGCAGTGTTTTCAAATTATGACTTGAAAATCGTTTTTGAGGAAAAGGAATGCTTTTAACATTTATGACAAGGACATAATGGTGTATGCTTCTTTATAAGGCATTTGAGTGTCTCTGATGTTATTTTTCCCATTTTAATGTAAGACCTTTCCCCGTGGTGCAAATTCCTTGTAAATATGCTCCCACCTGTGCTTGGCAAATTTAGATTTTGAATGTTTGAGTTACATAGCCATGTTAAAAGTGACCCTAAAATGCTGCAAAGGCAATCAAAAAACGCTTCCATGTGTCTTAAGGACATTTTCAGTCATTTCCCCATGTGCAGTGTTTTAAAATTATGACTTGAAAATCGTTTTTGAGGTAAAGGAATGCTTTTAACATTTATGACAAGGACATAATGGTGTCTGCTTCTTTATAAGGCATTGGAGTGTCTCTGATGTTATTTTTCCCATTTTAATGTAAGACCTTTCCCCGTGGTGCAAATTCCTTGTAAATATGCTCAAACCTGTGCTTGGCAAATTTAGATTTTGAATGTTTGAGTTACATAGCCATGTTAAAAGTGACCCTAAAATGCTGCAAAGGCAATAAAAAAACGCTTCCATGTGTCTTAAGGACATTTTAAGTCATTTCCCCATGTGCAGTGTTTTCAAATTATGACTTGAAAATCGTTTTTGAGGTAAAGGAATGCTTTTAACATTTATGACAAGGACATAATGGTGTCTGCTTCTTTATAAGGCATTTGAGTGTCTCTGATGTTATTTTTCCCATTTTAATGTAAGACCTTTCCCCGTGGTGCAAATTCCTTGTAAATATGCTCCCACCTGTGTTTGGCAAATTTACATTTTGATAGTTTGAGTTACATAGCCATGTTAAAAGTGACCCAAAAATGCTGCAAAGGCAATCAAAAAACGCTTTCATGTGTCTTAAGGACATTTTAAGTCATTTCCCCATGTGCAGTGTTTTCAAATTAAGACTTGAAAATCGTTTTTGAGGAAAAGGAATGCTTTTAACATTTATGACAAGGACATAATGGTGTATGCTTCTTTATAAGGCATTTGAGTGTCTCTGATGTTGTTTTTCCATTTTAATGTAAGACCTTTCCCCGTGGTGCAAATTCCTTGTAAATATGCTCCCACCTGTGCTTGGCAAATTTACATTTTGATAGTTTGAGTTACATAGCCATGTTAAAAGTGACCCAAAAATGCTGCAAAGGCAATCAAAAAACGCTTTCATGTGTCTTAAGGACATTTTAAGTCATTTCCCCATGTGCAGTGTTTTCAAATTAAGACTTGAAAATCGTTTTTGAGGAAAAGGAATGCTTTTAACATTTATGACAAGGACATAATGGTGTATGCTTCTTTATAAGGCATTTGAGTGTCTCTGATGTCATTTTTCCATTTTAATGTAAGACCTTTCCCCGTGGTGCAAATTTCTTGTAAATATGCTCCCACCTGTGCTTGGCAAATTTAGATTTTGATTGTTTAAGTTACATAGCCATGTTAAAAGTGACCCAAAAATGCTGCAAAGGCTTTAAAAAAACGCTTTCATGTGTCTTAAGGACATTTTAATTCATTTCCCCATGAATGTAGGTAGGCCTCACCTTAAACAAACCTCTGGATAGGCCACACCTTATCGTCATCCTGAATTAATCATTTAAAATGCTAGGGACAGATTTATGATAGGTGTATGCCTCTTTTGCGCCACTGTGCGTCACTTTTGTGACGCAGTGGCGGTGCAAAAGATTTGCTATGTGGCGACAAAATTACAAATTGATGCATCTAGGCAGATGTGTCATGCTGTAAAAAAAACGTGCCACATGAAACCGATGCAGCAGTGATGCAAAAGATGCACCATGTTGCAAGACAGGCCTCACTTCATCTCCAACAAGATAAGAAGCTTAGGGATAGATTTATGATGACTGGTGCATCCCCAGGGATGTGCCAGTCATCCTGCGCCGCTGTTCCGCCACCCATGGTGCGCTGCATTTACAATGCGGCGCACCATGGGGCAAAAACAGCACAGATGCGTGACGCATCTCTGCCGTAAAGGTGGCGCATTGCTGGAGCTGCATCGCAAGTGCCATGCAGCTCCAGCAAGGCTCAGGGGTGCCCCATCTCCATTTAATCTGCAACCCTGAGTAGGCCTCACCTTAAACAAACCTCTGGATAGGCCACACCTTATCGTCATCCTGAATCAATCATTTAACATGTTAGGGACAGATTTATGATAGCCGTGTGCCTCTTTTGTGCCGCTGTGCGTCACTTTTGTGACGCAGCGGCGGTGCAAAAGATTTGCTATGTGGCGACATATTTAAAAATTGATGCATCTAGGCAGATGTGTCATGCTGTAAAGTCCTGTGCCACATGAAACCTGCGTCAGTTTTCATATAGGTGTTTTGTTGCAAGGTATGCATTAATTTGCAAGAAAGCCCTGTAAAACTAACACAGTGAAATTTAGAAGATTTCACTGACTCAGCTTTATAGCATTGCTGAATCAAATCATTACGCCTGTTTGAAACAGGCATAAGGAGTGATGCACCATGCAATGTGTGGCTTGCTCCTGTGCATTGCAGTAGACATGTTGCGCTTACGACGTGATTCCTGCAATGTGCTGCTTTTGCGGCACAGATGCGTGACGCATCTGTGCTGTTTTCACTCAATGGTGCTCCACATTGTAAATGCGGCACACCATGGGTGGCAGAGCAGCGGTGCACATTAACTGGTGCATCCCTGGGAATGCGTCAGTTAACATAAATCTGCCACTTTACATTTAAGTATGAGCAGGGACACAGAGTTGGTGAGGCTTATCCAAGGTTAAGAAGAGATGAGTCCTGTTCACTGAAAACTTGGACATAGGCCTTACCTCCTCAGCATCGCTGGTCATGGCTAAATAATAGCTGCAAAATGTTACTCTTGTTAAACAATTTTACTATTATAGTCTCTGAGATTTGTGCCTTACTCTGCAACATCTCATTGTTGTTCTCTTTCTTTAAAGATAACGACAACATCAACATGAGCGACAATCAGCAATCAGTTGATCTCGACCTCATAATTGAACTCGTAATTGAAACATCAGTGGAAGTAGATCCCTTGGATGATTTAAATCCTGAGGATGAAGAAGAACATGATGAGGATGCAGATTTGTCAGAATTGTATGACATAGGGTGGGAAGCTGACGTGCTTGAGCCTATGGAACTATAAACATTTATTTTTAAAAATGTATAATAAATGAAAAGTAAAAATGTAAACCGTTTCATTTAAAAATAAAGACACCTTCAAAAACAGGTTATGTGTAGTGTCTTCAATAAAATATTAAAATATGCTCATAAAATTAGATCAGATTCACATATAAGATAGCACAGGTAACATGATTATAAATTCCATTTCTTTTCTGCTATTTCTGTATTCTAAAATTGCCATGCACTAAAAAATCTTATATGTAAAAATGTAAAGTAGTGTTTTAAGTTTTTGATTACTGTTATTGATGTACTGTTGGGTAATAGTGGTTAATAACATTTTTTAATATATTTTACCACAGATTCAACTGCAGATCATTTCAACATTTCACCATGCCAACGAAAGAAAGACTGAGAAAGGCTGCAAAACGTCAAAGACAGCAGGTGATTGAAAAAAAGCAGCAGTCCTCTAACAAAAAGATTTGTCAAGTCAACAAGAAAGCACTGGGTAAGAGTACAAAAACATTCATAAGAAATATTTGCAGTAAAAAAAATATTACTACAGAAAATGTTTCAGTCCAGAAAAAGAGAAACAATTCAAATGGAAAGGAAAGGCCAATCAAAAATGTTACTGCTAGAGCAAGAGATAACTCTGTGCATGATAGTAGAAGGAAACAACAGCACAGGTAAAATGAATATGAATTCCATTTCTTTTCTGCTATTTCTGTATTCTAAATTTGCCAAGCACTAAAAATGTCAAGTAGTGTGTTAAGTTTTTGATGACTGTTATTGATTTACTGTTTGGTAATAGTGGTTAATAACATTTTTTATTATATTTTACCACAGATTCAACTGCAGATCATTTCAAGATTTCAGCATGCCAACTAAAGAAAGACTTAGAAAGGCTGCAAAACGTCAAAGACAGCAGGTACATGATATAATGCAGCAGTCCTCTAACAAAAAAACTTGTCAAGTCACCAAGAAAGCACCGGGTAAGAGCACAAAAACATTTATAAGAAATATTTGTAGTAAAAAAAATATTACTACAGAAAATGTTTCAGTCCAGAAAAAGAGAAGCATTTTAAACGGAAAGGAAAGGCCAATCAAAAATGTTACTGCTAGAGCAAGAGATAACTCTGTGCATGATAGTAGAAGGAAACAACAGTTTAGGGACATTCGTAAACGAATGTTCCGCAACAGGATAATTGGCAATTTGTTAAAAAATATTAAGAAAGGTCAACAGAAAGTGGTTTTTTATCAGAGAAAAAAAAAAGTTGAGAAAGTTATTGATCAGGCATTTGAAATTAAACGTAAGTTATTTATTTTGATAATCAATAGAATTAGGAAGCTAAACAAGGCAATTTATGATTTCAAAAGAAATAGTAGATGGAAGAGAATAGTTAATCGTAGTAATTTTTGTGAAGTTTTTTCCGGAGAATGGATGCATAGTTCAAGTTGTGAGGCATTTTTTAATGAGGAGAGTTATTTCCAGGATAATGATTTGGTGCATGCAGTTGACACCAGTGGTCGAGCTTATAAAGTGAAAGATGGTTGTCCAGTTGAAAAAGAAAAACTTGTGACAACAGAGACAGAAGAGGTGTTAGTTAATGAGGTTTTAGGAAGACGTCCTAAGGGTCCTGTGTACACCTGGAAGTGTAGTAGTATTGGCAGTGTGCGACAGGATTCCATCAATTTGCTTTGTGATTTTGTACGGACATTTAATAAGAATAGTTTGAAGAAGAAAATGAAGTTGTTGCAAGAATTAGATCCTTGCAGAGTGAGAGAAGTGACAGGTTTGCATGGTCATTCACTGGCTTGTCTTTCCAGGAGAGTATGCCAGAGTGTTTTTCATCATTTCAGGATGCTAGCAGTGCATCATAATAAAGTGAGGAAATTAGTTAGAATGTTGTATTATGCTAAGAGTCCAGCAATTATGCTTAAACAATTATGCGCTGCTCTTTTGCATGGTTCTGAAATAGATGTGAAGAATATTTGTGCAGAAATTGAGTTTTGTTACTTTGGAAGTAAAGAGGAGAATGTTGAAATTGACCAAGAAGAAGAGGGTAATGTGGAAGATAGTGTACAGCTTTCCAGTACAGATAATTTTCAGAGGGAAATTGCGACGTTTCAGGTGAAATCAAGTGAGAGGCCTAATTTCACTTGTGTGTGTTGTCGACGCACTTATTATAAGAATCAGACTAAGTTAGTGGATTTATATGCAAAAAGTGAAAGGGAAAATAATAGTGAATGGAAGGATTTCACAACATATTTGATGGTAGAAAATTGTTTTGATTTGGGATCGGATCAACGTGTGTGTACTTATTGTTGTAGCAAATTAAATCAAAACCAGATGCCTGCTAGAGCAGTTCATAATAATCTGGAATTGGTTGAGATTCCTTCTGAATTGAAGGATTTAAATACTTATGAATCTATTTTGATTCAAAGTATCCATCCCTTTCAGGCTATTGTAAGAATGGAGCCAAAGACAGGGAAATTGCCTCCATCAGATTTACAGAGAGGATTAAAGGGAAGAGTTGTTTATTTGCCTCTAGATTTGAAGAAAAACATTAACACAATTGGAGTAGAAAAAGTGGAAGAGGACCCTCTGGTTATCTTAGTTAATGGGGTTCCGACAAAGAATAAGAAAATATGGCAAGATTTAGTGAATGTTAGGAAAGTCAAAAAGGCAACATTGTACTTGAAAAAAAATAATAAGTACTATAAGAATATATATGTTGCAGAAGAGGAAGTAAGTGAGGAAGAGGATAGCGATTTGTGTGCTGGTCAAATTGAGAAAGTAGAACCCTCTACTAGTGAAGAAATATATGAACATTATAGTGTTCATCCTTTGCATTCCAAGGAAGTCATGGGGAATGCTATTGAGTTGTTTCAAATGAAACAAGCCAAAGGGAGTCCCATTAGTGTTTGGGAGGAAAGTTTGGAAGCTCGGTGTTTCCCACAGCTTTTTCCAACAGGTCAGGGAGGAAGATATGATGAGCGACCTCATCAAATTCCTGCTTCTGAATACCGGACTTTGCGATTGTATGCAGGAGATGCTAGGTTTCGACAATGTATTCCCTATATGTTTCATCTCCTGTTTGAAAGCGATCTGTCTGGACTGTCATATGCAGTGAACCACATCTTGAAAAGTGGTATACACATGCAAAACATCTCGGCAAGTGACTTTATGGATAAAGTCAATGTCCAAGACAGTATTTTGGATTCTCACCTGATTAATCTCATGGCGTGTCAGCGTGGTACTAATGAGTACTGGTACCGCATGGTGATTTAAAATGTATGCTGAGGAACTTAGGAACTCCCACATGGTTCCTCACTCTGAGCTGTGCCGAGTATGGCTGGGAAGACTTACTTGAATTTCTACGAGAGGCAAATGGAAACATCGAAAACATCGAATTCAAGACACCCGGAGAACTGTGCTCTTTGGATCCAGTCAATGTATGCCGGTACTTCAATCATAGATTTGAAGCTATGATGTCTTTCATCATGAATAAGAAGAATCCACCTCTTGGAGAGGTGTTGGATTTCTTCTGGAGAAAGGAGTACCAAGCAAGAGGTGCTCCTCACATACATATGCTGTTGTGGATCAAGGATGCACCTAAATTTGGAACAGATCCAGAAGACTCAGTGATGAGTTTCATACAACAGTATTCTACGTGTGCTGTTCCAAACGCAAAGGAGAAGAAAAGCCTAAGAGAAAAAGTTCTACGTTTCCAAAGCCATCGTTGTGGAAAGTACTGTCGTCGTAAATTCCGAAACAAGGACAAGTTCTACACCAAATGTCGTTTCGGCTTTCCACGACCGGTGATTTCTAAAGGAAGAGTAAACAGTTTGATGTCTTCGCTGCGACATAATGTGATGAAGAAATCACCTAAAAACACATACAATTTGAAGAGGAACGAAGAGTCCAAGTACATCAACGACTACAACCCAGTGATTTTGTCCATGTGGAATGCTAACATGGATATACAGTTTGTGGCTGATAACTGTATGGCTGTGGCTCGGTATGTGACATCTTACATCACCAAAAAAGAGAAGACAGAATTGAAGGATATGTGGGAGGACATTTCCCATGAAAAGAGCCTCAGTAAGAAGTTGTACAGTTTCAGTCTGAAGATGTTGTCGCATCGAGAAATCGGAGCTTACGAATGTTCTGACCGGTTGTCTTCAGCAAGTCTCTATGCCAAATCTAGGAGTATCGTTTGGGCGAGTCTTGGTCTTGCTGCAACGCGTAATCGAGTTCTGAAACCTGTGCGGGAAATTGAGTATTTGGCGGAAAAGGAGCCAAACAGTACCGACATTTTGAAGAGCAACATGTTGGATACATATTATCCAAATCGAAGCAGTCACCTCGAGAATGTTTGTCTGTATGAGGTTCTTCAAAATTACATATTCAAGAGGAACATCAAAGAAGATACTGAGAAAGGAGTGTATGCTGTAATTGGAAGTGAGGGATGTCTGGTCAAGCAAAGAAAATGCCACTTGGTAAACCATCGAAAATTGAGTGGCGAATCTCCTGAAAAAAAGGAGTTTTTCTATTTAGCACTTTTGCAACTTTTCAAGCCTTGGCGTGCAGAAGAGGAACTGCTTGGAGATTTCCTCTGTTACGAAGACTCTTTCACTGCCGCCAAGGAGACCATAGAATGTCCTGCTTTTCCCAAATATGTAGAAATGTTGAATGTGGAAATCGAGCAGGAAGCAACGATTGCAGCCGAGATTGCCAGAGACAGTTCTCAGGACAGTCAGAGTTCTGCTTCATTGAGTCAGGATCCACTAGGAGGACCTGTTATCGAAAATGAAGCTGCCACTGCTATGAATGAAGTGGAAAGAGCCATGGCACATGCTCAGGAGGATGCGGTTAACTTAGAAGAGTTGGAAAGACAACTCAACGTTGAGCAGAGGAAAATATATGACGAAGTTACCATGCAAATTGATCATGGATTAAGTCATGAGACGAAAAAGAGTGCTCATGTATGTCGTTGAAGCCTGTCCGACTCTACGTGAGTGGAGAAGCGGGAACTGGAAAAAGTTTCCTTATTAAAGCAATTTCATGTTATTTGCAGGAAAGGACTGAGTCATCGCTGTCTTGTGTTGTCACCACTCCAACTGGACTGGCAGCACATAACATTAAAGGGATTACTTTACATCGTTTACTGATGCTGCCAGTGGAACATGACAACAAATTACAATATCACAAGCTATCTGGAAATGCTTGTTGTGAAGTTTCAAGAATCTTGAGGAAAATGAAACTTCTTATCATTGACGAAGTAAGCATGGTTTCCAATGTCATGCTTGCCTTTGTGCATTTGAGAATGCAAGAAGTTCTCAAAACAGAGTATGATGTGTTATTTGGTGGCAAACACATCATTGTTTTCGGAGATCTTCTGCAGCTGACACCAGTGAAAGGGCAACCTGTGTTCAAAATGCTCACGCATGAAGATACCAGGAAGTGCCTCGGGAGCATTGGCAACGTCAATATATGGTTAAACTTCAATTATGCTGAACTGCATGAAAATATGCGTCAGGCGAAGGATGAAGTTTACAAGAATATTCTACAAGATGTTAGAATAGGAAAAGTGACCGAGCATGGGAAAGAAGCTTTACATGCACGATTACTGTCAAATTTATATCCAGAACAAGATGTTGTGCCTGAGAATATTTTTCAGAAAATTACTGAGAAGAAATCTGGAATATGTTTGATGCCAACTCTTGCAGAATGTGCCATCTTCAACAACAAAATGTTGAATTTAGAAAAGCAAGAGATTGTGAAACTGGAAGCTATTGACAGAGTAGAGCATATGGGATCAACAATTATTTTGTCTGAGAATTTGAAATCAAAATTGGATTCATTAGAGAAGACTATATCTAAAACTGCAGGTTTTGAAAAGAGTCTGAATGTGTGCTTGAACTGCCGTATAATTTTAAGAAGGAATTTACATGTTGAAAGAGGTCTGGTAAATGGATCAATGGGTAATGTTGTTGATTTTGTGAAATACAGAAATAGAGATGGAATTGAATTTTTAAAAATTAAATTTGATGGCATTGAGGAAGTACAGCTAATTGGTCGTTGTTCTGCTAGATTTTTGCTTGTAAAAGACTTATATGTTCGCCGTAAGCAGTTTCCTGTTTGCTTGGCATATGCAGTGACAATCCATAAATCGCAAGGTTTAAGTGTAGACAGTGCATTGGTGAATATTGGCAGTTCTGTGTTCAAGGAGGGTATGGCATATGTGGCATTGTCAAGAGTTTGAACTTTATCGGGATTGTACTTGATTGAGTGTGATGTCACAAACATTTGTGCGGATCTAGATTGTGTTAAGGAATACAATAGGTTGAGAAGAGAGTATGCGCCACATTTGCCTCAATATCCTTTGTTTGAGAAACGTGTGGTAGGCCGGAAACGAAGAAATGTGACCAATACTGGGGAGGTTGTAGCAAAAAGACGAAAAGTCGATGAACCTGAAATTATAAGCAGAAACAAAAAGGATTCTGTTGAAGATGTTGTTGGTTTTCAATTTGAAAACACTTCTGGTGTCAACTGCTATGCTAATGTAGTGGTTAATGTTTTGTTTTCTCTAGAAAATGTAAAAGAAGAGATTGTGGTCAATTCTGATCAAAGATTATGCAGTTTGTTAAATTCTGTGTTAGAGAAATGTAGCACTGATAGAACAAAAATAGAAAGTGTGTCTGAAATTCGAAATCTGTTAGACAGATGTTCAGGCCAAACACAATTCTCTCAAAATATTCAGCAAGATTGTCAGGAGTTTTTAATGTATATGCTTGATGTATTGCATGCTGAAGGTGTAGATGTAGATCACCTGTTTGGGCTTTCTTATCAATGGCAGCATGACTGCGAGAACTGTAGGGTATCAAGTACTACTAGTGTAGACTCAGAAAGATTTATATATTTAACTTTGCCAGACAGTAAATCAGTCTCCTTTAATAAGCTAGTAAAAGCAGCTGATCACAACATGGAATGTAGCCAATGTAAATCTGAAATGATGTCAACATTATTTATACGAACATATGGCCAGTATGTCATTTTAATGTTCCAACGATGTAGGCCTGATGGAACAAAATTGACAACTTTAATTAAAAATTTTGTGGCTTCACAGTTGTCAATATCAGGAAGGACTTTTGTAACTGTAGCAATTATATATCATGACGGTCCTTCAATAACATCAGGACATTACACAGCTTATTTAAAGTCTAGAAATGGCTGCTCATTCTGCAACGATTCTGTTTTAATTTTCACAAAAAAATTGCCGTGTGACCTTAAAAATTCTTACCTGGTGTTTTTAAAACCAAAATTTTAGGGAAAGAATCTCGGGATGTGCTCTGAGGAATTTCAAGAAGTTCTAATGGCTCCTACACGATTTGGCCTTGAGGATAAGTGTAGTACAGAGACATAACTTCTTACCATAACACTGGACGTCATGGAAAAATAAGTGCACTTTGAATGAGTTCAGAAAAACTATTTCTTTTTATAAGCTAATTCAAGCAGCCAATCAAAACATGGAGTAGAGGGAATGTAAGTCTGCAATGCTGTCTACTGTTTTATATTGCTTTGTGATTAAAAGTGATGTAGAGAATTAAATAATTGTAGTAGTCATAGAGGTAGTGTAAGTCTGCTTCATAGTAAGCAGTATCAGTGTCATAGGAAATGTAGAACATGAGTGAGCAAGAAGGGTAAGATATTAGTAGTCCAGGATTGTGAAAATGATCTTCAACATTTTAATTCTGAAAGTTGCGGAAATACAACATGACGGGATTGGCTTACAAGAATTCCAAGAGTTATAAATGGCTCTGACATGATTTGGCCTTGTGGAAACGTGTGGTAGAGAGCGAGAAGTCATTTATTGTATGTAACATATTTTTCAAAACGATGGAGGTTTTCTTTCAGAAAGTGGCGGGCTGAAAGTAATAACAGCACAACAGAGTGTAAGCTGTTCATAGGACATCCTTCGACGTCATGGAAAGTAAGTTAACTTTAAGGAGTTCTGAATTCTGGTTTGTTATGTTGTATGGGTTTTTTAAACACAATCATTTTGATTGTGGTTTTTTTCCCCGCTGTTATATGATGAATACCTTCAAGTCACTGTTTTTAGTGAAATTTGATACATTCTGAGAACAGCAAAAATAAACCATTTAACATGTATAATTAATTCTGTACTGTTTGCATTTATGATGTACATGTAGAACTGTGTAGGAGGCATGGAGAAGGTGAGGCTTCTGTAAGTGTCAAAGTTGTTGCATACAGTGCTCATATTCTACGTAGTCTTTCATATGATAGACTACATTTCCACAATGAGATACCTAAGCAAAGGAAACACAGGTGATATGATTGTGGAATGAGCCAAAAAAATTGCACGTTTTTCAATAATATTACCTGTGTTTCCTAACATTACACATCACATTGTGTAGATGAGGTTTAGGCCTGTTCCTGGAGACAGAGGAGGTCTGACATTTGTTCAAGAGTGCAGTGGACATGACTCACTTCGTTGGTAGGCCTGCACATGTATTATCTCCTCTGTACTGTTCAACAAGCCTAAATTTTATCTGCAACCCTGAGTAGGCCTCACCTCAAACAAACCTCTGGATAGGCCACACCTTATCGTCATCCTGAATCAATCATTTAAAATGTTAGGGACAGATTTATGATAGGTGTGTGCCTCTTTTGCGCCGCTGTGCGTCACTTTTGTGACGCAGCGGCGGTGCAAAAGATTTGCTATGTGGCGACATATTTACAACTTGATGCATCTAGGCAGATGTGTCATGCTGTAAAGTCCCGTGCCACATGAAACCGATGCAGCAGTGATGCAAAACATGCACCATGTTGCAAGACAGGCCTCACTTCATCTCCAACAAGATAAGAAGCTGAGTCTTCTGTAAATGTCAAAATTGTTGTATACACTGCTCAACTTCTGTGTACTCTTTGATATGCTAGACTCCATCTGCACTATGAGATACCTAAGCAAAGGAAACACAGGTGATGTGATTGTGAAATGAGGAAAAGAAACTCCACATTTTTCAATTACATCACCAGTGTTTCCTAAGTTTACGAATGACATTGTGCAGATGAACTTTAGGTCTGTCCACGGACACAGAAGAGGTCTGGCCTTTGTTCAAGAGTGAAGTGGACATGACTTACTTCATTGGTAGGCCTTCACATGTATTATGTCCTCTGTTCTCTTCAACAACTCGAAATTTCATTTGGAACCCTGAGTAGGCCTCACCTCAAACAAACCTCTGGATAGGACACATCTTATTGGCATCCTGAAACAATCATTTAAAATGTTAGTGTCTTGCGACACTTTTGTGAGACAACAGCAGTGCAAAAGATGCACCATGTTTTAAGATAGGCCTCACTTCATCTGCATCAAGATACTGTTAGTTTAAAATGTATATATTTAGGACTGTGTAGGGGGCCTGGAGAAACAGAAGCTTCTGTAAGTGTCAAAGTTGTTGAAAAACTGTTTGTCCTTCAATCTTTTCTAATTTTTAAATACATGTTTTAATATTTTTCAAATGTTTGTTCTCTCTTTCACAGATTGAAAGTATAAAAATAAAAAGTGAGTAAGTTAACGACAATTATAAGGTAAATGTTTTGTACTCTTTTCGTTACATTTATATCACATTCACCTACTATTAGTTCCACAGCTTCATTTCTTTAACCCTCAGTTTCCTGCCTTTGCTACTTTCCTCATTCCTTTCTCTATTACCTACTTACTCAACTCCTTCCACTCTTTTTCTCAGTCCCTCTCTTCTCATAGTTCCTCACTCTTGTTCACTCACTCCGTCTCTATTACTCTTAGTGTCTTTGACTGATCACTCTTTCACTACTTGTTCATAATGCTTTCTCTGTGTAGTTGAAGCACACTAAGGGGCATATTATGAACACAGCCAATAAAATTATTGCTGTTTTTATTGGCAGAAAACTGCTGCAAAAGTGGTTTTAGCGGCAGTTTTCTGCCGCAAAAGCGGCTTTAGCGACACATTTCTGCCGATAAAAGCTGCAAAACTTTTATTGGCTATGTTGATGATATGGCTCTATGTTATTTACATTTCTTTGCTGTTTCAATTAATCTTTTTCTGTTATTTTTTCTTTTCTGTTTTCTGTTTTTTCTCTCTGTTATTCCACATGTTTTAATCTTATTTTGAACATTCACTCACATTCTCCAAGAAACTCTTCTTTGTTATTGTTCTACTCTCTTTTTTTTCTTTCACTTCCTTTTTTATTTTGTTTTTCACAATTATACCCTCTTCCATCTTTTCTTCGGTAAATAGATCTATTAAACAGTATCTCTGGTTTACTCCCTATAGCTGTCTTTCTTTTAACATTACTCTCTGTTTACTTCCCTTATACTAACTCTTCTTTTTTTTTTTTGGTTCGCTCCCGGTTCGCGAACCGGGAAGCTAACGGGGAAGCGAACCAAAAGAAATAGAGCTTGCCAGAGTGCTAAACATTCTAGCAATTTTTTTTTGAAAGGGGAGGTAGTTCTGAAAAGAACTTTTTTTTTAATGTTTTTGTTGTTTTATATATTTTTTTTATTTTTCTGAACATTTTTAGTTTTTTTGTATTTTTTGAACAGTTTTATGTTTTTTTTGTTTTTGATGGAGGGGAAACAACAAAAAACAGGCATTGGAAACGGCTCAACAGGAGCAAAAAAAAAAATTACTGTCTGGGGCGTTTAGGGCAATTGTGATTTTCATAAGCTCGGTTGATTAAGGTAATACTCATATTGCCACAAGACAGTAATGCACCACAATACAAGCAGGTAAACTTCATATGGACAAAGTTGTCCTGAATGTTTGGCACGGTTTCCCGTGCCTCTGCTGCTGTCAAAGATATGTGTGATGATGACCTGGCCACAGGAGTTGTTGGGTTGTCCTGCTGGTCACGCATCTCTGCCCGGCTGTAGTTTAATGGATGCCACCTGTTCATATGACGATGCATGGTGTAGTTACCGAAGCTGTATTTTTTTAAGGTGCCTCTAGATAACTTCTCCTTACATATGAGGCAGGTGACATATCTGGCATTTACTTTCTTCTGCCCTTCAGGGATCGAAAAAAACTGCCAAATAAAACTGGTTTTCCGATGAGAAACCCGGGGCTGCTCTTCTAAAAACTGTGGTCCTTCTGTCTCCTCTTCCTCTTGCTCATCCTCTTCCTCCTCTGTGTTGCTGATGAACTGGGGAGGTGGTCCTCTCTTCCCATGAGGAGGTGGTGGTGGTGGTGGGGGTCCACCAGCTGAAGCTACCAATGAAGCCATTGCTGAACTATCAAAAAAGGTCTTCCTCTCACAAAGATGAAAGTCAGAGTGATGAAAGAAGGAGGGGTTTTCATCATTTGGGAAAAACAATAGTTCTAAACCAATGAAAAGTGTTATTTTTAGGTCACCTGACCTAGCCTTACATCATTATGAAACCAAAAGTGAAATGAAGCAATGAAAAGTTTTATTAACAAGTCACATGACCTGTTACGCTTATGTTACGCGCTGCGGAACGCGCCCCGGATCGCTTCCGGGTTGCTGCGCTTCGCGCCTCGGTTCGCGCTCCGGAGCACTTCCGGGTGCGCTAACGCGGCGCGTCATAAGACGCATTACGCGGCAACGCGATACGTCGCGCTTTCGCGACGCGCCCCTGATCGCTTCCGGGGAGCTGCGCTTCGCGTCTCAGTTCGCGTACCGGAGCACTTCCGGGTGCGCTAACGTGGCGCGTCATAAGACGCATTACGCGACAACGTGATACGTCGCGCTTCCGCGACGCGTCACGATATTGATTTCTAACGCGGCAGTTGCGCAAACGGAACGTTTACCGGTTCGCGGACCGGGTCGCGGCATCAAATTGAGCTAACGGGAAGCTTCCCGGTTCGCGAACCGGGAGCGAAGAAAAAAAAATATTAAAAAAAAAATTATTAATAAACATATAACATATATTTTTGGATTTAAAGAAGAATACATTTTACAGCTACAGATATTAGCTTTTAAAAAACCAATGAAATTCACTGAAAAAAACATAGGTTATAGACCATATATAGTTAGGAATTAGCATTTACAAAACCTTGAAAATTCACTGAAAAAACCATAGGTTATAGACCATATATAGTTAGGAATTAGCATTTAAAAAACCTTATTTTACTCACACAAAACCATTGAAATTCCATATATAGTTATTTGTACTAACTATATATCGCGCACCCGCAATCCACTGCTGATCATGTCACATATTACATCATTCATGACATGGTCAGTGACATCACTGATGACATCACTGATGACATCTCAAATGACATCACTGATGACATCACTGATGACATCTCAAATGACATCACTGATGACATCACTGATGTCATCTCAAATGACATCACTGATGACATCACTGATGACATCACTGATGTCATCTCAAATGACATCACTAATGACATCACTGATGACATCACTGATGACATCTCAAATGACATCTCAAATGACATCACTGATGACATCTCATTTGACATCACTGATGACATCACTGATGACATCTCAAATGACATCACTGATGACATCACTGATGACATCTCATTTGACATTACTGATCACATCACTGATGACATCATTCATGTGATATTATGATGAACCTCTTCAGACTCTTATATAATCTTAGATACACTCAGTATAAACATACACTCACAGACTGTCACTCATCCATGGAGTTACTCACACACCTAGTCAGTCATGCAAAGAATCAATCACACCTCCATTTCCTCAACTATACAGTTATACACACCTTACTTATTCAAACATATACTAAAACATATTTACTCACTTATACAATCCTGGATACAAGTTCACAATGATCCATACAGCCACTCACACATTCACTGGCTCTTATGCACAGTTATTTATATATGTCAACTCTCACATGTACTGTATTTTACATATGTACTTACTTTGACATGTAGCACTGAGATATCCATTCACTCACCAATACACTCATGGACACAGTCAACCGCCCATACAGCTGTTTCCACATGCACTTTTGAACCCATACATCTAGTGAATCAACTGCTCACACATCTATGCAGAGAGTCATACACCTCCCAGCCACCCACACACACACTCAGTCTCCCATACAAATGCTTGGGCAACCAATCAATAACCCATATAGTTAATCATATAGCTACTGATCAACACATGCAGCAGTTTACAGAACAACAGACATAATGATGCACAAATTAAGACAGTTTAGTCACTAACCCATGCACTCAGTGAGACACATTTAATCAGTCACTCATACAGTCAGTCATGCCCCTACTAAATCCTTCATCAATACACTTATACATCCACTCATTCTTCAATATGTAAGACATATTTTAACTTTACAGAAAAATACAGTCACTGGATGTTGTCATCAGTGATGTCATCAGTGATGTCATTTGCGATGTCATCAGTGATGTCATCAGTGATGTCATTTGAAAAATCATCAGTGATGTCATCAGTGATATCACTGACCATGTCATGAATGATGTAATATGTGACATGATCAGCAGTGGATTGCGGGTGCGCGATATATAGTTAGTACAACTAACTATATATGGAATTTCAATGGTTTTGTGTATGTAAAATAAGGTTTTTTAAATGCTAATTCCTAACTATATATGGTCTATAACCTATGGTTTTTTCAGTGAATATATATATATATCCAATTTTACGGCAGCTGGTAATGCACCTCAGCAGCATGGGTACTGCCTGTGCGATTGAAAAAGTGTATGGGTAATGCCTGGGTGATTGCATGAGTGTCTGTCTGTCTGTCTGTCTGTCTGTCTGTCTGTCTGTCTGTCTGTCTGTCTGTCTGTCTGTCTGTCTGTCTGTCCGTCCGTCAGTCCATCCATCTATCTATCTATTTATCTATCTATCTATCTAAATATACAGAGAAAAACATAAGAGGGGGAAAGATGGAAAAAGAAAAAGATTGATAACAATTGCAACGGGTGAAAGCATGGATTCAAAATAAACTCTAAGAGTCAGATAAAAAGGCAGGGAGTGTTTGGGGGTGGATTAATGAGCGATGACATGGAATCAAGACTATGTCAACTTGATATTCAGCACCATGACCTTCGATGGATCCGACTGAATTCTTAGCAAAGTTTGTGCCATGGCACTATCGCTACTATTGGTTTACTTTCTTAAGAACAAGCCTGCGTTTGTTGAACAGCACTATTGACGAAGACAATGAACAAATACCAAAGTAGGCGAGGAAACATTTGGAAACATCATCATGAGAGCCACCTCTTCTGCTCTCAAAACTCAAAATATACTTGTATACTCGCAAAAGAAGAAAAAGTGTAGTCACACTTAATACGTATGTATATGGGAAACCCCAGCAGCTCATTAGCGAAGACCTAGCTGAGGTGTTGCTTGCTCTACAATCAGTGAAAAAGTGGCATGTTCTCTCCCTTCAGTAGAGAGAGGCTCAACTGTTTGAGGATAAATTTATTACTGCAACTTAGTGCTCTTCCAGCTTCACTCACAACAAGTAGAAAGTAGTTAAAATGCAGATGAAGAGGAGAGGACATTGTACCCCATATTCAGAGGGCTGGAAACCATATTGATTCACACAAATCACCTGATGATTATTGTTGGTTAAAGTGTTGCTAATGTCTGCTGCCTGGTTGTGGGCATTATGGGCAGTGGGGAAGCTGATAATTGTTACGCAAATTTCACCACATAATAATATAGAAACACACTAAATATTAAACCTGAAAATGCATAATAAGTTTAATCATTAGGAAATGTGCATTCATTCATCGTGCCAATGTGGAAAATGCTGTTTATTCTTTGCAGAAAGCTTTCATTTCTATTGTTCTCCACTTGCTAGGCCCCACTATTCAATTATTCTTCTCTTTCGCTTTAAGAAAAATGTCTTTTATAAAATAGTGATTTAACAATATAATCGAACTATAGGGCTTGACTTTTGTGAAATGAGCTGTGTTCAGGAAAAATGCATTCCTTCTTTCATCACACCATATGACTTTACTGTACTTAGATTGTTTCTTAGCCACATGTGCATACTGAACACACATATTAATAGAAAGAAAATCCTTGCTGTAGCTTACATTTTGTGATCTAACCAGGACGTACCAGAATTTGAATGTTTCATTACATAGAACAGCTTATTTTTATACAATAAGATACTAGACAGCTAACAGAGTAGGCTTACAAAATGTTCTCATGAGCACCTTCCTACATGTAACTTTTTGTAATACATTGTAGCCATTTCTAACTGGCTTCATGCTGGCATGGATGTTTACTGTGCGAATCAAGGACAAAGACAACATATCATCGGAAGACCTCTCAGCATTGGACGACGATGATGACAGTCACCTGTTTTGCAACATGTTTAACTGCTTTCTATATAGTATGTGTTCCTTGTTAGAGAGCTCTGGACTCTTCCAAGCATTCCTATCCTGCTTGGCTCTTTGCTGTGCTTGCCCGGCTTGCCATATGGTGATTTCTTTATTTCCTTAATTTTTGTGAGGAGATTTTCCCGTTTTATGCTGATCATAGCTAATGCTGTAATTCCTTCTTTCTCATCTTATAGACAGTTGCTACTGCAATTGTCTGGAGAGCTTGGCTGGCTCTCCAGAATTAACATTTATAGGGAGTG
The DNA here is from genome assembly GCF_964261635.1 of Lissotriton helveticus. Lineage (NCBI taxonomy): Eukaryota > Metazoa > Chordata > Amphibia > Caudata > Salamandridae > Lissotriton > Lissotriton helveticus. The sequence continues at coordinate 765,065,899 of NC_136057.1, read as the reverse complement.
TTGGAAATTGTCCTTTCTACAGTGCTTTCCCTCAGCTTTTTGCTTTTCTCCTTCCCTGTTTTCCGCTGATCTGGATACTAGATTTAGGAGTTTAAAAGTGTGACTCTGCCATTCAGTGCCAAATCACTGTGCTCATCATATACCTTCTGGTGAGTGCTATATACATGATTGGCTGATTCTAGTTAGTTGCAAGGCCTTTGATAAGGGATAAGACATATTCCCAGGTCATGTATCTTGACTGCTCCTCTGTGGGCCTACAGCACTGGTTGTGCATCCACGGAGGTAGCGCCTCGATTGTGCCACAGCTTTGCACTGGTGGTGCCTGTGAACACAGGTTACTATTACTTGGCTTTGCATTTACAAAGTTACTTACCAAGGTTCTGCATGTATCTAGATATATCGGAGGTCTCCATGGGGACAGGGTGAGGTGTTGAGAAGAGATAGGGCATATGCACATGTGCGTTGCATACAAGGGTCATGAATGGCACCGGGTGGTATGTTCGGTATGTCTGGGCCTGCTTCTCACATTGGATTAGCATTGGTGAATGTAGGGAAAGGCCATTGAACAGTATTTCCTACAAGCAGAATAGTAGCAGTATAGTGTTTGGTATCAATGAGTTTGTGATGGCAAATCCTATCCGGTAGTGCGAGTGGATTCGACATGACGGTGGTGGAAATGTCACTTTGAGAAAGTGGGCACTTCGATGCTCGAGAATCTGTTGCCTGTCCGCCTGTCTCCAATTCACATCTTGGTGCTAGAGGCACAGCTACATCTGTGAATTCCTGATAGAAGGCCATAAACTTGGATGTTAACACTAAAAGATCCTTTGCTCCAGTACCATATGTTCAGGAAGCTGCTTAATTTATTTATTTTAGCTATTTCTCTAACTTTTACTTGATATATTGTAATTTTCTTCTATTTGCAAAATTATTATGTTCCATATTTGTTTTTCCTTTTCCTTATACCCTTTTTAGATTTTTGTCATGGCTTTCCTCCTCTAATGCGATTATTTGCCTATGTACCATGAATAATATGTTCTGTAATGCTCATGTATGATGCTTTGTTATTTGAATATCTTGTCTTTTTTCCTTTGACATACTTTAATAAACTTACCTTTGAAACTTAAAGAAGGCCATAAACTAGGGGCTGAAGTGAAACTATGGACCTCTGACTCTGAAGGGCCTCTCTGGATCGGTTATGTAGTGTAGTTCCTATATTCCCAATAGGCTCTGCGCATTGGAATAACATAAACAATAGTTTAGACGTAGGACTGAGGTCATCTAGGTCTCTACTGAATATGTTAGACTTAATTAGGTATGCCAGCTAGCTCAGAGGTCAGTAGAAACTTTCTCGAATGAACAGGAAGGAGTTAACTTTCCTGATTAGACAAGAAGGGATTAGTTTCTGACAACCGCATAAACATGACAACTTTGCTCCTTCCAGAACAAGGAGTATATCTACAGAGTTGTGTGAAAACAATAGACAGCTATTTCACTCAGTCAATCATGCATGCTTAGTTTCACCAGAGTGCAGAGAAATAGAGAGACGGGCGTTTTCAATAAAAGGTGTTATTTATTGAGCAGTCTTTTTTCTCATGCAAGAGAAGTGAATTGTCACAATTGCAATACTTGTCATAAAGTAAAGTGCGTTTAGTAAAAGTAGTATTATGAAATAATACTGTAAAAGCATTGATATGGTTTCTGAGCCATATGATACTTAAAATGGATAAAATATATACATACATAAAATCATTGACTAAACGTACTCAACTGGTGCTTCTAAGATACGCCTACCCCGGTGTACCTAACCTAAGCCTAGTACGTGGGAAGGAGTATATGAGCTGCAGTTTAAGTTAAGTTAGTTTTTGCCAAGAATCTGAATCAAGAATTCTCTAAGGATCTAATCAGCTCCATACCTCGTTTATAGAATGAAGGAGGTCTTGTATCTCTCTCTCAGGACTCGATCTCCCAGCAACCCTCAAGGGTGACTGGAAACACTGGAGCTGGATTTCTCGGCAAGAGAAAAGACAGCGTCTCTCTCAGTGCGTCAAGGTGAGGGTCGGCTTCCTTCGGCTCTCGCATCAGCTGGGCTTCGGGCAAGTAGATAGCCGCTCTGCTCCAAACCACCGTGTGTGTTTGCTTAAGGCAACGTTGGTATATTTATACCTGGAAGGTGCCGAGTTTGACGTAAGGTTGGGCATAAGACGTCACTAAGAACTTACAGTTCTTTCTGGACTCCAGGAGTTCTTGCACAAATCAAAACAAAAGCAGGGGGATTTCCCGGGCTGCTGGAGGCTTGGTTTGTTTAAAGAACGCGTTGTACTTTCTAGGAGTCTATGGGAGTAGCCTTGCCGTATTTGGAGTGCATTGGCTATGACTAAATATGGGTATGATTCTTATGCCTTTATAAGGATATGTTTTGTTATAACCATATAAGGGCATGAATCGGGAATATTTAAATAGGGTCCTAGATACATTCACAACACCCACTCCACGTATAATGTCCATCATTACTAAATACATAGCAATTCTAAACATATAAGGATGCATGTGTTTTCCAGCCCACCCCAAAATACATAAATTGCATTTGAAATGGTATATGGTATATACACGAAAATTAGTATTTGTACTGTACGCTTTTCAAGCAGTGGTATCATTCAGATAAAGCATATAAATATTGGCTGAATGAATTGCAAAAATTACATTTCTGAAATGGCTCTTAATACAGAAAAGAAGGTCGAGACCATTTCATCACATATTTATACAAGACTGTACATGTGCTGGAGGCTGAATCAAAATATTGTCTCTAGAGTTTCAAAATAGAAGTTCTGTTCTCTAAGAATAGTTCTACTTTAAGCAGAGTACCGCGGGCCAGAAAAAGGTAAATATTTTGGGAATGGAAAAATAATTTCGCTTTCAGAGGAAAAAAAATAGTTCCAATTGTTTTCAGTAGTGTTGTTTATTAAAAAACTGAAGGCCGAATTCAGAGTTCAGGGAACACTGTGTGCTCGTTGATTTAAAAGTTATTCTCGTTGTTAGGAGAGAACATCAAATCAGACAGGTTTGAGAAAAATTGGTCTACAACAGTCAGTGAAAGTTCGACCAAGTTAAAAAAAGCTGCAATAGTGCATATGTGAGAATCATTGCCATCATCGATGTCTGGATCAGCAATGATCACAGAAGGATGTACCTGTGTGGTGCTGCTTTCATCTCGTACTTCACCGCTACCTAAGCGTAATGGTGAAGTCTCAACGAATGCCGTCATCAGAATAGGTAAAACAAACAAGATGATGGACGGAATGTGGCACACTGGCAAAACATTCACCCCCAGTCACAGATCGGGGTTTATGCATCGTTATTTTGCTCACCAAGCCACCCCATTTCAGACATGGCCATATGCAAATCAGTCTTGGCCCTGTGCCTCATGGGAACAGTCCAGCCCGAACTGCCAAGCCATGTCTTTCCTGGACCGGAATCAAGCATCCTAGGACCGGTTTCTGGCTATCAGCCGTCTTCAGCCAGGATAGCTTGACTCCAGTGGCGTAGTGAGCAAGGGACCCACGTCTGGGCATTCCCTTCCCACATAGGGTGAATAGCAAAACAAACAAGATGATGGACGGAATGTTGCACAATGGCAAAACATTCACCCCCAGTCACAGATCTGGATTTAATCCATCGTTATTTTGCTCACCAAGCCACCCCAGTTCAGACATTGCCATATGCAAATCAGTCTTGGCCCTGTGCCTCATGGGAACAGTCCAGCCCGAACTGCCAAGCCATGTCTTTCCTGGACCGGAATCAAGCATCCTAGGACCGGTTTCTGGCTATCAGCCGTCTTAAGCCAGGATAGCTTGACTCCTGTGGCGTAGTGAGCAAGGGACCCACGTCTGGGCATACCCTTCCCACATAGGGTGAATAGCAAAACAAACAAGATGATGGACGGAATGTTGCACAATGGCAAAACATTCACCCTCAGTCACAGATATGGGTTTAATCCATCGTTATTTTGCTCACCAAGCCACCCCAGTTCAGACATGGCCATATGCAAATCAGTCTTGGCCCTGTGCCTCATGGGAACAGTCCAGCCCGAACTGCCAAGCCATGTCTTTCCTGAACCAGAATCAAGCATCCTAGGACCGGTTTCTGGCTATCAGCCGTCTTCAGCCAGGATAGCTTGACTCCAGTGGCGTAGTGAGCAAGAGACCCACGTCTGGGCATACCCTTCCCACATAGGGTGAATAGCAAAACAAACAAGATGATGGACGGAATGTTGCACAATGGCAAAACATTCACCCCCAGTCACAGATCTGGGTTTAATCCATCGTTATTTTGCTCACCAAGCCACCCCAGTTCAGACATGGCCATATGCAAATCAGTCTTGGCCCTGTGCCTCATGGGAACAGTCCAGCCCGAACTGCCAAGCCATGTCTTTCCTGGAATGGAATCAATCATCCTAGGACCGGTTTCTGGCTATCAGCCGTCTTCAGCCAGGATAGCTTGACTCCAGTGGTGTAATGAGCAAGGGACCCACGTCTGGGCATACCCTTCCCACATAGGGTGAATAGCAAAACAAACAAGATGATGGACGGAATGTTGCACAATGGCAAAACATTCACCCCAGTCACAGATCTGGGTTTAATCCATCGTTATTTCGCTCACCAAGCCACCCCAGTTCAGACATGGTGCCGTCTTCAGCCAGGATAGCTTGACTCCAGTGGCGTTGTGTTGTTTTGCATTTGTCACCCGGAGTGGGACGGGTATGCTCAGACGTGAGTCCTGTGCTCTCCATGCCACTGGAATCAAGCTATCCAGGCTGAAGAGGGCTGATAGCCCGAAACCGGTCCTTGGATGCTTGTTTCCAGTCCAGGGAGGACCTGGCTTAGCAGTTCGGGCTGGACTGTTCCCATGGGGCACAGGGTCAAGACTGATTTGCATATGGCTGGGTTCAAACTGGAAAGGCATGGTGAGCAAAAAAATTATGGATTTAGGCCCAGATCTCTGTACTGGGGTGAATGTATGACATTGTTCTGCATTCTGTCCATCACCTGTTGTTTTGCATTTGTCACGCCGAGTGGGACGGGTATGCTCAGACGTGAGTCCCGTGCTCTCCATGCCACTGGAATCAAGCTATCCAGGCTGAAGAGGGCTGAAAGCCCGAAACCGGTCCTTGGATGCTTGTTTCCAGTCCAGGGAGCACCTGGCTTAGCAGTTCGAGCTGGACTGTTCCCATGGGGCACAGGGTCAAGACTGATTTGCATATGGCTGGGTTCAAACTGGAAAGGCATGGTGAGCAAAAAAATGATGGATTTAGGCCCAGATCTCTGTACTGGGATGAATGGTATACACCTGTTACAACGCATTTTTTACTCCGCACTACCATTACAACGCGACTTTTACTCCGCATACCGTTACAACGCATTGCGCTGGGGGGCGCTGTAGGATAGGGAATAAGTTTAATTTTCTATCCAACACCTTCCCTAGTGTCCACGGGGACTGGTGTTGGAATAGAAAATTATACTTACCACTATCCAGCGCCCCAAGGCGCTATGCGTTGTAACGGTATGCGGAGTAAAAGTCGCGTTGTAATGGTCTGCGGAGTAATAGTATGCGTTATAACGTCATACATCCGGGATGAATGTATGACATTGTTCTGCATTCTGTCCATCACCTGTTGTTTTGCAGTCATCAGAATAGGTAGCCGCTGGGGACAACACGTTGCATGAGCCATCACCGAACCAAGCAAAGTATCGACATCCATAGGTACTGCTGATGGTAGTGTAAGACAGACGTCCAACACGCATTCTTCTCCGCATAGCAGACATCGAAGCACAGGTAGGATGCAATCTTGCCAGATTGGTCTGAATGAAAGAAACCAGGTAGTACTCAGATCTCTTAGCCAGGCAAAGCCGAGGACTTTAGTGATCCGTTCTTGGTAACGTATGGCCAGGATCGTTTCTTCCATTGTAGCCTGAGTTTTGTCTGTGGCTTGACTTGCCATATCGAAGCAGGAGTAACAAAAATAAAATTCCTGCTACGAGTCCCAAAAGAAGAGGCAGGCCGCCGAATACAGAATGCACAAAATTCGGGAAGATGCCCAGAACTGTTTCAAAGGGTGCTAACAGTCCCGAAAAAATGGTCTTAAATACATGTGCGATGCCACTGGTATCTGACATGTTTAAGATTTGGCTTAACATTTCTACGAAATGCACGGGGCAATTTGTCGATAATAGGGTATGTATCTCTGCCGCTGTCCTTGCAACTTGGACGAGGTTAAAGGCACAGTTTTTTTGTAAAAGAATAGACTTCATTCTGCTTAAAGTATCAATTCGAATAGAAGAGATATTCACAGAAGGCCATAATGTTGCCTCCTTGTCTGGATTGCTCTTTGGATACAATACTTGCATACAGCAAATGACCCTGGAAGTAACGCTCACGAGATAGGCTAATCCTGGCACCATGCCACAACAGCTGCGGTCATTTATTACAACGTAGCTGCCGTTGGAAAGCTGTCTGAAAAAAGGCTCTATCTGTGTTGCAGGAGTGCCATGCAGGTGACATGAAAGGTTATTTGATGAACCTTCGCAGGCTCCATGCAAGATAATACCTTGACACAGAAGTGTACCGCTTAGTGAATTTTTACAGTTGTTACCACTAAGGAATACTTCTTTTTTCCCTTCACTATAACATTTATGTGTATAAGGTCATTTCCAGGTTGACTTGATGTATCCTTTACCCAACCTTTCATACAGGCCTGCTGGTATATACTTTTGGCAATATTGAAACTGAAAAGTTGTTAGCGGAATTGTGATTGTACCATGTATTATCCATTCAATGACAGGTCTCTCTGACATTGTCAATGGTAATCTCTCAAGTTTCTCAAAGCTCAGAATCGTATAATCTGCTCCATTTTGTGCCAAACTCATTTGTTTATCAGTAAGGTTAAAGATAGAAAATAATGACGTTATGTTGATTAGACGCCATGGCACGTGACCTGAACGCAAATTTTGTAACCTCCAGCCAAGCTGTACAATAGAACGTAATTGGGACTGCCCTTGTTGTAACATTAACAAGTCCTGCTCTATTATATCAATAGCAGATGATACAATGCTGTCCAGTGAATACATTCTGGAGGACAGAGTCGTTAACCCATTGTCCACTACAGACAGTGATTTTTCCAAATTTATACGATCAATTTCTCGTATTTTTTCTGCAGTTTCAATTTGCATTACTTTCCAAGCCTCGTTGTAAGCTGCGTATATACCGGCGTATATGAAACGTTTTTGACGCTGTTTGCTAGGTCCCAGTATGAAATCTCGCAAGTCAGCACCTTCTTTAAGTAAAGTTAAGTGTTGCTTAATTTCTTGCAGTGTGGATCTCTGTAGCCATCGAGGCATAGTTTCCCTACACTGTATGTTGTAATTATCCCTGGATGTTGTCTCTGGGAATATCTAGGGTCTGGCCTGTTTTGTTTGAATTCCTGTCTATTATTCAGGAATCTTTCATGACAGTTATTAGTGTCTGTGGGCCAGATCAACCATTTTTTCCAATCACGATTTGTTCTGTTTTGGTGTAAAATATGGGATACGTCTATCTCCACATCTGTAGTGCTATTACTATCGGGTATGGGCTTTGGAATAGACGGTTTGTTTAAGTCTTTTATCTTGGCTAGGCCAAGACAGGTTGTTTGTTGAATGGTGTCATTCAGGAATACTATCTGTTCTGGGATCATGCAGGCTCTGAATAATGATTCTAAACCTTGTACCTGCCAGTCTTTTGTACCCCAGATGGTTTTTGTTTCAATGTTATTTTTCCAGAATACAAAACCAAATGTAGACATTTTTTCATAAAATTTTTCAGAATAAATCAATTTAGTATTTGTCAACATGTTTTTCATTCCTGTCTTATTTAACATTCTAAAATAAAAAAAATTCTGGATCAGTGTTGTTAAACCCTGAGAAGTATGGGAATTTCTCATAAAATGTTTTTGAACTGCCTTTTGGCGGTGTTGGACAATGTTCCCATTGGTTATAAGTAAAAACATTTCTAGGATTAGCAGATTTATGCAAATAGTGATGACCATAGTGGTTAACACAGTACATTTCTTCATAGTTTGATGAACCTTGCAAATAATCATGTTCTGTGAATTTTGCTGACATTTCTAAATCTGACATCATATTACTAATATTTTCAAAGTCTCAATCATCAGAGAAAGTGCTTGGTGTCACAAAGCCACTTAAGGAAACCTTGAACTGATGTAGATATTTCAAGAGCTCAATCGGGCCATAGATTTCGTAATCCGTTTTGTCCCATGCTACACCCCCAGGTATAGGATTGGCTGTGATGTTCACTGATGACAGTTCTCTTTTTTCAATGTGAGACGATCTGTGAGGCTTTAGGGCCAAGTTGATGTTCTGACTTGCTGTGTCCATTGTACTATAATTTCCATCAATAAATCTACCCAAACATAAAATCATGATGAGCCAAAGTCGGAGGAAAAGTACACCTAACACAATCCATAATTCAATCCATGGTGAAATCAGATATGTTTCTTTGAGTTGATGAAATAGTTCAGTCAGTTTTTCTTTGAAAGTTTTTGTTGCTGGCGTTTCTTCATGTTCACTTGGATCATCCGAAAAATCATCGAAATTGATGAAGTAGCCAGATGCAGTTCTGTCAATTATTGGAATTGCTTCCGGATTTTGATTAATCTTTGGATATGTATGTTCAGAGGCTACATCATTGTAGACTGGTGTTTCTTGACGAACTGTTGCAATTTGGGTTTCAAGAGGCACAAGTTTCATGGCTTTGTTGCATAGTCCTTTTTTGTTCACTGCAGGTTTATCAAAAGTGATTAGTCTCTCAGTTTGAACCTCTTGGATTGTAGCAAGGTTTGGTCTTCTGCTACTTCTTGGGAGTCCACTGGGCCTACTACTTATTATTGGCCACATGATTGTGGTTTTACCAGGTCGATTAATACAACTCTGTTCTCCTTTTTACCAGCAAGGGGCGGTAGTACTACTGATCTTGTTCCGCTGACAGCTAGCACAGGTACTGCTTTTCTGTAAGAAGGCCCAAATTCCTTCTTCACCGTGATCTTTTCTCTGACTAGATCCCCAATCTTTGGAATCCAGACAGGTCTTGCTGGGACAGGTAGTTTTTCTCCAGTGGCCGTTGGCTTTAGCTTTGTGTTACTTAGACTTCTTCTTGTTTCATTTAAGTCCTGTAAAACAGCCAAACGATCTTTGATATCAAAGGATTTTTCTTTCACCACTGAAGTCTGACAATCGAAATCCTGGATTATCATTCTAGTACCAAACAAAAGTTCGTATGGAGTGATACCTCTTAGAGAATTTCTTGGCAGATTATTAAGACTACGTTGGACACTTGTTAGATGTTTGACCCACCCATCACCCAAACCTAATACCCTCGCTGTTATAGATTGCTTTATGTCACAGTTTTTTCTCTCCACTACCGCATTTCCCTCAGGATGGAATGGACTAGAGTGCCACAATGCAATGCCCATGCTGGCCATGGCCTCCTTGTAAGCTCGAGAGCTAAACGCAGGACCCTGGTCAGAATGTAGCACGCCAATTGCGTATGTGCCGATAAAGACTCGCAAATCTTTTATAACAGTTCTGGCGTCAGCCGAGCGCTGGGGCCTCATCTAAATGCATCTTGTCTTAATAATTATGGGATCGCCTTTCTCCATCTGGATTTTTGCGTATAGATAGCCTAATGCTTTCTAATAAAGGTATCTGGGCTGGTGTCTCGTCTGGTTCACCACTGCAATCTCTATTGCAGTCCTGACAACTCGTTGCAAAGTTGTAAATTTGCACGTTCATCCCCGGCCACCAGTATTGTGATTGTAATTCTATTACAGATTTCAAGATCTCTTGGTGCCTCAGACCCATTCCCATGTGTGCTTCTTGAATCAAGTAAGCTCTCCGGTTCGTGTTTGGAATTACTCTATCCCCCACTCCAGGGATTTGAGCAAAAGGAACGGAGTTCGCATCAATTATGTATTTATTTCCGAGTGGATAATTTAGAGGTAACGCCGCATAGTTGCCTTTCATTGAGGCTTTTACTGCTAGTAGCGTTTCACCGTCTATTTGTTTTTTAGTATGCTTTTTTGCAGCTACGAAAGCCGGTTTGGCAGCTGCCACTGTGGCTCTGTTAGCCAATGAATTCCCTGCAACGTGAACGCCATCACGTTGATGACTCAGTGTATGTATCACGTGAGTCTTTTGTAGTTCTTTCTGCAAAAGAACTACCTGTTCCCAAAGTTTTTTATGCTTTATTGTGGCACCAGTCTCATCTTTGTAACCGTTTTTGATCCATGTCTGCATGTCATTATTGTAAGACTGGATGCAGTAATGCGAATCGCACACTATTAGTGTGGGGAATTCGCGATCGGCATTTTCAAGCGCCATTTTTAAAGATCTTATTTTAGCTCGCTCAGCTGTACAGTTTCTGATTGATTCAGTTTTGGTGACCATCGGTCTGAATTTACCTAAGTGCCAGCGACCTTTCACAATCGCGCATGCTGCATTGTAAACTTGTTTTTTCACAACATAGTGTTGTGCAAATCTGTCCGTGTATATTACACAGCTGTGCTGTTCGAGACGCAGAATTTCGATTGACAGAGGACATTCACTTTCGTATTCCAGATCTTCTAGTCTTTTCATTTTTGGATCAAAAGCGTGTTTCACGTCTTCTGCAGCAAGAGAATTTTCCCATTGTATCCATTTTGGATCTAATGCCACAGCATTTGGAATGCGTGGTCTTGTCACTGCCTCAAGGGCTGATACTGCTGTTAAAACAGATATGCTCTTGCATTTGGCTGGGGCTCTTTCTTTTGCTACAGCAGTTTGAACCGCTGTTAGAATTTTTTCAGTAAAACTGACATTCATTTCAGCTTGTGTGTACAAGTGTGATTTATAAGCTATTGGTACCATTTCTCCCTCATTAGAGGTCAGGTACGTGAATCCACATCTTAACACTCTCTGCATGATTTAGAATGTATGTTCTTCCGAAATTCAGGAAACCTAGAATTGATTATAAGTTCTTCAGCGTTTTTGGTGCTTGGAGTACTGCACACTTCTCTAAGAAGTTGTCTGCTAGGCTTTTGCCTTCACTTGATAATTCATATCCTAAAAATAGGACAGTTAGATGGGCAATTCGTGACTTTTTAAAGTTGAATTTGTACCCTTCAGCTGCGAACCCAAGTATTATGGTGTTCACTCTTTTCAAGTGTGTCTCCAGGTCGTCGTCTCTAAGATAGATGTCATCGACATAGGATAATACCTCATCATCATACATTTGTAGTAACTCTGTTACCCTGGCTGAGAATAATCCTGGGCTATTCTTGAATCCCTGTGGGAGACAACAGAATTGTTTTTGCCCCCCATAGAGGAGAAAGCGGTCAAATATCTACTTTCAGGTGCAATGTTTTGACAAAAGAAACCATTTGAGATATCTAATGTTGTTTTATATTTTTTGTGCACAATGTTATTCATTAGTGCTGCACTGTGTGAGTTTTGTACTGCAAATGTTTTGCAGCAGGAGTTTAGGTGTATGTAGTCCAAAACTAGACGATATGAATCGTCTGGCTTGGAGACAGGAAACAAAGGATTGTTCATTTGTGAGGTGCATGTTTCAATCACCCCCTGATATTCAAGTTGATCTAAGATCTCCCTGACCTGCTTTTTAGCTTCTTGCTTAACAGGATACTGCCTTTGTGCAGTAGGTTGATTTTTTAACTGAATTTTGTGGTGAGGAGAATCCTCATCCATCCTACATGATTTTTATATAATGCAGGGGCTTGGGCTACTGCCCATTTTCTTGCAAATATGTATTTTTTTATGAATTGGAATTTGATTTGAGAAGGCAGGCATAATCATTTCTTCGCCATGTGGGCACTCCCTGACAAACTCTGGTGGCCAGTCTTTTTCTGCTAGAAGGATATCATAGCCTTTAGATAGGTTATCCCAAAAGAGACCTTTTATTTTCCTAGTTTTGTCCCCCTCTATATGTAATGTTATATCATATAATTTATGGGGTATGCTAACTCTGGTGTCTGCAGTTTCCACTTGAATGTATTCATTCGGGGCCACTGTCTCCAGAAGATTCATCAGGATCTTGCGAGCTATGGTCACTTCTGCTGCGCTGTCTAGCATTGTCTGGGCCCACTCTCCGTTTTTCAGTTGTGTCCTCAAAATCCTCGGCATGTTTTATTTTAATACTAGCTACCTTCTTTTTTGGAAATTATAATTTTTTACTTTGATGAGCAGGTTCCTTGTCTTTGGACTTGACGTGCTCTTCCTTGTGTTCTGACCGTCCTCTTCTTTCCGATTTCTGTGAGGAAGTCTGAAAAGATCAAGAGGGACGAGTATCATTATCTTGATATCTGTCAGGTTTTCTCAATTTATCCCTATTTCTAAGGTTGTATCTTTTTTCAGAAGGCTCCCTCTGGGGAGACTTGCCTCCTCATTCTAGAGATCTATCTCTCCGTTGAGGAGACCTTCCTCTGGAATGAAATTGTTTTTCTCTGGGAGTGGTTTGTTTATTACCCTCCCACCTCTGTTTTGGAGTGTTGAGATTATTCTTGATAAAGGTTTTTTCAGGATTTTCAATTAGTTGGGGTTTTAGTGGTTTCCCACCCAAACTATCTCTACCTAGTTCTTCATAGGATTTTTCTATGAATCTGGCAAGTTCAAAAGGTTGTTCTGCTATATATGTTTCTTTCAATTTCTGGCGGATCTCCACAGATGCTGCTTCTGCTTTTATGTTGGCTAGTAATATAGCCGAGACTTGCTTAAAGTCTTTCAGTAATTTCATACCTAGAGTTAAAGCAGGTTCTGGACCGTATTCATTTTGAATCTGTCTTAATACGTCTGGTATAACCGCCATAGACGGAACACCATGTGTTTTTGTGTATATCGAAGCAAAGACTGTGCCCCAAGTGTCACAGTCCTCCACATGTGGTGCGATCCCCATTGGAAGACAGATAGTCAGAATTCTGTCTTTGTCATGAGGTGTAGTATCAGGAAATACTGCCTCTATTTGAGTGATTTTCTGAGCTAACCAGAATGGAATCTGTTCCTGTTTTGCGGGTATTTTGCCAATGGCTGATTGTATATTCTGTGGTGTGATTTTATTTGTGTTCCCCTGATGAGGGGTGTGCTGTGGAATTTTTATTGCTGGTTGGACTGTTGAAGTCCGCATGACATATTGTACCAATTGTCTATATATTTTAATTAGTTGTTTTAGCTGAGCTAAAAGTTCTCGGTCTGACATTTTTTCAATGTCAGGGTGTGGTGTGTAGCACGCTAGAACCGGCCATGTGGCTCCTGGTCTACCTAGTGGACCGAGCCTGGTAATGTGATGTTGATGTTTTAGGGCACCATTACACCAGAGCAGGTGCTCTTGGTATGTTAGTGGAATTTCAACGTCCTCGAAAGGAGCGTATTCCTCTGGAGATTCCTCTTTTTTGTAATAGTGGAAATCTTGTGTCACAGCGTGTGCTGCTGGAAAATGTATCCATGAATAGAATACCTCTGTCTGCCGATATTCATGGGCCTCTACCACAAATATGACTGTACCACCTCTTGATGATAGTCCATTTTCTATAAGTTTAAGAGTTATAGTTCTTCTTACATTTACCAGAATGATTATAGCATTCGGGTCTTCTTCTCGGAGACTTGTGTCATCCGCTATAAGTTGATCTGCTATTCTAGCTCTCTCTCTTTCATCATCACTTTCCGTCATTTTTTTGACAAAAAGTTTTGTGTTGCAGAGCGAGGTTCAAGGAAACAAAGATTAGGTGCACAATATTTTGGAACACTGTATCCTTCAACGTTGACTAAACCAAAAACTAATACATAGGATTCTCATCCTACTAAGTTTCGGTGGATATTAACCTTTCACCCACTCCAGATGTCTTTTGGAGTTTTTACGGGAAAAAGGGGTCTGTGTGAAAAGCACGACTGAGTTACTCTAGTATCTTGCGTTAGATTATCGCCTTACCAAATGTTGGGCGCCATCTAGTGTAGTTCCTATATTCCCAATAGGCTCTGCGCATTGGAATAACATAAACAATAGTTTAGACGTAGGACTGAGGTCATCTAGGTCTCTAATGAATATGTTAGACTTAATTAGGTATGCCAGCTAGCTCAGAGGTCACTAGAAACTTTCTCGAATGAACAGGAAGGAGTTAACTTTCCTGATTAGACAAGAAGGGATTAGTTTCTGACAACCGCATAAACATGACAACTTTGCTCCCTCCAGAACAAGTAGTATATCTCCAGAGTCCTGTGAAAACAATAGACATCTATTTCACTCAGTCAATCGTGCATGCTTAGTTTCACCAGAGTGCAGAGAAATAGAGAGACGGGCGTTTTCAATGATAGGTGTTATTTATTGAGCAGTCTTTTTTCTCATGCAAGAGAAGTAAATTGCCACAATTTCAATACTTGTCATAAAGTAAAGTGCATACAGTAAAAGTAGTATTATGAAATAATACTGTAAAAGCAATGATATGGTTTCTGAGCCATATGATACTTAAAATGGATAAAATATATACATACATAAAATCATTGACTAAACGTACTCAACTGGTGCTTCTAAGATATGCCTACCCCGGTGTACCTAACCTAAGCCTAGTAGGTGGGAAGGAGTATATGAGCTGCAGTTTAAGTTAAGTTAGTTTTTGCCAAGAATCTGAATCAAGAATTCTCTAAGGATCTAATCAGCTCCGTACCTCGGTTATAGAATGAAGGAGGTCTTGTATCTCTCTCTCAGGACGCGATCTCCCAGCAACTCGCAAGGGTGACTGGAAACACTGGAGCTGGATTTCTCGGCAAGAGAAAAGACAGCGTCTCTCTCAGTGCGTCAAGGGGAGGGTCGGCTTCCTTCGGCTCTCGCATCAGGTGGGCTTCGGGCAAGTAGAAAGCCGCTCTGCTCCAAACCACCGTGTGTGTTTGCTTAAGGCAACATTGGTATATTTATACCTGGAAGGTGCCGAGTTTGACGTAAGGTTGGACATAAGACGTCACTAAGAACTTACAGTTCTTTCTGGACTCCAGGAGTTCTTGCACAAATCAAAACAAAAGCAGGAGGGTTTCCCGGGCTGCTGGAGGCTTGGTTTGTTTAAAGAACGCGTTGAACTTTCTAGGAGTCTATGGGAGTAGCCTTGCGTATTTGGACTGCATTGGCTATGACTAAATATGGGTATGATTCTTATGCCTTTATAAGGATATGTTTTGTTATAACCATATAATGGCATGAATCGGGAATATTTAAATAGGGTCCTAGATACATTCACAACAGTTACGTGGGGGTAGAATTGGCACCTTCATTCTAAGGGGGCTTGGTATTGGTCCCACTAAAGATAGTGATCAAACGTCCCGGGTAGTATGGCAGACAGGAAAAGATTTAGAGAGGGCATGTGCATTTCAAAGGTGGCCTTTTGAACTGATCGAATTTTCAAAGGTCAATATGGGTACACCTACTGTGGCTCTGACCTCCAAACGTATAGACGCTTTTGTAAGCAGACCCATACTATGCTGGTTTGATGCTGGGATATCAGCATGAGGAATCATTAGAACAAGAGGGACTGCAACTGGGCTATCCACAGACTGGAGCTTGCCATTCTCCAAAAGGGGACTATCACTTGGTGAATTTTGCCTGGACCTTGCTGGCCTACAGATACGTGCCTAAGTACTCTACAAGGGCCGGTTGGCTGACCTCCTGTCCACGAGATCCCTGGGACACACATATCTCACTATTCCACGAGATTGTAAGGAAAGCACGGGCTGTGGCGGAAACAGGTGGAAGTGATCATTGGTTGGTACAAGGACCATCCTGACGTACACCATCATCACACTGTGCAGAGGAGTGTGCCTGTAAAGATCAGCAGCCACCTGAGGTGCTGGGACATGAGGAGTTCAATGAGTGTGGAGGAAGCTTGCATAGACCGTGGGACTGGTCCTTGCAACCAAGGGGACATGGGCTAGCTTGCACTCAGGAGAGTGTGGTGTCCGTGGGGTATTGGGGGAACCTGATCCAGATCAGGAGGATGACAGTGTCTGACATCACAGCCTCTGTCTGAGGTCTCTGGCTCCCTCTCTCTGGACCCACGCCACAAAGTACTTTGTTGCAGAGAACATCGTGACAAGGCCAGAGGGGTTTTGTGTGCCTTGTGGACACCTACACCTGGCAGTCCACACCTCCTCTTGAGGGGAAAACATTTCTACAGACTTGGAAGTGCACCAGCTTCCTGGGTCATGACCCTTTGTCTACAGGGGATAGTGATCCCGCACTTGTGCGGGTACTGCTGGGCACCTGGAGGTCTAATCCGGATGGACAAAATTTAGTAACTGTTTCACCACCAATTATTAGTAACTTTATACTCATAAATTCTATTAAAGAAAGTTCCATCCACTTGTTTGAGGGAGTCTAAGTTTTCACCCTCGTGTAAATCTCCACTGTGAAATAGTGAATAGCAAAAAAGTGGTGACTTACACCTAGATGTAGGAGTCAATCTATTCATGAGTAGATATACCCATTGTTAGAAATGGGATTTTTGCTAGTCTAGGGCGTGGGCCAAAGCCAGGCAAAAAATAGCACTCTAGTCAGGATAAGGAAGTTACACTTCTAAAATAACCCCTGCTCACCGCCTTGGTAGCTTAGCACAAGCAGCCTGGCTTATCTTAGAGGCAGTGTGTAAAGCATTTGCACATAACCAACAGTAATACAGTGGACACACTACAAGAGGACACCACACCAGTTTAGATAAATATCCAATATTTTTATATAATTAAGACAAGACCAAAAAACTATAAAAATCCGTACTACTATATTAAAAGTTGTGAGTACAAAAAATTCCTAGGCAATTAGGTCATGTTAATTCAAAATCAAACTCAAGTCAAAATCACAAATACAAATCATGAGAACAGGGAAAATCAGACTAGAAAACATGTAAAAATATATGGTATATTTAATTTCTTCTACAGGATAAAACATACATTAAAAACAACATAAGTTGTATTTTACTAATTTGGATGTAATCGTCTCATTCTCATTTAATACAATATAAACTTTTGTGCAAAAGTGGCAATCTTTATCACTAATATTATCCGACGCGTGTTTCGGCGTACTGAAAACGCCTTCCTCAGGAAACAAGCCACTGTTTTTACCTAAGAAATATAAATAAAAACATTCAACATCTAATAGTAGCTTATTGTCAGACATTACTATATAAGCTTACTACAATTATAGTGAATTCATAATACATACACATAAATTTGTATAGAATCATACCAAATAAAAATCGGTAAAAATCGTTTCTTAAACATTTTTCATAACATACTATTAAACTCCATGACTGCTAGTACAACAAATTCCCTGAACTTTGCGAAAGTTTATATCACTTTCAAGCTTTTTTCTAAAACATGCATTTGGTTATAGTCTGAGTGCTTAGTTTTATAGATGCGGAAGTGATACACCATATCAAGAGGACTCTATCAGGTATGTGTCCCTTCTCGTACGTCCCTGAAGTAAATACGTCCGTGACACAAACTTATTTTAGCCATCTAAAAACAAGAAGAACTAATTACAACTAAATAATTTTTCTGTCTCTTCTGTTTTTTGGCTTAATACCCTTAGGGTGATGTCCTTCCATTTATGAAAGAAACGCCACAACAGAATATCTAATGTGGGCGAGTGTTTTAACAATACATCCATAAGGTAATCAGCTCCATATTTTGAAACAAATGCGGCTTAAATGATTGTATGACACATTAGAACACTCGTAATTAATGTGTTATATATTTTTCTGTTTTTTCAAATAGTTATCGAGATTGGCATATATGTTAGGTTACTGAACAACCACCCATATAAATCTGTCACCGATCCCAGAAAGCTCACTGTCTCCTTGAAATAACCATCATAAGATCCCCACGAAGGAGGTAACAACTTTAGCACGTTGAATAAACTTTACCAATAGAGTTTTGGTTGGCACATTAGGATTTTTTTCAAACAATTTAATTTTCCTCTTTCTGTAGGTTTACCCTTCGTGGGTACTACATTTTTATCCGGTTTTTCTCTTATCGCTTTTAATCACTGAGGTTCATCACAGGAGAATCACCATAATAATGTGTCAAGTAGAGAAGTGTGGCTCAATGGTTAGAGCGGCAGACCCTTATGCAGTAGTCTGGCCGGGACCAGGGTTCAATTCCCGCCTTGACGGGTCTAGGGCTCAATTTCCTCCGACCTGATAATTCTCGCTTCGGTGCCTATTCTAATCCTGAGTCCCACTCTGCACCTCTGGGCAATAGCTTGCTTAATCTCTACAACTGCCCCAACAACGCTGAGGATGCCTGACTTCACCTTGGGGGTGCCCAGGAGTGGGCTCCTCACAGAGAAAGGCCAGGAAGGGTTCCTCAGCGGTATTCGTACAAGCGCCGAGATGCCTACGGGTAGTCGTGCGCTATACAAGTGCGTAATCATTTCATTTCATATCGAATGAATATCAATGTAAGTGATTAGTAATATCGACACTATTAAGTTAAAGTAGTAGTCTTATACAAACTATGACAAGTATCGTGGTATAGTATTGTCCACTTCACAGAATATCCAGAAGAAGTTGACGGACCAATCCTAAAGTCTGTCCCCTGCCTATCCTTTCTCTCCCTTTTGAAATGAACCTATGACACATTAGAGTGATCTAACCTCAAATAAGAAGTAACGGCCACATGCATCATTGTTGCCGTTTGCGATTCCTTAATTGCGAAAATTAAGGAATCACAATTAAGAAATCGCAAAGGCTATGCATCAAGAAATCGAATTTTTTTGCGATTTCTTAAAATTCCTTAATTGCGATTCACAATTTGCGAATCACAATTAAGGAATCCCTTCCCATTGATTCCTATGGGCCTAGAGGCCCATAGGAATGAATGGGAAGTCATTCTCAATTTGCGATTAACAATTTGCGTCTCGCAAATAGAGAATGCAATTTCAAGGGTGGAGGGGGGGTCCAAAGGACCCCCCCATGCACCCCTGAAATATAACTTTAAGTGCATTTTTCACACACACATGCCCCAAGGGCATGTGTGTGTGTGTGTGTAAAATGAAACTTTCAAAAATGCACTTTTGTGCATTTTTGAAAGTTTTCGCAAATTACCATGAAGGTCAACTTCATGGTAATTTTTTCCGCAAATTACCATGAAGGTCAACTTCATGGTAATTTACCTCTCCCTATTTGCGAATTCGCAAATTTAAAATGTTCATGCATTGCATTTAAGAAATCTCAAATTGCGATTTCTTAAATGCAATCGCAATTTTAGAAATCGCAACATGATTGAGATTTCTAAAATTGCAAAAAACATGATGCATCCCAATTTTGTCAATTGCATTCGCAAACGGCCGAAAATTGCGATTCGCACCGTTTGCAAATGCAATTGACAATGATGCATGTGCCCGTAAGTGTGGTATATCTTTCATGAACTCAGAACTCTTATAGGTGAATGTTTTCTTTTCTGTATTTAATTTGAAATACTTTATCTATTACACTGTTTTCCTTATTTTCCCCCATCTATAATATTACCCTATCCTAGGAATTATTATATATTCACTATTCAGGGGGTCCTTGTTTTTTTCAATTACTATATTAAAAGTTCACAGTTCCCAAAAATACACTGATTAAAAAGGGTTCCTTCTGGGGATAGCCCCGTCCGGGCTACCACGGCGCAGTGAACAACAAAATCCAACAGTTCTGGCTGATAGCAGGTTGCGGGCCAGCTATGGGTTCGGGAAGACCCGCAAAACAGTACCTGTGAGAAATGCAGGGCGTGGAGGCCTTTGAAGTCACTCGCGTTGCGAGTCGAGCTCCTCTCTGGTGGAGCGCTGGCGCCGGCAGGCATCAGGTGCTGTGGTGCGAAGTGCAGCGGTGCCATGTGCGGTGCCCCCAGGTCGCGGTGCAAGCAGTGGCTTGGTGGCGGCGTCAGATGACGTAGTCGGTGAGACCAGGGTCACGTGCGAGATAAAGGCGGGGTGCTTGTCACGGTGCTAGAAGGTCACGGTGCAAGCAGGGGCATCCTCGTTGCTGGAGTGCTGTCGTCGGCTGACGAACTGGAGACGATGGAACCGGTGTCGTAGGTCCAGGCTGTGGTGCAGGATGGGGGCGGTGCATCGTGTGACTTACAAGCGGGGCCCTCGAACCACGGTGCAAGCAGTGGCGTTGATTTTGGTGAGAAGAGGCGGCATCAGGCCTGCCAGGGTATCCCCGTGAAGCAAGGCGGTACGGAGTGCGGTGCCCACAGCTCACGGTGCAAGCAGCGGCTCGGTGGCGGTGTCAACAGGTGTTGTTGGTGAGACCAGGGTCACAGTGCGGCGTTGCGGCAGTGCTCTCTGCGGTGCCAAAGCTTTGGCGCAAGAGGTGCGGTGCCCACAGGTCACGGTGTAGGCAGTGGCTCGGTGGTGGCGTCAACAGGCATTGTCTGTGTGACCAGGGTTGTGGTGTGGTGCTGCGGCGGTGCCTTCAGGACACTGAGTCTGCAGTGGTGTCATAGACGTTGTCGAGTTGGCGTACTTCGGGTTGCAGCACAAAACACACAGTCCCCAGAGCTGTGGGTCGAAGAACTTAAAGTCTTTGCTGTTCCTGAGACTTTGTGAACAGGGGGTAAGCTCTACCTCAAACCCTTGGAGAGACTCACAAGTTAGATTGCAGAAAGTCCAGTCCAGGCCTTTCACTGGCCAAGACAGAAGCAGCCACTGCAGGTCAGCCCAGCAAAGCACCCAGCAAAGCAGTCCTTCCTTTTCACAGCTTCTCTGACTCTTCTTCTTGGCAGTCTTCTTGATCCAGATGAGTTCTAAAGTTCAGGGGTCTGGGACCCAGTATTTATGTCCAAAAATCCTTTGATCTTTCAGGCAGAGGGTGTGTGTAATGTAATGTAATGTAAGACATACTTATATAGCGCGTACTGGCTCCCAAAGGGTATCCTGGCGCTTTGACTCAGCATACATCACAAGCAGAGAGGGATCACACAGCCCTAGGAAAGAGATGGGACTTCAGCCCCTTTTTGAAGAGAGACAGTTCGTTCAAACTCCTTAAAGAGAGTGGAAGGGAATTCCAGAGTTTAGCTTCAGTGAAACTGAAGGAACGGCCACCCATCCGTGTCCTCAGGATTCGGGGAACTGCCACCAAATAAGCAGAGGAGGAGCGTAGGAGTCTGGCTGCCAAATACCATTTAAATAGAGTCTGGAGTGCCCTGGGCCCCAACCCATGAAGTGCCCTGAAGACAATGCAAGATGCCTTGAAGCAGATCCGTTGATGTATAGGCAGCCAGTGAAGGTCTCTTAGTGCCAAGGATGACGAAGCTGTACGCACCCGTGAAAGGGCCAACTTGACTGCCATATTCTGGATCCGCTGTAATTGTCTAATCAGGGAACTAGGGCCACCTAGAAGCAGTGCATTGCAGTAATCAAGTCTGCTGACTATCATACTACGCACTACCTCAGATCTGGCCACTGCAGGTAACATGGAGAGGATCTTACGCAACATTCGTAGTAGCATCATACAGGTGCCAATGGTCTTATTCACAAAGGCATCCAACTGTTGATGTGGGCCAAAAATAACACCCAGATTGCGGGCAGCATCCACTGATTCAACAATGACCGAGGTTATGGGAGGCCAGAAGTCAACAGGCAGAGGGCGAGGAATTTTATCTAATGAGCAATGCAACACCTCTGTCTTTGATCCATTGAACTGGAGGGAATTTTGTCTCAACCAGTCCGCAGTGGCTAGCATACAGCGGTGAAAGGTCTCTATAGAGACAGCATCCTTACCTTCAAAGGAGAAGATAAGTTGCGTGTCATCGGCGTAGTTTACTACAGTGATGCCAAAGGATTTAATCAGCCTGATCAGGGGGCAGTGGTAAAGTTTAAATAAAATGGGGCTGATCGCTGACCCCTGGGGTGCGCCTAGCCCTACCATTCTGGAGTCAGATCTAAATGGAGGCAGAATCACCACTTGATGTCTATTGTGGAGGTAGGAGACTAGCCAATCCCGGGCCAAGCCGACCACCCCATAGTCTTCCAGTCTTCTGATTAGGGTAGCGTGGTTCACCATGTCGAACGCGGCCGACATGTCGAGCAGCACCAAAAATGCTGCTCGGCCACTGTCGACACGCGAGCGAAGATCATCTAAAACAACCACCAGTGCAGATTCCGTGCCATGAGCTGACCGGAAGCCAAACTGGGCTACATCTAAACAGGCATTCATCTCTATGAAACCTGATAGAGACTCAGGGCCCGATGTGGGTAGGCATTTACCGGTTGGTAACCGCCAAATTCAGCCGTTACCGACCGGTAAATGCCTTTTTCAATGTAGGGGGCATGTATTTACAGATTCGGTATTTTTACCGAATCTGTATTTACCGAATCAGTAAAATTACCGAATTGGTAAATACAGACTCGGTAAAAATACCGAATCTGTAAATGCAGATGTAGGTGGCGCTTTAAACAGTGCCACAGGCCCCTCAGAATTCGTTATTTACCATGTAATACTATTGCATGGTAAATAACGAATTCAGGTGTACATGCACATCTACACCTATGCCACGTGACACACAGACATGCCCTTAGGGCATGTATGTGTGCCACATGGCACACAAGCCTGACATTGCGGTGCTACAGGGTGTCAAAGTGACACCCCGTTCCCCCTGGCAGGATTCGGTATTTACCGATTCGGTAATTACCGAATCGGTAATTGCCATTGATTCCTATGGGCTTCAAGGCCCATAGGAATCAATGGCAAATACTGATTCGGTATTTACCGAATCGGTAAATACCGAATCATACAGATTCGGTAATTTAAAAAGAAAATTTACCTACATCTGCCTACTTCATATTTACCTACTCTTAAATACCGAATTGGTATGATTCGGTATTTAAGAGTAGGTAAATCGAAATTACCTACATCGGGCCCTTAGTGACATATTTTCCAAGATTTTAATTGGAAAGGGCAGTAAAGAGATGGGCCTATAGTTTGCAGGACAAAGGGGGTCTAATGTGGATTTCTTCAATAAAGGCGATACCACCGGCAATTTCCAGCTGTCAGGAACCGTGGCAGTGCTAAGAGACTGGCAGCAGATTGAATATAAGGGAGGGAAAAGCTCTGCTTGGAACAGCTTCCAAAACTTATGTTGCAGTGGGTCCAATGGAGAGCCCGATGAGACACTGTTGGCCAAAGTACAGAAATCCTCATAAGTTGGAAGAGTAAAGCTAGACAGCACCGAGTGTGCAGTAACCTCCCTTGTGTCAACTGGGGTCTGTATAGTAATAATTCAATAGTAGGCTGGATGTTAAACGTACTTGAAGCAGAGAGACCACTCAAAATGGCGGTGATCTTGTCCTCAAAAGTAGAGGCCAAGGAATCACACAGTGCCTGCGAAACAGGAATGCTATTGATAGCACATGCAGAGTTGGAAAGATTGTTAACAATTTTAAACAGGGTTTGTGACTTATTGGCCGCATGTGCTAGCGTAACCTCTAAGTACTTGGCTTTGGCGCTTTTTATCTGCGCTTTATACCCAGGAGCAGCTGCTTAAAAAGTACTTTATCTGACTCGAAATATTGCTTCCTCCAAGTTCTCTCAGCTTGCCTACAGCGCAGTTTCAGCTGGTAGAGTTCATTGGAGTACCAGGGAGCAGCATGCTTGGGCCTATCCTTCACTTTCCTTAGAGGAATTGCTTTATCTAAGGATTCAATAATCCGTTGGCAAAGGCTCTGATAATATTCCTCCACTCCTTTCTCCAGGGTGAGGCCACAAGGTAGCAAAGTAGGCAGTGTGGAACATTTCAGAAATTTAGACCACTGCCTACTAAATTTAGTGTTACCTATGCTATTAACCACAAGGGAGTCATTAGGGAGTTGCAGTGAAAATTGAATAAGGGCATGGTCAGTCCAGCATTGTAGGGTTATATCCTTAATCTTGACCCAGGTATCCTCTGCAAAGACCAGATCAAGGATATGACCCCTCAAATGAGTTTGGGACAGCACCAGCTGCTGGAGGTGGAGGTTACTGCAGGCCTGGCATAGTTCTTTGTAGGCAGAGTCCAGGGGGCCATTCGACCAAAGATTGAAGCCACCTAGAATCATACGCCTGGCATGAGTATTTGAGAGATCATATATAAGATCCACCAAGTCGTGTGAAACTGTCATGGCACTGCCAGGGGTCTATAACAGAGCAGGCCGGAATACAGGGCTCCCTTATGACCTTTAAATGAGAAGCCCATCAGTTCAATACCTTGAACGTCTTTGACCTCAAA
Source organism: Lissotriton helveticus (assembly GCF_964261635.1). Classification (NCBI taxonomy): domain Eukaryota; kingdom Metazoa; phylum Chordata; class Amphibia; order Caudata; family Salamandridae; genus Lissotriton; species Lissotriton helveticus. The sequence goes on along the minus strand of NC_136057.1, from coordinate 765,041,573 downwards.
CTCTGTCAGGACAAATGCCTCCCTGAAAATAAACCCCACACTTCCTCCTCTACCGCCCACTCGAGGGTTATGCCTGATATTATAGCCGGGTGGACAGGCCAGACCAAGCTCCACCCCACTGTCAGCTCTTGTGTGTGCCCGGCCAGAACCAGTTGGGCCTTCTCTGGTGCAAATTCCTGGCAGGAGGTGGAGACAGCATTTGTCAGAGGCAGACAGGACCTTTGAGGTGCAAGGAAATATCCTCCCCCTTCCCCCATCGTAGCCCAGGACTATTCAGCCCTTTCCTGACCTACCTAGACTATCTGGAGCCCCTCCGGTCCCACAGCGTTCTGTCATCCAAAACCCAGACAGGCAATTCACATTCCAGCAGAGGCACACAGGATGACTGAGCAAGAAAATATCCACTTTCTAAGTGTGGTATTTTCAAACGCAGAATGTAAAACTCACCTTCCTTAAAAGATGCATCTTTAGATTCTGAGTTCAGGCATACTAAATGTTATTTTTTTACCGAATTCCCCGGGCCAGTTATGTTTATAAGATGTTATAAACAAACCTCCCATGTTGTCCTGTGGGGAACTGGTAGCCTTGCAATAGTGAAAAACAAAATTGGCTGTAATTCACTATTAGGACATGCCACACCCACCTTTCACATACACTGCACGCTGCCCACAGGGGTACCTTGGGCCTACCTTAGGGGTGCCTGACATGTAAGAAAAGGGAAGGTTGGGGACTGGCAAGTGGGTGCACTGGCCAAGTCGACATGCAGTTACAAACTGCTTGCAGACTCTGCAATGGCAGGTGTGAGTGGGTGGCATAATCAGTGCTGCAGGCCCAGGAGTAGCATTTGATTCACAGGCCCTGTCACACTCAGTGCACTTTACTAGGGACTAACAAGTAAATCAAATATCCACTCATGGAAACACCAATCCATAGCACAATTTACATAGAGCACCTGCACTTTAACACTGATCAGCAGTGCGAAAAGTGCACAGAAATGTTAGGGCAGCAAAAACAGAAGAGGACAGAAAGCACAAAAGTCAGGGGAAACACGCCAAAAGATGACAAGTCTAACACCCATGTATATTTACATTTGTTAATTGGGTCTGATGTGTTCAACTCATGTCTAAGGATATTTATTCCACATTTCTAAATATTCACCTGGGTGCAAGACTTATCATCAGTCCAGCGCTAAGAGTTCTGTTTGTAGCAGAGGAGGCCGCAGGGAGAGCGTCACAGATGGCCTTTGTTGTCGCCCAAGAACAGGCTTGACATTGCTGACGGTCATTGCTGTAGCACGAAGAGCTGGTTGAATGTTGCAAACAGGTATTGCTGAAGCTTTGTATTGGCATTCTCCATGGCCTGTTGTTGCTGTTAGCCGCTGGTGGTCGTTGCAGCATGAAGAGTAAGGGTTACCAGAGCTTCAGTTTGGCACTGATCACAGGTGGCAGAATCTGCCACAAACTGGTCCATTAGCAGTCACAAAGAGCCCAAAACTTTGGGATTTAACCTTTCTTTCCAGGAAGAGCTCAACTGATGTGAGCCAAGGGTCCAAGATCTGGGGGGCACCTCTTGGGGACCAGGAACTTGCACCAGCAGAGGTCAGCAGAGCTCATGCAGGTCCAGTTGCATGTCCAGGCAGTTCCAGATACAGTAGGTCAGCTGGACAGTTGCAGGCAGGCCTCACTGTACTTGTTGCTTTCCCCTAGCTCAGAACAGGTGAGCCAATTGACCCTTGGAGTCATTCAGGTTAGCCTGGGATGAAGGAAGCATGTCCAGTCTTTCTTCTCAGAGAGCAGGGCAGGCCTCAAGCATCATGGGAGTCCTCTGGGCAACAAGGTAGTCCATCTCCTGCAATGTCCAAGGACAAGGAGTGTAAGTGTAGTGAAGTGGTGTTTAGTCACTGTTTATATCTGGTGCCAGCCTTTGAAGTGGGGGACATCCTGGGCTACACCCACTTCTGTTCCAACAGTTCTTCCCTTCTCCTGCCAAGACTCCAAGAAGTCAGTGGTGAAAAAAAGGCTGACGTCCCTATTGTATGCTGGAGGCAAGCCCTTTGTGGTGTAGATTGGGAAGGGAACATCTCTGCCCTAGCTATCTAGGCTGAATGGTCTATCCTGCCTACACTAATTCCTTGTTGTTTCACTGTTTGGTAAAAAAACACAAATCCCAATAGCAAAGCTATTCTCAGTCATCTGACCCAGAACATTAGCAGCAGGCACCAAATGGTTATGGCAAGAACATGCCAACTCTCTCAAAGTAGCAAACACAATAAGATGATGGACAGAGTGCTGAAACTTTTCAGACACTGACCCCCAAACACAGATCTGGGTTTAATCCATCACTGTTATTCTGCTCACTAAGCCACCCCAGTTTGGACCCAACCATATGCAAATCAGCCTTGACCCTGTTCCTCATGAGAACAGTCCAGCCGGAACTGCCAGTCTATGTCCTCCCTGTACTGGAAACAAGCATCCTGGGACTGGTTTAGGGTTTTCACCCGTCATCCGCCAGGCTAGCTTGAATCCAGTGGCAAAGTGACCAAGGGACCCATGTCCGGGCATACCCTGCCAACTTAGGGCGAACAAAGCAAACACAAGGAGATCATGGATGGAGCGCTGAAACTTTTCAGACACTCACTCCCAGACACAGATCTGGGTTGAATCCATCATCATTCTTTAGCTCACTTTGCCACCTCAGATCAGGGCCAGCTTTATGCAAATCATTCTTGACCCTGTGCTTCATGGGCATACCCTGGACACTTAGGGCGAGCATAGCAAACACCAAAAGTGTCATTCTCAAAATTGGGACTAAAGATCTGACTTTACCAGTTAAGAGGATTTTCAATTACATTTCATTTAAGTCCAAATATGATATTTCTACCTGCTCCCAATGAAAAGTTAACACTTATTAAATGTAATAAGGTAACCCAAAGATATCCATTGGGAGAGATAGGCCTTTACAGAAGATACAAATGAATTTAGGAGTTTTCCACAAGTAAGACATGCAAAACTTGAACTCACATGTCCCACTTTTTTAATACAATGCACCCTGTCTTATGGACCTTTACAGCTCACCCTAAGGGTGGCATATGTATTAAGACAGAAGCTTTGGGCCTGGCAAAAGGTTTATTTTAGCAGGTAGAAATGGCAGTTTAGAACTGCACTACGGGCTACAGTGGCAGGCCTGAGGAAAGATTTAAAGTGCAACTTGAGTGGGTGGTGCTAGTAGCATTTAATTTACTGACCCGGGGTACCATGTAGTACCATATCCTAGGGACTTATACGTAAATTAGATGTGCCAATCAGGTGTATTCCAATCTTACCATGTTTTAGAGAGAACAAGCACTATAGCACTGGTTAGCAGTGGTAAAGTACTCGGAGTCCTACTGCCAACAAAAATGCAATCAGAAAAACAGGAGGGATGGAGGCATAAAGTTAGGGGGTGGGCCTGCAGAGAGGGACAAGTCCAACAGTAATTCATTTTTTGAAAGCTCAGCACTGGCATTACCGTACATATACCATATCAAAGTAATTAGAGATGTTGAAAGAACACATTATGTTAAGTCTTGTTCAAAACAGTCAGTTGATTTTTATCTCCAGTTGGCATACAGCTGCTTAAGGAACATCATTGAGTTTGTTCTGTAGTCCCACATGCATTCTGACTTTAGAGGATCCACATCTTTTAAAAATTCTGATTGTGAATGATGAATCAGATTAGATTTTATTCTAACCAAATTACAAAGATGCTTATCTTCTTTGTGAGTTAAAGAAAGGTTTGGAAGTTCATTAGAATGAGGTTTAGGATCAGCCTGAGGTAAACGAGAATATATTTGAGCTAAAATAGAAAAAAGTATAGCAGGAGATTAAACACAAATCCTTGGTAAATCATCAAAGATAGGAGCCTTCAAATATTTTAAGGAATTTCCAGTACTATGATTTCTCAGGATATTTTCTGTTTCTCTTCATATCTCAAGAAATGAAAAAGGACATCAATTTCTCAGTATTGTATATCTTTCTCTTCATCTGTCAAGAAATGCAACTGAAAGACATGTACTAATCAAAATGAAGGATTTAAATAGCATATATATATATTTTTTTAAATCTCTCAAAAATGTTGTTAATGCATTGCTACACAAAATGGTTTGCCCTCCAGGATTCTAAACCAAGGTGAATATCCTGCAGCTCCTGTTAATCTTCCATAGCATGGAAGAGTTGACTTAATTCTTTCCAATGACAAGGATGGGCTGAGCATTCCATTTCAACAATAAGTTTTGATGGCAATAAACTTTCTCCTAAGAATTCTACCGAGCCTACTTTTACTTCCGGAAAGATTTAACCGCATGCGCGATAGCGGTTTTCCCGCTGCGCGCTGCGATTTTAAAAAACCCGCGTTACGTGACGAGCTCAGCTCGTCATCAGCGTAGTTATAAAAAGGGTGGTCGATTACAAAACAATTAAACATTCCATTACTCAAATATAAAGGTACACACTCAAATTAAGTATCATTTAGACTGAATTTAATTCAGCTTTCTGCAATGATTACCTGTAGTCTCACACATATTATATTTCATATTCATACAATACATGGTAAATTACGTACAGTTCTTAAATTAGTGCTCGGTGATTGTCAGAGAAGAAAGGAAATTTAAAGTAGGGTAGGGTGTGTTTGGAAAAGAATAAGGGACAAAGAAAAGGAATTGTGTCCTGTAAACAATTCTGTCTTATTCACAGAGCATTTCTAGTCCTGTTACAGATCAATGTTGTTCCCTAGAAACACACTATACACGGGGGCCAAGTTTGGCAAATTTTCAATAGGGCGTGTATGTGTTGATGGTGTTGTCGACGTTTCGACCCCCAGGGTAAGGGCGGGTAGATCCTCAGTTTGGGGTCTTCCTCAGGACAATTAAAAACAGTGACATTGAGCACATGTACAGGCGTTTGGGTGATGTCCCTTCTGAATTAAGACTCGCGCCTGTTGAGTTGTTTGGGTTCTCCAGTCTTTAAGGAGCATTAGTCAATAATAGGCGTCCCAGATGACGGGGTATCAGAATTTTAACAGTGTATCAACGGGTGTGGCAAGCGTCCTACATCCACCGTGTGATTCAATCCAAGGTTTAGATATCTTACACCATCTGTGTTACTGCTGACAGAGAGTTCAGAGTGACCGTCATCAGCGTAGGGCAGGTTATGCCCATGACGAGCTGAGCTTGTCATCAGCCCCGAAGAGGTTAAAATTAGCACCAATTGATTGCATTTTCATTTTGTCATGAAGAAAGAAGTATTCAAATATCACTGTGTTGGGAAAACAGAAGTTTTCTCCATCAGCTCTACTGCTGAAACTACTGGTAGTATATGAACAAGGGGGGTTGACCCATATAAGTCACTGGGACCTGGGTTAAATAGATACTGAGAGGAGAGTGTCCCAGTGTATTTGAGGAAATGATTACATACACTTTATCAATGGAATTACTCAACAACAGATGATTTTATCCACACAATTTAATTCACAGTGGGATAAAGTATATTTGATATACATTATTTCAAAAACAATCAACTGTATTATCGTCATACAGTGCCCCGAGGAGGGAAAGGGAGCGTGATGGTGAGGAGATAGTGCAGTGGTGAGGTTAAGTGACAGTAAAATCAATCTTTAAAGCACTTGTTTATGCTATCACAAAAGTAGCAACAACTTGCATACCGCATAGTATTATTAATCAAAGAAAGGCAAACGACAAGGAGTACAGTGTATATACAATTTCTGGCGTGACGTTGCCACAGTAAAAACAAACAGTCGACGTTTCGACCCTCTAGTGGTTGCAGGATCGGTTAACCTTGCTGTGGGGTCTTCATCAGGACCATAGGGGAAGGGGCAAAGGACCTATTAAGGATATAAATTAAGTATTAGAGGGTACTAAATAAGCCTCAAATATATCACATAGGTAGAGACAGACTGGTTAGAGTCTAGGCGAGAGCTATGGTGACCAGAAATTATGACGTAGTATGAATACTCAAAGACTTATATACAATATATGCCCGATGTGGGGACACACGGTCGGGATGGACGCCTGGGAGGAGAATGGGACTGGTAAGCATAGCCGGACTAGGGCCTGTGAACCATGCTATCAAACCAGGAGCAGAATACAGTTAGGTACGCTGCCAAAACGGTCCTTAGGGGGAGCTCCCCCGGGAAAAACGCTAATGGCAAGAGCGTGCACAAATGGATGTAAGAACGAATAAGGGCGCGACCAAGAGAGTACGACACGAACCTCGCGGTAATCGCCGTAAGCTGGCGTGTACCTGTGGGTCCAATACCAGCACTAGAATCAACCTGGCGTACATACATTGAGGCCTACCATTGAACACAGTAACAGGATGTGATACAGATAACGACATTAAAAATGCCAAGCGGACACAAGAGGAGCTATGGATTATAGTCCGCGTGCCGTGATATACTGGACCGTAAAAACTCAGGGTAGTCAAAATGAGTGCTGACGTGTACCTGTGGGTAACACGTACACCCTTGAATCAATTCGGAGCTAACATGGGGGTTGCTCTGATTGGTATAGTAAAAGGATTCAATGTTGGTGCTGCAGAGCGGGCGCGTTGAGAACACTTACCAAAAGGTCCGCGTGTCGTGGAAGACAGGTCGGGCCGATGGTTCAATTAGACTCCAGTGGCGTGTTGCTGTATCTAAGGGGATTAACAAGCCACGAAATAAACTCAGTGGCACAACATGAGAATAAAATAGTAAAACATATGGCGGGGGCCGCGTGGCTTACCGACTATTCTCATAGGGATGAACGGTCAGATCAATCGACGGTTCATGACATCTGGCACTTTACGGGATCGAGATGAGTCTGGGCGGGATGGCAAAATAGGGATTAGTGAGTAAAACTACATGGGTTGGAAAATAGCAATGAATGAGGCGGCGGTACGAGATGCACTTACTCGGTCCGAGTGACTCGCAAAAATCCGAGCGCGGGTTGCGATGTTCACAGAGGCGCTTCCTGGTTTGAGCTGGGAGTCATGGTGATGAACCACGTGACTACCCGGTTGGGTAATGAAGCTAGCTAACAGACTGCGAGGTCAGGCAGTGGCATTAGGACAGGAGGGAATCGGAGGAAATACTAAAACTAGAATGACTATCCACGTGCGCCCGTATTGAGATAATACAATTATCATGGTATTATACAGTTGCCAATACATTTAAGAAAGCACAATAATGAAAAAATGAAAAAATGAAACTGAACAAGGAGCATGTAATAAGAGCGTACCTCGTCAAACATGAGGGTAAAAGCTCAACACCTCTTCAATATATTAAATGACCAGTATGTCTATGATAACTTGATGGAGTTAGACATAAAACCATGATTGTCATAAATAATAGAGCGTACCTCTCGAGCATGAGGGTAAAGGCTCCACAGTTTAGTGCATAAGTAATCATACCATCCCACCCTTGTGGAATGGTCATGTGCGGGGGCACCCTGGGAGTGGCAACATCCTGATAGTGTGGTAGGGAGATCAAATGATTTAACAGTTAAGGTAGTATGGCCAGCTGAGAGAATGAGCTGTCAGATTCGTTGAGGCCGGTTTCTATTGAGTTGAAGAAATACATCCATTTGAGTTCTCGAATATTGAGAATATCCGAGATGTTTCCACCCCTTGGACCAAGTGTTGCTCTTTCTATGACTAACCAGCGCTGGCTTTCAGGAGAGTGATTGTTCAACTTGAAGTGTTCTACCAGTGGTGCGCCTTCAACATCGCAACGAATCCTGCTCATGTGCTGGAGTATCCGTGCTTTGATTTTTTGCTGGGTCTGTCCAATATAAATCTTGTTGCATGGGCATACAATGGCATAGATGACGTTGTTGGAGTTGCAGTTACTGAAAGATTTGAGTCTGACAGTTAGATTTAGATGTACAAAATCCTTAGTCTGTATGGTTGAGTCGCAGGCCTTGCACCGGCCACACTTGGAATGACCAGTGACGGGTGGTAGATTCCATAAGGCATTGATCGTAGGCTGACATTCAGAAGGTAAGAAGGAGTTAACCACATGGTCCCTAATGCATTTGGCTTTCTTAAATGCGTGAAGTGGAGTCATGGGTTGTTTGATGTCATCTGATACCAAGTGCCAGTGTTTATTAATGATTTTCTTGATACTGTTGCTTTTGGTGTTAAAGGTCGTAACGCACACTATACGACTCTGCTCCAGATCAGTTCTATTTTTTGGCACCAGTAGTTCTTCTCGGGGATAAAACCATGCGCGTTTGCGGGCCTTTTTGACCAAACGTCTTGGATAACCACGGTTCAGCAAACGATCAGCGAGATCCTGTGATTCAGAGAAATAATCCTCTTTGGAGGAACAATTCCGGCGTATTCTGAGAAATTGCCCGAAGGGCAGGTTGTCTCGAAGGGCCCGAGGGTGATGGCTGTTGTAGGCCAGTAAAGAATTTCTCTCGGCCTGCTTGCGGAAAAGTTTGGTCTGGAGTCTTCCAGACTCATGGTATATGGTGACATCCAGGAAGTCTATAGAATTACTGTCTGATGTGATAGTAAATTTGACCTGTTGGGATTGATCATTGAGCCAAGTGAAGAAGTTATTAAGCTGATCTTGGCTGCCATTCCAGATTAGGAGAATGTCATCGATATACCTCATCCAGAGGCCGACATGGTCTCTGAATGGGTTGAGTTGACTGAAAACTGTGTCTTCTTCAAACGCTGCCATATACAGAATGGCTACGTCATTCTGTATATGGCAGCGTTTGAAGAAGACACAGTTTTCAGTCAACTCAACCCATTCAGAGACCATGTCGGCCTCTGGATGAGGTATATCGATGACATTCTCCTAATCTGGAATGGCAGCCAAGATCAGCTTAATAACTTCTTCACTTGGCTCAATGATCAATCCCAACAGGTCAAATTTACTATCACATCAGACAGTAATTCTATAGACTTCCTGGATGTCACCATATACCATGAGTCTGGAAGACTCCAGACCAAACTTTTCCGCAAGCAGGCCGAGAGAAATTCTTTACTGGCCTACAACAGCCATCACCCTCGGGCCCTTCGAGACAACCTGCCCTTCGGGCAATTTCTCAGAATACGCCGGAATTGTTCCTCCAAAGAGGATTATTTCTCTGAATCACAGGATCTCGCTGATCGTTTGCTGAACCGTGGTTATCCAAGACGTTTGGTCAAAAAGGCCCGCAAACGCGCATGGTTTTATCCCCGAGAAGAACTACTGGTGCCAAAAAATAGAACTGATCTGGAGCAGAGTCGTATAGTGTGCGTTACGACCTTTAACACCAAAAGCAACAGTATCAAGAAAATCATTAATAAACACTGGCACTTGGTATCAGATGACATCAAACAACCCATGACTCCACTTCACGCATTTAAGAAAGCCAAATGCATTAGGGACCATGTGGTTAACTCCTTCTTACCTTCTGAATGTCAGCCTACGATCAATGCCTTATGGAATCTACCACCCGTCACTGGTCATTCCAAGTGTGGCCGGTGCAAGGCCTGCGACTCAACCATACAGACTAAGGATTTTGTACATCTAAATCTAACTGTCAGACTCAAATCTTTCAGTAACTGCAACTCCAACAACGTCATCTATGCCATTGTATGCCCATGCAACAAGATTTATATTGGACAGACCCAGCAAAAAATCAAAGCACGGATACTCCAGCACATGAGCAGGATTCGTTGCGATGTTGAAGGCGCACCACTGGTAGAACACTTCAAGTTGAACAATCACTCTCCTGAAAGCCAGCGCTGGTTAGTCATAGAAAGAGCAACACTTGGTCCAAGGGGTGGAAACATCTCGGATATTCTCAATATTCGAGAACTCAAATGGATGTATTTCTTCAACTCAATAGAAACCGGCCTCAACGAATCTGACAGCTCATTCTCTCAGCTGGCCATACTACCTTAACTGTTAAATCATTTGATCTCCCTACCACACTATCAGGATGTTGCCACTCCCAGGGTGCCCCCGCACATGACCATTCCACAAGGGTGGGATGGTATGATTACTTATGCACTAAACTGTGGAGCCTTTACCCTCATGCTCGAGAGGTACGCTCTATTATTTATGACAATCATGGTTTTATGTCTAACTCCATCAAGTTATCATAGACATACTGGTCATTTAATATATTGAAGAGGTGTTGAGCTTTTACCCTCATGTTTGACGAGGTACGCTCTTATTACATGCTCCTTGTTCAGTTTCATTTTTTCATTTTTTCATTATTGTGCTTTCTTAAATGTATTGGCAACTGTATAATACCATGATAATTGTATTATCTCAATACGGGCGCACGTGGATAGTCATTCTAGTTTTAGTATTTCCTCCGATTCCCTCCTGTCCTAATGCCACTGCCTGACCTCGCAGTCTGTTAGCTAGCTTCATTACCCAACCGGGTAGTCACGTGGTTCATCACCATGACTCCCAGCTCAAACCAGGAAGCGCCTCTGTGAACATCGCAACCCGCGCTCGGATTTTTGCGAGTCACTCGGACCGAGTAAGTGCATCTCGTACCGCCGCCTCATTCATTGCTATTTTCCAACCCATGTAGTTTTACTCACTAATCCCTATTTTGCCATCCCGCCCAGACTCATCTCGATCCCGTAAAGTGCCAGATGTCATGAACCGTCGATTGATCTGACCGTTCATCCCTATGAGAATAGTCGGTAAGCCACGCGGCCCCCGCCATATGTTTTACTATTTTATTCTCATGTTGTGCCACTGAGTTTATTTCGTGGCTTGTTAATCCCCTTAGATACAGCAACACGCCACTGGAGTCTAATTGAACCATCGGCCCGACCTGTCTTCCACGACACGCGGACCTTTTGGTAAGTGTTCTCAACGCGCCCGCTCTGCAGCACCAACATTGAATCCTTTTACTATACCAATCAGAGCAACCCCCATGTTAGCTCCGAATTGATTCAAGGGTGTACGTGTTACCCACAGGTACACGTCAGCACTCATTTTGACTACCCTGAGTTTTTACGGTCCAGTATATCACGGCACGCGGACTATAATCCATAGCTCCTCTTGTGTCCGCTTGGCATTTTTAATGTCGTTATCTGTATCACATCCTGTTACTGTGTTCAATGGTAGGCCTCAATGTATGTACGCCAGGTTGATTCTAGTGCTGGTATTGGACCCACAGGTACACGCCAGCTTACGGCGATTACCGCGAGGTTCGTGTCGTACTCTCTTGGTCGCGCCCTTATTCGTTCTTACATCCATTTGTGCACGCTCTTGCCATTAGCGTTTTTCCCGGGGGAGCTCCCCCTAAGGACCGTTTTGGCAGCGTACCTAACTGTATTCTGCTCCTGGTTTGATAGCATGGTTCACAGGCCCTAGTCCGGCTATGCTTACCAGTCCCATTCTCCTCCCAGGCGTCCATCCCGACCGTGTGTCCCCACATCGGGCATATATTGTATATAAGTCTTTGAGTATTCATACTACGTCATAATTTCTGGTCACCATAGCTCTCGCCTAGACTCTAACCAGTCTGTCTCTACCTATGTGATATATTTGAGGCTTATTTAGTACCCTCTAATACTTAATTTATATCCTTAATAGGTCCTTTGCCCCTTCCCCTATGGTCCTGATGAAGACCCCACAGCAAGGTTAACCGATCCTGCAACCACTAGAGGGTCGAAACGTCGACTGTTTGTTTTTACTGTGGCAACGTCACGCCAGAAATTGTATATACACTGTACTCCTTGTCGTTTGCCTTTCTTTGATTAATAATACTATGCGGTATGCAAGTTGTTGCTACTTTTGTGATAGCATAAACAAGTGCTTTAAAGATTGATTTTACTGTCACTTAACCTCACCACTGCACTATCTCCTCACCATCACGCTCCCTTTCCCTCCTCGGGGCACTGTATGACGATAATACAGTTGATTGTTTTTGAAATAATGTATATCAAATATACTTTATCCCACTGTGAATTAAATTGTGTGGATAAAATCATCTGTTGTTGAGAAACTACTGGTAGGCAGAATAAGCCAGAGAAAAAAGTATATTTCTTATTTAATGAGGACATTCCCCGCCTCTATATTCTTCAGAAACTGCTGCAATGCCTTAATATAATTATTGTCACAGCTCAACTGAAAGGATATATAAAATGATGCAGAGAAACTTTTAAATCATCTGCCAGGGTAAGTGTGTCTTATGTCAAGAAATCTTTTTACGGACTCATTCAGAGTGTAGATGTTAGCTAACAGGAAACATACACCTTTATCATAAACACATATCTACCTTCCATTCCAATAACATGTTCTTAAATAGACGCTTTTAAGTTCTTATATATTAAAATTGAAACACCCTTTCCGTAATATAATTGCTAGCAAAATGTGATTTAAGGTATTTATTTTTTAGGTAATTACGGTTCTCATTTAGCAGATGAATCTCAAAAGACTAAGCTAAGACCACTTTATGGTGGATTAATTGTGAGAGAACTTTTGCATATTCTAGGGAGCAATGCCTACCTTTTCCAGTCCAATATATTGTATCAGTCAATATTGAGGTTTGAAGAAAGTAAAGTACTATATGACAGGCAAGCGCTGACACCAAAAGCCAAGCAACGCCCATGACTGAGGCATCTTTAAATTAGGATATTTATGACAAAATGAAATCTAACAAGATATCTATTTATGATGGGATAGATAAGTCCTCCATGTGGTAGAGCACTCCTGTCCTGAGTTCCTCAACTGTACTGATGCCTGGATCCCTAATGCTGATTTTTCTTGCCATAGTCAAGCGGGTATCATGCGTATGTCCTGGTTGCATGACAGACCCCCACATACATTTACCCAGCATGCCTTTACAATGTAGTCACTACCCCAACGTTACCACACGTTATGTTACCACATACGTCGTTACAACCACTTGCTTTAGGGGGTGCTAGACTTTGGAATAGTATCAATTACTATTCCAACTCCAGTCTTCGCAAAAGTAGGGAAGATGTTAGACTCAAAAATCCAATGCCAGACCAATAATGTACCCCCCTACAGCTAGTAGTTTTCAAATAGTGGGTTAAAGTAACACATGATGATGTCGCAGTCTGGGTAGTGACTGCATTGTATAAGCTGGGCTTTGAGACTGCAGGGTAAATGATGTTTCCTGTATGTGCCAATTAAGTATGGGCGAATTTTGCAGATTTGCGGTCCGCGAAATATCGGGAAATGGCAAAAAAATCCGCGAACTCGCGGATTTGCACACAGTATTGTTTCTACTTTCTACTGGCTAATCAGTAAGTGCTAGCTCATTGGGTAAATGTATAGTGCTTTTCCTACTCTGCAGCTGCGTAAAGGCCAAAAGAGTTGTGTCCAGTGACCACGTGTGTTTGTAAATTTGCCACCACGCCGAAGTCCCTCGAGTGAGCTGCCCATCACAGTGAGGGAAAGGGCGGGAAGATGTTGCATACCCTAGTGTGTGTGTGGCAGGGCCAAACGGGTGGGGCTTCTATGCGAGTTCACATGTCTCCTGTTTATAAAGGGTCAGAGACCGATCAGAGCAGCAGATGAGGAGAAAGCAGCCTCCTGGTTACAGGAAGTACACAGGGATTGCACTCAAGAAACTCGTGAATGCCAAGACCTCCATCAAGGATTACAGCTGATTGTAGATGGTAGATCTGGGGAGAAAGCACACCTGCCTAGCCTCGACCGTGCTCACTAGTTTTTTGGGCTGATTATAATGCGTTACTGAATTTGAGCTTCAACTCGGGCACCTGCTTTATTTATATTTGTAAGTGCTTCCTGTTGAGGTTTCATTTATGTGACAGGAGCATCATGCCAGAGTGAATCCTGCCTGCATATTTATACATGAAGATGCCACCGTGTTGTGCCATACCTCTACTCAACTGGAGTACTTTCTACTGGCTAATCAGTAAGTGCTACCTCGTTGGGTAAATGTATAGTGCTTTTCCTACATTACAGCTGCGTAAAGGCCAAAAGAGTTGTGTCCAGTGACCATGTGTGTTTGTAACTTTGCCACAGCGCCGGGGTCCCTCGAGTGAGCTGTCCATCACAGTGGGGGAAAGGGCGGGAAGACGTTGCATACCCTAGTGTGTGGGTGGCGGGGCCAAACGGGCGGGGCTTCTATGCGAGTTCACATACCTCTTGTTTATAAAGGGTCAGAGACCGATCAGAGCAGCAGATGAGGAGAAAGCAGCCTCCTGGTCACAGGAAGTACACGGGGATTGCGCTCGAGAACCTCGTGGATGCAAAGACCTCCATCAAGGATTACAGCTGATTGTAGATGGTAGATCTGGGGAGAAAGAACACCTGCCTAGCCTCGACCGTGCTCACTAGTTTTTTGGGCTGATTATAATGCGTTACTGAATTTGAGCTTCAACTCATGTGCAAAAAAAAATAATCCGCCCGCGAGCGGATTTGCGTTTTTTTCCTGCAATTTCGCGAGATTCGTGGATCGCGAAATTGCCGAAAAATCCCCAAATTCCGCAAGGCGGGAACGGATTTTCGGCCCATACTTAATGCTAATACATAGGCCTGTCTCATGGATTGCTGTCTTGGTGAGAGGATACTGCCTTTACCAGGAGTTAAGCAGCATGAACATGGTGGTGGCAGCATACCATGTAGTGATCAGTAGGTTTTAACAGGACCTCTTTAACCTGTGTCACTAGATTGATGCCTTCAGGCTCACTCATTCAAAGTTACGCTGATGTGTGCCTAACTCACCCCTTGGCCTACATCAGGTTGTTGTGAAGTGCTGCACAGTGTATGAGTGGTGCATCCATGCTGGGTAAATGTGTGCCTGGAAAGGATACACAACAGATATAATGATGAACTGAGTGCCCGGTACTTGGCTGGGGGCAGAGATTGTCCCCATCTTTAAAAAGGTTCACCTCTGCTTCCGGCCAACTACCGGCCTATCAGCCTCATAGATGTACCGCAAAAGATTTTTGCCAGGCTGATCCTAAACCGCCTATTGGACTGGATTGAAGAGCATGCAGCTCTGAGCCCATACCAGGCAGGCTTCAGGAAAAATATATCAACCATGGACCAGATTTTTCGTTTGACCCTGCTATGTTGTAAAACGGTAAAGATTGAAGGGGGTAGCCTTTATTCCGTGTTTGTAGACCTCTGTGCGGCCTTCGATCTAGTCCCGCGGGGGAAACTGTGGTCTGTACTGTCTGACCTGGGCATCCCTCCCTACCTCTTAAACATAATCAGGTGGCTCCATGCTGATAATTTTGCACAGGTGAGGTACGGCAAGAACGGCGCACTTTCAAATAGATTCCCCGTTGACAGGGGGCTGAGACAGAGTTGTGTTTTGGCATCGACCCTGTTCTGCCTCTATGTCAACGGAGTAATCGGCCACCTGGATGCGGTGGCGGATAGTGATGCCCCAAGACTTGCAGGCAGCAGGGTGTCAGCGATTATGTTCGCGGACGACACCCTGCTGCTGTCTAAATCCCCTATGGGGATTCAACGTGTTCTTGACGGTTTTGGGGCATTCTGTAATGTGCATGGCCTGGAGATTAATGCTCTTAAGACCAAGTTCATGATTTTTAACCCTCCACCAACAACACGCCCAAGCCCTAGTATAGGCTTGACCAGATTAGAAAGGGTGCATACCTTTGAATACCTGGGGGTGACTATTAATGGAAATATGACTTGGACCCATCATGTAATCAGATCCCAACTTAAATTGGCCCAAGTAGCGGGGGCTATAATCAGGCTGGCAAACAATAATAAATCTACAGTTAAACCGATCGGCCCACCACTTGAAATCTATAGACTCCAGGCCAGGGGTGCGGTAACGTACGGTGGAGAACTCTGAGGTCACATGAGTAGACATGAGTTGGTTGTTACTGAAAATATATTTCTCAGGCAACTCTTAGCTCTACCCCAAAGTACACCTCTCATGCCCCTGAGGCTTGATCTTGGTCTCAGACCGCTTGATGAAGACTTGGGCCTTAAACCTTTAGCTTATTGGCAGAGGCTCTGGACAACTCCAGAGCTTCGTAATTATAGGACGGAGCTACGGGAAATCCTAAGCCTTCCAAATGCGGGGAAAATGCCGTGGCTCAGCTATGCAAGAAACAAACTTGGGAAACTGGGGCTCCATTCATTATGGTCCGAGCCGGAGTCTGCCTGCTCCGGTGTTACACGTAAGAATCTAGCAAAACTGTACCATGAACATAAACTTATGGTTTCTATACAGAATGCGCAGATTGGCACGCTTACAGAAATATTTTTAAGGATCAAGGATGTTTATCAATTTGAGTACATTTTAGATGACATGTATCCCAGTGCTACTAGGAAACTGTTTTTGCCGTGGAGGTATGGAACACTTCCAACCAGGAGCTTCACAAGCAAATGGAGTTCTTCTACTCCGAAAAATTGCCCTGGCTGTGACAGTGTCGTGGAAAACGAGTTGCATATATTGTTTTTCTGTCCAGCTTACTCTAAATCCAGAAGACACTGGATCGTACCGTATTGTAAAAATTTGGGTTTTAAAAATTGTATGCAGGCGTACAGAATTTTTAAAACAGACTTAGCAAGTGTGACTGTCTTTGCTGTTGCCAAATTCTTGGAAGCCATGTGGTGTAAGCGAAGGATTTTAATACAATTTGAATGAAAAATCATTTGCTTTTATTATCACCTGTAGAGATTTTCTTACCCGGATATAGTAGTTATGAGAGATTTATATATTTATAAACTGTCTACTATCTATATTGTGCTGTACATGGGACACTGCCATCTTACTTCCTTGTTCCTAATGTTTGACGGTATATATAACTAATGATATCTGTGTTTTAACGTGTATGTATATTTATATGATATCTTTTATGGCAAACTTTGCCGAAATAAAGGAATACAAACAAACAAACAGATGAACTGAGCAATGCTTGCATGTTAAATGCATGTGCTGGATGTATGTGTGCCTGTGAGTGTTACAATACATGAAGGATGTAATACTGTATTGTGTGTGCATAGTAAAAGTATGTACTGGTTGTATGTGAGCTTGTGAGTTGTACAGTACATGAAGATGTGCAGTGTGTGTATATTAAATGCATGAACTCTGTGAATGTGACCTTGTGAATAGCGCGATTCATGTCAGACCCTGGGTTATATTTTGGTAGACCCAGGCTAGCATGGTGAAACATGAGGAGGTAGAAGAATCCCCTGAGGCAGATTTGTGTGTTTCTGTATTCCTAAAAGCTGGGTGGGACACACTGGAGAAGGGAGAGCCAGGCTTCTCGTGTATACTTCAAAGGGAGTTCTTTGATGGAGAAAGAGGATGCAAGGAAGGGGCCTGGGCACATCTTAGGAAGGAAATGGGGCTGATAGGGTAATCATAAAGAGTTGGGCTGAGACACTGGGCTAACCTCTGAAACAATATCACTGTGACTGACATCCTGGTGTGAACTCTAGTAATTCCCATGGCCATCAGCTTTAGAGTCGCTCCTGCTGTGACAGACTGCTTTCAAGAAGAAGGAAATGCAGAGAAGTGGGAACTTCAAAAGGAAGCAGACCCCCAACATATACTTCAAAAATTCAGACTCGAAATTATGTTTGGTGCTGGAAATGGACTATGAGAAGGGGACCCTAATGCCCCAAAAATTGTCAACAGTCAAGCAGCCAGTCAAGCTGTGCAAAGAGGAGAAGCTCTGCAAAACGTCTGCAATGCAAGCATCTGCTGTGTCTAGCGGGTTGATGCCCATGTATAGAAGAGGTATGGTGACCCCATTTGCCAGAGGGGGTCACCGGAATTAGAAATCAGTGAGACACAAGCAGAGGCGTTGCCATAGAAGTGAGACCGTCATGAGATCCCCCATGCACCTATAGTTGGACACCAGCACCAGGACTTTTGCATCACTTTCTTTCCATCGAGGGATGGACTGAAAGACTTACCCTGCCAGGAAAAGCCACAAGAGACTTTCAGTCACTGCAGGAGCACGACTGAGTTTGAGGAACTGGGGGATCATAGAGTGGAGCATGCCTGGGCCAAGTGCAGTGAACTCAACTGAACCAGCCACTTCCACTCCGATACCTCAGAGATGGCATGCTCCGATCCTGCTGTGTAGGTAATACTGAAGTTGGACCAAGTTGGCCTTGGGGGAACTTGATTGCTAGATAACCCTTTAGCGCTGGAACACTTATGACTTTACCCCAGAGACAGAGGGAACGCCCTATGAAACACCAGAGCCCTGACTTCAGGAGTACTGTGTAGTTGTGTGTGAATGTCGTATTTACCTTCGTGTTGTTAGTGGTAAAAATAAAAGTCATTTTTTTTTAAAATAAAAATTCGTATTTTTCTGGACAAAAATGTATTGCTGCTGGGCACATTTTGAGGTGTGAGCCTGTGTGCATTCCCTGTATCCCACCCCCGGTAACCCCACCAAGTGAACCATGGGCTGCCCGGACCGCACTATTACTGAGGGTCAAGTGCTGAGGAGGTATTTGACCCTGTTGTCCAGAATCCACAGAAGGACATCCGGGGACATAAGAAGTAAAAAGCTTCACCCCCTGCGTTTGGGCCAAGTAGCCCCTGCTTACCCAGTGGACATATGAAAGCGGTTCTGACATTTATAAAAAACATCCTAATATAAAATTAAAAAGAGACATATATTTGAAATTCAAATCAAAGTCAAACAGGGTTGGAAGGCTAATAAGCAAAAATCACATCAATAATTAAGTCACAAAAATCAAGTTTGATAGGCATATTGGTGCTAAATTACAATTAAATCTAAACATCTACAATATATAGGATAAAGTACCCTCTGCTGTACATTATAGGGATACTGCAAGTCACTGTGGTGTTCCATAATCATATAAAAGTAATCAGGCTGAAGACTGAATTCCTTTATATGGTTATGGAACTCCAAGAAGACTTAAATTATCCTTAAAATGTAGGATAGGGGGTATTTTATTCCATATATGCATAATCATATAATCACCATTCCTTCAAATCCCTTCAATCCTTGGTATATTTCTCTTTCATATGAAAGAGGATATATGGTTACTGACATGAAGAATTTTTTTTTACATTTAACGTGGAATCTAATGTGAAATTGAGGACATAAAAAAAACAATGAACTATTTGTTGCAAAAGGATATCTAATAGTCTAATAAAAGTCAGATTAAGAAGTGCCAAGGCCCAGGTGTAGAAAAAGAGCAGACTCTATTTTTCCTGTAACGACCTTCAGTGTGCAAAAAATAAGCATACTGTCATAAGTATCTTCTTTCTGCTCATCACTGTTTGTTTTAGAAAAACAGATCATGGAATGAAAAGTCAGTTTTCGTTTTTTCTGGTGCAATTATACTCCATGCCCTGCTCTGCACCTTGGCCACTGGCATGAGGTATGGTGACGTCAGAACTCAACGGCAATTAGTGTGACGTCAGAACTCAAGGTCTATAAGTTATTGCAGTCAGCAATTACTTCATTTCATTATTACAGGCGACTAGAGACGACACAGCAATCACTCAAGGATTAAACTACATTTATTTAAATCGTACTTTAGAACATAACCATTTGTTTATACAAGGTAATAAAAACAGCAATCTTTTATAATATCCTTCATGGTGTGTTTTCGTTTGAGAAACAACAAAAAATGTATCCTTTTTAAGGAGTCAATATTTTGTATATTGTCGCCATTTCTTTCAAAATGAGTTACTTGATTGGACTTGCAATGTGTTTATAATTATTGTGAGAAAATAACTGTCGTGTCCCAGCAGAATTCTAGCTGCGGGCACATGTCGGGCATTCTTTGGCCCATCACTGTTTTCTGCTACAGTTCGCGCATAGTTGAATGCCGTTGACGCTCACCAAATAGTTCTGAAAAAGATTACATTTCCAGAGTCGATACAATTTTGAAATGCTTTGAAAAGAAAAAGAAAGACTGTTGCCAATGATTGCTGCTCAATCAGTTGTTCATGCAAAGGGAAGTAATCATTTATTTCAAACACCACGATGAAGTATACATCGCACATTACAGAATCCTGCGGCTACTGTCGTTTTTTTCCATAATCCTTTTAATTAATTTCACTGGCATTGCTCAAGTCGCCTTACGAAAAGAAAAGAACATGAAAAGGTTGCTTCCCTTAGAAGTTGTTGTTATGGGTTCCACTGAATATAAGCTAAATTGAGGAAACGGTGGAGAAGCTATTTTAAACAAGCATTTACAATGCAATGGTCTCGGCATCATTAAAGGTAGAGCTATTGGCATTGCTCATGACATTTCTTTTTTTTTCTTTAAATCATAAATAAATGGCATTGTCATTTACATTGTCAATACACACCACTCTGCACTCAACTGCACTCACCTGCACTGCACTCACCTGCACTGCACTGCACTCAACTGCACTCACCTGCACTGCACTCACCTGCACTGCACTCACCTGCACTGCACTGCACTCACCTGCACTGCACTCACCTGCACTGCACTCACCTGCACTCACCTGCACTGCACTGCACTCACCTGCACTGCACTGCACTCACCTGCACTCACCTGCACTGCACTCACCTGCCCTGCACTGCACTCACCTGCACTGCACTGCACTCACCTGCACTGCACTGCACTCACCTGCACTGCACTCACCTGCACTGCACTGCACTCAACTGCACTCACCTGCACTGCACTCACCTGTACTGCACTCACCTGCACTGCACTGCACTGCACTGCACTGCACTCACCTGCACTGCACTGCACTCACCTGCACTGCACTGCACTCACCTGCACTGCACTCACCTGCACTGCACTGCACTGCACTCACCTGCACTGCACTGCACTCACCTGCACTGCACTCACCTGCACTGCACTCACCTGCACTGCACTACACTCACCTGCACTGCACTACACTCACCTGCACTCACCTGCACTGCACTCACCTGCACTGCACTGCACTCACCTGCACTGCACTCACCTGCACTGCACTGCACTCACCTGCACTGCACTACACTCACCTGCACTCACCTGCACTGCACTCACCTGCACTGCACTGCACTCACCTGCACTGCACTCACCTGCACTGCACTCACCTGCACTGCACTGCACTCACCTGCAAGGCACTCACCTGCACTGCACTCACCTGCACTGCACTCACCTGCACTGCACTCACCTGCACTGCACTGCACTCACCTGCACTGCACTACACTCACCTGCACTGCACTCACCTGCACTGCACTGCACTCACCTGCACTGCACTCACCTGCACTGCACTCACCTGCACTGCACTCACCTTCACTGCACTCACCTGCACTGCACTCACCTGCACTGCACTCACCTGCACTGCACTGCACTCACCTGCACTGCACTCACCTGCACTGCACTCACCTGCATGCCACTGCACTGCACTCACCTGCACTGCACTCACCTGCATGCCACTGCACTGCACTCACCTGCACTGCACTCACCTGCACTCCACTGCACTGCACTCACCTGCACTGCACTCACCTGCACTCCACTCACCTGCACTGCACTGCACTCACCTGCACTGCACTCACCTGCACTGCACTCATCTGCACTGCACACACTGCACTCACCTGCACTGCACTCACCTGAACTGCACTGCACTCACCCGCACTGCACTCACCTGCACTGCACTCACCTGCACTGCACTCACCTGCACTGCACTGCACTCACCTGCACTGCACTCACCTGCACTGCACTGCACTCACCTGCACTGCACTCACCTGCACTGCACTCACCTGCACTCACCTGCACTGCACTCCACTGCACTGCACTCACCTACACTGCACTGCACTCACCTGCACTGCACTCACCTGCACTGCACTGCACTCACCTGCACTGCACTCACCTGCACTGCACTCACCTGCACTGCACTCACCTGCACTGCACTCCACTCCACTCCACTGCACTGCACTCACCTGCACTGCACTCCACTCCACTGCACTGCACTCCACTGCACTGCACTCCACTCCACTGCACTCCACTGCACTGCACTCACCTGCACTGCACTCCCCTGCACTGCACTCACCTGCACTGCACTGCACTCACCTGCACTGCACTCACCTGCACTGCACTCACCTGCACTGCACGCACTGCACTCACCTGCACTGCACGCACTGCACTCACCTGCACTGCACTCACCTGCACTGCACTGCACTGCACTCACCTGCACTGCACTGACCTGCACTCACCTGCACTGCACTCCACTCCAGTGCAGTGTGCACTGCACTCACCTGCACTCCACTGCACTCCACTCCACTGCACTCCACTGCACTGCACTCCACTGCACTGCACTCCACTGCACTCCACTGCACTGCACTGCACTCACCTGCACTCACCTGCACTGCACTGCACTCCACTGCACTCCACTGCACTGCACTCACCTGCACTGCACTGCACTCACCTGCACTGCACTGCACTCACCTGACCTGCACTGCACTCACCTGCACTGCACTCACCTGCACTGCACTCACCTGCACTGCACTGCACTCACCTGCACTGCACTCACCTGCACTGCACTCACCTGCACTGCACTCACCTGCACTGCACTGCACTCACCTGCACTGCACTGCACTCACCTGCACTGCACTGCACTCACCTGCACTGCACTGCACTCACCTGCACTGCACTCACCTGCACTGCACTGCACTCACCTGCACTGCACTCACCTGCACTGCACTCACCTGCACTGCACTCACCTGCACTCACCTGCACTGCACTCACCTGCACTGCACTGCACCGCACTGCACTCACCTGCACTGCACTGCACTCACCTGCATTGCACTGCACTGCACTCACCTGCACTGCACTGCACTGCACTCACCTGCACTGCACTCACCTGCACTGCACTCACCTGCACTGCACTCACCTGCACTGCACTGCACTCACCTGCACTGCACTCACCTGCACTGCACTGCACTCACCTGCACTGCACTCACCTGCACTGCACTCACCTGTACTGCACTCACCTGCACTGCACTCACCTGCACTGCACTGCACTGCACTCACCTGCACTGCACTGCACATACCTGCACTGCACTCTGCACTCACTACTCTGCACTCTGCACTCACTACTCTGCACTCTGCACTCACTACTCTGCACTCTGCACTCACTACTCTGCACTCTGCACTCTGCACTCACTACTCACTACTCTGCACTCACTACTCTGCACTCACTTCTCACTACTCTGCACTCACTACTCTGCACTCACTACTCACTACTCTGCACTCACTACTCACTACTCTGCACTCACTACTCTGCACTCACTACTCTGCACTCACTACTCACTACTCTGCACTCACTACTCACTACTCTGCACTCACTACTCACTACTCTGCACTCACTACTCTGCACACTCACTCTGCACACTCACTCTGCACTCACTACTCTGCACTCACTACTCTGCACTCACTACTCTGCACTCACTACTCTGCACTCACTACTCACTACTCTGCACTCACTACTCTGCACTCACTACTCTGCACTCACTACTCTGCACTCACTACTCACTACTCTGCACTCACTACTCACTACTCTGCACTCACTACTCACTACTCTGCACTCACTACTCACTACTCTGCACTCACTACTCTGCACTCACTACTCTGCACTCACTACTCTGCACTCACTACTCACTACTCTGCACTCACTACTCACTACTCTGCACTCACTACTCTGCACTCACTACTCTGCACTCACTACTCACTACTCTGCACTCACTACTCACTACTCTGCACTCACTACTCACTACTCTGCACTCACTACTCTGCACTCACTACTCACTACTCTGCACTCACTACTCACTACTCTGCACTCACTACTCACTACTCTGCACTCACTACTCTGCACTCACTACTCTGCACTCACTCCTCTGCACTCACTCCTCTGCACTCACTCCTCTGCACTCACTCCTCTGCACACTCACTCTGCACGCTCACTCTGCACTCACTACTCTGCACTCACTACTCTGCACTCACTACTCTGCACTCACTACTCTGCACTCACTACTCTGCACTCTGAACATTCACTCTGCACTCACTACTCTGCACACTCACTCTGCACACTCACTCTGCACACTCACTCTGCACTCACTACTCTGCACTCACTACTCTGCACTCACTACTCTGCACTCACTACTCTGCACTCTGCACACTCACTCTGCACTGTGCACACCGCTGATATCACGGAATCTTCCACCACACTTTCTAAAACTCTATAGTCCGAAGCATAATAGGCACAGAACCAAAAGAAGGGTAGACATTGCTTAAAATAATCTTATTGTATTTATGAGAAGCAAAAGCGAGACTGTGAAATGTGCTGAATATCAGTTTGTTACGAATCAACAGAGTGGAGTTAGAGAACCAAGAAATAGTAATTTAGAATCCGGGTTAGAAGGAGTAGTAATCACAAGCTGAGGATCAACGGGCGCGAAACAGCGTGGTGGGCGCGCAGGAGACGCAGCGTGAGCGTGCACATCAGCTGAAGATCGCCGGAGAAGACACCGAGCCTGCCTGCTGCCGTGACTGACCCCCTGCAGAGGGAAAGAGCCCGGTGAGTGGGGGTAGAGGGGGGGGGGGCGGCAGAGAGGGAGTGGGCAGAGAGGGAGGCTGTGTGTGTGTGTGTGTGCGTGTGTGTGTGCGTGCGTGTGTCTGTCTGTGTCTGTCTGGTGTGTGCCTGCCTGCCTTTGTGTGTGCGCGTCCACAGACCCTGGTAGGCTCGTGCACCGCTCTGTACTCCCTTGCGAGCTTACATGGCGACAATAGTTCTCGTTGCCGAGACCTAAAAAGCATTGTAAGATGTTGAAATAGTGTGCGGCGTGCCGTGTGAGAACAATGTAGTAAGGAAAACAAGGGGACTCTAATAAGTGAACCTGGGGTTGACTAATGTTTTAGAAAAACAATGGTTCTTATGTGGCCATAAAAGGTCCTTGGTAGGAAGCAGTGTCAGAATTTGTGACTGCCCTAGAGTCGAGATAGGTAATAAATATCTCAGGGACGATAAGTAATATGAACAGCCTGTGCGCCTGTAAACACTGGTGCTCACACGAGCTGCTCCTAGAACTAGTGAAACGACAAGTCCTCGAAGAGCGCACTCGGACTGGACACTGCTTTGGTGGGGAAGAGATGCAGAACATAAATCAGTTTGAAGGCCGCCCGAAACACACCAGTGCTGGTGCAAAACCGCGGTATGTTAGGAATCTGAATAAACTGCGACATACGTGCAAACCTGCACTCCAGACCACTGAATGGAAAGGCACATAGTTGTGTAGATCTCACAAAGGAACCAACTGGATAAACACGAAAAAGATGTAGAAGGTGCAGCCACCATTGTTGCTGATTAGGAGCGGCAGATGTTGAAATAGAGCTAGGCGGGCTGCGTGGCTGCCCTTGTTGAAGATTACGTGTAGCGTGCTGTACTACTGTAAAAAAATGCTAATGAATACCAAAAAAAAACCCATAAAAGCGGGCTACTGTCAAAATATTAAGCATGGCGCCAGTGTTGTTAATATGAAAGCTGGCGCAGTGCGAAAACCTAAAGCACGACGCCCGGGGCGGGCCAGAGATGAGGAGCAGGGAGTGGAAAAGCAGGTGTCCTTGTAGGAAAGCATGTCGTATGTGCAATAGGAGAATAGGGAACACTTTCTGGGGTGACTGGTGAAGTAGCAACCCTGAATGGGGGTAGGAGGGAAAGAAGCAACACCGACCGTGGGGGGTTGGGGGTTAGGAAGAAGCAATACACACTGGGTGGGAAGGGAAGAAGCAACGCATGCAGGGGGTGGGAGGGGAAAGCAGAGGAAAGAAGACAATAAATAACAAGCAACCAGTAAACGTGTCCGTCCTAGATAAACAAACGCATTTTAAAACAAGAGGTGCTAATGCTACCTGCTGTGCGTCTGAGATGCCACGGAGTGCTAGCGGAAGAAACGATCGCTATTGTAAACAAGCTGAGGATCAACGGGCGCGCACGACGCAGCGTGGGCGTGCACATCAGCTGAAGATCGCCGGAGAAGACACAAGTCTGCCTTCTGCCGTGACTGACCCGATGCGGAGGGAAAGAGCCCGGTGAGTGGTGGGGGGGGGGGTGGGGGGGCGGTAGAGAGAGAGTGTGAGAGTGTGTGTGTGTGTGTGTGTGTGTGTGTGTGTGCATGCGTGCGTGCGTGTGTCTGTCTGTCTGTGTGTGTGTCTGGCGCATGCCTGCCTGCCTGCCTGCCTTTGTGCGCGTCCACAGACCTTGGTCGGCTCGTCCACCTCTCTGTAGTCCCTTGCTAGCTTACTAGGCGACAATAGTTCTCGTTGCCGAGACCTAAAAATCAATTGTACTTTTCCAAGACAGCCCACAAAGCATGCTATGTTTTCAAAGTTGAAAATCACATACACTTTACTGCTTTTAAAATGTCACAGCAATAAGTGTTTTTCAATAAGACATACTTCTACCTCTGAATGTCAAAAAATAATATGTTGATTGGTATGAGCTGCAAAGTTGATATATTATCCATGTGTTTTTTATTGTAGTCCTCCACCTTAGAATAGATGGGTGTGAACAGTTAGTTGCCTTAGTACTTTTTACACATTTTGTACTATTCATGTCTTTGTATTTGAGTCTATACAGCACCATCAGTCTTAGCTTACACTACCTATCTCTGCATGAATCATAAAGTTGTAAAAGCCGCTCATTACTGGCTACATGTTTTACTCCTCAATGTCAAACGTTGACATTTCACCAAAATCATGTGGATTGCAGAAGCGACCTTACATTTCCATTGACCCCGACAACATTGCATAAAGTGATGTCTCATTACCTTAGACCCAGTGACATATCTTGGAGTGGCATCATACCGTGTTTGATCCTAATGAATTTATGGGAACTTCAAAATCGCACAGAATCAGATTAAAGACAGATGGGGGTTGCAAGTGACAGCGCAGCTATTGCAGTGACTTCCGTAAGATTATTATTATACCAGACCCCTGGAGGCAAGTGACCCAGTTGGCAGATCATTTTCATGCCCGGAGGCTAAGCGGCACAGGGATTGGGAAGTAATCCTAGCAGCCGCCTGTGAATCCAAAGGCCTACATCATGTTCATGCTGTTAAATCTCTCCGAAGTCAATTGGTTGATACTTTTTATTCATATCAAGTTTACACTATATTACCATGTTAGGAGCTGAATCAACAGGAACGGATAACGAGGAGAGACATGAATAAGAGATGGGTTGAGAGTGTCTTCAATTCAGAGAGCCTAATTTTACACTTAGTGGAAGGAATAGTGTCATAGAAGTTTTAAAGCAGGGGCAAAGTGGGCAATTGCCCAGGACCCCCATCCTTCAAGCGGCCGCTGAAAAAATTTATTTTTTCTATATTTGACTTCTGCCTGTTTTTATACCACAACTGTTACCATATAAATCAAGTTTTTTGCCGTGATGGGCATGAATAAATAGAAAATTGACTGTCAGAACCCCTTTCAGAGGGCCACGGGCAGTCAGGGGTTACTGGACCCAACCATGGTGGTTGAGGCCCTTTACTTATGATATCCCGGGGCCCACCTACTATGGTTCCCACTCAACTGGGCCTAGTACCCCTTGTGCACATGACACTCAGCAGTAGCTGTGGTCGAGCAGTCAAGGCTCCCTCGGGGAATGTAGATAAAGGTGAGAGAACAGGACTAGTAACTCAAAGTGAAAACAGTACGAACAATACATGATTGTCCAGCTAAATAATTGCTTTTATAAGAAAAGAAGTAATTTATTTCTAAGTCTACACATGCAAAGAAGTACGACATTTAGAAGTAGCAACACAATCCCCCTTGAAGTCTCGGCTGTGGTAGTTGTCAGGCAAATCGCTGACTCACCCTCCTTCATTTAAACTCTTCCAAGCTATTCCACATTCACTGGTAACTGGACCAGGGACTGCAAACTATTAGGCCATACAAAAGAGTTTTCCCAATGATTCTTTTGGAATGTAGTCAAAAGTGTCTATCGTACAGCAGCACCATTAGCAGCAAGTCCCCTGGGGTCCAACTGGCCCAAATCACATCTAGCCAGATGTCGCAGCATGGAAGAGTTCATCAATGCATTGGGCACCTTGAATGTGCACCTGCGAGTCCTGCTCAGTTCGGAGAAGTCGGGCTACTTGTAGCCCATGCAGCAGCACCTGGCAGTTTAGGCTCTCTCTCCTGATTGGCGCTGCAGGAGATTTCTCAGATGTTGGAGAAGCTCCTTACCCACAAAGACGCTGTGGGTTGACTTTGTTCAACAGAGGATGGATGTGAGGATGCAGTCCGGTTTCCAACTTGCGGATCATAGTATCAATTTTCTCTTTGAGCAGTTGTACAAATCCTTTAGCAACTTAGGCATAGGCAGCCTCCCTGGCATACAGGTGGTTATACTGATGCAGACTCCTCCAGCACAAGTGCCCCAGCCCAGACGGTCACAAGTCTTGGCCCTCCCTGTAACTGTAACTATACCAGTGGCTGCCTCTGGCATATGGGGTCACTGAAGCCCAGCTGTGAAGGTGTAGCAAGACCCGCATGGTGCTCAACACACAGCTAAGTCTACTGCAGTCCTCTCCTTGCATTTGGGGGTCACGAAAACATTTCTGCATACAGGTGATGGCTGGGTCTGTGCCCAGCCGAATCTTTACACCCTAGCACAGGGAGTCCACGTGGTAGGGCTCCCCACTGGACCATGGCCCTCCAACGCTCTCCTTTTTCTCATAGGGCACACCGGTCTTGGCAAGTGGGCAGGTACTGGTGCTCCAGGCTTCAGGGCAGGTGGTCTTGGTTTCTCTGAGTGATGACCCTCACCCAGCAGGGAGACTGGTAGTCCTTAGCTCCCAGTCCTGGTCACAGACAGAAGTCTTACAGAGCTTCCCCTTCTCACACAGCCTATGCGGCTGCTTGGCAGATGACACATTTTTGGGGACACTACTTCCCCTTTTTTGCTTCCTCTCCAGCCTGGGTACTCGTAAATAAATATGCCACACATGGAGCTTAGTATTACAAGTCTTTATTCCTCAGCGTGTAACTGCGAACTCAATGTTCTAACCATGAACTCTATTTACTGCACCAAACACTTACTTCATAGTTCTATGGAGTCCATCAAGAAACAAAAGGGTCCCGTCATCGTTAAGACACTATATCTCCCCATTTGTTAAATAAAAATACAATTATTTACAGATATATATAAATATTTTGATTAGCAATTTGACTCCTTTAGACAGCGCTCTCTGCCATCAGGTGCAGACATAAAGAAGGGCGGAATCCAGCCCAACAATAAATTAGTAGAACAAATACTGCCAAGACGGTGACAATACGACATCATTGAACTATTCAATTGGTGAATCAACGTGTAAGTGTCAAAACACAGAATACCTGCAGCAACAATGAAAGAAAGATTCATATCATTATGAACACTGTATTCGTTTGTTTGTCTAGGAAAAAACTAAATTACCAATAATGACACAAAGTCATCTTAAATCCACAGGCATTTCTAAACAATCCGGAAATAAGCCTATTTAAACCTCAAACTGAAATCATATAAGGCAACCACATGAATCTAATGACTAAGCACTAATATGCAAAGCATGCATTTTAAATGTTTGTAAATAAGTGTACATTTTGACATACATTGTAAACTATATGTCCCACAATGCCTCATTGTGGGCAGAAGTGGAAAATAGTATAAAATGCAATGGGCGACAGACTTCCCCAACCCTGAACAAGCCCTTGTGGTGAAACGCGTTGGTGGTAGTGGTGGTCAATAAAACCGTGAAACGAACAGCTTTGGAGTGCGACATTTATTTGTTCTACTAATACATGTATATAAATATATATGTATGTAGATATATATATATATATATATATTCACTGAAAAAACCATAGGTTATAGACCATATATAGTTAGGAATTAGCATTTACAAAACCTTGAAAATTCACTGAAAAAACCATAGGTTATAGACCATATATAGTTAGGAATTAGCATTTAAAAAACCTTATTTTACTCACACAAAACCATTGAAATTCCATATATAGTTAGTTGCACTAACTATATATCGCGCACCCGCAATCCACTGCTGATCATGTCACATATTACATCATTCATGACATGGTCAGTGACATCACTGATGACATCACTGATGACATCTCAAATGACATCACTGATGACATCACTGATGACAACATCCAGTGACTGTATTTTTCTGTAAAGTTAAAATATGTCTTGAGTGGATGTATAAGTGTCTGGATGAAGGATTTAGTAGGTGCATGACTGACTGTATGAGTGAGTGATTAAATGTGTCTCACTGAATGCATGGGTTAGTGACTAAACTGTCTTAATTTGTGCATCATTATGTCTGTTGTTCTGTAAACTGCTGCATGTGTTGATCATTAGCTATACGAGAGGCTATATGTGTTATTAATTGGTTGCCCAAGTATTTCTATGGGAGATTGAGTTTGTGTGGGGGTGGCTGGAAGGTGTGTGACTCTATGCATAGATGTGTGAGCAGTTTATTCACTAGGTGTATGAGTTCAAGAGTGCATGTGGAAACAGCTACATGGGCAGTTGACTGTGTGCATGAGTGTATTGATGAGTGAATGGATATCTCAATGCTACATGTCATAGTAAGTACATATGTAAAACACAGTACATGTGAGAGTTGGCATATATAAATAACTGTGCATGAGAGCCACTGAATGAGTGAGTGGTTGTATCGATCATTGTGAACTTGTATCAGGGATTGTATAAGAGAGTAAATATGTGTTAGTATATGTTTCAATAAGTAAGGTGTGTTTAACTGTATAGTTGAAGAAATGGAGGTGAGATTGTTTCTTTGCATGACTGACTGGGTGTGTGAGTAACTCCATGGATGAGTGGCAGTGTGTGAGTGTCTGTATACACTGAGTGTATCTAAGGTTATATTAGAGTCTGAAGAGGTTTATCGTATTAGCACAAGAATGATGTCAAATGAGATGTCATCAGTGATGTCATCAGTGATGTCATTTGAGATGTCATCAGTGATGTCATCAGTGATGTCACTGACCATGTCATGAATGATGTAATATGTGACATGATCAGCAGTGGATTGCGGGTGCGCGATATATAGTTAGTGCAACTAACTATATATGGAATTTCAATGGTTTTGTGTGAGTAAAATAAGGTTTTTTAAATGCTAATTCCTAACTATATATGGTCTATAACCTATGGTTTTTTCAGTGAATTTTCAAGGTTTTGTAAATGCTAATTCCTAACTATATATGGTCTATAACCTATGGTTTTTTCAGTGAATTTCAATGGTTTTTTAATAGCAAATATCATAAGCTGTCGAATGTCAAGTACGTGGTAAGTGAAAACATTTTCGTGTTTATGCACACTGATCTGCTTTGAATGGTGCCCCCCCCCCTCATTTCTATTAGGAGTACTCTCTCTTTGCAGATAGTGATAGGTAGTTAACGCAGGCGTTTGCCCCCGTTGTAATCCGTCGTGCCTGCTTCTCTCTCCATTTGATTGATTGTTATCCAAGTATTTACTGTTTTAGAATTAGTTCTCTTTGGTTCATTCTCTATTTACAAACAAACACAGAGTCGCAATACTCTGTTTAGTCTTTGCAGATAACGAAAAATCGTGTAAAAAAAAAGAAAAGGAATCGAGCAAAATCAGTAGGCCACTAATGGGATCTCTTTTTGACCTCGCTAAAATAGAAACATTAGGAACAACCCCTCATGACAAATACAAAACTAGTGAGATGAACTGAACTCCACACAATGATGGCTGCAAAACAGCTCGGCTCCGCCACCCACCCCGCCCAAAATAACGATAAAGAACAGCTGCCATGATTGGTTGCGGAATGACCACGACGGAGCTACGAAATGGTGCTGCTCTCATGCTAACCCCAGCTTCAGTCTGAAACATCCAGAAACACTGTAGACTACCAATTCGATCAGTTCCGGTAGCGCCCCAATGTAACCCGGTAGAGAAGAACTAGCCCTCCCCTCTTTGACTGATGGTTCTTGTTGCCTGTCCCTTCTGTTGCCATTTAACAGAACTATTTAGCCTGCTGAAAGGGGTTGTGTTCCGACCGCTGGTTGGTGGAGACATTTTGACTATATTCTGTACCTGCGTTGTCGCATAATGCGTCATATGACGCGCCGCGTTAGCGCATCCGGAAGTCATCCGGGGCGCGCAGCGCGTAACGTAAGCATAACAAGTCATGTGACTTGTTAATAAAACTTTTCATTGGTTCATTTTACTTTTCTTATTGTAATGATGAAAGGCTTGGTCATATGACCTAAAAATTACGCTTTTCATTACTTCCGAACATTATTTTTTCTTAAATATATGTTATAATGTTCCAGGCTAATGTACTTTCCCGGAAATTTTACAACTGTCCTGCAAGTAAAATATATTCTTTTTTCGAGAAAAAGAGCGTTTCTTCGTCCCATGACGGAGCCGTTGAGCAAAAGAGGGTCGACCTGCTGTCTTAGTCGCCGATACGCCTGAATATGAGATTCTTATCGATCACTTTATGTTGCAGGAATAGAAAACACAACAGCCCTTGACCATTTATCTTTACTGCGTTCCTTCGTATTATACCTTTTACCCTTCATGTAATTGGTCTGCTTTATTTCACTTGCCTTTTAATGATTCTAAAACAGTCACTATTATTAAAAACTTTACCAATGTATATACTACTACCATGTTTTCTTTTAAAAACCTTTATTGTGAAAATGTCATTATACAAATACGAGCCTATAACCACGTGGGCCTGCCACAGAGCAAACTGTAATCGTATATGATGAATAGACATTTACACTGTAGAGGAACGTAACGGGCGGGCCATTAGGTTGCAAGAACTAAGGTGTCTAACAGTTACGGAATCGGTGGACGTACATTTTATAATTAAAATACGACAGGGCCAGTTACAATAAAATTATCTAGATATACATTTGCGGGCAAGTACCATGGGTGACGTTAATTCGAACTTTCAACAGTACAGTAATCAATAACACATCAGAACTTAATATCAATAGGGATGTCGAAATAGTCAATCAATTCTCGTCCCCGCCCGCCATGTACTTCAAAACTGCATACGTATCTCGTGATTTCAAGGTTCTGCAACCAGTACACAACAAGGAGTTACGAGTCCCATTTATTCCGGCGCCATTTTGGGCGAGGACGGGCAGGTCCAGGATATAGTCAAAATGTCTCTACCAACCATCGACTATGATGATGTTCATATGCTGTATTTATTAGAGTAACACTCATCTGTCCACATGAAATTAATTTGCCACAATCTAAACATGTCATTTTAATCTTTCCAAAGTTCTTCTAAATATTTGGGACCGTTTCCCTTGCCTCTGAAGCTCTCAGTGCCACTTCTTTGATGAATGTACTAGCAGGTCAGGGGTTCTCCTCCAAATCTCTCTTTTATGCAGCACTATAATTAATTGGTGCCACCTCTCCATATGACGATGCATGGTATAGTTACCACAACTATATATTTTTTCGGTTCCTCTGGAGAGTTCATCGTGGCAGATGAAGCGTGTAACGTACCGGGCATTTACCTTTTTTTGCATGTACAGGAAAGGAAAAAAAAATCGAGCGTCCGAGTTCTAAAGTGTCCCAGGGCCATTTTAGTGGACCAGGCCCAAATCCAAAGAACAGGCCGCCATTTTGAGAGTCCTCTTGCAGCCGCCTGTCGCTGTAGCATCAAGAGCAGCCGAAACTCAGCTGAATGGCAACTGAAACGGTAAAGGGGCGCCCCACTACAGCAGACGAGCCTCCACCTAGGAAGGCCCATTCACGCCGGCTCCCCCTCCCTTCGGGCACCCCACGCCGTTATTCGGAGCAGTATTGTAGGATGGCCACACCAGTGCGGCAACTTGCTAGACATCACCTCGGTGGTAACCGAATCTCAACGCCTTGTGGTGTCTTCTATTCAAAAAACATTGTTATGCTGCCTTCGACCTATTCGCCGCAAGTGCGCACACAACTCAACTGCATAGCTTGCTAGACACCACCTCGGTGCCATCCGGATCTTGGAATGTCAGCACCTTTTGGTGTCTTCTCTTCAGAAAATATTGTTGCGCTGCCTTTGGCCCCATTCGCACATCAGTCCGCTACTGACGCCATCTCACAGGCTAATGGGGCGCCCCACGCCGACTTTCAGCATTGTAGAATGACCACACCAGTACAGCAACTTGCTAGACATCACCTCGGTGCCATCCGGATCTCGGCGCCCAACTGCAGATGAAGTGCCTCTCAACTATGAAACCACCACGGTGACATCCGGATCTTGGCGCGTTGTGCTGCCTTCGGCCTATTCGCACATCGGTCCGCTACTGACGCCATCTCACAGGCTAATGGGGCGACCCACGCCGAGTTTCAGCATTGTAGGATGACCACACCAGTACAGCAACTTGCTAGACATCACCTCGGTGCCATCCGAATCTTGGCATCTCAACGCCTAGTGGTATCTTCCATACAAAAAATATTGTTACGCTGCCTTTGGCCCCATTCGCACATCAGTCCGCAACTTAGACATCACCTCGGTGCCATCCGGATCTTGGCATCTCAGCGCCTTGTGGTGTCAGTCAGAAAATATTGTTGCGCTGCCTTTGGCCCCATTCGCACATCGGTCCGCTACTAACGCCATCTCACAGGCCAACGGGGCGCCCCACGCCGACTTTCAACATTGTAGGATGGCCACAGAAGTGCGACAACTTACTAGACACCACCTCGGTGCCATCCGGATCTTGGCGCGTTGTGCTGCCTTCGGCCTATTCGCACATCGGTCCGCTACTGACGCCATCTCACAGGCCAACGGGGCGCCCCACGCCGACTTTCAGCATTGTTGGATGGCCACACCAGTGCGGCAACTTACTAGACACCACCTCGGTGCCATCCGGATCTTGGCGCGTTGTGCTGCCTTCGGCCTATTCGCACATCGGTCCGCTACTGACGCAAACTCACAAGCCAACGGAGCGCCCCACGCCGACTTTCAGCATTGTAGGATGGCCACACCAGTGCTGCAACTTGCTGGACACCACCCCGGTGCCATCCGGATCTTGGCGCGTTGTATTGCCTTCGGCCTATTCGCACATCGGTCCGCTACTGACGCCGCCTCACGTGCCAACGTATTTTCTACGCATTTTATACCCTATGCCGCATAACAGGTCATGTGACTTGTTTATAAAACTTTTCATTGGTTCATTTTACTTTTGGTTTCCTAATGATGGAAGGCTTGATCATATGACCTAAAAACAACACTTTTCATTGGATGAAAACTTTTTTTTTTTCCCCAAACGATGAAAGCCCCACCTTGTTTCTGGATGTTTCAGACTAAACTGGCGTCAGCATGAGAGCACCACCATCTCGTAGCTCCGTCGTGGTCATTCCGCGAGCAATCATGGCAGCCGCTCCCCACCAGAAGCCTGCAGGAGTCGGGGCCCCCAAAACTTTTGATGAATTCTCAAGGCGGAGGGGACGCTTTCGAGAATGGGGTCCAAGACCTAGCAGACAAGCGTCCGATTTCCAAGGTGTCCCAGGGCCATTTCAGTGGACCAGGCCCAAAAAGGAAAGAGCCTGCCGCCATTTTGAGAGTCCTGTGACAGCCGCCTATCGCTGCACCGCAAGAGTGGGCGCAACTCAGCTGAATTGCGGCTTTTGACACAGTGGACCAAAAACGGACGGAATGGCAACTGAAACGGTAAAGGGGCGCCCCACTACAACAGATGACACTCCACCTGGAGAGGCCCGTTCACACCGCCTCCCCCGGGGCGCCCCACGCCGTTATTCGGAGCAGCATTGTAGGATACCAAAACCAGTGCGGCAACTTACTGGACATCACCTTGGTGCCATCGTTCTGCTGCCTTGGAACTATTCGCACAACAGTTTGCTACTGATGACCCACCCCCCGCGACGCCCCACGCCGTTATTTGCTGGGTGGCAACTTACGAGACATCACTTTCGTGTCATCTAGATTTCGGCGCGTTCTGCTGCCTTGGAACTATTCGCACAACAGTTTGCTACTGATGACCCACCCCCCGCGACGCCCCACGCCGGAAATCTGGACGTTGTGCTGCGTTGGGACTATTCGCACAGCCGACCGCTACTTCGTTGTTTTTCCCTAAAAATGTTTATATGTTATTACTATTTTTGTTTTCTTGTATATATTTATAAATTATTAAAGTTTTATAATCTTACTACTTTGTCGGAGTGCTATATATTTTTAATGTGACACATAATTGTAAAAACTTTGATGTACAAAGAGTCATCCCTGGAATCTTCCGCTTCACGCTCGGTCCCCTCCCCAATCACAATACAGGATGGTTTTCAGATAATAGCAACGCTTCTGCTGTGACGGATCTCATCGAGTGTGGGCCTTGATCTACTATAACTCCTTTGAAGAGGGGTGATTCTTTACAGCTGTGGCCATAAACTACATCTGCAGGGCTAGCTGATAGCCTAGGACCGGCCTGGACAATCGGACACAGAGGAAAAGAAGTGTCAGAGGGTGCGGTAGTGAATAGGGCGAAAGGGAGGTGTCGGGCGGGCACAGGGTGTGATTCTCAGGGAAGAGCAGCGCAGATGGGGGGAGGTTTATTACCCATGCATAAGACAGAGAGCGGGGGTGACCACTGCCTGGGTGAGATGCTTGCGAGGGTGGGGAGCCATGCTAAGGATCGACAGCGTGCACAGAGTGGGTCTGGTCAAGGCATCTAAAATGGCTGCCGTGCACGACAAAAGTGTGGCATTTGAAAAAAGACAAGATGGCGCAGACAATGTTTTTCAACACTTCCTGATTTCCTTCGAATCGAACGTTAACAGACGTTGGGGCATATTACCAAAGTTAAGCGATATTTATCCCTAACGATGCATTGCAAAGATTTTTTTACCGTCAGAAATTATCGCAGATAAACCTTGCTATTATCAAGGTTTATCGCAAATACGATAAAAAACGACCGCAATGCATTAATATCGCTGAAAACTCAGCGATATTCATGCATTACCGAGCTAATGCTCTTAGCCATGTTATCCACCTCCCATTGGATAACATGGCTAAGAACTGCTCAGGGCAGCTGTTACTTTTTGGAGATATTCGCGCTTATCTCGAATATTTCCAAAAGTTGATAATAGGAGATAGCGATGTTAGCGACTGTTTCCAGTCGCTAACATCTTGGCATGCCCACTTTGCATGTCATTAGTGATAAATATCACTCACATGCAAAGTGGGGCCCAAGATGGTCGCTATCTCCTACTAGCCGTCGCTAACTGGTGTTAGCAACAGCTAGGTAATACAGATATAATTTTATCTCCGCGAAGCGGAGCGCTGTTACAGATATATATCTTGTTTTTGAACGTTAATTTCTCAAAATGCACTGAAGCACATATATTGAGACCTAGCAAAGGCACATCGGGCTACCAGTCCCTAATATTTTACCAAGTTTCATGCAAATCCATTCAGCCGTTCGATTATTATTATTATTTTTTTTTTTTGCCCCGCGGGGCCCTTTTAAAACCTCCACATCAAACCTAGGGGGTCAGCGAGGATCTACTATGCCCCCTTATGGTCATTTGCCCCTTCGCTTTGGCCTCCTCTTGTCTCTCGATCCTACCGAGAGACAAGATGGCGGCCGCTACGTACTGTTTGGAATGTTTACAGACACCGGAGAGCCAATCAGCTTCGCTTCGCAAAGCTCCGTAACGCGAAAAGTACGCGAAGCGGTGCGCTGTTACAGATATATATCTTTTTTTGAACGTTAATTTCTCAAAATCCACTGAAGCACATATATTGAGACCTAGCAAAGGCACATCGGGCTACCAGTCCCTACAAT
Source organism: Lissotriton helveticus (assembly GCF_964261635.1). Taxonomy (NCBI): domain Eukaryota; kingdom Metazoa; phylum Chordata; class Amphibia; order Caudata; family Salamandridae; genus Lissotriton; species Lissotriton helveticus. The sequence continues at coordinate 765,003,782 of NC_136057.1, read as the reverse complement.
TTTGCCAAGTTTCGTGCAAATCCATTCAGCCGTTCGATTATTATTATTATTTTTTTTTTTTGCCCCGCGGGGCCCTTTTAAAACCTCCACATCAAACCTAGGGGGTCAGCGAGGATCTACTATTCCCCCTTATGGTCATTTGCCCCTTCGCTTTGGCCTCCTCTTGTCTCTCGATCCTACCGAGAGACAAGATGGCGGCCGCTACGGACTGTTTGGAATGTTGACAGACGCCGGAGAACCAATCAGCTTCGCTTCACAAAGCTCCGTTGCGCGAAAAGTACGCGTCCTGGAGCGCTGCCCGGTCCGCTGTTACAGATATATATCTTTTTTTAAACGTTAATTTCTCAAAATCCACTGTAGCACATATATTGAGACCTACAAAAGGCACATCGGGCTACCAGTCCCTACAATTTTGCCAAGTTTCGTGCAAATCCATTCAGCCGTTCGGGCTAAAAGTGAGGCCAACCGCCCTATGGAAAACTCAATGTTAAAAACACGTTTTGGGACCCCCCCTTTTTTCTCGACCCCCCCTGGACGAACCCCCCCCCCAATTTTCAGGGGCTGCTCAGAAACAAAATGTGCCATTTTCCAGAAAATTTCAGCCAATTCCGTCCACAAACGCCAAAGTTATTAGACATAGAATTTTCAAAAAACCCATAGAGAAAAAATCCTAACTATATATACCTACTGGCGACCGCCAGTAGGTAATATATATATATATGTGAGGATGTGTGTATATACAATCACTGAAAACAACATAGGTTTCAGACATGTTATAGTTAGGAATAAGCATTTAAAAAACCTTTGAAATTAATTTAAAAAACCTTAGGTTTCAGACATGTTATAGTTAGGAATTAGCATTTAAAAAACCTTAGAAATTCACTGAAAAAACCATAGGTTTCAGGGGTGTTATAGTTAGCTGGACATTTCCCTCATACAAAACTATTGAAATTTCTCCGTTATAGTTGGTTCTACTAGCTATAAATCACGCGCCCACAATCCACTGCTGATGATGTCACATATTACATCATTCATGACATGGTCAGTGACATCACTGATGACATTTCAAATGACATCACTGATGACATCATCCACGTGACAATCTGATACACCTTATGACACAGTAGTATAACCTTTAATTACTTAGTATAAAATACATATCTGAAACCTATGTTTTTTTCAGTGAATTTTAAAGGTTTTTTAAATGACAATTTTTAAATGTAATAATAGTTATATTTATTTTTTTGGTACTGATGTTCTACTTTTTTTAACTATTTATTTTTACATATTATATTTTTTAAATGACATTATATATTTTTAATATTAATGGAAAAACATTGTTTTTTTTAAATATTGAAACTGTAATATTGTTTTATTTTTGTTTTATATTTGTATTTTAATATATTTATATTATTTTCTTTATTGTTTTTTAAAACATTTTTTTTGGGGAGTCGGGCACTCAAAGAGTACCTTTCTCGATCACTGTGCGGAACCTAGGAGCCATTTTAGAAATGTTGTGAAGGATCTGCGTAGGGTGTGCGACGGGTACATATTTTCATGTGCAATTGCTATGCGACCGGTGCGCGATTCCTGCTCCTGCGCATTCGCGACACATGCACATTACGGGACGCGACGCTTGCGCGGTGTCGAGTTCCACGTGATGTCATATACGTGTTGGACGCAGTGGGTGCGTGACTCCACAATTTTTTTATTGTGTAAAATGATATATATATGTCTTTAATATACATATTAGGGCAAGACATTATTTAAGAAATTCATATAAATGATATATTTTTACTTTTAAATGCAATTTCGCGCAGTCGCGTTGGGTGCCTGCTGCCTGTGCACACGGTGCAAGGACCCCATGTGACCTGAAAAAAATAGGTTTGATTAGTTCATAACATTTTCTATTGTAAATATTGAAGGACCCTACCCATTTCAATCATTCTTCTTAGACCTTGTTTGGAGGCATATCTCTCACCTGAGAAGAACTTTTTTTGGCTCATTTCCTTTGTGCTATTTACTGAATTCTGCACACAATGGCTTCAGGACAGCAGCCAGCACCGGATTCTGAGAATTCTTTGGAAGAATTTGTTCCTGAACCTGCATGCCCTCAGAGAGCTACATTGGTGGTGTGGAAATTTTTTACCTTCCCAGAAGCCTAAAAAAGGTGAATGCCACAAAAGTCACCTGCAGAATTTGCGAAAGGGTTATTTCGAGAGGCAATCCCAACAAGAAATGTTCCTGCGGTACAGCTAGTATGTACAAGCAGCTCAAGACTGCACCCCGTCAATCTGGCTTGGGAGGAGTGCAGAAGACTTCAAGATAACCCTCCACCTGCAGTGGCTAGTACTTCTGGTACATCTTCATCGCCAGCACGTCCGGACATACGTCCAGAATTTGGTCAACTAAAGATCCACTGCATCAAGTGCAACCAACTACTCTGCTACGGAGAGCAGTCTGTGGATCTATTCTGCACAGCACAGAGAAATCATCGCTGTTAGACTTTTTTTTCCAGAAGTTGACTGTTTTGTTCGTCCTGTTCTCTTTTTTTCTTTTGAAAACCCCCCGAAAAAATAACAAACTCGTTCAATAAAGTACAAAAATATATATATAACAAAAAACAACAAAAAAAGTTATTTTCAGAACTAACTTCTCTGGTTAAAAAAAGAGCTATATTTGTATGATAGTGTGTGAAAGTTTGGTTGAATGTATGTGTAATGCATAATTGACTGATAAATGCATTAGTAGTGTATGGTGAATGTTTAAGTGCAGAACTGTAAGGAAGTGCTGCAGCATGATACTGTAAGCTCTTTAGCTGCAACGTGCTGTGGTACTTCCGAAGCACAGGGATGCAACATATGTATACATAAAAATGTTGCAAGTCTATGCTTCCCTCTGCGCTTCTGCTTAAACTGCAGCAATGCAGTGACACAGGCACCCTTGAGGATATCTGTCGTGCGGAGTTTGTTTTTGTGCAGGAAGACACACCTTCCTGCACAAAAACAATCAGTGAGGCATTTTTCGCCTTCAATGTATGCTGTGCAATGCAGCATACATTGAAAGAGAAAAAAAGAGGAGAAATGAAAACAATTCTCCTTGTGCTTTCCTACACCAACTGGAGGATGGTGCAGCATTCACACACATGTCCAGATTTATGATTTATGATAAATCTGGAGATGTGTCTTGTTCTATGAGTGTTGTGTTGTGTGCAAACACCCACAGCAACACAAAGTGGTGTGTATGATGAGGCCGTATTTACATGGAGAAGAAAAGCTACACAGAGTGCCTTTTGCTCTCCTTGTAAATATGAAAGAGTGTCTTGCGCCATCACTATGTTACAAAAAGTGACATATTGTTGGCACATGATGTTTCCAAATTTGCCCCATAAGTGACAGGAGGTAAGCACAGAGTTATTGCTCCAAAGATTCTCAAAGAAGAACGATTGAAATGATTGTGGTCCTTCAATAGGTACAATGGGAAATTTTATGAACCAATCAAATCTTTTTTTCTGGTCACATGGGATCCTATGACAGAGACATTCCCAAACTACATAGGTATAAAATGAGTATTTTGAAGAGTGTATTAATACATTGTAGCTTCTTGCAGGTCTGCATGCATAGTATATAAAGAAATCGACTTGTACTAGGGTTTATGGCTAGGACAATCCTTAAGTATATGACTAATAAATAGAGTAATTTCAGTACTGCAAAGAGAGTACAAGATACATTTATAAGTACTTAGGTTTTGGCAAAGTGATAGGACATGTTTATAGAGTGGTGAAGGGAAGGGGCCTGATGTGACATGTGCAAACACACTCTGTGACGTGTTTTAAGTTGAGGAATTTAGGGCCAGATGTAGGTAAATCTGATTTACCGACTCTAGAATACCGAATTTTACCGATTCGGTATTCTAGATTCGGTAAATCAGATGTAGGTAAAAATTCGGTAATTTTTACCGAATCTGTATGATTCGGTAATTACCGAATCGGTATTTACCGATTCGGTAATCGCCATTGATTCCTATGGGCCTTGAGGCCCATAGGAACCAATGTCAATTACCGAATCGGTAAATACCGATTCGGTAAAATTACCGAATTTACAAGGGGGACAGGGTGTCACTTTGACACCCTGTTGCACCCCTGATTCAGGCTTGTGTGCCATGTGACACACATACATGCCCTGAGGGCATGTATGTGTGTCACATGGCACAGGTGTACATGCACAGATGTGCATGTACACAGGAATTCGTTATTTACCATGCAATAGTATTACATGGTAAATAACGAATTCTTAGGGGCCTGTGGCACTGTTTCCAGTGCCACCTACATATAGGTTTACCGATTCGTTAAATTTACTGATTCGATATTTTACAGAATGGGTAAATTTACCGAATCGGTAAATTTACCGATTCTGTAAAATATAACCCCCATACATCTCAATCACCAAATACCGGTCGGTAACGGCCGAAATCGGCCGTTATCGACCGGTATTTGGTGACCTACATCTGGCCCCTAGTCTCTTTTAACCCTGAAAGTCCCTGGGTACTACTAGCCCACTATGTCTCTCTATTGAACACTGTTGGGATTGAATTTTCGATGCCATACGTTATTGGCCTAATATATCCAATATAACCTCGTAATTATATAATCACGAAGTAAGATACAGTATAAACCGTAATTGTAATATTTTATTTGCCTGTTCCTGTTGATATAACTAGAGTCAGTTTGTTTTGTTTCCCTGTGTGCCCGTGTTATTTCCCTGAAATCACGTGATCACCCTCGCTGCTCGAAACCATGATGGCGGCTAGGCCAATTATGATTGTTAGCTGGTAGCTCAGGGAGACTCAAGGTCACATCTGCATTTCTTGTGGGATGCGCACATTCTAGCAGAGCCCGTTCCTGTTCTCCCCAGGCTACAGATAGACACGGAGGCAACTCATTGACCTGCCCCCGGAATAGCTTAGGCCCAGGCTAATAGCAATCAATTGTGCCTTATATGGGCATTTGTCTTGGCTTACTGACAAACTGTATCTTTCCTTGTAGGGTGTCGTCTTGAATACATGAAACGTATATATGCTTTGTGTTTGGTACATGTAATCAGTCTCCTCTGCGCACCTCTGAGGGTCGTGTAGACTGAGGCTCCCCTGCCAGGGCGTGTGTTTTCTGAATAAACGATTGAACCTTCTCCATTGCCGACTGAATTATTAATACCAATATATGTATGCGGGCTATTGGTAAGTATAGTCCATTGGCATTAAATTTTGGATCCTTCAGTTGGCGACTCCGCCGGGACTCCGCGATAGGGTCATCCCCTCCTGTAAACAGGGGTGACGGGACAGGGAGGAGTTCTGGCCGAGTGGGTGGACAGAAAACAAATCCTGATTTGAACCACCCGTTTGCGGTACAAAAACAAGCTTGTTCCACCCTTGAGTCCAATTACCCTCCCAGCTGCTGAAGACCCTACGCCGGAGTCCTACGGGCTTAACCCGAGAGAAGAACAGACTGTGTCGGTCTGTCTAGGTGTCGGCAGTGGAGAATTCGCAATCGACCTGAGTGCACCAGGTGAGTGATTTTTGAAATTGAATTGGGTAAGACTCATTTCGGAGAGGGGGGTCTTTTGGATATACAGTTAACTGTCTTTGTTTGAAGGTGGCCGGGGAAGCCGGACCACGAGGGAATCGAGGGACCTGTCGTTGCGGCAGAGGGGCTGCACGAGCAGAAATCCCTTGGAATTGTTTTGTGATTAATTGAGACCACCTCTGATGCCTTAGTAGAGTACGGTGTTGCTCGCTCGGCCGAATTCTCTCTGGGAAATCTCTGGGAGCATCTGGGTTAGCTAGGGGTCTGGAGACGTGTCCAGATACCCGGCCCAACCAGAACAGGACCATGGGATGGCCTATGAGAGAGTTCGCGGTTCGCCGATCTGAGGGTCTCGGAGCATTCTAATGATTGTCTCTTTTTGTGAATCTGTTGGTCTAGAATTCTTTTGAATCGATTCCCCGAACAGGAGTCGACGGGCTCTGTTCGTATTTGAAAACGTCATTTGCATTTGCATAGGTTGCGATAACTAATTGCCTTGCACTGCTTTGCAGCACTTTATTGAGACGATTGCATGAGTGAATACTATGAAGGGACGCGTCCAACTGTGTGTGCGTGATTATATGTGAAGGAGTGAATAGAAGAAAGGCACAATGTCGTGTTTTAGTAAATTGTGTTTTGGGTGCTGCTGTCGGAAAGGAACACGGCTCGAAGAAAGACAGCCTGCCCCTCCCGAAGGCAGCCCCAGTTTCGATATGTACACCAAGCATGGCTTACAGCCAATTTTGTTTAATACTTTGTGGAACAAGTACACTAGGGACAATTCGGATTTACAATGGCCTCTCACGGGGTCTTTTGATGAGAAAAAGATTAATTATATACAGAATAAATTATTCATGAAGAAGAGTTGTCAGTCTATGTTTGATTCCTTGAATTTATGGTTAAAGGAAGCAAAGAGATGACGAATCAGGGAAGAGAAGCTTGGAAAGATGAAGTCGGGTCAAACGGTCACCCAGAAAGCAATAGCGTATGATAAGGAAAAGGTGGAAAAGAATATTGAGCGAATGGATAGGCAGTTCCGGTTGGAAACTGATAAAAGTTATGTGGCCAGACCAGAGACAGGGGATGAATTAGAGGAATTGCTGGAAGCCCGACCACCTCCCCCTTATGCTCCGCAAGGCTTGTATCCGGCTGTGCCTGTGGTACGAGTTGATCAAGCGGGTGCCGTCTCGGCTGTCCGACCTTTGTCGGGACTGACCGCCACGGCCCCCGTCGGTAGATCGGGACCCGATATTCCGATTTCCCCTCCTTCTCTTCGACCAACTACCTCGCCCTTAATATCCCTTCGGCCGGACGTGGCTGTTCCTTCTCCCCTGCACCCCGTATTTGTTTCTCCTCCGACCCAGACCACTTCAGAGCTCCGGGAACTGGTTGGCCCAGGTGCCACGCCCAAGCGACCGATGTCTGACTTGAGTGATCAGCGAGATTTCACTCGGTCGTTGTTGGGACAGGAGGAGAGGAGAGCTATTATAATTCAGGCATCCTTGTGGATGCGGAATCCTATTTATACTTTGGAGGATATTTGGAGTACTATGAAGGATTTTGAACCTGTTGCGCAACAATTGGCTCTAGAAAGCATGGCAATTCGATTGATCTCCCTATGGGAACAGTGTTTTGAGGAAGGATTACCTCCTCAGATACTGCGTGATATCAGGGACCGGGCTCATAAGTTTCATCTCCAAATCGAGGAAGTGTATCAAAATGTAAACACCCTTCTGCATTATAGGGAACGGATGCACCGGAACAGTGCCGAATGGGGGGCACAGCATCCTATGAGAGAGGTGCATCCCCTTTTCTTTCCGGAGTTACCTGAAATAATGGATAATGGGGGCACGATCACAAGAGCACGAGTGGACGCTAGACTTCAGGAACAATGGGTCTACACCCCTTGGAAACGAAGTGAGGTCCTTACGTTAAAAGCCCAGCTCCCTGACCCCATAAAAATCCTACCGCTTATTATAAAGAACTGACAGAAGCTGCCAATTCGACTATTATGACTATAGCTGACATCGAGCTATTTTTCGGTCTCCTAATTCCGGTGGATATTTGGAGACAGATACATGATACAGACCACGTTCCTGAGTTAGGAGGAACTTGGACTCAATTAAAGGATTGGGATAAGGAACGGAAGCCGGGTGAGAAACCCCGGGATGAAATATTAGCAGTCCCAGAGAAAATCGTTACCTATATGCAGACTCTCCTCCCTCCCAGGAAGGTAGATTGGGATAAATTGACAGCTTGTAAGCAGAAAAAGGATGTGAGTATGTCAGATTTTTTCACCAGGTTTGAGAAAGTGTTTATAGATTTTAGTGGGCAGGACCTCTCTACGGAAGGTGGGATTCGATTATTTGTAAATAGATTCGTTACAAATTTGCTTCCCGAGGTTATGACTCGTCTCCAATCGGCAGAAAGCACATGGACTATGGCTGCACCCTCTGTCATCCTTAGCATGTCCCAGTATTATGAACATCGAGAAAATGAAAGTAAGGAGAAATCAGAGAAAAAGGCTAAGGACCTAAAAACTCGGGTGCTACTGCAGCAAGTTAGTAGAGGGAATAGTTCGGGACGGGGAGTAAGAGGTTCCTTTCAGAGAGGTCAGGCAACAGGACGAGGAAGGGGAGGCCTGCCGAATATTGGAATAAATCAGTGTTCTTATTGTAAGGAGGAAGGTCATTGGAGAGTAGATTGCCCTCTGTTATTGGTGAGGAATGGACCTGGTAGGGGACGAGGAAGAGGCCGAGGGAATACAGATCGGAATAGCTTGAGAAGAGAAGAGTCACAACGTGAAGGTTCTCGGAAAAATTATTTCGATGACCCACAGAATAGACAATATTACAATGAGATTTACCAGGATGACGGATATGATGCATGAGGCAGCCATGGACAGAGCGGGGGCCATATTACTGTACCAGTTGACCAAGAGGGACCTTATGTGCAAGGGAAACTGTTGGGTACATCGGGAAAGTTTTTAGTGGATACTGGGGCGATGAGTAGTTCAGTCGCTCGTACACTGGTCCCAGGGGCAGCTCTGTCTGGCCAAAATGATGTATCAGTGGGATTCTCTGGAATACCAGTAGTGAGCCCCATTCCAAAACCTCTGCCTTTTACGATAGGTCCCATTTCCATGCACACCCCCTTCCTTCTGACTTCTAATTGTGGTGAGAACCTTTTAGGGTTAGACATTCTAAAAAGATTGCATGCTCGTATTTATTGCTCCCCTGATGGTGTTTATTTGACGATGCAGAAACCACCTGTAAAAGAGGCCCAATACTTTGCTAAAAATGAGACGTTGCCTCCTAAATTCTCTACCATTCCTCAGACACTGTGGGCAACTGGGGACACCGATGTTGGTTTGTTGAAAATAGCTCCTTTAGAAACCATCTTGACAATCATTCATAAGGACATAAGTGCCCCAAGCTTTACTTTGAATGCTAAGACACCCCATGTCGCGATTACAGCTAATAAGCCATCCTTGGCTGGCAAAAATGTCATTATCCCTAAAAACAATGTCCCCATGAACCCTAGTACTAATCCACACTTGGGAGGGACTAAAGCAAAGATCCCCGATCTAAAACAACCAGAGAATCCAAATAAATCTAAATCAATTCCCCAAGATAAACTTAACGATCCCACTCCGCCGACCCCAAAACTGGACCTGGTCCCAAGAGTCAAGGCAGTGGACCGCAGAAATATTCACCTTCCCCCAGACGCCTGTCCCTATGTAGTGATTCTCACTGGAGTTACTGAAATTTCACCATCTGAAGTAGAATCCTACCAGGCCTTGAAAAATAAAGTGTGCCACTGGCTCTCCAAAAACCATCCCCTACCGCCGAATATTCCAAGTAACATTCTAATGGTGGAGAGAACCCCATGGGTGGGAGGGAATAGAAAAACCTTACAAGGGGATTGTGTTGTGGTCACTTTTGAGAACACTCAGGTGGTAGAACATATATGTAGAGGATCCTCTAGATATCAAGCAAGCATGGTTACTGCTAGGCCCCTATCTTATTTTTACCTACCTGGGATTCAAGCAGATAAAAGATGGAGTTGGTTAAGGCGTCCACAGGACCAAAAAGCTAGACAGAGGTTTAATCCCCCATGGGAGGCGCAACCTCATGGCTGGGATGAGGGTGGAGAGGAGGAATGGAACTTGGTTAGGAGAAGAAGAGGCAGACCGCTTCAAGGTGGGTTTGTCGCAGGGCCCCATAATAGTCACCCACATTATTATCACCAGACTGCAAATGGGTATGACAATTACCATAACTTTCCTACTGTTAATCGCTATGAATGTCTGTCAACGACGGACTGGGTTGACTGACATATACAGGGCCCACTAGACAGACAGAGGCCTCATATCTCCCCCACTCCTCTGCAAAAGGAAAATAGCATTTTGAGCTTGCAGAAGTTAAATCTAATTTCAACCTTTGACAACTGTCCTGTGGTAGCTGAGGCCGGGGGGGTGTATAACCCTCAACAAAGAAATTGTAAAATGCTTACTTGGAATGTGGCGGGAATAACCGCTAAGGCTGTAGATCCAATCTGGCAGGGGTTTGTTAAACAATATGATATATTGGCTTTCCAAGAAACATGGGATATATCAACCGGTTTCTCACTGGATGGTTTTCACAGTTTCTCCACCCCAGCTGTATCGGGTGTTAGAGGAAGAGCAAAGGGAAGCCTACTTATATTGTTCTCAATTAATCTGGTTGGGGTTTTTAAAAAAATAGAACCTGCACCTTTGAATACGCTAATAATTGAGTGGGTTATCTCGGACCACCAAACCTTTTTATTTATTAACTTTTATAATTCCAGGGAGGGCTCTTTTGTGAATGAGCACCTGATTGCCCTGACAGACTTTTTGTCAGTCTATAAACATGATTGCACTTCCGTCCCAGAGATGGTTATCCTGGGCGATTTTAACATCCACCCCTGTGAGGGGGACTGCTATAACGATATATACGGAGGATCACCTGTCGAGGGGATTCCCCACTTTGAACATACTAAGGAGGGGGAGGGGCTTGAGTGTCTTCTTGCCAATTTAAACTTATTTGAACTGGGGGTTGGCAACAATGAGACCAGAGCGCCCACATTCATTGGGAGAGATGCAAATACCATCATTGACTACATCTTTGTATCATCTGGGGTGCTGGTAAAAGCACGGGAATACAGGGTCGTGACCGCTACTTTTAGCGATCACAATCCTGTCTTACTGACCGTGGATCTGGATTGTTTCCTGACTGGAAGACACACAGGGGTGGTTGCCCCAAGAGACCTTTCAACTAGGGAGCAGGGTAGGAGATTAAAATGGGAGAAGATTGTCCCTGAAAATTTCTTCAAAACATTAGCGCAGGAAACTGAGGCAGAGATGGCAGTCTGTCTTGATTCCACTTCACCAGGGCCCAATGTTGTGACTGCCTATGTTGAGATATGCTCAAGGATCTCCAAGAATTTGGAGCCCAGGAATGGCCCACAAGGTATTATGAAGACATATAAATGGTTTGACAAGAAATGCTCGCTTACACACAGTGCCTTACTGAAAGCACTTAAACACAGACCTAAAGATAAGACACTGGTGGCGAGCCTCCGAAAGGAATATAAACTCACACTTGTTAAGCGCAAGAAACAAATCAAGGAGGAAGCCTGGGACAAACTATTGTCTACAGACTTACTGAGAGACAGCAAAGCATTTTGGGCCATTATTAATCAGTCATTTTTCACCGAAGATGGAAAAACAGATATGGACTGTGTGATTGAAGACGAAAGATGGCTCAATCATTTTAAACAAAACTATGAATCTGAGTTAGGGGACCCAACTTCCCCAGTCGTGGCGTCTCCTCGTAACACCATGACTATGGAATTTAATATCTCCGAGGTGGAAAGGGCGATTAAAGATACAAGTAAACATAAGGCACCTGGACCCGATGGGGTCCCTGCCGATCTTTATATTCAGTATCCACAATTTTGGTCCAAAATATTAACCAATGTCTTTAATGCAATACCTTCAGCAGGCTTCCCATCCTCCTGGTCCTCCTCCATTATTGTACCGATTTTTAAGAAGGGGAACAGGGGGGACCCTGCCTGTTACAGGCCAATCTCCTTGTTGGACTCTGCTGTTAAAATCTTGGGTAGAGTCATCCTTCAAAGACTCGGGGATTGGCTTGAGGGGAGTGGGGTCCTCTCTGACCTCCAGTATGGTTTTAGAGCTCACAGGGGGACCATGGACCAATGTCTAAATCTTCACCTTATTATTAGTAAATATACAGTGGTGAAGAAGGGGCTCTTATATTTAGGTTTCATGGACTTATCCTCCGCTTTTGATTTGGTTAACCGCTCTAAATTATGGCTTATTTTGCGGGATATGGGTTTGAAAATTACCTTGGTTAACTTTTTACACGATCTTCATCAGAATTTGTTCGCTTCTGTTAGGGTAACGAGGGAAGGCAGGTGTACTGAGCAATTTAGTTCAGGGAGAGGGGTCAGACAAGGTTGTATTCTGGCCCCTCTCCTTTTCACACTTTATATCAACTCCCTGGGTAAATCTTTGAACCTAGCTACCCCGGACGTCCCGCGTATGGGAGGGGTATCCATCCCGGTCCTCCTGTACGCGGACGATGCTGTCCTGCTTTCACGTACAGGCACGGGCTTACAAAGACTGCTGGACCATTTTGGCTCCTTTATGGAAGCCTTGGATTTAAAAATTAATACATCTAAATCCCACGTGATGGTAACTGGTCCACGCAGGAAAAGTATGAAGATCAAATCTTTTAGATGTATTGAAACACCAATTTCCAGGGTACCCTTTTTCTGTTATTTTGGTGTCACCTTTGATGAAAGAGGAACCTGGGGGCCTCAGTTGAAACTCAAGGGCAATGGGGTTGTAAGATCCACCACAGGTCTTATGAATTTCTCTAAAAGACTTGGCTCGAGACCTATGGAGGCTATGATTCGTATGTATAAATCAAAATGTTTGGCAATTGCATCCTATGGGGCTGATATCTGGGGTTATGTACCATCACCAGGAATTCAAACTATAGAAAACAATTTTATACGATCTCTTTTGTCACTCCCAAGGTCATCCCCTACATTTTCTATCCACTGTGAAGTGGGCTTGGGATATATCACTGATCTCCTAAAAATTACCCCTCTGTTACGATGGGTTAAAACCTGGACAAATGAGGAAATCACACTGAACCACCTTATACTCAAAGACTGTATGGCCTTGGATAAAGCGGATAGTATACCCTGGCTTGCGTATGTTAGAGCGGCATGCGTGAGGCTGGGGCGTCCGGACATGTATCTATCACCACAGGGCCTCAGGAAAGAGGATGTAGGGTGGGTAAAGTTGCATTTTCGAAACCTGTTGGAGACAGAAAGGGAGGAGTTTGAACTCAGCAAGCCAATGGTGAGATCAATATATCAGTTATCAATTTCCCCAGTTATGGAACCTTATTTAAAATATGTGACCAAACCATACCATCGTTTCCTTTTACTTAGGTTCAGGTTCAACCTCATTCACCTTGTGCTTGGTACCTATACAAAGTGGGGGACCCCAGCTAACACCCCACCTTGTACCTGTGATAGTTTTTCTACACAGGACACGCTTCACCTAGTTATGTTTTGTGATCATTATTTGTTGGCACGGAAAAAAAATGTATATCCTATTTTGAAAGTTCTTAACTTTGTCCAGGTGAGGCCTGCACTTTTACATTTGCAAATGCTTAATTCTGTGCAGGTCACATATAGTGTAGCCAGTTTCTTGGTAGCGGCAGCTCGTATTAACAAAATAAGACTCACCCAGACGAACAATTAATTAGGTTGATATTTTTTTCAACCACGTTCTGGGAAAATGTATTAAGTATAATGGGAAACAGGGGTGGACTTCTTTGAATGTATAATGCTCAGTATTTATTCTTTGCATCAAAGATTTTAATTGTTTTAAGAATGAACTTATGAATTATAATCATGTGTAAATCGGTATACCTGCAAATTTTATTTGTATAATGTATGTATGTTTAAATGAATTGTGTACTGCTTTTATGGTTTTAATTAACCGAATAAAGATATTTGACTGACTGACTGACTGAAAATAGCTCCTGCGTCAATCACCCTGAAACAGAATGCGCAGCTGCCTCGCATTCCTCAGTATAAGATTTCACCAGAAGGTGAACAGGCCTTGTTACAAATCATTCGTGATTTAGTTGACAGAGGGGTGGTGGAAGAGACGGCTGCTAATGTTTGTAATAGCCCTATTTTACCGATTTTAAAAAGGACCCCGATTGATGGTGCCCCTGATTATAAAACTGCCTATCGTTTTGTGATTGACCTACGAGCGGTCAATAAAGTAGTCATTCCCCAGTACCCAGTGGTACCAGACATAACAACCATTTTGACAATGATTCCTCTGACGGCTCAATATTTTTCTGTGATAGATTTAAAGAACGCCTTCTTTAGTATTCCAATTCATCCTGATAGCAGACATATCTTCGGATTCTCATTAGGAGGTCAAAGCTTTAGATTTACGCGTGCACCCCAAGGCTATACAGAAAGTCCTAGCATTTATAGCCAGGCTCTAAAAGCAGTCCTGGATGAATTAATTTTGCCTGCAGGCAACACAATAATCCAATATGTGGATGATATTTTGGTGGCTTCTGACACGGAGGACGGTTGCACGGAGGCAACGGTAAAATTGTTACATCATTTGGCTGTCAATGGAAATAAAGTCTCCCTCTCTAAATGTCAGTACTGTCGACAGGAAGTGACCTACCTCGTCCACTTACTGTCGAAAGCGGGGAGACGCCTAACACCGGAACGAATATCTGTGCTTACTAACATGTCTGTACCTACTACTCAACGTGATGTTCGTGCTTTTCTTGGTATAACCTCTTACTGTCGTCAATGGATTCCTAACTATTCACTTCTTTCTAAACCCTTGTTGTATTTGACCACCAAAGATGTGCATGAACCCCTACCCTGGACGGATGAATGTCAAGAAGCCTTTGACTCTTTGAAATCTGCTTTGTGTTCTGCACCTGTCTTAGGTACCCCAGATTACCGAAAACCTTTTTCACTTTATGTGCACGAGGTGGATGGTTGCTCCCTTTCAGTATTAACACAGGATTTCGGTGGAAAACAGAGACCCTATGCTTTCTTTTCATCAGTATTAGACATGGTCGCTCAAGCCCTTCCCAGTTGTCTGAGGGCCACTGCGGCAGTAGCGGTGGCCATCCGACAATCAGAGGGTATTGTTTTGAATACGGAACTTACAGTCCTGGTACCACATGCAGTAGACATTTTGTTAAACAGAACTAAGACCCAGCACCTTACGAGTGCTCGCTTGACAGGATATGAATTAACATTGTTTGCACCACACATTACCATCAAAAGATGTGCTACGCTGAATCCAGCCACACTATTGCCTCTCCCTTCCGATGTTGAAACAAATGATGTTCACGATTGCATATTTAGAACTGAAGAAGAAACTAAAGGTCGCGTAGACCTTTCTGACACCCCCTTACCAGAACCCCAAGGAGAGTTGTATGTGGATGGTTCTTGCTTTAAATTACCAGATGGTACGACTACAGCTGCCTATGCCATTACAACCTTAGAGACGGTGGTGGAAACAGCTAGGATTTCACATCACTCAGCCCAAGCAGCTGAACTAATAGCACTGCTATGAGCCTGTGAAATTAGTAAAGGTTTAAAGGTAAATGTTTACACAGACAGCCAATACGCCTTTGGCGTTGCCCATAGCTTTGGGAGGCTGTGGAGGGAGAGGGGTTTCTTTACTACACATGGTCAGAAAATTCAACATGGCCCTTTGATTGATCGTTTACTGCATGCCCTGACTTTACCAGATAAGGTTGCTATTATTAAATGTAGTGCTCATAAAAAAATCATTGATTCTACAGGAAAGGGAAATGCATATGCTGATTCAGTAGCAAGAGAAACCGCACAAACTAAAATGACTCCCATGTTCCCTAGTGCCTCAGCCCGGTGGGTGGCAGAAACATCAGTGTTTGATAATACCATTGAAAGTGTGAAAGAATTGCAGAAGGAAGCCACGGTAGATGAGATACAGAAGTGGGAACAAGAAGTGGGACAATTGGATAAAAATGAATGTTGGGTAGATCGAACAGAGAAACAACGGTGGTTACTCCCCAACGCATTGGTGTACTCTGTAGTGACCATGGCCCATGGTCCAGCACACATAGGAGCAAAAGGAATTTGTGCAGTGTTGGATCCAGTTTGGAATAACCCCAACATTCCTAAAACAGCCGTACATGTGGTCAAATATTGCACAGTGTGCTTACGTTATAATTTGGGGGGTAGAGAGACTGTCCTGAGTGGAAACTTTGCTCCCCCATCCTTACCCTTTGAAGTGCTTCAGTTTGATTATATGGAGATGGAACGAGTGAATGGTTTAAAATATGTACTGGTGGTGGTTTGTGCGTTCAGTAAATGGGTCGAGGCCTACCCCACCAAGGAAGCCACCGCAGTGGCTACTGCTAAGGCTCTGATTAAGGAGTATTTTCCCCGCTTTTGTTTGCCCCGAATTATCTGGTCTGACAATGGCACACACTTCAATGCTACCCTGGTCCGGAGTGTTTGTGATGGATTACAAATCAGGCAGAAGTTTCATGCAGCCAGACATCCTCAGTCGGCAGGCCTAGTTGAAAAATATAATGGCACATTGAAGTTAAAAATGGCCAAGATATGTGCTAGTACAGGATTAAAATGGCCTGATGCCCTGCCCTTGGCTTTATTGTCTTTGAGAACCACCCCATACACACAAACGGGTTTATCTCCTTATGAAGTGATATTCGGAAGGCCCGCCAATGTGTGGGGAGTCCCTAGGCCCAGATCCTTTAGAGATATTGACTATCCTTTGATGACAGACTATTTATATGCATTGACTAAAGATCTGCGTTCTATTCACCAACAGGTATCCGA
Source organism: Lissotriton helveticus (assembly GCF_964261635.1). NCBI lineage: Eukaryota > Metazoa > Chordata > Amphibia > Caudata > Salamandridae > Lissotriton > Lissotriton helveticus. The sequence continues at coordinate 764,987,233 of NC_136057.1, read as the reverse complement.
GACATTGCGGCCGCTACCAGAGGGTCCAGGACATTGGTTGGAACCCGGCCAGTGGGTCCTGGTGAGGAACTATCAACGGAAATCAAGTTTGGAACCAAAATGGTCTGACCCCTACCAGATCATACTGGCTACAAGGTCGGTGGTGAAGGTGCATGGGCGCAAACACTGGATTCATGCGTCCCATCTGAAGCGCCTTGCACTTCCTTTACTTTTTGATTTGCAAAACCGTGAAGGAATCCCTAGCCAAGAAGGAGAGTCGCTACCAAGCTTTGTGCCCTTTTCTGAAGCTCGAGAGAAGGGGCAGGCAAGCAAAGCATTGCCCACAGGTGACGAGGTAGCGGATCGTACGGCGAATGCTGTTGTTTCTGATATATCATTGGGATCAAATACCTCTGATGTTCCTACAGCTGAGTTGTTTTTTGACCAGGAGCGACCTGGCCGTTGTAAGTACAACCTGCGACCCCGAAAACAGCACGGTACCCCAGTTCTTCGAGGGAAAAGATAGGGAAAGACTTTGTTTGGAAAACATTAGATAGTTTTACTGGGGTACTGAGCGAGACACTGGACTGAACTCGTTGAGAGCTTGGAACATTGTGCTAAGAAGCTCTGTTCAGAAAGAAAGACTGAATTGGGGGCCGCGGTTGTCCTCTCAGACAAAGGAGATACTTTACTTTTCCCATCTGACGGATGAATAGAGTCTGCCCGTGAGGCTCTGAACGGACACGGGAAGAAGATCCCCTCTGGTGGCATGCGTGCTTTGTGGATACAAAGATAGTTTTTGGAATTATAGAGAGGGACCAAGTTAAAATCTGGACTTATAGAGAGTATGTTTCCCTTTGCTCGATTTGCAATGGAGGATGAAAGACCTTTGGCCCCTCGTCGATATGTGGATAATATGCATTTATTTTCTGGATGGTCCACCAGAGTGAAGGTGGCATTCATTGTTTTTATCGTTATTATTACCATTATTATGATGTGTGTATTCATATACTTAGAATTTCAGCACCCAGCACAGAAATTGTTAGGAACTACTGTTGCCCCGGAAGAGCATCCTTTCTATTCTTTGCCCCCTCACAAGGCCCGACACAGAGAAACCTATATGAAAAATGCTTTCATTGAAATGTTACACCAGACACATAGTACTACGAACAAAACGAATTGTTGGGTGTGTGGGTTACTCCCTTCTGTTATGCATCAGTATGAATTGTTCATTTCTCTACCGATGTCTTATTTAGCTAGTTGTGAAGCCTGGTTTCAGTTGCTATCCTTAATGTATTCACATTATGTATCTGAACCGAAAACTTATACTGAAAAAGATTATGAAGCTATTTTAAAGTACATAGAAAAACATCAAGGATTTGATGCAGCAGGAAATGGAGAAGAGGGTTCATTGGACCCGAATGCTTGCATGAACGTGTATACAGATTACAAGAATGTTACATGGTTAATGGAAGAAATGCAGGATTTTGAACTCTTTAATGACACCATGTATTTCCAGCATTTTAAGGAAAGGAACGTTACTAATGATAAGGCCTTACTGATTCCCATTATTAATACTACTTCACCCTTTTGTATACAGGGGAGGGGACATGTTAAGGTACGGAAGAGCAGATGTAATTACACCTACACTTTACAGATATATAGCACCCCACCTATGATCACTCCACCCGATGTATATTTCGTTTGTGGGGAGAATGCATATACATGGCTTCCCCGGGGATGGGCCGGAAGTTGCTATCTTTCATTCCTCTACCGCCCTGTGTACATTGCTCCGCCCGATTATCACCGAACTCATCAGTTAGTGCAGAAAGAAGCAGTAGTTAGCCGAAATGTTAGAAGCTACGACACTGATAGTACTGACCAAACGGACACTTCCCTCCAACAATTCGAAGATTTTGGTAAGGACCTGTTCCCTTTCTGGGGACCTATATTTAATAGCCGCAGCATCAGACGCTTGTCTAGAATAGTTGAGAACGTGGTTCAGACCACTACTGGGATTCTGACTAATATCACTGTAGAGCTTGCTGCTACGAGGTTTGTTTCGCTCCAGAACCAGATGGTTCTTGACGTCATCCTCGCAGATAGGGGAGGAGCCTGTCGTGTGATCGGCAGCTCTTGCTGTGTGTTTATTCCAGATTCGGCCCCTACCATTCATCTAGCCATACAGAAACTACATCGTTTAGCAAGTGAAGCCCATGTGGATAACGGCACCTGGTCCCTTAGTAGCTGGTTCTGGGGTCTGTTGGCCACATGGGGTTGGAAAATATTCATAGTTTTAGCCGGAGCTTTTGGAGTAATAATCACGTGCTGCCTATGTCTTCAGTGTGGCCCGGCTTGCTGCTCGTTTTGTGCAGATAGAATGACATCTGCTTTAAATTTCTCTCGGCAGGTAAAAGTCGAGAAGCAGATGATCCGAAAGGAAGTATCAGATCTCATGCAGATCGATGAGGGAATTTTTGTAGAATAGTATTGGCTATAGTAGGCCAAAAGGGCCGTCTGTTGGGATTGAATTTTCGATGCCATACGTTATTGGCCTAATATATCCAATATAACCTCAGAATTATATAATCACGAAGTAAGATACAGTATAAACCGTAATTGCAATATTTTATTTGCCTGTTCCTATTGATATAACTAGAGTCAGTTTGTTTCGTTTCCGTGTGTGCCCGTGTTATTTCCCTGAAATCACGTGATCACCCTCGCTGCTCGAAACCATGATGGCGGCTAGGCCAATTATGATTGTTAGCTGGTAGCTAAGGGAGACTCAAGGTCACATCTGCCTTTCTTGTGGGATGCGCACATTCTAGCAGAGCCCGTTCCTGTACTCCCCAGGCTACAGATAGACATGGAGGCACCTCATTGACCTGCCCCCGGAATAGCTTAGGCCCAGGCTAATAGCAATTAATTGTGCCTTATATGGGCATTCCTCTTGGCTTACTGACAAACTGTATCTTTCCTTGTAGGGTGTCGTCTTGAGTACATGAAACGTATATATGCTTTGTGTTTGGTACATGTAATCAGTCTCCTCTGCGCACCTCTGAGGGTCGTGTAGACTGAGGCTCCCCTGCCAGGGCGTGTGTTTTCTGAATAAACGATTGAACCTTCTCCATTGCCGACTGAATTATTAATACCAATATATGTATGCGGGCTATTGGTAAGTATAGTCCATTGGCATTACATTTTGGATCCTTCAACACCATACAGCTTAGTTGCAGAGAGGTGGTCCGAAGCCATGGCCCATTTTACACCTCTCTGCAATGCAACTCTCTGGCACTTTCTGCACATATCTGGTGGGTTAGTTGGCCCCCAGGAACACTCAGGATTCAAGGAGACTTTATCCCGTAACTTAAAACGCCCACAGAGCATGTTTCCACACATATCTACTACGTCCATCTCCCCTTTCTTCACCAGTGTGGAAACAGGCCATTGTGCCTTTTAATGCTTAGTTAATCTTACCTTCACAGTAATAGATATAAAAAACACTAAACATTTTTTTCAGTTTTTTTTATAAGTAAAATTTCTGAAAATTTCATGTTTTAGAATTAGGATCTGTGAAAGAGAAGAAAAAATACAGTTATAATATATAATATTATATTTTTTACAACACAACATAATTTTAATATTATATACATAATTTTTTTTGCCTTTTTTGCTGTTCTCAAAATATATTAAATTTCACTACAAACAGTGATTTCAATGTTACTCATCACATTACAGTGGGCAAAAAAAAGAAATCAATAAGATTGCTTAAAAAACCGAGAAGTGCGTCTAAAATATTATTAATATACTCAACTATTTCTGAACATTCCATAAAAACTACATCCTCAATTACATATCATTTAATACAAATCACACATATATAAAATGCTTCCTTCTAAAAGAATGTTCTTACTTGAATATAAAAGAACTCAAATAATAATTCAATAAAGATTTTTTTTTAATTTCTGTACACTGTAAATGATGTTCTTTAAAAATATATGCTGTGAGAATGTGCAACAAAAACTCCATAATTCAAATGTATACCTTTCCTCTAGGCCAAATGGTATTCCTGAAATCCTTTAAACTGAAATTGTCCAATAGTAATTGTATTAATACATTTTAACAGATTCCTAATAGGCTGAATTATGTTCCTAAAACTTTGGTAATTCGTTAAGCAAACGTTGTTTAAAAACCAATTGAGCATCATTACAATATGTCCATCCTTTATCGCATTTTAAATAGGCAGTGAAATGTCCAGATGTTGTAGAAGGACCATCATGGAAAATTATTGCTACTGCTACAAAAGTTCTTATTGATATTGATATTTGACTTGCTACAAAATGTTTTATTAAAGTTTCCAATTTTCTTCCATCAGCTGTACAACGTTGTATCATTAAAATTATGTATTGTCCATATCTTCGTATAAATAATGTTGATAACATTTCGGATTTGCATTGGCTACACCCCATGTTTTGATTTGATGCTTTAACTAGTTTGTTGAAAGACACTGATTTACAGTCTGGTAATGTCAAATATATAAATCTTTCAGTGTCTATGTTAGTGCTAGATGTAAACATACAATTTTCACATTAATGTTCCCATTTATAAGGAAGGCCAAAAAGATTTTCAATTTCTATTCCTTCATTTTCTAATACTGCAAGCATATACATTAGAAATTCCTGAGCATCTTGTTGGATATTCCGCGTAAATTGTGTAAAACCAGAACATATATCCAAAAGATTACGAATATCAGAAACGCTTTGCATTTTACTTTTTTCTGTTCTTAATTTTTCATAAATACAATGCAACAAGGAACAAAATCTTTTTCCCGATTCTCCATAATTTGCTCTTGTAAACTTTCTAGAAAAAAAACAATATTGACCACTACATTAGCATAGCAGTTGATACCTGAACTATTTTTAAACTGATAACCAACAATCTCTTCAACAGTGTCCTTTTTCTTTTTGCTTGCAATCTCAACATTATCTTGATTTTTTTCTTCTCTATAACTTCACTACAGATATTCTCATATTCTCTTTTTCGACCTACCACACGCTTTTCAAATACAGGATATTGACCTAAATTGGGAGCATACACTCTTCTTATTCTATTATACTCTTTTACACAGTTCGCATCTGCAGTAATCTTTGTCTCATCAAAATCAATCAAAAACAAACCAGATAAAGTTCTGACTCAGGACAAAGCAACATATGCCATACCATCTTTAAACATGGTACTTCCAATGTTCACCAAAGCACTGTCTACACTTAATCCTTGAGATTTATGAATGGTGACTGCATATGCCAGAGAAAGTGGAAACTGTTTTCTACGGACATTTAAATTGTTCAAAAGCAAAAAACGAATTGAACAACAACCAATTTGTTTTACTACTTCAATTTGATCAAATTTGATTTTTAAAAATTCAATTCCATCTCTATTTTGATAATTAAGCACTTCGGGTAGGAGACTGAAGGTATGGTTGTTGTTTGAATATATGGCTAAAGATGCATTGGCAGGGAAGTTCTTAAATGTCTTCACAGCAAGTGTTTGTGTAATCTTACGCGGGATTCCGTCATGTTTTTGACTCCACGTTAAATTTGAATAGTCGCGTGTGGTTTTACATAAAACGGTCCAATCTGCGCTCGACTGTGTTGTGCTGTTTATTTAATGGATTCTCTGAATATAAATGGGTATGGGATAGCCAAACTTTACTTAACACTTATTCCGTCGAACCCTCCAAGAGCTGTTATTGACGAAGGTATGCGCACTGAAAGTGCTTTGCTGTGTTGGGGGCCGGATTTTGCTTCAACCATGTACCCTGGTGGGACCTCTGTCCCAAGGTCTACCTCTCCCCACTCCTGACACCTCCGCTGTGCTAACATTGTCTTTTAAGATCTGCACTGACCCTGGTGGGACTCAAAGTCCCAGGGTGCACAGCACTATCACTAACTGGCCACAGATGCAGGGGGAGGAGCCGCCATGCGCTGAAAAGCGCCCCAGTCTTCCTGTGGCGCAGGACCAAAAGTGCTTTGCTGTGTTGGGGGCTGGATTTTGCTTCAACCACGTACCCTGGTAAGACCTCTGTCCCAGGGTCTACCTCTCCCCACTCCTGACACCTCCACTGTGCTAACATTGTCTCTAAGGTGCTGCCCTGGCCCTGGCCCTGGTGGGACTCCAAGTCCCAGGGTGCACAGCGCTATCACTAACTGGCCACAGATGCAGGAGGAGGAGCCGCCATGCGCTGAAAAGTGCCCCAGTCTTCCCGTGGCGCAGGACCAAAAGTGCTTTGCTGTGTTGGGGGCTGGATTTTGCTTCAACCACGTACCCTGGTAAGACCTCTGTCCCAGGGTCTACCTCTCCCCACTCCTGACACCTCCGCTGTGCTAACATTGTCTCTAAGGTGCTGCCCTGGCCCTGGTGGGACTCCAAGTCCCAGGGTGCACAGCGCTATCACTAACTGGCCACAGCTGCAGGGGGAGAAGCCGCCACGTGCTGAAAAGCGCCAAAGTCTTCCTGCGGGCCCGTCCTTGCCCGTCACTGACCGGAAGAGACAGGACAGGGCCGTTCCCCTTGGTTTTTTTTCATTTCTTACATCGGCTGTCCAAGAAGACCAACACTATCGAGGACACTCTCGAACTTCTGCCTAGCCCTCCCCAAACGGCAAGTAGATTAACCACACTTGGTGTTCCTTGGACCCTCTGCTTTCCCCATTGCCGCCATTCATGACTGTCTGATCTTTGTAAGCTGGATATGAGGGTATACTATCCCGGGTTTCAATCCAGTTAGGAAAACAGCTAAGTTCATTGGTACTGTTCCCACGACCTTTTCTTTTTTCTGTTTATATACTGTGTATTTAAGATATAAATTATAGAGTATTCCTATTGTTGAGCTTATAGGATTGATGGCAATTAAAAGGGCCGCCTTGACATGGTGTGAAAATGAGGAAGCGTACCTGTATCTCCAGAAAAACCCGAGCCCAAACTACCTTTACCTCCCCGCCCCCCCACCTTAATCGATAAAATGCTGCAAAGGGCCATAGGTGCTGTTACGTCTGAAATAGAACGTACCGAGAGGCGGTTATCAATTACCCCATATCTTCTTCCGCCCATAGCTGATCTACCTAGCTCCAACACTCTTGCTGGGTCGCTGCTAATACTTGGAGATGATCTCCCGCCCCCTCTACTCCAAGCGGAGGTAGCAACTCTTCAACCAAAACAGGTAGCTGAGGGTGCAGGCATTCGCAAGAAGGGGGAGAGTAAACAGACAGTTGGGAAGGCAACTGTGAACAAGAAGGCGAGAACAGGGAGCGATATAGGAGCAGAAGATTTGGCCATCCACAATCCCACAATAGAACCCGCACCAGTCCCTACTATTGATCCTAAATACCCATGTTGGGTCCAGCCTTTACCAGCAGATCTACCACTCCGAGTTAGTGACTTGATTAGGCAGGAGGTTGCCCCATCTAGCTGCACAATTAAAATCTTTAACATCTTTGATATCCATGAGACAAACCCAACCTACTTCCATCGCAATACCATCTCCAGGAAGGGGGGGAGGACCAAATCCCGATACTGATCCCAACCTGAGGGCACCCATAGATAAACAGGTAGTCCCTGGCACCCAAGGCTCTAGTATACCTAACCGCACTCGTGGAGATCATACCATCATCTCGCAGGACCTTGCTCCACAGCCAGAACATGAGCGTACTACAAATACAACTTCAAGAACAGCCCACGAGACGGACGAGAGCGCCCAGTCACAGGCCCATATGCTGAGGACACAACAACCCAGTAGCATAGGGGTGGAGCCTGAAACAAGTAGAGAAGAGCTGAGGAGCAAGCCCGATGTAGCCTTGCCAATCATAAATCTCCCCCCAGAATCACTACCCTACGTAATTGTTCTAACTGGGATCCCACCCCTAAGTACTAATCAGTGAGAGACACAGTTGGAACTTAGGAATAAGAGTTTATTTTGGGTAGCAACTCACCGACAGCTTCCCTATGATAGGGCTGGGGAAATTCTAATGGTGCGGAGAGTAGGTTGGGTTGACCCTAAAAAAGAGTCCAAATCGGGAGACTGTGTGGTTGTTAACTTTAAAAATACCCAGATGGTACGTTTCTTGATTAACAATAAAATTGTCTCTGGAGAGTCCCGCACAGAAGTGAGAGCATTTCCGCTCGACTACTTTTATTCCAATTGCTTTATCTCAGGCGGGACCAATACTCCCTTGGGACAGCCCGAACAGAGGGAGGAAGAATTGAACCCCGGCCATAGGTACCGTCACAGTAGATCTTTGCTCTTTAACCTGCCTGTTAACAACCGATATGGGCCCCTGGAAGATGTAGATTGACTACCAAGTATAGATGGCATGGGCTCCCCTAAGATTAGACAGGAACATCAGAGAGGGAGAGTGCAGGTAGAGAGAGTCCAGGCATATCAGGGAAGCTGCAAGTGGACATCCTGTGTGGCGCTAGGTACCGAAGCAGGGATCTATGCGCAGCGATCCCTGGGGACAGGGGCCTTGGAGCAACAATCATTGCTATCGGGGTCTACACCTATTAATTCCCCTAATCCTCCTAATGCCATCCCCAAGGGCTCAAATTGTTTATATATAGCTGAAACCCTCCTCGATTCCCTACAGGGAACTCCTAGCCCGGGCAGTATTCTAAAAATGTTATCTTGGAATGTAGCTGGCATCAAGGGCAAACTCTCCTGTCCTGAGTGGGGACTTCTCATAGACCAGTATGATGTGTGCCTGTTCCAGGAGATATGGGCAACAGATGATAGTGCAAGGGTGGGGTTTGCAACATTCACTATCCCAGCCACCACAAGAGAGAGGGATAGACCGTATGGTGGGTTATCCATCTGGGTAGCTTCTCATGTGGGTTGCAAACTTACCCCCTTGAACACTTCTTCCAACGACATTCAATCTGTAATGCTCAGTTTCCCCTCCAAACTAGAGGATGGTCATTATTAATGTCGACGCGCAGCCTGTAAATTCGTCCCAGGAATCAGACACCCCTCTTAAGCACTCAGGACACAATCATTAATGAGGAAGACTTGCAGTGGGCTATTCCCGACCCTCAAACTTATTTAGTTAAGGTATGGTCCCCTTTAGTACTGCAAATTAATGCTATCTTTCTAAACCATTCTTTGAGAGCTTGCAATGGTTGTACACATTCTGACAGGCCAGGGAATCCTACATTTAACAGACCCGGCCAAGCTTCTCTCATAGATTACATCTTAGTAGAGTGCAGATCGTGGAACTGGGTCTTGGACTTTGTAGTAATCCCTCGCATAGACAGCGACCATAATGCCTTTACACTAACACTGAAGGTCCCAGACACAGGTATCCTTCCTGTTACCAATTCTCCCCATGATGACAGGCTAACCCTCACTAGTAATAGGAGGAGAATTAAGTAGGGGGTATTAAAACAATCACCTGAGAAGCTGAGAACTATGTATGAAATGGTTATACCTACCTTGCAGGAATTTGGTAGTGTCCCTGCTAACTGGGATAACACTGACAATGTTTAAGTGGTTGCAGCACTCCACAAGAATCTGACAGTCATGCTAGCGGACATCCTAAACCCACTAGTACGCCCAAAAAAAACAAAGAAAGTAACTCATATGTGGTTTAATGACAGTTGTGCAAAGGCCACACGAGCGCTGCTTGCTGCCATTAAAGGGAAAAACAAGCCTCTTATCAAAGTGAGGAGGGCTTACTATAAAGAAACTGTTTCTAACGCTATACAATCCTGGAAAGAAAATAAATTGGATGATATTAAAACCGCCCTGTTAAATCGGGACATGAGAAAATTCTGGACTATTGTTAGAACTGGCAGCAGTGAGGCCAGCCCTGCAGGCGAACTAAATATACCAGCTGAACTGTGGGCTGACCATTTCCAGGCACTATATGCAGTAGATCTTGATCAGGACCCCCACCCCATTAACAATAGAGATCCCCCGGGCAATCCACGGCCTGACAGACAGTAGTATCGTGGATCAATGCCCTATAGTCCCCTAGGCTGTGTCTGATGTTGAGGCGATAACACTACAAGAGGACACCTCGGCAATTGAAATGCTACCAGCAGGAAAAGCACCTGGTTTAGATAAGCTGCCAGGGGACCTGTTCCGGGAGGAACCGACTGTCTGGGGTCCCTACCTGTGGGTGTTGTTCAACGCCATTTTGAATGGCATGCCTATCCCTGATACCTGGGCCGGGGCTGAAATTGTCCCAGTTTTCAAAAAGGGCTCCCCCCTTCTCCCAGCAAACTATAGACCGATCAGTTTGATCGATGTCACGCAAAAACATTTTGCACGGGTATTATTAGCCCGGATCCAGGGCTGCCTGGAAGAGAATGACATCATCAGCCAATGTCAAGCCGGTTCAGGAAAAACATCTCCATCATGGATCAAATATATAGATTCCAGCTTATCAGTTGGAAAACGGTATCAATTGAGGGTGGCAGCCTCTACTTGATCTTTGTGGACCTGAAGACGGCCTTTGATTTGGTGAGCAGAACCAAACTCTGAGGTGTCCTAAGGGAACTGGGGATTTCTACATACTTACTCAACCTGCTTATCAAGTTGCATGTTGCCACCTATGTAAGATGTGGTGGGGGGGAGAGCTAACCAACAGGCTCCCAGTTGACAGAGGGGTGAGGCAGGGTTGTGTGCTTGCACCGACCCTGTTTTGCCTCTTTGTTAACGCACTTATTGCACATCTTACGGAGGTTGAGGACAATGATGCCCAAAGTTAGCGAACTCAAAGGTACCAGCTTTGATGTTCGCTGACAATACCCTTTTGTTGTCTAAATCGCCAATGGGTATACAAAGGATATTGGATAGGTTCGAATCATTCTGCAACAGCAGGGGCCTGGTGATTAATACTAACAAAATAAAATGAAATGAAATATATATTTGTACAGCGCGATTGCTGCCCTGAGGCGCCCAAGCGCTAGCGGAAGAAGAATGATTTGCTTAACAAGGAAAGTCGCTGAAGAATTAGAGAGGGGCATTAAAAAGGAAAGTTTTCAGCTGTTTCCGAAAGGAGGACAGATTAGGATTGGACCTGAGTTGAAAGGGGAGTGAGTTCCATAGCTTGGCGGCATTATGCGTGAACATCCTGCCGCCAGCTCTTGCCTTTTTTATTCTTGGGACTACGGCCATAAACGACTGGCTGGAGCGGAGATTCCTACTGGGATGATACTGTGTTGTTAGATCACGGATGATCGCTGGTCCTGTGTCCCAGAAAGCTTGGTGAGATATACACATAGCCTTAAAGGCAATTCTTTGCCGTATCGGTAGCCAGTGCAAACTACTCAGTCCAGCTTTGGCTGACTGTCTACGCGGCAGCTGGAGCAAAGTACGGGCCGCGCAGTTTTGCACTATCTGTAGCTTACGCAGTGTATATTCAGGGGCACCGAAATATAGGACGTTGCTAAAGTCCAAACGGGACTGAATCAGACCCTGAATGGCCACCTGCTTTGCCTCCACAGGCAGGAGAGGTAGAACTTTCCTCAGCATCCTGAGGAGACCAAAGCAGGTGGCAGAAAGTTTTGTGGCCTGGGTGTTAAACGATAGAGCTTTGTCCAGCCAGACCCCCAGGCTTTTTATGTTATCATTGGGGGCTGGGGGGGAGCGTAGACATGGGGGCCACAGGGAGTTGAAAGGTGTGGGGTTCGTAGGGCCCAGGAGCATCAGCTCTGTTTTGTCCCCATTAAGTTTGAGGGAGGACGAGGTCATCCAACCCTTTACCTCCTCCAGGCACCTCTTCAGCCCCCCCGATGCTGGACAGCCATCCTCCTGCGCCAGATAGACCACTAGCTGAGTGTCATCCGCGTAAGAAACGGTTTTAACAACAAACGGACGGACAACCTCAGCCAGCGATCTCATATAGATGTTAAAAAGCGCAGGGCTTAGGGAGGAGCCCTGCGGGACTCCACACCTCAAAGGCCTACTCATAGATGCCGTATCTCCCTCAAAAATTTGGAAAGACCTGTTGCTCAGGAATGATCTGAGCCAGAGCCATGCTCCGCCTGCTATTCCGACACTCGAGAGACGGCTCAGCAAGATGTCATGGCTAACCGTATCGAATGCCGCACTTAGATCAAGGAGGATCACTGCCACTGAACCCCCTTGATCCAAGATCTTTCTGGTTTCCTCGGTGACTGCCAGTAGAGCGGTCTCCGTCCCATGTCTGGGGCGGAAGCCCGTCTGGGTGGCATCTAACAGCTGGTTATTCTCGAGAAAGTCCACCAGGTGGTAATTGATGTGCTTCTCGAGAATATTCCTCACCCAGGGGAGCAAGGAGATCGGACGATAACTACTGAAGTCACCGGGGTCCAGATTAGTTTTATTTAGCAGTGCACGGACCATAGCCCGCTTCCAGGCAGGAGGGACGGTACCGGAAATGATGGAGGCATTCAGGAGGTTCAAGATGGTAGGTAGTACGACCTGAGCTGCCAGCAGCATAACTTCTGGGGGTGCTGGGTCGCATGGAGACCCAGATTTTACCTGGCGGGCTATGGACTCCAAAGAAACGGGGTCTAACAATGGAAAATGATCCAGGGTTATCGGAGAATGGGCTATGGTGTCCCCCAGGTTTGTCTGACCCTGAACTGTGAGTTCTGGTGTGATGATGGGAAAAGAGGAGTAGATTTGGTTGACTTTACGAAGGAAATATTCTGCCAAGTCATCGCATTGGGCTGTAGTTTTTCCCGAATGCATGCCCTGGGAGGAAAGTTGAGTAAGGCTCTTCACTATTTGAAAAATGTCCTTCGGTTTGGACTTAGCTCGCAGAATTTTATCCGAAAAATAAGTAGACTGGGCAGATTTAACCTCTACCTTATAAGATTTAATTGCCTCTCTATATTGGGTTTTCTCATCCAATGAGTATCCCATCCACCACCGTCTTTTTAATTTCCTACAGTGGCGTATCTTTTCCCTGAGAGCCTCCGAATACCAGAGGGCGGTTTTTTGAGAGCGTTTCAATGTGAGTTTACGCAGGGGAAGGGTATCCTCAAGGGCTTGTGTGATTCAATCTTCGTATTCCGATTGGCCATGGGTCCCCATTAAAGGAGGGCTGGGCCATCGCGAGTTTATTAGCCCAGGACTCAACTGGTAATCGGGTCCAAATTCTAGCATTTATTGCGGTGGGGCTGGGGAGAAGTGGCTTATGTGTAGTCCAGGTAAGGGGCACTAGTAGGTGGTCAGGGAATGGATATAGGTAACCCAACCACCAACTCTGTGCAATTGCTGAACACTGGGTCCAGTAAGTGACCCTTAATGTGGGTGGGTGCCTCGACTCGTTGAGCTAACTGTAGCGCCGCTAAATCATCTATCAGTGCCATGGCGGTATGATCCTGGGTAGCGTCGAAGTGAAAATTAAGATCACCTAACACAGTATAATTCGAAGTCATTGTGACCCGATCAACAAAATCCACAACTTTACCCATTGCTCCATTTACTAAACCTTTTTCTACATCCAAATTACGCCTTAAAATTACCCGTCAGTTTATACATACATATAGATTCTTTTCTAAACCAGCAGTTTTAGATATCGATTTTTCTAAAGAATCCAATTTTGTTTTTAATTTTTACGTCAAAATAATAGTGATTCCTTCGTGCTCTATTTTATCAATGGCTTCCATTTTTATTATTTCTTCATTTTCTAGGTTCAAAAGTTGTTAATTGAATATAGAACACTCGCGCAGTGTTGGTATTAAGCAGATTATAGATTTATTTTCAGGAATTTTCATATATAGTTTCTCAGGAACTATAGTTTTATTTGGAAACAAATTCGAAAGTAGTCGACTTTGCAAAGCTTGTTTGCCATGTTCTGTCAGTACTCTAATTCTTATATCTTGAAGAATAGTTCCATAATCAACATAATTTGCCTGTCGCATACTCCAACACTACCGAAAGACTTTCTGGTTTCTTCATGCACAAGTGTTTTAAATAATGGTTGTCCTTTTACAGGAGTAAGTTGCAGTCGATCTCCAAAAACTATGACATGCTTTCCTCCAAATAAGACATCGTACTCTGTTTTAAGAATTAGCTGCATTCTTAAATGCACAAAAGCAAGAATTAAGTTTGAGACCATGCTTACCTCATCAATAATTAGAAGTTTTATTTTCTTTTGCACTCTTGAAACTTCATAACAAGCTTCTCGAGATAGCTTGTGATATTCCAATTTTTTTTCGTGCTCTACAGGTAGCATAAGTAAACAATGCAATGTAATTCCTTTAATGTTGTGTGCTGCCAACCCAGTTGGAGCAGTTACAACACAAGACACATGTGAGTCAGTTGTTTTCTGTAGATAACTGGTCAATACTTTAATTAAGAAACTTTTTCCTGTTCCAGCTTGACCACTGACATACATTCGGATAGGTTGAAATGGTGTGATGTGCATTCTTTCTTTTCATTAAGAAATCCATGGTCAATCTGTTGTTTCACTTGGTGATATATTTCTTTCTGTTCAACATTTAGTTGTTCTTCCAAATTTCCTAAGTCCATAATATCTTCTTGAACTTGATGCATTGTTGTTTCCACTTCATTCATGGCGATTGCCGCTTCATTTTCAAGAATTGGTTGTCCTAGTGGATCTTGACTCAGTGGAGCAGAACTTTGACCGTCTTGAGATCTGTCTCTAGCAATCTCAGCTGCAATAGTAGCTTCTTGATCAATTTCATCGGTCAACATTTTTAGATAATTTGCAAAAACAGTACATTCTATGGTATCTTTATAAGCATTAAGGAATCTTCATAGCTCTGAAAATCTCTAAGTAATTCAAATTCTGTATTGTATTGTATTTGTATTTTGGATTTATAGAGCGCCTTATCACCCAGGGGTCTCTAAGCGCTTGTCAGAGGGTGCACACTGTCCCAGTTGGAGGGCCAGTTAGGCATTACCCCATGCCTCCTGAAACAGCACAGTTTTCAGCTTTTTCCTAAAGGGTAGTAGACTTGTTTCTTTACGCAAGCTCTCTGGAAGATTATTCCATGCAATGGGGATTGTGTAGGAGAATGCGCGCCCTCCTACAGAGGATAGTTTGAACCAAGGGCAGATCAGCAGTGCGGCATCTGCCAAACGTAAATTCCTGCTGGGAACGTACGGAACTAGACGTTCTCTGATGTATTTTGGGGCTTGCCTGTACAAGGCTTTATGCGTGATGCATAGGCCCTTGAACTTAGCCCACTGTCTTACCGGCAGCCAATGGAGCTTGTGAAGGAGAGGAGTGGCATGAGTCCTTCTTGGTTTGTTAAAGATTAGTCTGGCCGCGTCGTTCATGACTATTTGTAGTCTGGCCAGCAGTTGTTGAGAGATACCGGCATACAAGACGTTGCCGTAGTCCAGCCGTGCCAGAATCAGAGCTGACACCGCTCTTCTGAGCGTGTCCACAGTCAGAATGGGGGAGAGCTTACGCAGTTGTCTCATAAGGCCCACACATGTGCCCACTACAGCTGAGACCTGGGATGACATAGTGAGTTTGGCATCTATATACAGGCCTAGGCTTTTCACTGCTCTGCTGGTACTGGGGAGGGCCCTAGTTCAGTGGGCCACAAGAGATCATTCCAAGGGCTGGATGCCGTCGTAATTGCAAGCACCTCAGTCTTGTCAGGATTTATTTTTAACGAATTGGCCGTCATCCAATTGACAGTAAATTTGAAAATGTTTTGTATTCTCTGATATGCCGTTGAAGAATTGTCAATTTGGATGATGAACTGCGTATCATCGGCGTAGTTATAAATGCTGCAGTCCATCTGGTTTAGTGCTGAGATCAGGGGCTGCAGGTAGGCGTTAAACAGTAGGGGTGACAAGGCTGAGCCCTGTGGAACTCCACATGTAAGACCCACTGCCTCCGATACCAGGTCAGATAATTGCACTCTCTGAACCCGGTCACCAAGGAAAGATGTCAGCCAGGCATGGGCAGTGCCCTGGATACTGAGGTTCCACATCCGCGACAGCAGTAGGTCGTGATTGACCGTATCAAATGCCGCGGAGAGGTCCAATAGTACCAGGGCATGCAAGGTTTTTTTATCTGCTCTGAGTCTCAGGTCGTCCAGCACGGAAAGCATGACCAATTCCGTGCTGTGATGGGCCCTGAAACCGGCCTGGTTAGGTTCCAGCAGGAGGTTGTTTTGGAGGTGATGTGAGAGTGTGGGCAGCACATGTTGCTCCATTATTTTTGCCAAAAATGGTAGTTGTGAGATGGGCCTATAGTTTTTCATGATCTTAGTATCTGCCCCTGCCTTCTTTAAGAGAGGGATCAGCCGGGCTTCCTTGAAGTTGGAAGGAACCTGTCCAGTTGTAAATGAGCTATTCAGGAGCGATAGTATGTCATCCTCGTACGCCACGGTTTGAACATTTGCAAAAGTGCTAAATAGTAAAATTTCCTTTTATCACAACTCAGTTTTCTGGGATTAATCAAATTTCCTTTCCTTTGTTTTACCAAACATCCATCGGAACCAATCACTGTATATTTTCCATCATTGATGTTTTCTACAGTATTCCGTTTAAAAGTGTAGTTTTGCAGCACTTCATAGGGACATATGTTGTCAAGATGATGACGTCTATTTGGATCATATGTGTCCAACATGTTTGTTTTGACAATATCTGTACTTTCCGGATCTTTTTCTGCTAAATATTTGTTTCCTTGTACAGATTTAAGTACTTGATTTCACGTTGAAGCAAAACCTAGACTCACCCAAATGATTCTTCTAGATTTTGAGTATAAACTTGCAGATGATAACCGATCTGAGCATTTATACGCTCCAATTTCTCGATGGATAATATCTTTAAACTGAAACTGTATAATTTCTTATTAAGACTCTTCTCGTGAGAAATTTCTTCCCACATTTCTTTCAATTCCATCTTTTCTGATTTTGAAATGTAGGATGTAACATACCGGGCAACAGCAATGGAATTATCCAGAACATACTGAATATCCATAGTAGCATTCCACATTGAGAGAATAACTGGATTATAATCATTTATGTATTTTGATTCTACACTTCTTCTCAAATTGTATGTATTTTTTGGAGATTTTCTAGGGATGGTGTGTGTCTCATAGCTGACATAAAACTGTTTACTCTTCCTTTGGATATTACAGGACGTAAAAATCCAAAACGACATTTGGTATAAAATTTTTCCTTAGACTTGTACTTTTGCCGACAGTATTTTCCACATCGATGACTTTGGAATCGTAAGACTTGTTGTCTTAAGTTGTTTTCTTCTGTTCTTTTTGGTATAGCACATGTGTCATATTCTTCAATAAAAGACAAAACATATTATCATCCAAATCAGTTCCGAATTTGGGTGCATCCTTGATCCATATCAGCATATGTATATGAGGAGCGCCTCTAGCTTGATACTCCTTTCTCCAAAAGAAATCCACAACTTCTCCAAGAGGAGGATTCTTTTTATTGCAGATAAAAGACATCATAGCTTCAAATCTATGATTGAAATATCTGCATACATTAACAGAATCCAAAGAGCACAATTCTCCAGGTGTCTTGTATTCAATATTTTTTATGTGTGAATTTGCCTCTCGAAGAAATTCAAGTAAATCATCCCAGCATATTCAGCACAGCTTAGGGTAAGGAACCACATAGGAGTTCCTAAGTTTCTTAGCATACATTTAAGTTCTCCATGACAACGGTACCAATACTCATTAGTACCACGCCGACATGTCATCAAATTAATCAGCTGAGATTCTAAATGATCATCTCTCCGATGTACTTTATCCATAAATTCCTTTGCTGAAACATTTTGAAGATGTACTCCTGTTTTCAATACGTGGTTGACTGCATATGAAAGTCCAGACAAGTCACTCTCAAACAAAAGCTGAAATATATATGGGATACATTGTCGAAATCTTGGATCTTCTGCATACAATCTTGTGGTCCGATATTCAGATGCAGGAATCTGCACTGATCGTTCATCATATCGTCCACCTTTTCCTGTTGGGAACAACTACGGAAAACAACAAGCTTCCAAACTTTTTTCCCATACACTCATGGGACTTCTCTTTGCTTTTTTCATTTGGAATAATTCTATAGTATTCCCTATCACTTCTTTTGAATGAAGTGGATGTACACTAGAATGTTCATAGATTTCTTCACTTTTGGACATGTCCACATTTTCAATTTGACCACTTGACTTTTCAGTATAATCTCCTAAAAGTATTTCTTCTTCTCCCACATACACATTTTTATAGTACTCATTGTTTTTTATCAGATACAAGGTTGCCTTTTGCACTTTCCTAACATCCACTAATTCTTGCCAGATGTCCTTACTTTTAGTAGTAACACCATTAACTACAATAACTAGTGGTTCATTTTCTACATTCTCTACACCAATAGTTTCAGTATTTTTTCTTAAATCTAGAGGTCAATATACAGTTCTTCCTTTTAATCCTCTCTGTAAATCTGTAGGAGGCAATTTGCCTGTTTTAGGCTCCATACAAACAATAGCCTGAAATGGGTGCTCACATTGAATCAGAATAGACTCATACATATTTAAATCTATCAGTTCTGGAGGAATAGTTACCAACTCTAGATTATTATGGACAGCTCGAGCGGGCATTTTATTCTCATCTAATTTGTTATAACAATATTTACAAATACGCTTATGAGAACCCAAATCAAAACTATTCTCTACCTACAAATAAGTTGCAAATTCCTTCTGTTTATTATTATTTTCTTTTTCACTTTTTAAATACAGATCAACACTCCTAGTCTGATTTTTACAGTGAGTTCGCCCACAACAAATACAAGAATAATTTGGCCTTTCACTTGAAATCACCTTAAACTTTGTAATTTGTTCTTCAAATTTGTTTGTATTAGTATGTTGCACATTCTCTTCAACATTTTCTTCTATTAATGTGTCAGTTTCTGCACTCTCTTGTTCAGGACCAAAGTAACAAAACTCAATTTCATCACAAACCTTCTTCACATGATAGTGACCCACGCAAAATAGCACTGTTCAACTCAAATGAGTGAACATTAGGGCTGGACTTTTTGCGTAATACAATCTTCTGACTAACTTCCGCATTTGAGAATGATGTACTGCTAACATCCTGAAATGATGAAAAACACTTTGACATACTTTTCTAGAAATACAAGCCAGAGAATGACCTTGCAAGCCATTTTTTCGCACTCTGCAAGGATATAGTCCTTGAAACATCTTAATCTTTTGTTTAACACTTTTTTGACTATGTTGTTGTAAGAAATTGCGTAAAATATAAATAGATTCGTGTCGTATACTACAAATACTACTGCAATCCCAAGTATACACTGGGGCTTTAGGATGTCTCCCTAAAACTTCATCAGCTATCATTTCTTCTACATTTCTGGGAACCATCTTCTCTTTGTCAATTGGATAACCATTTCTAACTTCATAAGCTCGACCACTGGTATCAACTGCATTCAATAAATTATTGGTCTGAAAATAACTCTCTTAATTAAAGAAAGGCTATGAACTTGAACTGTGTTTCCATTCACCCCAAAAAATATCCCAAAAATTAGTTCCGTTAATTACTCTTTTCCTCTTACTTTTGGCCTTCATTAAATGATTTGGTTTATCTAGTGATCGCATTCTGATCAAAACTAAAATTAATAATTTCCTTTTTAATTCAAAAGCCTTTTGAACAATGGATTCAATATGCTTCTTATTTTTATAAAATAGTGCTCTTTTTATATTTTTTCACATCTGTTAGCAAGTTAAAAACAACTCTATTATAAAAAATCTTTTTTCTGATTTCTTTATATTGATTTTGCCTTCTTTTACCATACATTGTGTCTTTTGAATATAATTTTCCATTTTTTCATTTGTTTTTATTCATATTCTTTTTTCTGGTCGAAGCATTCTTTGTACTTTGCACAATCTGCACACTGTTTCTAGGCTTTGAAAGTTTATTAATGAATTCTATTGTTGTCTTACCGGAAGACTTTTTCTTTTTACCCACATGATGTTGGTCATCCAATCCTTGTTGTGGAATTTTCTTCAAATAATTGTCCTTTTTCTGTCCTTTGCTCTTTCTTGATTTTTTAGGCAAGATACATTTATTTTAATGATGATAAACAATATCTGTAAAAAATAAATATAAATAAATTAATTTGAATACATTTGTAAATTATACTTATCTATTACTATACAAACACATTGTATATAAAAACCATTAAACCACTTTCTTTTGTAATCACTAATTGAAATTGTAATTGAAGGTGTAAAGGTA